>NC_030681.2:123843671-124515338 GCF_000004195.4 Xenopus tropicalis | reverse complement strand
CAACAGGTCACATGGTGTGGATTCTTAAAAAATTTAGCTGCTGGCAAAACCTCAAATTTCAATGCAAAACTGTATTAAGCAAAAAAAAAATCACTCCCTATATTTTACACTCTGAGCAGATAAGCCATAAAAGGGTCCATAAAAACTGCATAGATTTTATGAGAAATGAGCGAAAATGTGTCACTTTCTGTCTGAAGACAACTCCCTGAAAGGGATACTGCTTGCATGTGTTTGCATTTCCTTGAACCCAATGTGTAATATTGTGCTGTGCTGCATTGGCAATAATGTTTTATTTTCACCTGGAGAAAGTTATTGACACTTTCCTTTTGCTTACATTAAAAAATCCATTTGCTAGTAATTATATGACCATTTGTATTAGTATTTTTAGCCGACATCAGCAGTTCTGTCTTGCTGTATGGTGTTCTAGTCATGCTTGTAGTATCCATTCTACAGGCCCATAAGGCAAAGAAGTATCAATTACCAAGATTTATTTACACCTTCTACACTGTTGTTTGGAGATATTGTATCTTAGTGCTGTTCAGCTTCTTGCATTGTGTGGGTACATATCTAACCAAATGGTTATAGGCAGATTATATTAAAACACCTTTAGGGCTCTGGCACTAAAATGCGGGCAAGAGCAACATTTCGAGCCTAGTTGGCTCTTCATCAAAACCGTTTTGCTAAAGAGCCAACTAGGCTCGGAACATTGCTGTTGCCCACATTGTGATAAAGGTGTTTTAATGAAATCATGGAGTACTGCCTATAACTATTTGGATTCCAGTGTCCAGGAGTGGAGGCACCCTGCTGGATGTGCACCCACTGTTCAATGTTATAGTTAAGTGAGTGCTACCTAGTAGTGATGAGCGAATCTGTCCCGTTTTTCTTCGCCATAAAATTCATGAAACTGCAATAAAATTTAGAAACGCCGAAAAATTTGCGAAACGCATTTGTCACGCATTTTTTTGTTGCCCGCGTCTGTTCTTTTGTCGCCTGCACTTTTTTTACGCAACCGCACCTTTTTTTGCCATGCCCAATTTGACCCGCAACAAAAAAATTTCCGCGTGACGAATTTTTTGACTGTGAATTTTCACAGAAGTTTCGTGAAACAATTCGGCAATGGTGAAATGCGGAAATTCACTGCGAATCCATGCCTGGCCTTAGGCAATGATTTTGCCACCAGTTACACTTTACATATGACTCTCATTGAACAACAGAATTCTGCATATTTGCATGCAATGTGGTAGAGCTGGCACCTTCACTATTGAAGGTCTATTGCAGGTATTTTTGTAGTCCATAAATTGTCATGCAGCAACATTGTACAATGTAATCATGTAATTCCAAATTTGTAATTGAAAAAACTATAGCTTCCTCCAGTCGAATATGAATCCTGCTGTAAAAGGCCACATCTTGGATGATTCTCAAACCAAATCCTGGATTCGGTGTATCCCAAGCTGTAACCACTAAAAACAATACCATTATGCCTCCCATGCCAAACTTTACTGTTGGTGCTACACATTTAGTCCCCATACCCTATGGATAGTTGTGCTTGTGCTGACAATGCTTCCAGAGACAATAAAAAAACTCAGCATTCAAGTGAGAACTTGAGTGTCAGGATACTTCTGACTAACAATGTGTCTGGATACTTTTGGCCATATAGTGAATATTATCCAATGCCTTTTAAAAATCATAGTAAGTCAGTGGTTTAAATGGTTTCTCAACATTAACTCTTTTAGACGTTTATGAGCATAGGGGGTGATGGTTGTCAAACAATAGATTCATGAATGTTTAAGTTACAAATAAGCAACCCTGACAATTTGTCAGCTCAAGGTGTCAAAGTCAAATCTTGTGTGAAACATTAACTTTTATGTCTGTGTTGTAAACTGCATAATGTTCTAGCAAAAGTGAACTGCGGCAGCTTTCCTCATGTTAAAATGAGCTTCTTAACTTTCTTCTTTTTAGCACAAAATCATGGCTTCCATGTAGTTCAAATTAAAAAAAAATCCATATTCGGTATATTAATTCCCTACAGGCCTTACTGCAGTAGGAGCCTCTCTCTCTGGAATCTGTAAGCTGCTCAGACTAAACAGTCACAAATTGGAGGCATCCATCAGTTTTATGGCCGTTTCTTCTTATCCTGGATTCAATTTGTTTAACTACTTCAAAAAGATCCAAGCTCTCAATGGCTGCTCATTTCAGCACATATTGAGCTTATTGAAGGCATGTTTGTTTTGTGAGACGTCCAAGAAGAACCACAGAGGAGAATGGCACATAGTGAAACATATTCATTATTTCATATTAATATCATCAGGCAGAATGGGGGAAAGAAGAAAGACACTACTGACTGGTAGGATATCTATTGTTCTCTTTCAAACACCCCAAATACAGCAGCAACATAGTAGTATCTCAAATTAGTTTGAAATAAGGTGAAATAAGGTGTCTAAAATTAGTTTGAAATAAGTTTTATCCAAAGGACTCTTCTCATTTATGGGGCTGATATACTGAAAGAGTATATTTGGAACATCAATAGTTTTCTTTTTCTAGATTTTCATTTCAGTCAAAATTCATGGTGTGCTTATTAAACATATAGTTCACTTAACCAAACAGTTACTAGGCATAGTTTGCTTCAGTCCTAGTAATTGTTTGCCTTCAAACAACTGACCACATGTTGCTAGTTGGTTGCTATGGGCTACTACACCTGGGGCAGACTTTGCACCTGTTATTACCTTCCTGTTCATATGTGTGAGTAGAAATTCCTGATTGATATTTCCACACTTAGACATTTGTCTTGGGTGTCATTTTTTGTCACATCATCAACTAAGTAACATATTGATTTGGTGCTTTTATAAAAACATAAACTTCAATGTATGTATAATGGTGTGTGTTGAATGTAAGCGGCCGTAAAGCTCAGAGTAACATTCCGCTAAAAAATGCCCTCGACTTTGTGAAGGAATTTTTCAGGGATGACGAAGCAAGGCATAAATCACACATAAAGAGAAATACACAGTTTTATAAATATGCCATTTATTTTACCCCACTTTTTCAGACCATTTTTCTGGTGTAAATCATTATACACAGCTTTATAAATAGGTCCCTATATGTGAACTGAGGTTTATTTACTTTGGGTTTTAACTGTGGATTAATTACAAAATTGGCTGTACATATTTACTACAATTTCCTTGAAAGAAACTTTGATTTTATAACAAATTTCATATATAACGTTGCTGCATACAAGGTCTGAGTGCTTGAGGAGGTTCCAGGTGCAAGTTACGCAGGGCAATGGAAATAAAGAAAAAGTATATCCTACTCCAAGAACATAATGGTTTTATTTAGTAAGAAGGATATTAATATATATTTTATTGTGTCTGTCAGAAGTGGATTTAATATATTCAAAGCCATTTATCTGGGTTCTGTTTTTTATCAGATCATTCCCTACCTTCTATTCCATGTCCCCAAATCCATTGTGTAGGATGTTACTGCCCACCAGAAACACTGCGCACAAAGTTGGAGTGGATACACATGTGCATGTTCCAGGTGTGTGTGTGGGGGAAGTAGGCCGGGGGGAGTCCAGGTGCAAATTTTGCATACTATGGTGCAGTACCATAAATTAATTATAATATATGCCACAAACTGTTCAGAGCTAATTTGCAAAAGTGGCCATACATGAGATAATAAAAGCTGTAAACTTGGCTGATGGGCCTGCCCAACTGTTACCTTGCTGAACATCAGGCAGATAACTATTGGACAGGCTTGAAAATCCCATTGAGGCAAGGATCCCATTGGCTCCTTGATGTGGTTCTTGTCGTGACACCCTGTATCGTCAGAATTGTGATGCGATTGTTTGGCTCGAGGGGCAATGACTGAATCAGCCCAATATTGAAAGTGAAAGTTTGGTGGCCTTGTTGTAAAATACTCACTACCTTATCCATTGTCCTTCCACAAATCTTCCCTCAGAAATTGGCTGCTATTTCATCCCTTTGTTCTAATGCCCATTCTGCACCACAATAGTCTTGTAATTACCTTTAATTACATGTCCTTTGTGATTGGTCAACATTTTGAAATGTGATTGGCCACCCTGGCTTTAAATATGTTGTGTTTGTGAGATGTCATTCAGCCTATGATTAAGTGCCCAGTAAGGCATGAAACGTGTTCAGCTTCATAGCATTTATGTGTATATGATAATAAAACTTTTTTTATTTTACTGAAAACCTGAGCTTTACATCTACATTTTTGGAGTTCTGTAGTGCCTGCTTTTTTCAATTTCTTTGTTCCTACTTGGCTCCATCATGCTGAAGGTCTGGAGCAAGAACGTCTATGGGTAAGAACTTCTACTTTCTCTACTTAGCCCTATATATACATCTATATTTCATTCTCTGCCCATTCTGGACTGTAAGAGCAAAGCTATGGACAACACTGGACAGGAAATACTCGCAGTATGGGATGGACCTTCCATAATGACAGTTGTTAGATTCATCAGACAGAGTTGCACCAGTGCCTTTTAAGTAGTGATGAGCAATATTTTCACTAGATTTTGTCATAGTGTCCTATGTATTGTAAAAAAAAAAAAAAAGTTGTGTGGCTTGTTAAAAGTCCCCCTAAAAAAATTCATTGAATTGGTGCACCCATCACTACCTTCACTACCTCTAAGGCCTGTAGCAACATCACAAGCCAGACTAGTGTAACCCTTTATATCCTTAAATGTCACTAATTCACCAGCAATAAATCAAATTATAAATATCAGCTAAATAGTAATACCCACGACAGACAAATATATACTAGCGTTTCTATGATTCATTTACTTCACCAACTGATTCCGCAGCACAAGGATCTGCTACAGGACATTCCCAGGGATTAGTATTCTCAGGGTTGTTCCCATGTATGGGTACATGCAAAATATAAACAGTAGTAAACAGCGTTTAAATGTAAGTTGTACGTTGCTATATTAACATGAAATTGTGCAGGCCCAGGGTGACAAGCGATCCTTATCTGCCATTACTACATATGTTACCTATGCCGATGTTTAGTGTCTGAACTAATCCACTCGTTAACTTGAGTTCCCCCACGACAGCAGTGCAGACAAACTATAAAAACTGTTATTCATTGCTGTCGTTTATCTAGTACTGACATTTTAAGAGGATGATGCAGTGATTTAGATGAAAGGTCTCTTCCCCTCTCAGTTTGTCTATAATCAATCATGCTCAAGTCTGTGCTGGTATTTGATTAAACAGCAGTTTGCGTTCCATCCATAGGTAAACCAGTTAGTGACCTTTTCTCTACTAATTATTTTCCAATAGTTACTCTTAACAAGCTCACTAATTATTTTCATAGATTAAAAAGTAAACAGGAAAGAGAAATGACTGGAGGACCTGAGCCTGTAGAATGAGAACACTGATATATATAATAAAGTATTGCAGTAATTAAATCAAAGGAAAAGGAAAAAGGTTGCAAATAGGTTCCACCCTCGTAAATGGGGTGTGTTACTGGGGAGATCATTAGCAAATATGACCCTTAATTTAACTAAGCCTTAAAGCTAATTTTTTGATTGGTTATACCCAAAAAGTCATAGACCGTACTTATATAGTTCTAATGGTTTCTTGGTTTACCAACTTATAAGTAATGTTTATGCAGTCAGTCAAAGTAACATGAATTTTTCTAAAGCAGACATACTTCTAATGCTCAGCCATGGGGTCCTGAGTTTGCTGCAGTCCTGAACTCGCTGTGTTTCTTTGTTAGGCTTTTTATGTTCTTCCCGAGTCTCTATAGGGTACCTCTGGGTTCTCTGGTTTCCTCCCACGCTCCCATAACAAACTAGCAAGTTAATTGGCTCCAGATAAAATTGACTTTAGTGTGTCATTTTAAGCTCTACTGGGGCAGTGAGTGATGCAAATGATGTATAACAGGGATCCCAAACATTTTTTACTTGTGAGCCACACTAAGATGTAAAAAGTATTGGTGAGCCACACAGGCATGAAAAAAGTTATTTGGGGAAGCCAAATAAGCACTGTGATTGGCTATTTGGTAGCCCAGTGTGCACTGCTGGCCTGCAGGAGGCTCTGCTTGGAATAAAACTGTGTCTCTGGGCTTCTTGTCTCGAAGCCAAAAATGTAATGGGCACCTACTTTGAGGCCACTGGGAACAACATCAAAGGGGGTGCTGAGCTACATGTTGCCCACAAGCCACTGGTAGGTTACACATTAGTGATCCCCAATGTAAAGTGCCGTGTAAATGTTTTGGTGCTTCATTAATAACAGGTTTTTGAAAATACATAATAAATAATGCAAAAACTTGGGTATGTAAAGCTTACTCTAAAAGGAAAGGTAAAATCACTGAGGGGGTTGCCAAAAGGCACCTCAAAGTGATTATATTTACTTACTGGTTCCCCTGTTAGCGGAAAACTGCCCCAGCTGGGATTCTTTCCAGCTAGCACCAAGGAGTAATTGTCTTTTTCCACTTTGATGTCAAAGTTCTGATTTTTTACTCTACTTAAATGGCCAAATTATGTTAACTACAAAAACTTTCCCTCCAAGCATTCCCCATGTCTACCTTCTGACTTCATCATACTTCGATCTGAAACATATTCCCAGATATTCTTTCTTGAGTGGCCCACCCTTTGCATTTACATTGGATTTACATTTTTAAGGAAGTTGTACTAGGTGTGGCCATATTTATTAAGTTGAAGTCACTCTCTTTAGGGTGCTTCATAAAAAAAGGGAATGGATTTTTTAGAATGTATGTTTGGACATACACTCAAGGCTAATAATACGTAATAGGGTAATAAGTGCTGCCATTCCCACTGGGTTAGGCATTGGGTTGCAAGAGCCGAGTCTTTATGATATCCTGGTCAAAAGGATAACTGATTGGTCTACTAGAAGTGGCTTTGAGGACAGTTCTGTGTGCCATTATGTTAGCAATCACATAGAGATAGTAATAATCTTTGATTTGCAGCTGAAGATTCCCAGATCTCATGTTCTTTAATGTTTAAGACAAGCATTGGCTTCTGCTTTGCATGGTGCATTTAGCCCTACAGAAATGCACTAACCCCCTTTCATCACTAGGGCTGTGATATGACAGGCAACATGTGGCCTAAGATTAGTTATCACCCTTTATAAATATGTCTCAGTGGGTTCTCTGGCTTCTCTCCACCCCACCCACCCTGTTGACAGATATAAGCTGAGCAGCATTAGTGCCAGGCAAAGTTAGCACAGACATGATGTGCCCATTGCAGAGCTCTTGTGGATTGGTGATCATTATATGCCAGCTAGGCCGCACCCTATGATGTGATATTGTACAGTTGTCAGATTTCCCCAGTGAAGCTGCTTTTGATATGCACGGTGACAATGCTGTCTTAGAAGGTTCCTTAGATTCATGTTTTTGCAAACAGGGGGCCTTGATTATTTCCATTTGTTATATTTCTATGTGATTTGTTGTTCAATATGTGTGTGTGCTACTCTGCCAAATATTTTGGTGCTTTATAGTCAAAAGCAAAACTGATAAATAATTTCTTGGAAATCAACTGCATGATTACTCTCAGTGCACATCTCAGCAGTCTATTTGCATTTTCATGGCAATGTATTTACTAATGGAGATAACTGGTACATGTTACACTCGACTGGGCTTCCTCAGGCGTAATCCAGATGCTCTGCTAATATAAAGAGAAGGGATGAGTGAAATGGAATTTAAAAGTTTAAAATTCTATGATTTGATTTATCACCAATGATGGGGGCAGTTCTGAAACAGATGGAATGCTAAAGCAGGTGTCTCCCTGATCTAAGAACAACTTAGTATTTGCTATAATTGTGTTGTGCTATGAATTGTTTTCTGTGCATCCATTGGAAAATCCCAGGTTTTGGAATGCCAGAATTTTTCCTCATATTGCAATCTAGGCCTGTAGCTAGGCTTTGTAGGGTTAATATTTCACTCTTTAGGGTAGTAAACTATTCACCAAATGTCTGTGTTGAATGCACAAAATAAATAACCAAATCTTGCAAATAGTTCTGTGTGTAATAAAAAGGCATTGCAGCAGGATGTCAAGGACAGCACACACAGAGGTAAACATTTGGGATAATAACAAAATCAAGTCCATTCTCTGTGGACAATAAAAGCCTGAATAATAATACTGGGATGTTTCAAACTCCCATTAACAGGTATAAATGGTTTTGGAACTTATACCTAGTAAGAGAGTACTAAACATCACCCGCATCTTAAGTTAGTAATGTAGTAATACAACAAGGGGGCAACAAAATGATGACTGCAAAGTTTGCACCAAGTCCAATATTGTACCAATAGCAGGTAGCATTTGTTGGTCTAATGCAGTGCTCCCCAACCAGTGACTCAGGGGCAACATGTTGCTCCCCAACCCCTTGGATGCTGCTCTCAGTGCCCCCAAACCAGGTAGTTATTTTTGAATTCCTGACTTGGTGGCAAGTTTTGGTTTAGGCTGCCTAATTGCCAATCTTAGCCCTTATTTGGCTCCTCCATGAACTTTTATGGTGCTTGTGTTGCTCTCCAAGTTTTTTTACATATGAATGTGGATCGCAAGTAAGAAAGGTTATAGAACCCCTGGTCTAATGTGTACTACATGTGCCTGTTTGTAGTATGTAGCTATATCTGGAAACCTAAAATGTTGTGGCCTTGTATTTTACCATCCTTTAGTGCCACTGTGCACTGGGGCTACTGCCCTGTCAGTGATTATCCATGGCAATGGTATGTTAAGTAGCCCTTCTCATATTTCTGTATGATCATCTGTCTATTGTACCTATAACAATATGCCCTTAACCAACTGGCTGATCCTTGTTTGGTTCTGGTAAGATATTGGTTTGTAAAACTGTATTTATTTTAGATGGTGTTTGATATCATTTTAATGATTCCTAATACAAGGGTAATACCATACAAAAATATATCCCATGGTTTATTACAGAAAATCATTGAAGTCTAACCTTGTTACCAGCTTTGTAAGGCTTATAGCAGAGGGGGCTGATTCGCAGGCCAAAAATCAGTTGATCCACTAGCCTATACTGGTTCCTGTGACCCCTATCTCATTAATCACACTGTAATTGCTTGTATTCTGGAACCTGTCTATCCTCACACTGAATCTGTGACTTGTTGGTCACACTGTGTTGGAGTAGGTACAATACTTAGTACTGGTTACAATTATACTCCAGTCTACTGAATGATCCTACTCCCCCCACCGTTCCATTGCGACCAACAGATCTGCTGCTTCTGGGAAGCATTCAAGAGTCTGGAAAAAGCAGGTAAAGCTGGATGTAGGAATGTGTTGGAGCAGTCTAACATAAAGAAAATCTGCAGGGAGGGGGCTTTTTAAAAAATGACACAATCCCTAGCATTGCCAGAAATATGGCAGCATGATTTTAAGGTCCTAAGAGCAGGAAATACTATAGAGCAGTGGAGGTGGCCCACGTCAGGGACTAAAAGCATTGGCAAAGTGGACTGAGCCTGGAGGTCAGTTATAGTAAGTTTTGAGGTGAACCCTTGTTGGTTCTTCTAGATTCAACTCAAAGCCCACCCTAAAGGTCAGTAAGGGTAGGAGCTGGGGTGAACCCATTTTGAAGTTTCTGAGTAGCAAAGACTTCTTGCTATTCTAGGAGCTCTGGTTGAATGGCTGATGTTGTAGGATTGTTATCAACTAAGGGGGGGGGCTTCTATAGCTGATTGGGACCTTAAGGGGGCTAGAACAACAAAAAAGCTGCCTCCACCTGTAGAAAGAAACTATGACATCCATGTTTTTAAGGTCAGATTCTTTATCACATACAATTCTATGGACTCAAAAATAATGGAGAGAAGGCCTTGCATGCAACAACTTCTTACAGGAACAGAAATGCATAGCGAATAATGAAATGGTTAATAAGTCCCGCATTATTTCATACTCGGACCTGCTGAGGAAATTAAGAATTGTGAATTTTACAAGTCTCTCTCCTCGTATTTCGCAGAAATATTTTTTAGTTATTAGAAAGCTATTGGACTTTTTTTAGACAAGGTGAAAGCAAATGTAGCTACAAATTACTGGCAGAAATACATTGGCTCATGCAATATAGGTTAATTAGACTCCGGACTGATTTATGGTATTGTTTCCCATATAAATTATTTTCATTGTGTAGTACCACAGTATGGGCTTGCCTTTCCCTTAGGGAATATGTGGCGATACACTGAGTGACATGTGTAATAGACTGCTTTAATTAAAGTAGTGTAATGCAAATTTCCATTCTGTTAACCAAAACACAATAGATTTTGTTTTTTGAGGTAATTGAATAGATTAAAAGGCTGGGGGAGCATTGCCGGAACTGGTTAATGAACTCTGACTCTGCAGTAAATCTGGTTATTAATATTAACCTGTTCACTGCATTTTGGGAGGCAAGCTTACTCCTTAGCTGCTCTTAAACCCTCATTCCAATGTGGCAGGAAATCAACTGACTGTATTCTTTTATAGGACTCACAAGATTTAGTGTTTGGAAGGATGTGAATGTTTAAAGGGGAAGTTTACCTTTTAAATGAATGTTAAGTATGTTATAGAACAACCAATTCTAAGAAACATTTTAGTTCATCTCATTAACTATTTAGTTTGCTTTTAAAATTATTGGGCTTCCTATTCTGCTTATTTCCAATCTGCTTCTGAAAAAGCTGGTTGTAGGCGTCTCTGACCTCAGCAACCAAAAAATACTTGGACTGTGAGGGTTCAGGTTAATTGTTATACTTATTTTTCTGTTGCTCATTTTTCTTTTCAGCTATCTTCTATTTTTAATCCATTCTGACTTCCAAACTGCTGCCTCGTTGTTAGAGTGATTGAGCAGGCAAAATTTCAAGCCTGACAGCTGCATGGAATTTGTTATCTGGAAACCTGTTAACCAGAACAGTCCAAATTACGGAAAAGCCATCTTCAACATATTCTATTTGAATCAAATAATTTAAATTTTTAAAAATGATTTTCTTTTTCTCTGTAATACCAAAACCTTGTACTTGGTCCCACCTAAGATATAATTAATCCTTACTGGAGGTAAAACAATGCAATTTGTCTAATTCTATGTTTATATTGCTTTTTAGTAGAGTTAAGGTATGGAGATCCAAATTACAGGTCTTGAGCATTTAGGATAACAAGTCCCGTACCTGTATTTCAAAAATCACAAAAAATAAAAAATACATTTGCACTTAGAACAATGCTGTCTACGTCATACTAAAAGTTAGTTTCAAGGTGAACTACCTTTCGTGCAATTGCAGAACATCGACTGCCAGCTTGCTGACACTTATAAAGGGGTGCTGAAAGTTGGGGTTCTGCACCAATGAGTGATGCACAGGAAGCAACTCACTACCCAAAAATTGTTTTAGCACCTTAAATATTTTGGGAATTAATTTAAAAGGGGAAATAACCCATTAGAAACAGTGCCACTAAACATTATTACAAAAAAATGATTTAGCTTTCGGTTCAGCAGCTCTCCAGTTTGGAATTTCAGCAGCTATGTAGTTGCTAGGGTCCAATTTAACCACCAAGCAATGGTTTGAAAGAGAGACAGAAATATGAATAGAGAAGGGCCTAAACAGAAAGATAAGTAATTAAAAGTAACAATAAAATTGTAGTCTCACAGAACAATAGACTTTTTGGCTGCCGGAAGAGTCAGAACAGGAAAGCAAATAAAATGAGGACCAATGGAAAGCTTGCTAACAATTGGCTATTCTATAACATACTAAAAGTTAACCTGAAGGTGAATCGCCCCTTTAGGGATTTAAGCTGGAACACAAATAAATAAAAGTCTTTAATTTAACAAACAGGGAGTTTTGTTTCTTGTTGTGAAGTCGAAACTGATTCTGGAAACGTTGCAAGAGACCACAGACTCAGCTGGCTGCAGCAGTCTGGCCGGTGCCAACTGACTGTAAAACCATAACAGTGATTGGAGCTGCAGGCGTGAAATCGTTTTTTCCAAATTGCCTGACAGCTATGTCAAGCTCGTTCTTATTTTCATCTTCCAACAGCTTCTTTGATCTCCCAAATACGCTAAAGACCTACCAGCTGGTTCTGCTTAAGGGAGTTATATATTGAAGTCTCTATCATGAAGAACAGGTCCAAGTATCATCGGAGTGTCTAATAAAATTCCCAATCAAAACAGGAATCTGATGTATATGTGTATATGTGTTTGTGTGTGTCAGTTGTTTGTCTATTTATAAAGCCAAGACTTCAAATAACTTGGAGCTTCCCCATTGGCATTAGTTCTTTATGTACAGGAATTGGATGCTCTGTTTATTAAATATATACCAAAATGTTACCGTTCAACAGACTTGGCTAAGTCAAACAAGTTTATTAGTCATGTATAGAACAAAGTGCAATTTTACTAACTAACTTATTTACATACATTTCTACTTGCAGCTTATCAAATATGCCTCCTAGCTTGCACAATTATGTACAATACAATTAGTTTGCAGAAAAAAATGTGGTGACAACTGCGGTAACACACTATAGAGATGAGCGAATCTGTTCCAAATTGGAAAAATTAGTATGAACAACAAAAATTGTTTTAAGCATTAAAGTTAATGGGCTCTTTTTTGCTTGCGTTTTTTTTTTTCACATAAACTGCATTGAAGTCAATGGGTGTTTTTCGAGCACTTTTTTAATGCCACGTTTAAGGTGAAAATTAGTGATAAGCGAAATATTGGCAGGCATGGATTTGCATAGAATTTCTGTGTTTCACAATTGGAGGATTGTTTCACAAAACAGGTGTAAAATTGTGCCGTAGGAAAATTCAACTATTTTTTTTTTACGTGGTCCTTTTCCCCGTTTCGCATATTACTAGTGAAAAACGATACCTGCCAAAAACTTTCACTCATCTCCACTAGAGACTAATTGTACTTGTATTCCATTATAGGGAATATTATATAGTACAGTGCAGTCAAATATATTCACATATGTTTCTGCCGGTATTGATTCTGTTATTCAGAAACCCATTATCCAGAATTAGAGGAAGGCCATTTCCCATAGACTCCATTTTAATCAAATAATTCAGATTTTTAAAATTAATTTCCTTTTTTTCTGTAGTAATAAAACAGTACCTTGTACAGGTATAAGACCCGTTATCCAGAATGCTCGGGACCAAGGGTATTCCGGATAAGGGGTCTTTCCATAATTTGGATCTTCATACCTTAAGTCTACTAAAAAATCAATAAAACATTAATTAAACCCAATAGGATTGTTTTGCATCCAATAAGGATTATTTATATCTTGGTTGGGATCAATTACAAGGTATTGTTTTATTACTACAAAGGAAAAGGAAATCAGTTTAAAAATTCTGAATTATTTGATTAAAATGAAGTCTATGGGAGACGGGCATTCCGTAATTCGGAGCTTTCTGGATAACGGGTTTCTGGATAAGGGATCCCATACCTGTACTTGATCCCAACTAAGATATAATTAATCCTTATTGGAGGCAAAGCAATCCCATTGGGTTTATTTCATGTGTAAATTATTTTTTACCAGACTTAAGTTATGGAGATCCAAATTACAGACAGACCCCTTATCCAGAAACCCCCAGGTCCTGAACATTCTGTTTAACAGGTCCCATACCTGTACAAGGATTAGAATCAGGACATATACTATACATGTTGTAAATGAAAATAATAAAGAGGAATCGAAATAATATAAATGCTAACTAAATCTATGGAAACATTCTGCCCTAGCAAATTTTTAGAATTAAATGTTTTTTGAACGTCCAATTTCAGTTCTGAGTCTAAGAACAAATTAAATATGTGTTTCTCTAATGAGCCATTAGGTATCAGATCAATGGGGCGTATTACTTAGGTAGTAAAGTGAAAATTGCACTGGTTTCTGTAAATGATTAAATAAAACTAATAAGTGTGAAAAGTTGTTTGTTTATTATTATTTTGTTTATCTTTACATTAATATTATGTAATGTATTAATTGTTGCAGTTAGTAATTATTGTTATTATTATTATTGGTCACACTTTTTTAACCTACAGGTAGTGTATTTAAATACATTTAGAATAAAGGACAGATCTGCCAGATGGCTGGACTCTATGTATTGATTGGGTATGGATTTGGGTAAGAATTTGGGTAAGGTACCCCTGCACTGTTCTCATTTAGTAACTATTCTAATTAAGTGATTATACTCAAGGAATAAACTCACTGCATTTCAGTAAAATTGAAGGGAAAGGCCCTCACAACCCTGTATCCTGCTGGCTTTTCCAAATGATCGGCTAAACACCTTGTTCATGATGAAACATTGAATTCATAACAAAATAGTCCCCATCACTCTATAGCCTCATCAGGGGAATTTAAATCACACACACTAATAAAGGTCAGTGGGTCTTTAGTGGAGTATAAGTCCCCTTATCCTGTACGGATCTCTGCTCATAACGATATCCTAAAGGGCAAAATCTTGAATTCTTTTTAAGCACTTTCATTTATTCCAACACATTTTTCATAGTTTCCACCACCTCTAAGGGCAAGGCCACACAGGTGGATTGTGCAGGTACAACTAGAAGATCTTTTAAGAGTAGGGTCGGATTGGCAGCCTGCACTTATCCGCAGGCTGACAATCCACCCCATGTGCCCTTGCCCTAAAGTCTGCAACAGATTATTTTGCAGTTTTTCTTCAAGTTCTTTGGCACATAATTTAGTAACAATCCACTAGTGATGAGCGAATCTGTCCTGTCAAGGTGCACAAAAAATCCACAAAACATGTTTGTTGTGTGAATTTTTTGTTGTGTGCATGTCTTTTTACGTGAATGTGCCCATTTTGATGTGACAACGCCTATTTTGACGTGACCAAGACTTTTTTGAGGAGCAACAAATTTTTCTGCGGCAAAAAAGTTTTGCGAAATGCGGAAATTTGCTGCGAATCCATGCCTACAATCCATACATACATCTAGTGCTGTGGCATACTAGCCACACTGTGGCCAAAGTCAAGACTTTTAATTACATTACTCCATTAGTTTTAAAAGACAAATAAAAGGAAAATAAAATCACTGACCTTGTTCCCCTGGCCTGGGCTCCTATTCCCTGGGGTATACTTATAACAGCACTGCTTCCCAGTGGCTGTCCAGGATCATGTAAATACTCAGCATAGTAGATTTTTTTCATATATTCACAAAAATGCATAGCTCAAACCTAAAAAAATAAATTTGTGGAAAAGAACGAAAGACATCAAGCAACACAATGAGGCCTGTGAAGAATCCCTACTTGTATCGCTGCCTCCTGAACAACTGGAGAGAAATCTGATGAACAAGCGGCCCTGGCCAAAAAAAACTATTTGCTAGAAATACTTGGATGTAGCTGAGGGAGAGCCATATTTATTACCACCAGGAAAATCCTCTAGGCCAAATACTTTTTTCTTGCAGAGATCATGCACTTCAAAGCAAAGAGAAGTGGTGGTTTTATTTATATTTCCTTCTGAATATTTGTTACCACAAGCTAATATATGTTTGAGCTATTATGGAATTAGAAGAATGTTTTTTACAGATGGGAATTAGCAGAACAATCCAAATCTCATCTCCACAGACTGAACCCAGCAATTTATCCAGAGCAGAAAATATGGAGTAGAACAGAGATGCATTTTCTCAAATGGCTTACTAACCTCAAGTATGCACAGAAACCCACTTAAAAAGCAGAGTGGAGCACGTGCAAAACCATGACTCTTGAGGCCTAGGTGGTCCCTACCTCATAAACATTACTCCCCTCGGGGCAAGTTACCAGGCTGTGCTACACTTCAGCAATATCTTGTAAGTAGAAGCTTGTGGCTTCACTAGTGATATAAATGTTTCCCTGGTTTCTCCTAAAAAGCTGTGGTTGCATTAACATTTAGAAAGTAAAAAAAAAAAAAAGATAATAAAATGAAAAACATATTGGTTTCTGAAAGGAAAAAAAGACTATTTTGGCTATTTGACCCTTAACTGGGCATTTTAATACATACCAGGCACATGTGTGGATCTCGCAGCCAAAAATCATAAAGGTATAACATGGAGTAAGAAACTGAATGATACACTAATATGTATATAAAATGTAACCTTTGGCTGAAGATCTGCTGGTGATTTTCTGAAATTAGAGTTAAAGGATAAATAATGGTAAGAAATATGTAAATCCAGATGTTACTAAAAGTAATATCCCTCCATTGTGTAAGTAATAATAGCTACTAGCGCAGTGTTCTCCAAACTTGGCCCTCTAGGAAGGCTTTGAGCCTCAGTTGGGGGTCACCCTTAAGGCCAGGAATGGACATATTCATCAGGAAATCCCATCTTGAGAGCAATAGAGCAAACAGAGAGTAGATATATTAATGGATGCCTGTCTGAATAGTTAACATTACAATGTTTCAATATATCTGTAACCGTAGTACCGTGTAAGAGATGCTCTGGTCAAATGTTGGGTTTCAAAAGAGAAAATGAACCTAATGGTTTGACAACCACTGTCCTAGAGAGGCTGGGAGGTCAACATCCATGTAACTTACGTGTTATTTTGCTTATTCATCACAACTGTACCAAGACAAGTTGTATCATCCCTGGGATGCATCTCTATGAATCCAGATGACATTTATAGGGTTAGGCATGTGCTGATTTAGCAGCTCTTCTTTGTAGCACTTCTAAGCTTTCTATGTAGTGACTGCACTGGAGTATTGTTCCCTGGACAGTTTGTCAGAACTATAAAACAAATCGGTGAAAGAGAATGAGGTTGTGTGCGAGTGACAAGGATTGTACACAGGACGTGCAGCAGGATAAGGCTTGCAGAGCTCTGTAACATCTGGCTAATTAAAACGCTACATTTCCAATGTTATTCCTATTGTTCACATCACAATATCTTTGCCATGAGTTTCATTTCCTAAATTTGCTCCCCAATGGATGGTAAAACAACACAGACAAGCCAGTATTAAGCTCTGTCCCGATCAGGTTTACGACAACGTTTGCAGCCCAGTACAGTTATCTGTCATTGCCCAGTGTCATACATTTTGGTTTTACTTGGTTGCTTTGTGTTTTCTTCAGTCAAAAAAAGCAAATGGTGAAACTACCTGCAAAGAATCCAAAACAGCAGAAGCTGCACAAAGAAAAGCCCCAGCAACACAATATCCCTCACCCGCTCCTTGTACCCTGTTCACTTGCAATACAGAAAGGCCAAGGGAAATAATACAATCAGACAACACTAGTGACCTATTGGCAGCTTCAGTTGTTCCAGACTGAAATTTATTTTTATGTACCTGCCAATGCAACAACTATTGAAAAGAAGGTCGTCGCCTCCTGGGCCAGAACAGTGAAATTTATAACCAGTAGGCAAATTTGCACCTGGGCAGTAACTCATGGCAGCCAATCAGACCTCTGCTTTCATTGTTATACCTGCAGCTGCCTGTAAAAATGTCATCGCTGATTGGTTGCTATGGGTTACTGCCCAGGTGCAAATTTGCCCAGAGTTTATGCACTAGCTCCATTGTTTTATCATTTTGGGCATGCCTATAATTTTGTTTTGTTACATAAGATTTCATAAATGGAAATATTAATGTTTAAGTCAGCATTGTGTCTCACAGATATGTTGCATATCAGATAATAAAACCCAATAACAAGGAATAATTACCGATCAACTGCCCCTTGCCTTCGTCTACTACATCTTCCCAGCTTTCAAATGAGATTATAAGTTACATAGGAAACTGTAACTACATAAGAGTGTTTTTACTTTTCTTGAGTGACTGATATCTGAAATGTATTGTGTTTTTTTCTTCTTTTCAGCTGCTGGGGGAAGCAGCTTTTTGCAGTTCTCCTCACCTTGGCTTGGCTTCTTACAACCAATCACAGGGCCGATTTACCAGAAGGGCAGTCTGTCTTTCCCGGTGGCTGAAAAACCATTCAAGAAATGGAGACTTGGTGTTTTATTTGGTGTGTGTCTAAATACAGCTGGAATATTTCTTGCTTCTGGCTTTACTGGGAAGGCTCACACCTGAATGGTGAGGGGCTGGGTTTAACTGGGGCTTCTCTGAATGTTAGGTTTCTGCTGCTGCTTTGGAGTGAATGGCTCTGACCTGTTAGGGCAGAGTTGGTTTAGGGTGCAGCAGGTAGGGTATTTATGCTGACACCACAGCATTACATTGGCCTCATAGGGAGAAATAATATAGATAAGCTTCATGCAGCCCCCAGCTGTAATTTTTCCAGCACCCCACTGACTGCAGCCTGGATTAGATGCATTTATCCCCCAACCTTCAGTTGGGGTCCCAAATTTTCCAGGGACTCCCTCTTAAGTCAGTCCATCCCTGTAAGTAAGCATGCACAGTGTTTATTATTATTAACATATTTATAAAGTGCTAACATTCCATAGTGCTATATTTTTTTAAATGTGCTCATTGGCTTGTGGAATGGGATCTCTCACTCAAATTTCTTTTTATGGAGCTTTGTACAGTCTTCTTCTTCAGCTTCTGACTTACTTTAATTTGTCTGCTAGACACACTACAGTCAACTTTATTTAGAACACATGAACCTGTTACACTTGGTATGTTTCTGGGGTTGAGGGGACCCTGGCACCCAATAGGTGCAGAGAGGTTAAGAATCAGACTGCACCCTAAGACCATGCTCCTAACTGCAGGCTATGGGGCTTTTATATTTATAAGAGTAAAGGCCTCATATGCAGTGCCAACTTGTGTACTGTTTCATTTTCAGCACTACTGATTGTGTATCATTTGTTTCCAGTAGGTGTGAATTTAATCCAACTGCTGAAACTGATGGAATGGAATTTTATTTGCATGGAAATGATTATTATGAATGTGTTTTTAGACAGAGCCAACATCTTCCACCGTAGTTAAAACAGAATAGTGTATACATTGAACATATAGATGATATACAAAAATACAGCTAATACAAGAGGTACAGTTGGACCTCATCAATGGAGCTGACACTCTAAAAAGCTTTCCCATAAAAAGGAAAGACAGGGTGCAAAATGAAAAACAAACAGACCCAGTACGCTATGTTTTTCTCACTTTTCACCCTTTCATGTACTTCTCTGAATTTCCACAGGTTTCAGCTTCTCTATGGCAGGCAATGAGCACAGGGCTACATTGCAACCGCAGGCACTGCATTCTGCACCTAGTGGTACAAAGTGGTACAAAGAGTGATCCCATCACCACTCTTTAATCACTATAAGTCTAGATGCCCACTACCCACTGCATAGAAGTACTGTAGTTTGCGCTAAATTTGTGACTACAACCCTAAAATGCAGCTGTGTAGAGCAGGCCCAACTTTAAAGGAGAAGGAAAGTCATTTTGGCATTTTATTGCCAATAGATTTGCCACATTAGTGCCACCTAGAACAAAATATTTATTCTGCAGAAACCATTACCATACCTGAGTAAACAGCTTTAGAAGCTTTCTCCGTTTGCTTAAGATAGCAGCTGCCATTTTAAGCAGCTTCCTTCCTGCAGTCTCTTATAGCCCTTATAGCTAAGATCACACATTCCTAAGGGAGGAGGGAGGGAGTTCTTAGCATTCTAGTGGGAGGGGGAGCAGGAGAGGGGAGAGAACTGCGCAGACTCTGGGCAAGGGAAATAAGGCTGTTTCTGAGAGAGGAAGTCAGACACTGGAACATCATGTTTACAAAATAAAGAGACAAGAAATCCTGTGTTTCTTTTGATAGAGGACTCAGTACAGCATTACTGTACGTTCTTATGGCTGTATTTACATAGACCTTTCTGATAAAGCTTACTTCATTTTTACCTTTCCTTCTCCTTTAAGTTTAGGGCAACCCACCCCCTTCCCATTCATGTCACTGCAAATTGATCAATACAGTATAGTAGACCCTTGGAACACTGTTACAAGTATTAGAGATCAAAGCAACGTATGTGCCATAGCCCCAAGTTATAACATGAATGAGTACATGCAGCAGAGTGTAGCTGCTCTTAAACGCATGTATAAACTGACATCACAGACCACAAAGAAAAATACAATGATAAATTATATTTTATAAGTATTCTACAGATTACAAATGTGCAGCAGCAATCCCTCAAGTCAGACTCCATCAAAATGACATAAACCACAAGGTCCCAAGTTAATGAATCACATTCCATGTAAGTGACAAATTTCATGCAGTGACTGGTTCTAAATCGAAACCATAGGACACAACATTATGGCTTGGTATAAATCTGTATATATCTGGTATAAATCATATAATAATATGAGTAGCAAAATGACAATATAATATGATGTGAGTGTTTGTACTGGTATTGGTTCTGTTATCCGGAAATATGTAATTCAGAAAGGTCTGAATTACAGGAAGGCCATCTCCCATAGGATTCATTATAAGCAAATAATTCTAATTTTTTTTTTTAATTTCCGTTTTCTCTGTAATAATAAAACAGTACCTTGTACTTGATCCCAACTAAGATTTAATTAATTCTGATTGGAGGCAAAACAATTCTATTGGATTTAATGAAAGGTTAAATGATTTGTTAGTAGACATAAGGTATGAAGATCCAAATTTCTGAAAAAGATCCATTATCCTGAAAACCCCAGGTGCCGGACATTCTTGATAACAAGTCCCATACCTGTAGATTTGTCACCTTCATGCAGCGTCACAAAAATTTGCGACTTTGCTCTTAAAGAAACTGACCCAAGTGCTTGTGTTGCATGAATGTGGGGGTATTTAAATTGAAAGCTTTTATAAAACAGGGAATGATGTGGATAATATAAACCGCTGTGTAAAAGGTATTGCCTAGTGATGAGCGAATCTGTGCTTCAGTGAAACATTTGTGTGTCTTTTTATTCCGTGTGACAAATTTTTCTGCTGCATATTTTCTGGGAAGTTTCGAGAAACAATTCACCAATGGCGAAATGCGGAAATTCGCTGCAAATCCATGCCTGGTGAAATAATTTTCTCATAACTAGTATTGCCACCATACAAATAAAGGAGGTCAAATTTAAGCAAAAAAGTCCCTTGCATATATACAGTCACTTAAGCTAAGGACTTGTCCCTTTAGAAGGTCATGGAGTTCCACTATGACTTTTGCTCTTCTTATAATTTACACTAGAGGATACACTCCATATATAAACACTTAAGGGTAGTACCCATACTAAATGGTATTGATAAGTGCAACTTGGAAAACAGATTTAACTATATTTTCCATGCTGGAACAATCTAGGGATTAAAATAGGTATTAGAGCTCAGTACTGCTGCTGAGTTGTGCAGAGCACTAACACCCAATAGAAATCCCTGTGTTCGGATACATTTAGAAATGTTTCTAATGCAAAAACAAATGACTAAAGATGAAAAGAAACTCTAGTAAAACTGGCAAGATCCCCCCCAAACGTGTTTTTAATTAAGAGTTGCTTAGCTTAATGTGTGATTAATGGGTTTTATCTAATGAATGTTTTCAACTAGCTACATAACTGGATTATTTTACATTTTACAAATCCATTTTCTCCTATTAAGATTGGGCGGTGATATTTTATTGCTATTAACCACAATTTATAAGCGGCACGTTGCAAGGCTGATCTCATCCCAGTAAACAGAACAGCTAAACTGAAATAAAAGAAAATCTAAGCCTTTTGGTGAGGTAAGACTGCACCTGTAACTCATAAACACTGCACTGCAACTTTATGTACTTGTGAGAAGTTTGGATTCTCTTGGTATCATTTGGAAGTCTTATGAGCCATTCGTTGCTTGAGGGTGCGCTAATATTTTGTAAGGGAACATGATGCAGACTCCTTTAGCGTTAGAAATGGTTAATGTAGCAGAATGAAAGTAATTATCATTTTGTCTCCAGGAGATGATATATGATGGTGTGCACGGATAAATCAAGTTGCTAATGGTTCATGCTGAGCTTCCCTGCAACTGGGATTAGAAAGATAAGGGGAGGGAGCTAGCTGCAGGACAAAACTTGTACCACTTATGTGAGAGTAGAAAATACCCTTGAAAGATCATTCGAATCTCACAGCAATTGAGCTCCTAAAAAGCTTTGTACGACAAGGTAATGTAGGGAAACTAAATAGTGTTAGACAACTTCAGCAACAACATTAAATCCTGTGTTATTTAGAAAATTCAACTGTGTTACTGAGTAAACTCAGCTAAACTGAAGAGTTGGATGTTCTGTTGCTCCTTACCTGGTACCGTAATTTGATTCCTATCACTTTTATATCGCTTTTACATATATCACAGATCTTGTTGTTTTCCAATTAAATCAATGTGTAAACTTCAAGCATTCAAGCAGCTTTCAAATCTACTAACTCAACAGTATGCCATTTAAACTTCCATTCAAACTTTATATAAGTCCAGCACATAAAGTGAATCTGTGATCAATTATACTTTATATGGTTCATTTACTATAAAAAATGCATTGTGCAAAATGCAAAAAATGTGAAAATGCTTCCTTTTTTGCACTCTTGTATGTGTGACAAAGAACTGCTGTAGGTGCAATTTATGGAGCAGGAATACAGCTCTGCCAAATAGAACAGAATGAAACCCCACCCCCTTGTTTACAATGCTGGCTGCTTTCGGTACCACTGTATTCATTTACAAGGGTAAGTGAGAGCTCTTCCCAAAGTCACTTGAGCTCACAATGCTCCTAAACAAACTAAGGTGAGTGCCAATGTGCCCATTGAGCATGCTCTGTTAAAAAAAATGCCAGGGAACCTCAGAATTACCACCAGCTTGGTATTTCCAAGTCCAGGGCCGGATTTATCTTCAGGGCGCCCCAAAGCCGCCCCCGTTGGTCGCCTCGCCCCGCCCCCTGTGCGCATGCGCGAACGCGCGACACACCCCCGTACGCAGGCGCGAGTGCGCATGCGCAAACCTTTCAACTCCCATACGGAGTACTGGGGAGAGGTCCCGACTGCTCCATATAGGAGCCAAATTTAAAAATTTTGTTGCGGCGGGGCGGCATGCCGCCCCTAAACTTCTGCCGCCCTAGGCCCGGGCCTTTGTGGCCTTTCCACAAATCCGGGCCTGTCCAAATCTCCCATAGCCGGTTGTGTCCATGAATGCAACTGATTTCTGCTAAGCGAATCCTATACTAATGCCACAATGGAGACAATTCCATCTCCACTATGATACTGTGTGATCATTCTGGAATAACAGGTGCTATTATTTGGTAAAAACCTCATTGAATTTGAATTTTGCACTTGGCACTTTGTACTTCAGAAATTAGTCCTTATATAACTGCATGTAACATCTGCTGACCTCCATAAAAAAAACTCCTTCTTGTCTTTTCTATGCCTGTACCTATCAATAAAAGGAAGACAATATTACATTAAACCTGATATCTGAGTTCTGGTGAGAAATAAAAGGATGTCATCTGGTTGCATGTTACATGTTTCTTTTTATTGCCCCTGGAAAATATGTTTACAGTGAAATCATTGTAACAGATGGCTGCACTGAAGACAATGCATACTGATGAGGTATTGAGACTATATCCCATTTGCTTGGTTTGTGAACCCCACTGTTCCATTGCAGTCTAGGTATTGTGATGTCTTGGATTCCTTGCACAGGTCAAGGGCAATTTCCTAGCAAACATCTATAACAAGTATCTGCATGTATTTATCTACCATCTTACCTAATAGTTTCATAATAATGTTAACACTATGTGAGGTGGGTGCCATGTGTTTTTCTGTTGTTCCGGCTGCTCAACCCTCATTGCTTTTAGAGAAAGCAAGAACATGTTCCATTCTTTTCCTATTCTCTTCTTTTGTGCTATGGCCCTCTAAAATTACATGCTGTTTGGCTTTTTCTGATCTCTTTTTAAATAGGTTTCTGGCAAATGCTGCTGGACTCGACATTCTCTGTTAATTTTGTGAGGTTCAGGCTATTTAACTGTATTGTTTGGAGCATAATTGCTGCATCCGTGAGTCTTATAAACCCACAGCTTCTCTTATGGAACTGGAACGCTCCATGCATCTCAGCTTACAAATGAAATAAAAACAGTGTAAAAAGAATTCAAAAGTAGCCCAGATACAAAGCTGTAACAGTCAGTCTCTAAGTAAAAGTTTCAAATGTCAAAGATATATACTACTGCCCATAAATAAATAAAATAAATCTAAGGCAAGTTAATATATTATATCTGAGCAGAAATAAAATCTAAGTTTATTTCCTGCATGTTCCTAGGAATATAAAAAAATATACATATATACATTTTACACCCAAGTAACTGTAGTATAGTATACTGGGATTCCATTTGTTGCAAGAGACAGGTTGACATGTTGACATGCAGCCAATGGTAGCTAAACAAAATAGAATTTTGGCTTTAAAGGAACAGTAACACCAAAAAATGAAAGTGTTTTAACGTAATTAAAATATAATGTACAGTTGCCCTGCGCTGGTAAAACTGGTAAGTTTGCAACAGAAACACTGCTATAGTTTATATAAATGAGCTGCTATGTCAACACGGGGGCAGCCATTGAAGCTGGGAAAAAGGAGAAAAGGCACAGGCACATAGCAGATAACACATAAGCTTTGTAGAATATAATGGGGTTTTATCTGTTATCTGCTAAGTAACCTGTGCCTTTTCTCCTGTAAATGGCTGCCCCCGTGGCTACACAGAAGCTTTATTTATATAAACTATAGTAGTCTTTCTAAGGAAAACACACCAGTTGTACCAGTACAGGGCAGCATTACATTATATAGTAATTACTTTTATACACTTTCATTTTTTGGTGTTACTGTCCCTTTAAAGGGGTTGTTTGCCTTTGTACAACATTCACAAATCTAACAGTTCACAATAATAGAACAATCTTTGCCATATACATAATTAATAAAAAATGTGCAGCTGAACAGATATTCACATCAGAATCATCCCTCTGCCGATCCTTCACTTCTGCACAGACCCTGTGCTTGTGGGGGGGGGGGGGGGGGGGGGGGGGGTCAGTGCCCCCTATAAACACTACAGGTGCTTTTCTACTTTCTTATATGATTATATGATGATAGTACTGGCAGAAAGACTCCTTACCAGTTCCCAAGCATTCTGGATAATACATCCAATACCTATATTGGCAGAAAACCTTAGACTTTCCACCTTACATGCAATATTTTAAGCTGGGAACAGTGAAGGGTGTTTCTTCATCTCTATGAGGTTAAAATGACTATTTTGTTCTATAGCAAAGCTGGCAAAGTTGTTAGTAAAAAAATATTTTATTTGAATAACCCTAAAGCAGTGATCCCCAACCAGTGGCTCATGAGCAACATGCTGCTCATCTCCCCCTTTGATGTTGCTCTCAGTGGCCTCAAAGTAGGTGCCCATTTTTTAATTTCTAGCTTGAAAACAAGTTTTGAAAGCATTGAGAAGCAGTTTTATTTCAAGCAAAGCCTCCTGCTTGGAATAAAACATTTGAACATGGAGCTACCAAATAGCCAATCACAGTCCTTATTTGGCTTCCCCAAAGAACTTTTTTCATGCTTGTGTCACTCCCCATGCATGACTCACAAGTAAAAAAAGATGGGGGCTCCCTGCCCTAAAGCAAGAAAGCATGTAAAAGAATATATATCGTATTACTGTTCCAAATTAATATCTCTAATGACTCAATGTGTCTACTGGATATCCATAAAAATAAACAAAGCCATAAAAAGGGAATATGGGTACAGAATATATATTATGAACATTCACAAATATTTGCATTCTCATTGCCTTGGAAACAAATGGTATCTATGCATTATAATACAATTAGCGATGAGTGAAACTGTCCCATTTCGCAAAACCACAGGGAATTTCACAAAGCAGCCATAATTTGAGAAATACCTTGAAGTCATTGGAGTCTTTGGGAAAATTTTTGTTGCAACTT
Organism: Xenopus tropicalis; assembly: GCF_000004195.4. NCBI lineage: Eukaryota > Metazoa > Chordata > Amphibia > Anura > Pipidae > Xenopus > Xenopus tropicalis. Next base: position 124,489,602 of record NC_030681.2, on the reverse strand, counting down.
TTTTTTGGGAATCCATAGATTTTGCTCATCACTAATAATAAGTTAAAGGACCAGTAACATCAAAAAATTAAAGTGTTTTAAAGTAATTAAAATATAATGTGCTGTTGCTCTGCAAAAAACTGGTGTTTTTGCTACAGAAAAGCTACAATATAAATAAGCTGCTGTGTAGCCACGGGGGCAGCCATTCAAGCTGGAAAAAAGGAGAAAAGGCACAGGTTACATAGCAGATAACTAGTAGATTAGCCCCATATAATGGGGGTTTATCTGTTATCTGCTAAGTAACCTGTGCCTTTTCTTCTTTGAATGGCTGCCCCCGTGGCTACACAGCAGTTTTGTTTATATAAACTATAGCAGTCTTTCTGAAGCAAACACACCAGTTGTACCAGTGCAGGGTAACAGTACATTATATTGTAATTACTTTTATACACTTTCATTTTTTGGTGTTACTGTTCCTTTAAATATCTGAAATCTCTTCAATGAAATGTGTGGTACAGGTATCGGACCACTTATCCAGAAACCCATTATCCAGAAAGTTCAGAATTATGGAAAGGCCATCTCCCATAGACTCCATTTTAATCAAATAATTCACATATTTAAAAATGATTTCCTTTTTCTTTGTAATAATAAAACAGTACTTTGTACTTGATCCCAAGTAAGATATCATTAATACTTATTGGAGGCAAAACTATCCTATTGGGTTTAATTACTGTTTAAATAATCTTTTTAGCAGACTTTAGGTAGGAGATCTGAATTACAGAAAACCCCAGGTCCCAAGCATTCTGGATAATGGGTCCCATACCTGTACTACTTAGCAGTCTTCCCTGAGTTTTACTGTTTTTAGGTTCTGTGAAATACTTAGAATGCTCCTTATGATACATGGTTTGTGCCAAGTATTCTAAGCATGCAAATCGGTTTCCATAGACTTCATAAAAATACTTCAAAGCCACGATAAGTCTCTTTATAAACAAAAAATAATGAATGTACTGCAGCTGGCCCTCATCAAACAGATAGACAGAATCTACACGCACTTGTAGGTGGCAGGTTGGTTTAGGTGTTTGTTGCCATATGCAGAAACTGGGCCTGCAACAGATCAATGGAGTATGGGACCCACAGAGCCCTACCAGAAACACTACAGGTATTTTACAATAGACTTCTTTATTAGCTGTGCAGTATGAAGATTTAATATATTTATTTTTATATATTATATATAGTCTGTTTTATGTGGGTTTACCTAACAGTAAATCATAGCGCCTACTCTAATGTGTTAAATAATACATGAAGAATTGCCCCCAAAAGACCTACACTATAGATATTTCCAAATAGAATTGCTAATGAGCCACACAGTATGAAGTTTTTATATATTTTTCAGCCTTGAAAGTGTGAGCTTGTAAAGTTACAGTAAGTACAAATGGTTTATATTACATTCCGTTAAACGGATTAACTGAATTGAAATACATAACATACAATTTTATGTCTAGAAATTGCAAATGCTGCTAACTCAGATGCTAGAATATGAATCATTTTTCATGCAGGCTTTTCTAAAAATACACATTTTTCAGTGTCAAGACATTTTGTATATAAATATATTATAAGTCCTATTGTCTTTTTAAATTGATGCATTACAAAGTAAGACCTAATAAAGGAATGAGGTGAAACATTTTGGGATCATTAGATAAAGGCAAACACAGTCCTTGTATTGTTGGTGATGGCTGGGTGAGCCACTGGCAGTGCGATATGCAGTAATGAAATGTGCTGGGATATGTAATTACTTTATCTTGGCTCTCCTATCCTGTCTTGCAGATAAACTGTGTTCAGTGCAGGTTAATTACCTTGGCTTGTACTGATCCAATGTGAATTGAAATGCATTTCACTGCTAGCAAACTTATACGCCAGGAATTAATACATCCGGTTGGTAAACTATTAATACTCATATAAGACTATAAAATTAATTGCACTGTATACTTGTGGCACCATGGCAAAGTAAAGGAATTCAATTCAGTATTTAGATTTACTTTTTAATCTGTTACAATGAATAAGTGACTGTAGAGGGGTCTTTAGTAGAGAGGTAATATTAAAGCAAGATTCAGAGAGAAAGAAAAGGAGTTGTACAAGAGAGAAGTCTTCTTGTGCGCAGTCTTTTCTCAAGTTTTCTTAAGTGCATGGAATGTCCTATTGTAGTGAAAAAGGGAAAGTTGTGCTCAACCACCAAGTTGTGCAATGAGGTTGTGACCACAAAGTACATGTAGACAACAACAAGAGATCCTCTGCACTCACCCACTATCAATATATATTTATATATATATATATAGGACATTAACATATTCTGTGCATTAAGCTACCAAGCAATGCTGGCCCCTTTAAGCAAAACGGGGATTATTTTCCATATATTGCAATATAATTCAAGCTGGCCAACTGTGTCAAAGTCACCCCCAGTCTGGCCAGCCCTACACTCACTTTTATCTGATTCACTATGAATTCTACTGCTTCATTATACATTTAACAAAGGGACTGAGTTTTACCTGCAACTTACTTCCTTTCAAGGTTGGCCAACTTGAAGTATATTGCAATATATGGAGAAACAATCCCTGTTTTGCTTAAAGGGGAGGGCATTTCTTGGTAGCTTGATGCATAGAATGTCTTAATGTCTTATATATACTGTATTGATAATGGGTGAGTGCAGAGGATCTCTTGTTGTTGTCTAGTGTAGTGAAGCAAAAATGGCCTGGACTGCAGGACTGCAGCACATGGAGGACAGATCTGACCAGTAATGGGCAACCAGAAGACTTGGTACCTAAATATAATTAAAGGAGAACTCCAGCCACATCTTAAGCTTCTTGAAAAGTAAACATTATTTTAACAATTTAATTTAATAATATGGTTTGGAGCAGTTACCTAGACCTAGTCCCCTGTTCTCCTGCTCATCTGGTTGACTTTAACAGTAGTTGGCTGACCTCAACTTGCCTTCAACCTTCAGCCTGCATCCTCCAGATCCCACAGTCCCCTGCATACGCGATGTCAATAAGGAAAGCAACATCACAGGGCAATGCATTGTGGGTTATGTAGTTCCTGCATGCTGTCTGTAAGCTGTGGAGAAGTTGTTACAATTTGTAACGGTGTTTGTATCGGTGTTTTAGTCCCACCTCCCTGCCAGGATTTCAAACAATGCAGAAAGAGAAAAACTGTTTTGCATTTGGATTTCAGCATATAAAAATGGTATTTATTTATTCTTTTTAAAGGAACGGATTACAGTGATAGATATATTAAAGGTTTCTGCATTGTGTGGGGCTCTTTAATCAATTTTGTTTCCAAAGCGGGGTTTCCCTTTAAGTAATGCAGTATGAGGAATTCTGTAACTGAGACATCAAGAATTACTGATAAATAGAATCTTGTCACTTTATATCGGTGCAGGAGGGGAAGCTAGAAGTAGGTTATTTTTCTTGATGTGAAGATCAAAGTGAACAAAGCAACAGTCTTGTGTTGGTTAAAGCCATCACACATTTAATGGTAGAACCTGAAGGACAGGCCTGGGGGCAGCTCCTATTATATACCCTAAACTGCATTTAGAATATTTAACCCCCAAAAAACATACAATATATTTTGTGATAACAGTGGGATGTATAAGTTGTGAGGTTGAGTATTTCATCACTGGCATGTAGAAAAAACTACACTGGGGTGTCCCCATTAGGAACGGTGAACAGATGGGACAGATAATATACAGTAAGAAGAAAAGGATGTGGAGCTGGAAGAAGTTACTGAACTACATTCCATTAATGATTTAGGAGTAGTTATAGGGCCCAACCTGGCCATATGTAAAAACTTTGCTTCATTGCTTCACATGCACCTGTTAGAACTTAGTTCCTAGTGTGCTGCTTGCAGAATTATCCACCAAGGGGTATATTTATCATGCTGTGTAAAAAGTGGTGTGAAGCCCTACTGGTGATATTGCCCAGGGCAACCAATCAACAAATAGATTTCAACAGTTAGAAAACCAAAGCAAAGCATCTGATTGGCTGCTATGAGCAACATCACCGGTAATGTTTCACTCCACTTTTTACATAGCATGATAAATATTCCCCTATAGTGTCACTGGTGATATTCACTGGTCTGCCCACAGCTTAACCACAACCACCGGGGTATGCAGCCCTCTCATTAGGCTATTGCACCACAGTGTTATTATAAAGCCCTGTATAACTTGCTGGCGCTAAATAAAGAAACCTTAATGATGATGATAATCATGTGCACAAAGTCACATCCCTTTGAGTTTACTGCATGAAATGAGAGCCATATAGGCATCTATATAACCTTCCTGTAGAAGGACAGCAGGAGCGGCCTCCTTGCCTGGAATGCAGGTACCATAAACAAAGAAGTGGTTAATTGTACACAGCTCTGTCCTGGAGAAACTAATAACTAACTGCAGATAGAACTTCAAAGTAATAGAAATAAACTATTGATCACAAACTAAAAGGTTTTTAATTATATCACTCCAAAATAATTTCATTAAATGCAAACAGACCTCTCCAAGCAGATTTGTTTTTCTCATTACTAATGAAAAGGTTGTGGAAATTCAAGGCCAATGCCTAATCTGAGGCCCATGAGTCAGAAGCTTAACGCCAGCAGCTTGAATCATAGGGGCATTATATCTGGGTGAGCACCTCAAACTTAAAGGGACAGTAAATTAGAATTTTTAGAAACTTTTACAGGTATAGGATCAATTATACAGAAATCTGTTATCCAGAAAGCTCCAAAATTATGGCAATGTCATTTCCCATTTTAATCAAATAATTCAAAATCGTAAAGCATTCTGCAATAATAAAACAGAACTTTGTGCTTGATCCCAGCTATTTGTTTTGGGGCAAGAACTGAATGTTTTCAGAAGCTAAACAACTTTTACACTTTAAAATCCCTGGTATATGTACTTTTGTATGTATGTATAACTTTGTTTATAAAGTCCCACAAGGGTATGCAGCGCTGTACAATCTTACAAAATACACAATTACACACAGGGACACAAGTGTTATAATAAATACAATAAATACTTTTGTTCAAACTGCTCTATTTTCAGAACTACAGAGGCTTGAGATTTGAGCCCTGGGTTGCTAGGAGCTCAAATCACTCAAATCACTAAAGACTTTAGGGAGCTGAATTGCTATACATGTCCATAAGGGAAATTCTTGAACTCCTTAGTGACTTGAGCTTACAATTTTAGGCAAAAATCCACCTTTCGGTGGATACTATAATTGTTGCCAGCATCCCTTTAACAAATTCATTTAGGACTATTGGGACAACCATGGATGGAATAAATTGTGCACTATATAAACTGAACAATGGAAACTATCATTTAAAAAGCAACTGCCATTTCATTAATGCCTATAAAGGGGTAACTGAGTCTTTTGGCAGATACAGGTTATGAAGTTAAATGTAATTAACACACACCGGACTAAAACGGGTCACAAGTCTATTTATTACCTTATTTGGGCAAGATTATGTTTGGCAACATTCATAACATTCCTCTATATCACTTGCCAAATTCTTATTTTCTATCTGATAATTCTCTACAAGAATGAAGGAATGGTTGCAGCAAGCACAAAGGAGTTGGAAGTGATCATTTTTTGCGGCATGTCCAACGGGAAGAAGCAAAACAAGCAAAGCAAAATTCAGTAGGACAAGTGGTACATACACTAGGGGGCACTTTTACTAAAATTTGTTTTTTTCTGGCCTTGAAAGTCATATAAACTCGACTTGGTATAAATTCAAATTAAATTTGATCATTGCTGTATTTATAAAATGTCACGATAATGCTTGAATCGTCCAAAAAAAATTTGAGTTTTAATGGATGCTCGTTTCCATGAATCCAAAACAGGAATTGCTCCAGCAACCATTTTAGAAGCACTGGCACTCTTGGAAAACAACAATATATTTAATTTTCACTTGAAACTGGGTTAAACAGAAACCAATGATGGGAGTAACTTCCCCTTGAAAACGTGTGAAATAGAAAACAATGAGGGGATTAAGTTCCCCTTGAAGCTGGGTGAAACTGAACACAATGACAGGATTAAGTTCCCCTTGAAGCTTGGTGAAACCGAAAACAATAAAGGGACAGGCTGTCACTGACTATTCTGTTCCTCTACTATTCTAAACCCTCCATAGGACTGAATGGTACTCGACAAAAAAATTTTGACAAAAAAAAATTTAACTAAACATTAATAAATCACAAATTATGGGAGTTATTTTTTTTAAAAAATGATTTTTTCTGGGAACAGTAACGAAAAAAACAAGGCGAAAACCCATTCATAAATCTCAAAATTATTTAGAAGTAAGAAAAAATCCGACTTTATCTCAAAATTGCTTATTAAATGTGCCCCTAGATTCCTGAATTTTGGAATTTACTGGTCCTTATATATACTGTATATAGGGCTGCATGCATTTCCCAGATCACACAATCCCATGGGATACTATTCTTGTGCTGCAGTGGGTCCTACACTGTGAGACCTAGGGGCACATTTACTAAGACACGAATCTGAACCGAATTGGAAAAATTCCGATTTGAAAACGAACATTTTGCGACTTTTTCGTATTTTTTGCGATTTTTTCGGCGTCTTTACGACTTTTCGGAAATTGTCGCGACTTTTTCGTTACCAATACGATTTGCGCGAAAAAACGCGAGTTTTTCGTAGCCATTCCGAAAGTTGCGCAAAATCTGGCGATTTTTTCGTAGCGTTAAAACTTGCGTGAAAAGTTGCGCCTTTTTCGTAGCGTTAAAACTTAAAAGGTGCAACGTTTCGCGCAAGTTTTAACGCTACGAAAAATCGCCAGATTTTGCGCAACTTTCGGAGTGGCTATGAAAAACTCACGTTTTTTCGCACAAATCGTATTAGTAACGAAAAAGTTGCTACATTTTTCCGAAAAAATCGCAAAATACCGATCATTACGAAAAAAAAACGCAATCGGACGCATTCGGTCCGTTCGTGGGTTAGTAAATGTGCCCCCTAGTGTGATTGGTGGGACAAGGTTTATGAAATTGATGACCTCAAGATGTTATTGCTCGATAACTATCATGTTACAAATCCCACCCCCCAATCTTTGCTCCCAGGGGCTAATGATTATCTCTAGCTCTCAGTATTGGGATCGTCACTACCGTAATGTCTAACCTTGAATCTTGGTGCAAGTCATCTGGTCTCTAGCAGAGAACAGTTTATTCGTATCTGAAAGCTGCCATTGACAAAGTAAACTAGTTATGCATACACATGTCAAGCCTTTAAGCCCACTGTAAACAGCTGTATTTACTTTGCTTTGGGGAAAATATGGTAAAACAAGAAACCTGATATGTGAACACAGAAATGTACACAAAGTATAGCATTTACAGCGTATGTTGCTCATTCATTTGAAAACTCATCCATGATCAGTTGTCTTTGATAGAAAAAAATGACCTCCTTGCTAATTCCCAGCAGGCATTCCTATTATAAACAATCTGTTCTGTAATGTCCCATGTGAACTGCTCTGCCTGTTAATCACATGTTCTTTGTTAAACATATTCTTTTACTTGGGTTAGGAAAAAAAGTGTTTCTTTGCACAACTTTAAACAACCAATTAGTTTATTTTGTGGTACAAATCGTCCTTCTAACCCTTCCTGTATATTCTCTCAAGCCCCCATCATTCTCTTCCCCAAGCAGCAACCAGCTACTATATATTTCTATATAGTTCTCCAGCAGAATGCCTTTTATTGCTAGCCTCCCCTAAGCAAAAATATTACCCTTCTTTTCTGGCCACCCTGTATTTCCATATATATTTGTGTTACCATAAGCTTACTTTGCCCTTAGTCTGAAAAGCCTTTTGCCACATTGGTAAAACTGGAAATCCAAGGCCAGTTACAATAGTTTCCCTTTGTATTTGTCTGTTGGATATCTCTAAGATACTATTTAGTGAATAAAGCCCCTTTCTTGTAAAATAATAATAAGGATATTATAAATCATTAACAGGTTCCATTACCAAATAAAAGCATGAGTCCGGACAGGTCATGGAACTCCGGAGTGACTTTTATTATCTTCATATTTTACAACAGGGGGTACACAAGTTCCAGTGAGTCATGTGACAGAAGTGACATCACTAAGCACTGCTGATAACTGATGACATCACTAGGCACCATTTATAAAGATATCATTTACAGGATATTCATGGCTCTTGCGTATTACAGGGATATCATTTACAGGATATTTGTGGCTCTTGTGTATTATAAAGCATATATATCTCAGTGGCTTGATTAGTAAATTCAGTTGCATTACAACGACTCTGGTGTGGGTATACATTGAGATCGAGAGCCTATAGAGATTTCCACATTGTTGAATGGTTTTTGCACCTCATTCACTGGACAAAAGTTTAGTTGTATTAACGCAACCTGCTGTGGGAACCCTGTAGCTGACCCAGTGCTTTTCCGCAGTAAGACTGGAAATCCAATACAGTAATTTCCCTTTATATTTGTCTGTTGGATATAGTTAAGATACTATTTAGTGAATAAAGTCCCCTATTTCTGTTAATGACCCCCTCAAATTGTAAACTGTGACCCTAAAACAGGGGTCCCCAACCGTTTTTTACCCATGAGCCACATTCAAATGTAGAAAGAGTTGGGGAGCAACACAAGCACGAAAAAAGTTCCTAGGGGTGCCAAAATAGGGCTATTGGCTATTTGGTAACCCTTGTGTGGACTGGCAGCCTACAGGAGGCTCTGTTTGGCAGTACACCTGGTTTTTGTGCAACCAAAATGTGCCTCTAAGCCAGGAATAATCACCTGCCTTGTAGCCACTGGGAACAATATCCAAGGGGTTGGGGTGAACATGTTGCCCCTGAGCCACTGGTTGGGGATCACTGCCCTAAAACATCCACAGACACTAGGGATGCAAATAGGAAATTATAAGACTCAGGGGCAATGTACAAAGTGCAGTTTTGGGCGCAAGTCACTGTATTTTGTAATTGTCTTTTGTAATTCTGGTTGCGCTGGGAGTTAAGATCAATGTGGCAAAATGAGCATCATTAGGGGCCCTTGCTTATAATGCTGCAGAAGAGGCCGGACAGACTCACTGGCACTTGGCACTACTATATAGAAGGACAAGGGGAATGTTTGATTGCAAGTACCTTTAAATCTGAAACAGTAAAACAGACATGAAAATGGTGTTAATTTTTTTTTTTCCAAATGAAGCTCCAATTTTTCAAGTGCCAAGGTTTCTATCAAGCAAAGTGCAAGTCTTCCACTCATCTCTAGCCTTTTACTTTCATTTATTTTTCATTTAAGAGCCACAAGACTAGATACCTCCTAACAGTCAGGTGCATGTCAGCGTACGAAGATTCTTTAGTCAATAACTTTTAGCAAGTAGCCGTGCGTCCCCACCCTCCCTGTCATCGTGCAAAGGCACTTGATTGCTAGGCACGTGCATGTAGCTCCAGTTGCCTAGCAACACTTGGGAGCATATGTGGTCTGGGGACTCTGAGGAGCGATCTTTCCCGACAGAAAACCAGAGTAGGGTGATTTATACTGAAATAACTCCTGCTCCATCTGTGTTACATTATTTTAATGGTAACAAAGAAATTGATCCTGCAGTGCTTGTTGTTTGGTTTAACCCATTGCTGTACTGTTAGTACCAGTACTGTACTGTAGTACCAGAAAGGATATTGGTAACAAAAACAGGTTTTTTTTTTTAATTTGCCACTCTATCGAGTATCTCCCCACATTTCTCATAATTCTTCACATAGACAGACCTGGCAAGAAGCGGGTTGGATTCTGTATACTATATCAGTAATGTTATTACATAAGTTAAATTGTAAAATAGTAAAAGTTATATAAAAGTGAGTAAAGTGAGCTAAGTGATTTAGCTCTAGGTGGTAAATATAAAAGCTCTGAAGGCCCATTAACTAATGCCTGTTGCCTTTCTTCCCCCCTTACAGAGAAAGCTCTTGGCATCTTGAGCCAATTGCACCATTTGCCGGGTCTCCCAGTGGACCTGTGCCTAATGCCTTTTATACCAGATGCTTCTTCTTGTACCTTGTAAATGTAATCAAGTTGAGCTGGCCATACATGGGCAGATTTAGCTGTTGATTCGTCCCTTTCAGACCAATTATCTGCCCATCTATGGGCCCTATACAATGACCTACTTAGTAGATATCTGAGCAAAATATGGGCATACTGTATAACTACCAGACAGGTTTAAAAATACCATTGGGATTGGGACCATATTAGCTAGATCATGTGGTCCTCTCTCACCGGTGTGTACAGGTGCATATAATATATTATGATCCAATCAAGTGACAAACAACTGGATTAGCCTGATAGCAGCCACCTCTAAATCACAAAAAGAGTGAATCTTAAGGTGGATGGCTACCTTAAGGTGCATGTAATTAGACATCCACATAAGCTCAGGTTCTGCATTTAATTCAGACACACAGTTTATGTTAACAAGCACCTGCACTTAACACAATACACCCTTTTAGTAAATAGCGCCTTATAACTTCTATGACAGTTTTGGAGAAAATATTTAGAAACTCCCCTGGGGTTTGCTGTGTGGCCAGAAGCCCAATCTAGCAGGTGAGGAAATAATCACACGCGAATAGGCTTTTCTGACTTATGATTACATTTTCAATGTGTTTTTCCACTGAGAGCAGAAAATTGATTCTAATCAATGTTGTCAAAGAAGAGTTCTTGGCTTGTGTCTTTGTTTGGTTTACTGATTGGATTCCCACAGACCAGTGGAGAGCAGAGCCTACTATTATACACACGTGATCACCAATCAAGCACCATAGAAGAAAGGAAGGGGATGCAGGTGACATTTCATTCATCACAACACAAATAGCCTGGCTCATGGTTATGGTGTGTTTTTGAGAGAAAACAGCACACTTTGAAGTTATGAATGCTATTGATTAGATCATTATGGTTATTATTTACAGATTATGTTCCCCTTTTCTCACTTTCAATGGCTTAACAAGAGCTTTCAAGGCAGCGTTACTGAGTTCTTTATATAGAGAATCTGTGAAATACTTTTACTGTTATACTAATCACTTTGTACCACATAAATGCAACTGCACTAACATGGACAAGCTAATCAATATGAGCTAAATATTATATAATATCAGTTCATGTAACTGAATCTACAGTGGAGTCAAGCTCCTACCAGTAGTTTTCCAACAGTTGTTATCACAGCCTATGAGAAAGAAGCCCTGGGGACTGCTAGAGTGAAGGTACTCTATAGTCAGTAGGGGGGCTCTGCTGGGTCCTGTCTTCACTGACAACCTTTTGCGGCCCTAGAACTTTCTGCTGAGGACCAGAAACTAAACATGATACAGGCAAAGGTAACCAAAGACTTGGGCAAGAAACAGGCAGGGAGTCAGGGCTGGTTGAGTACAATCAGGGACAGGTGCAGAGTCAGTAACCAGGGATCAAAAGTAACTAAAAGGGCTTTAGCAGGAACTGTAACAGAGCCAGTGTGGGCAAGGATGGGGAGCTAACAAAAGGCTTTAATATTCAAATTTTGGCACCGATAGTGATGTCACGTGTCACAGCTCACATGCACATTCAGCCATGCGAAGACACAACGAGGTGTGACAAAGTGTGGGACTATGCAGAAAGACCCAGAGACCGGCCCGTGGAGGGGTGGGGGAGCGTGCTGGTCTCCTGGAGCACTTAACAGCTGTCCTATATGATGGACACTTCCTCAAGAATAAGTTATTGGATTGGATTGTTTATAGGCTGTGGAACCATGTACAGTCAAAACTTTCAATCATATAGCCTTTGTAAAGTGCAAACATATCACCAAAGAGCTTGAAATACATACAGTTTAGGCCAGAGCCATTCCTCAGCCCAACAAGAGGACAAGAGGTCAAATTTCATGAAAGCTTTGATGATGATGATGATGATGATATTCTCTTTGAAATGATCAAGATGTTCAAAAGTGTTGGGAATGAAGCACTTTCAGTAAATAGGTTTTTTAATGAGGGAAATAAGATTTGGTCAACATTTCTTTTACCTTTTATCATTGCAGTAGGCCTTAAGCATCTATTAGTTCAAGGAGCTTTCATCTTTGTTCTAGGGGTCATTTATGAAGAAAGAGCAGTGGCTATGTTTGGGAGAAGAGGCCTGATCCATGCAGCTGCCTTTTTCCATTGAATATGATACATAGATTTCAGACATTTTCACAAGTGGAAATATTAGCAATTGATCTTAACAATAAACTGATATTTGTGCAGTTACTCCTGTTCTGTTACCCACATTAATTTATGTTTTCGGCCACAGACATTTTTGTGAAGTGGGGTTTCTATTGGCATTAATGTGTTTATTACATTTTATTTAAATCTTTGGATTGTTTTGAACAATATAACCCTTGAAGTTGAGATTTGATAAAGCTGATGATCTCCTGGTCCCCACTAAACTCAACTTCAAAGCATTAAGCATTTTTACTAGTCATCTTTCTGTGATAATATGAATAATGTAATAAAAAGGTGCAAAGCTTGCTATAGCTTTAATATCCATTGCAACCAATCACCAGGGAGTATTCAGTAAAGGCAACTCTTAGCACTCTGTTTAGGGTCTCCTTTTTCCAAAGAATTTCTCCAAATTATTCTCTTCCTTCCAATGTAACTTGCTCTTTACTAGGGCAAACCATGCCAGATTAGTGCTGGACATGCCAATTTTAAACTGAATAAGGTATATCTTCTACAAAAATGGTGTTATTTATCTTTGTATGCTGGTGCTTTCTTGGTATCCTTAGCTTTGGCAAGATGATTGGCTGGGTCACCTGTGAATGGGTTTTGTTATTAATTGCCTCCTGGGTAACTTTTTTTGTCCCTAATCATTAAAAGAATCATAGCTAGAGCCATATTGTTACTATTAGTAGGTTTTTAAAAAAGTAGGTAATCTTAGTCTTCATGACTGTTTCCAGGGTTACAATAAAATTTTGTAGATTGGATTGCAGCACCAATTATGTGGTAGTACATGTATGTTATAAAATTATAATGATTTAATTGGACCTTTCACATATCTATGGCAAAGGGATATTTCTTCAGGAAATATACAATTGTCTAGAAACATCTGTTTCCAATCAAAAACATGAAAATATTCGTAAGAATAACGCAACATAAGAGCCTGTATGAATTCCCTGGAATTACTAATACAGTAAATCCCCAACATCCTAATTATATGTATTCAGTCTGAATTGCAGTCCTGTAAAACAGTATTATTTGAATTTTCTCTGACTTACTATAATAAGCAAAACATCCTCATCATTTGTGAAACAAAATGGTGATTCTGGCGCAGAAATTAGGTTAGGTCTGCAAGTCATTGGGTGTGGAGACTGAACAGATGAAAGATGGTGTATTTGGCCTGGGTACAGGTGTGAGCACAAAAAGACAGACGGACCCTAAAGAGGAGTTAAAGGGAGTGGTGAAAGGGAGAATAAACAGGCTGAAATGTGTATAACACACACAAAAATGTGACTCTAGTTTAGTTAGGAATGGAGTCAAGAAAACCAACCCAGGGCTGGGATTAAGCCAGTGAATAGGAAAATATAGGAAAATATAAAGGTAACAGACCAAACTGAGCAAAGGACTTAGTCAGCAAGTCAATGTCAGAAGCAGCAATAAAACTAGAAATTAAGGGAAAAATACCCCTCTTTTTGACATGAGCTATACACAAAAGGTGTATAAACACTATATGAACTGGCTGAAATATATTTCTTTTTTTATGCAGACATACATGAGAGGAAACAATTATATTTTAACTCACATGGACCATTTTCCACCCCCTTGTTCCATGTTGAAGTGATTCTGGGAGCTGAAGTTCTTCTGCTCTCCAGAGAATCTGCGAACCATGTCCCCTCCAGCTCCCATTGCCCCCTTTAGGTGAGGACAAAACTTTCTACTGGCCCAAACCCACTTCTAATGCCCTTCCCTTTAGAGTGCAATGCAGGATGTAACCCTTGGGCCTCATTTGCTGAGCTGACTGAGAAAACTACTTCTGCTCAAGGGCAGATAGAGGAGCAGGATGGGCACTGCACAGATTCTGTGAAAGGTAGATTGATTTTTAGCCCCAGGATTTATAACTTGAAACAAGGTGAGAAATGAAGTGATAATGATTCTGCCAGCCTCCCAAATTGGAAGCAGACCACCATGGTTTTTGCTTAATCTGAGGAAGCACCTCTTTCTGTGTTAAAAAAAAAAAAAAAAAAATATATATATATATATATATACACATTATTTATATTTATTTTTTTCCATTAGATAGAGGGGCTCATTTATCACATTTTTACCTAGGCAATAACCCAGTCATGGACTACTGTCCAGGTGCAAATTTGCCCAGTGTTAATAAATGTAGGTACATATGCCCAACTTAATGAGCTTATTTCATAAAAGGGGTATTTGAATCAACAACTGGTAGATATTGAATTGATTGTAATTTTGCATCCAAGTAACACTCTATGTGAAATTATTAAACTATTGTAATGTAACATAACAATACTGATAATGCAATAATATGTACCTGTCTATACTGTAAGACATATGCTGGGAAATATACTAAAGAGTTAAGTTTGACAGATAGCTGTTTTTTTTTTCAAACCATCAGCTTTTGAACTGCGAGTGTTGTGATGCTTTGATTGGGAAACTTCACACATGCTAGATAGCGAGACAGATATATTAAAGTCAGAGCAGAAAATTAATTTACAGCATTTGTTGTGATTGTTCAGCATTTGTGTGGCGCCGAGGAGACGGCTCTGCAAATAGGATTTTCTAAATAAATAAAGATACTGATATGACAAGTGTATAAGATGATTTGTGCAGGTGCCCTTACTACTCGGAAAGAATCAGATTTTTAATTTATTTTCCTCAATGGTAAATTAAGCAGAGATCAGTGTGAGCCAAAGGAACTCTGTGTAATTCCATGCGCATCTAATTTTAGTGTCACAAAAGAGAATGCAATTTCACCCTTATTTGGGAAAGCTTGTTGTTCCACCAAATAATACATTGTTTGCTAACACCTTGATCTGCTTTCATTATTTATTTAACTCTGACAAAATGATTATAGTTTTTTTCCTCCAGCAGAAGAAAGCACAATTGTACTGCCTAACAGGGCAAAGAACATTGTTTAACAAACCCTCTTTGCTTGGGTGTAATATTCCTTTTTATGAATGGGAAGGATCCTCTTTCAATTAATAGTTATTTCATTGTACTACTGCTGTGTCATGATGGATTGTCCCCCTTCGAGTCACTTTGCCCATAAGACAAGAAGGTACATTCACAATGCCCAATGGATTGTGCAATGTGAAAAAAAAGTCCGCAATTCACTATTATTTTGCACTTTGCCTACTCTCTGGTTCAATATAGAAATAGCCGCAGGTAGTGATGGGCGAAATGTTTCGCCAGGCATGGATTCGCGGCAAATTTCCGGGTTTCGCCATTGGCGGATTGTTTCGCGAAACGGATGGAAAAATTTGCTGTGTGTCCAAAAATTGTCATCCGCGACAAAAGAATAGCGGCGGGCGACAAAAGAATAGCTGCGAGACAAAAGAATAGCCGCAGGCGCCGAAAGAATAGCCGCGGGCGACAAAAGAATAGCCGCGCGACAAAAGAATAGCCGCGGGCGACAAAAGAATAGCTGCAAGACAAAAGAATAGCCGCGGGCAACAAAAGAATAGCTGCAAGACAAAAGAATAGCCGCGGGCAACAAAAGAATAGCCGCGCGACAAAAGAATAGCCGCGGGCAACAAAAGAATAGCCGCGGGCGACAATTTTTTTTGATGCGTGACATTTTCGTCGTTTCGTGAATTTTCTGCCGAATTTTTCGGCGAAGCGAAATGGGACAGATTCGCTCATTACTAGCCGCAGGCCTTTGCACTCCTGCCTAGAATCGAGTGCAGCATACACCTATATTATATCCTGTGTACTTAAATGTAAAGTATTGATGTTTTATTTGTAATTCTTTATTAATGGCAAAGCTAGAAGTCAACAGGCCTTCCAACAAAATCTCTTTAGGGCCCTAACAGCCTTAGGATAGATGACCTATTTTACAAACATATAATATAAAAGAGCCATGATTGTCCTGTAAATTATATCCTTATAAACAATGCACAGTGATGCAATCAATTATAATTAGTATTTAGTAATGACATCAGTTAGAATTCCTTTTTAGAGAAGACATCAGTTATGACTGGTTCTTTGTAGTGATGAGTGAATCTGTCCCGCAAAACAAAAAATGTATGGAACAGCAAAGATTTGTGAAAAGGAAAGCAATGGATGTTTTTTCTCCTTGTTTCTTTTTCCCATGTAAATGCATCAGCGGTAATGGATGTTTTTTCTCGCACTGAATTTTGCTGCAATTCTATGTCTGGTTCAAATTTTTTGCATAACAAATAATATATAATATATGATGTATCCCCTCAAATATGAGAATATTTAGTCCATCTTGGCATTCTATGCTATGTATATGGCAATGCAACTTCTCTATGACTTAATAATATCCTTATTTTATAATAAGGGCAGAGTATTCTCAGTTCAGTGAAACTGTACATCGCTCAGGACCACTGCCTTCCTGAACCCACCACCAGTAGCTGCTGGATCTGCCCTCCTTATAGTATACCCAACACTGAGAAAACTCCCAAACTTAAACATTCAGACCCATAACCCTGATGTATTCCCTCTAGGCTACAAGAGTTTATGAAGAATAGAAAACCTAAAAAAAAGTCTGGAAATCTCATCTCTAAAATTGAAGTATATATCTCATTTGGTAGAAATAGATGAAGCTGAGATCCTATGCAGAAAATATTGTATAGAGGCAGTACAGGACATGAGAAAGGAAGGAGTTAAAGGCAAAACCTTACAACACCCAATAACATTTTTCCTCCTGTACAGTTTTTAGCTATGCCTTTTCTTTGGTCTGAACTGCCCCGAACTGTGTATTAAAATATCTAATACGTTATCTATTATTTTCTAAGTTAAAGTGCAGTTAAAACTTGTTCTGAAACATAGTAATTTTCTGTAGAATAAAGAAAATAGAAATGCAGCAGTATTCAAATAATCATTGCCATGCTGCCCACAGGAGAGAGACAACAATGAAGTCTGCCACGTCTTTGTGTAGTGGCATTTCTGCATCGAAATTACAGTGTTTCAAGAGTAAAGCAATTTGCTATAGCAAGAACAGAAGGAAAGTCTAATGGACTCTACATTCATCATACTATGTGAGCATTTTACAGGTCAGAGCAGCTTTCCCATAGTCAGGAGTACAATAGCACTTAATGCCATTACGGGTGCATTCCTGTCCTTAATACACACTCCGTTATGTCTGAGTTCTAAAGCCAAAATGCAAAATGTCACTGTATTCAGCGAGTGATCCAACACAGCCTGTTTATGGGCATATAGCACTGAGCTAGCACTTCCCACTGATTGCACCAGACGAAGCTTGTATATATGTCTGTGAAATACAAATTTTGTAAGCAAGGGCAGAACTATGGATTACTGCATAAGTAACTTGGCCTAGTGTCTTTCAGATTATGCAAAGTATTTACAGTAATGTGCTGGTTTATGCATTTGTTGAGCAATGTAGATTGGGGGCATCTATTCAGAACATGTTTATTGTTTAGACCAGTGCTGTCCAACTTCTGTGGTACCGAGGGCCGGAATTTTTCCGGCCTCCGTGGTGGAGGGCCGATAATGGAAGCTAGCTTTGACCACTCCCCCTTTTAAAACCACACCCACTTGAAACCACACCCATGTTATCGCATGACCATAGCCATATTAATGGTGGTAGTACAGCAAAAACCTGCCATACTCTGCCTTCCCTACCCTGCCTGTGTGTGCCATACCCTGCCTGTGTGTGCCATACTCTGCCTTTCCTACCCTGCCTGTGTGTGCCATACTCTGCCTGTCCTATGCTGCCTGTGTGTATGGCACATACAGGCAGCATAGGGCAGGCAGAGTATGGCACACACAGGCAGCCTACAGTGACGCAATGCTGGCACTGCTCCTACAGTCTGCACAATAACAATATATTAAAAAACTTTTTAATTGCAGGTGAACAATGTGGGTGATTACAGCCTGAGCCTGAGGTGGGAACACTGCAGAGGGTGAATAATGCAGGGATTAAAAGGTGTGAAAAACACAGGGGATTACATTTTTAAACAATACAGGGGGTTTACAGCCTGAATCTGAGGTGTTAACCATGCAGGGGGCCAGTACTGATACCATTTAAAGCTTACACAAAGGTAAGCCATCAAAGCAGCCAGACAGGTGGGGGCCACACAGAGGGGGGTCGCGGGCCGCCAGTTGGACAGTACTGGTTTAGACCATTCCCAACATCCTAGTGTACTTTTATTCATAGCTGAAATAAACTCTTTCATAAAACTGAAAAAAATGTCTGATATTTATGCTCTGTATCAATACAGTTACAGAGAAAAATTGGATTGGAAACGAACATTTTGCGACTTTTTCGTATTTTTTGCGATTTTTTCGTCACCGTCGCGACTTTTTCGTAGCCGTTACGACTTGCGCGAATTGTCACGACTTTTGCACAGCCATTATGACTTTCATGAATTGTCGCGACTTTTGCATGGCCATTATGACTTTCGTGAACTTTTGCATAGCCATTACGACTTTTGCGAATTGTCGCGACTTTTTCGTATTGAGCGCGCGAAAAATTTGCGACAATTCGCGAAAAAGTCGCAAAATACCGATCATTACGAAAAAAAACGCATTTGGACGCTTTTCGGACGTTCGTGGATTAGTAAATGTGCTCCTAAGTGTATCTGTCACAAGCGTCACTATTTTCAGTTCTTTACAAGTACAGTTTAGTTATAGTATTTCTTTTCTGAATCTTTATAGCAAAACACAGACTTGTTTTTGACAATATTTGTTCCAGATGAGGAAGTCAAAATGTTTGTATCTTGATTCTTCACATTCTCCCTTAAAAGATCACTACACTTTAATTCTTTTGATGTTTTTCTTGTATTTGCTTAATGTATATACTTAGAGGCAAACATACATTTATTTTCTTCTTGAACTGTCTTCTCTGTCTTTAATGAAGATGTCATTGACTTGCAGTCTTGCCTAAGGCAAATGGCTCAGGTAGCTATCATTGTGTGATACCCGCCTGACAGTGCTATTATCTGTCATAGGCAGCATATTACTTATTCAAGCAGCTGTTGGCACAGATGGAGGTGTCAAAGTTCTCAATGAGAAGACCCATGGGCCAATGTCTATGCAAAACTCAGGGTAGCTGGCTTAAATCTTCCTGTATTACCTACTGTAGCCTTCCTATAAAGTTACTGAAATTGTAAAAAAAATCCAGTAAAAAAAAATACAGGCTGCATGATCTGAAGTCATTGGGGGCATAGATGGCTGAAAATAATCTCTAATGGATAACCCAAGAGGATGAAATCGGAAGGTCAAACAGGTCATGGTCGGGGTAGTCAGGACAGACAAAGGTCAATTGGTAAATCAGAAAATCCAAGAGAAGTAACAATAAGGAGAATCTGAAAGCAAAGTCTAAAGATCAAGCGGTAATCAAGTTTTAGCAAGAATGAAGATAGCAGGCAAAACGTGTAAAGTTGGGACGATGTCTGAGCAGCAACCTGCCTGTAAAATGGGGTGAAATAGTGCCCTTTCTGTCAAATTTGTGCCCCACCGCTTTGTGACGCATACAACGCAATGTCTTGATGCGCACGGCACTGTGTCACTATGTGTGTGATGTCACTGTGACCACAATTGGTCCGAAGAGATTCTAAACTATTATTTTTTCATCTGTTTACAAAACTGAGGAACCAGTAATGAAAGTTTCCTTTTTAATAGACCCAAAGCTATAATTATTTACATGTGAAAGTAAACAAGTCCAGGACCTATTGGTATTCATCTCAGGGTACTAAAAGAGCTTAGCTGGCATGGGAGGAATGGCATATATATATATGCATATGCATACTTTGTACAAACCGTGTAACTAAATGTGTCTCTTTTCACTAAAATGCAGACATTTTTCCTTCAGTGTGTGCAAAATTGGTTTTTAATTTTCTCTTGAAGCTTTACAATGGAGTGCTGGGGTAATGTGTATAGTATATAATACAAGCCACTCACCTACGTGCACCCAATTAGTTTTGATTGATTCATGGGATGAGCTGTATTTTTTGTATATATATTGTGACACGCTGAATGCCTGTACATACAATTTTGGGGGAATTAGCAATGGTAGGTAGGCAGGCATGCAGAGGATCTGGAGCATAGAGACAGGGACACCAAGTCTTCAGGCAAAACTCAGGTTTATTTAGGGCCAGTTCTTCCCAACAGAAACATAAAGACATAAGTTCACAAACAGTTCAGTGTTATGATATGTCCCTCCTTCAGGGTTCTCACCTTCCAGGGTTGGTTCCACACTCTGGAACACTCAGGCTTCACACTAAGCCTTGCTGAGCCCTCTCAGCACTCATCCGTTTGGTCAGAACTCCCTCTGCTCCCTGCAGTGGCAGGTGGCACCCCCAGCTCCTCTGGGAGTTCCTAACACAGGCAGCCCTCCTGCTCTGTGCCCTGCTCTGAGAGTGACCTTCACACAGTCAAGGTTCAATTCCAACTCTCTGTGTAAATCACACAGCCCTTTTATTGGCTGCTCACCTGCAGCCTAATCAGGCAGCTCCCTACAGCTGGCCAAATCAAACCTTAAAGGGAGATTTCCTCCAACACAGCATTACCTGCTGTAAAACCAGGTATTTTACCTGGTGCTATTTGTATCCCACCTTAACCCTTTCACTGCCAGCCAATTTGCCCTTAAAGCGAACATCTACTGCCAAGCAATTTTGAGACATTTTGCACTCATTACATTTGCTTAAGTTTTTTGACAAGAAAGCCTACATGAAATAAGGCAAATTATATATTGTTTTTTCCGGAGCGAATTGGACTTTAACACTGTAAAAAAAAAAATCACTTTTTCAAGAGATGTAACAAAAATTTTGAGTGAAATATGTAAAAAAAAATAAAAATAAAGAAAAATATGTTTTTATTTTGTGTTTTTTTTTCAAGAAAAATTACATTTACTGACAAAAATTTTATTATTCATAAAAGCCCTGATTCTGCTGAATCCACCAATACCAAATATGTATTGGTATCCCACTTTTCTTGCCCAGAAAACACCCCAATAATAAAACAAAATTTTCTACAATTTTACATTGAAACAAAACCGATAAGCGCATCTCTAGGTTAACATGGTATATCTAATGATAGAAGTGAAAGACCTCCATAAGTTATGTATTTTTAGAAACTACACACCTCTAGGTTTTTGGGTCTGGGGTAGTTTTTTGCTCTAAATGCAGTTGGCGTCATAAAGATCACTACGAAATTCAACAATACTTTTTTGGATTTTTTTTATTTTATGAAATGCCATCAAAGTCACAAGACAAAAGTGAATTTGAGAAAAAAATCTCTAATAAAAATTTTCAAATAAAGTTAAATATGAAAGAACAAGTTCTCACAAGTAAAACAATACCCCACATGCAAGTGTGCACCTAAAGATGGGGCCACCAAACACCCCAAAACAGGGGCAATACATATAGCAATTTCAGCTGGAAAGTTTGGGGCTACTCTGTAAGTGCACTCCTTGCAGTTTTTTAGTCAAAACACCCCCTACCTGTGAAATAGCCCCCACAAACCATATATTTCTTGAAAGTGCACACCTGCAGCTATTCAACGGTGCCATGCTTGTTCCCCTACATGAAAAACTGTGGACGCAGTTCTTCGTAGAAGTTTGCGGTTTGGCCTGAAATGAAGAAAAAAAAAGATCCAAAGTTAAATTTCTCCCCAAAATTGCCATGACAACTACAAAAAACCTGCTCAATATCAATCTGCAAATTCTCCCGAACAAAACGATACCCCACATGCAAGTGTGCACCTAAAGACGGGGCCACCAAACATCCCAAAACAGGGGCAATACATACGAGCAATTTCAGCTGGAAAGTTTGGGGCTACTCTCTAAGTGCACTCCTTGCAGTTTTTTAGTCAAAACACCCCCTACCTGTAAAATAGCCCCCACAAACCATATATTTCTTGAAAGTGCACACCTGCAGCTATTCAACGGTGCCATGCTTGTTCCCCTACATGAAAAACTGTGGACGCAGTTCTTCGTAGAAGTTCGCAGTTTGGCCTGAAATGAAGAAAAAAAAAGATCCAAAGTTAAATTTCTCCCTAAAATTGCCATGACAACTACAAAAAACCTGCTCAATATCAATCTGCAAATTCTCCCGAACAAAACGATACCCCACATGCAAGTGTGCACCTAAAGACGGGGCCACCAAACACCCCAAAACAGGGGCAATACATACGAGCAATTTCAGCTGGAAAGTTTGGGGCTACTCTCTAAGTGCACTCCTTGCAGTTTTTTAGTCAAAACACCCCCTACCTGTAAAATAGCCCCCACAAACCATATATTTCGTGAAAGTGCACACCTGCAGCTATTCAACGGTGCCATGCTTGTTCCCCTACATGAAAAACTGTGGACGCAGTTCTTCGTAGAAGTTCGCAGTTTGGCCTGAAATGAAGAAAAAAAAAGATCCAAAGTTAAATTTCTCCCCAAAATTGCCATGACAACTACAAAAAACCTGCTCAATATCAATCTGCAAATTCTCCCGAACAAAACGATACCCCACATGCAAGTGTGCACCTAAAGACGGGGCCACCAAACACCCCAAAACAGGGGCAATACATACGAGCAATTTCAGCTGGAAAGTTTGGGGCTACTCTCTAAGTGCACTCCTTGCAGTTTTTTAGTCAAAACACCCCCTACCTGTAAAATAGCCCCCACAAACCATATATTTCTTGAAAGTGCACACCTGTAGATATTCAGTGGTACCATCCTTGTTCCCCTACATGGAAAACTGTGGACGCAGTTCTTTGTAGAAATCTGCGGTTTGAAATGAAGAAAAAAAAAGATCCAAAGTCAAAATTCTCCCTAAAATTGCTGTGACAACTACAAAAAACCTTCTCAATATCAATCTTCAGCTTCTTCTGAATCAAACGATACCCCACATATGTGAGTATCAAAAGACACACCCACCAAACACCCTAAAACTAGGGCAATAGCTAAATCTGGTGGCTATGCTATAAGTGCATATCTGCTAGATTTTGAGTCTTAACACCAGGGCCGCTGCTGGCCAAATGGGTGAAATTTACTTTGGTGCCCCCTTCCCCAAATATTACCGAGGAAAAAAAAAAAAAAAAAAAAACACCTACTATAGGGGCCAAAATAGAACCAATTGCCCCCATAAACAGTACCCCCCATAGACAGTAGCACCCACACAAAGTGCCCCCAATTGCCTCATACACAGTACCCCCCATAGACAGTAGACCCCACACACAGTGCCCCCATAGAAAGTACCCCCAATTGCCCCCATAAACAGTACCCTCCATAAACAGTACCCTCCATAGACAGTAGCCCCCACACAAAGTGCCCCCAATTGCCTCATACACAGTACCCCCCATAGACAGTAGCCCCCACACACAGTGCCCCCATACAAAGTACCCCCAATTGCCCCCATAAACAGTGCCCCCAAAAACAGTACCCCCAATTGCCTCATACACAGTACCCCCCATAGACAGTAGCCAGCCCGCACAGTGCCCCCACAGAAAGTACCCCCAACAGACCAGTGATCGTTGGCGCCTCCTTCTCTCTTATGCCGCGGCAACAGGCACTTCTATAAGGTTGCGCCTCGTCGCTGATGTGTGACGTCATACGCACGGGCGCAACCTTATAAAAGGGCCTGTTGCCGCAGCATAAGAGAGAAGGAGCCGCTGGCGCTGACTGGCTGACTGGCGCTGGCGAAGACTTGGTATGTTGTTGCGCAGAGTGCGCACTCTGCGTAGGGAGCGGCGGTACTGTCTGGGTGCCCCCCTGGGAGTTGGTGCCCTACGCAGAGTGCGTACTCTGCGTATAGGGAGCGGTGGTACTGCTTAACATCCCCCCTTACCTGGAAAATACCCCCACAAACTATATGTTCCTTGATAGTGCTCACCTGCAGCTATTCGGGAAAACCATCCTTGCTCCCTACATAGGGATTGTGTCCACATAGAATTGTGGACACAGTTCTCCGATGAACTTTGCAGTTTAGCCTAAAATAAAGGATAAAAAAAGATCCAAAGTTAGATTTCTCCTTGAAATTGCAATAATGACTAAAACACTCTGCCCAATTTAGCCCCAAATAAATTCTACTTACGTTTATCTATTTAGTTGAGCATCTTTCGGCCCTTTCGTTTCATGTGTACTTCACTGAATTGTGAGCATTTGAGATGCTAACAATAAAGCTTGCATTAGCTAAAGAGGTGATGTCAAGTCTGATCACGCTTGCGGTTCATGTAAGCCAGACATCCTCAAACTACTGCCCTTGGGCTTGATACGGCTCCCCAAGATAATTTACCTGTTCCCCAATATGATGCGAGGCGGAGAGCAGATGGACGCAGCGGAGAGCGGAAAGACCCAGCGGAGAGTGGAAGGACACAGCACTTAAAAAATTTGACGACCCCTGATGTAAGCATTTAGCTTTTTGCTAAATTGTGGTGCTAGGTGACTAAGAAGAAAATATAGGCTTCCCAAAATTAAAGATATCCTCAGTAAGTTGTCAGTTATGCCTTCAGCTCAGTACTAAAATCCATAATAAAGAGAAAGACTACAATTAGCATTGAATTAGTTGATTAGTAGATAATAGTTGATTAGTATTGAAATGCAAACTGTCCCCATCTATCAGCAAACCATAACTACTTTCACAACTGCAAAAGAAAAACCCTAAACATGCAAAAATCACTTTACAAAAAAGCTGGAGCCCATAATAAAAACAAGATTTCAGGGAGACCCAATAAACTAGTAAAATCTGAAATATTGTCCAAAAAAACAGATAGCAAGGGCAGCTTATGAGGTGTTAGTAAAAACTTTGTGGCATCAGCAGGGGAGATGAAATCATCAGCAGGCAAGATGAATCATCATAATCATCACGCACCACAACTTTGTAGGCGCCCTGTGCGTTACCTAACACCTCAATTGGCTATACCCCCAGTGCCATCCATAATAAGGAATATATTAGGGTACTGAAAATTCCAAAAAAACCACAACTGCCCTGAATACATAAATCAAAGTATACTATATAAATTTTGCACAAAATGGGATACCAATGCTTACTATAAATCCAATCCAAACCAATACACAATTTATAAACCTTTCACCGTGTATGGTATATTTCAAAACATGGTTTGAAACATAACCCGGGGTTGCGAGGGCACTTTGGGAAATAGTACCATGTATCTCGTCTTATACCATTTTTGCGGCACACTTTGCAGGCTTTCTGGGCTCTCTGTTTGCCAGGTGTGGGTGGAAGTGTATCTATAAAATGCTTCCCAATCAATCGGGCCACATTGTCACTAGGGGGCATCTCAGGCACTGTCTCCTCTACACCACCAAACAACAGGGCAGGGAGTATCTGCAGCTGGTATTTATAATAGGACAATTTGGGACCTGGTACTGCTGCCTTATACACAATATATGAATTTCGGAGGGCCATTTGAATCAAATATATACCAACTTTCTTGTACCAGGCCCTTGTTTTCCGGGTGGCGTTGTAATAATGATGGAGTTGGTCAGTTCTATCAACACCACCCATGTACTTACTGTACTCCTTGCTACAGAGAGGCTTATTTTTGGGGGGCCTACCAACTCTCTGTTCTGTAATTACTGACTCATCGTGGATTGTGGTCAGCATGAAAACATTTTTTTTGTCAAAAAATTTGATGGCAAGGAGCTCATTATTTCTAAGGGCATAAGTCTCTCCACGATTCAATTTTTTATCAAGCAAAGGCCTGGGCAATCCTTTTCGGTTACGATTTATGGTGCCACAGGCTGGGGTATCTAAACTATATAGGGCAGTGAACAAGTGGATACTAGAATAAAAGTTATCCACATATAAATGGAAACCTCGGCCCAGAAGTGGAGAAATGAGCTCCCATACAATCTTTCCACTGACAGTCAAGTCAGGGGGACAACCAGGGGGATCTAATTTGGAGTCCTTGCCTTCATAAATCAGGAAATAGCTAGTGTACCCCGAGCTGCTGTCGCAAAGTTTATAAAATTTGATCCCATAGCGGGCACGCTTGCTTGGGATGTATTGACGGAATTTTAGGCGCCCTTTGAAGAGGAGAAGGGACTCATCAATACAAATATTTTTTGAGGGAGTGTATACTGCTGCGAAGCGCTCAGACAGGCTGTCTATAAGGGGCCTTAATTTATGCAGCCTGTCATGGCCGGGCTGATCAGGGGGTACAGCTGTAGCATTACTATTGAAATGCAGAAACCGGAGCAGTAGCTGATACCGGTTTCTAGGCATTGTGGCAGAAAAGACAGGGATAGACAACACTGTAGTGGTATCCCAGTAGGACTCCAAAGAATTGGCTTTTATGAGACCCATAGCTAAAGTAAGTCCCACAAACCTCTTCATTTCGTTAACATCGGTGGGATGCCATGCATGAGCTCGAGCATACCTAGGTAGGGGATTTTGGGTAAGATACTGCTCGGCGTATACATTGGTATAGAGGACCATATCCTGTAGGATGGCCTCAGTCATAAATAATTGGAAAAAATTTATGGGCTCAAAATTACTGGTGTCCACCTTGACGCCAGGGACTGCAGTAAATGGGGGGATCTCAGGGGGAAAATTACAAGGAGGCCTCCACGCAGGCTCTCCTCCAGCTGCAGCATCAGCCCTATCGCCCGCTTCCTGATTTTCCAAATCATCAACATCCTCATCTACCTCCATAGGCTCCTCAAGAGCACTAACAGTGCTGCTGCTACACCATGACTCCTCAGTAGAAGAATCACTCTCTGATGCAGGGGGCACATACTCAGAATCGGAGTCACTAAACTCCTCTGAGCTAGAGGCCATGCACAGTGCAGCAGCCTCTTCAGCAGAAAAAAACCTTCTTGCCATGTTGCAAACAAAATATGTACCGGCTAATCTAAAACTCAATCAGTGACAAAGAACTAACAATCAAGCAAAAGGATTACTTGTAAAACCACTGCAACAGGCAAGGCAGAGACTGGAGAAAAAAAACCCAACTGATAATATAAACAAACCAGACCAAGAAAAAAAACTGCTAATAAGCTCAACCCCCTGAACTCTCCCAACTCCCTGGAACTTTCTGGAACAAAAACCCTATCAGACTAGCCAAAGAACTAGAGGTCAAGTTAGAGGCAGTTATAACAATGCAAAATAAAGATAAAATAAAATCACTGAAAATCAAGAGCAATGAACAGCAATATAAAACTGAAAATCCAAAGTACAAAGAAGAACAAGTTACAACTAGTAATTAGAGCAAAATCAAGCAATGAACAGTAATTAGAACCAAGCAAAACTCAAAATTCAAAATAAAAATCACTGAAAATCAATTGAACTAGTAATGAAAAGCAATATAAAACTAGAAGTACAAGCAAGAACTAGTCAGAAGTAAAACTAGTCAGATGTCAAAGCAAAACTCAAACAACAATGAGATGGTGGTAACAAGCAAAAATATATAATAAAGCAATAAAAGCAATAAAGCAATAAAATGGGATACTTGTAAAACTACTGCAACAGGCAAGGCAGAGACTGGAGAAAAAAACCCAACTGATAATATAAACAAATCAGACCAAGAAAAAAAAATGCTATAAGCTCAACCCCCTGAACTCTTCAACTCCCTGAACTCTCTGGAACTTTCTGGAACAAAAACCCTATCAGACTAGCCAAAGAACTTACAATCAAATAAAATGCAATTAGTAGTAACTAGTGGTCAAAATATCACAAATCAATAACAAGAGAACCAGTAATGATTAGGAATAAAAAACTATAAATTCAAAGCACAAGCAAAAACAAGTTAGAACCAGTTATAAAAAACAATGCAAACCTCAAGATTCAATAAAATAACTGAAAATCAAAACAACCAGCAATGAACAGTAATATAAAACTGAAAAGTACAACCAAAAACAAGTAATAAGAGCAAAGCAAAACTCAAACAATAAAATCACTAATAATCAGAAATGATGGTAACAAGCAAAAGTATATAACAAAAGAGCAACGCAGAAAAAAATAATCAATAAAATCACAATAAAAGGCAATGAACAAATAACAGTGAACAAATAAATGAAATAACAAACAGTGAATAAAAGGGCACAACACCAAATAAACAGGTTTTTTTGGACAAAAACAATGACACAAAGACACAAAAACAAACGTAAAGCAAAATATTTTTTTTTTTTTATAGATGTGTGTAAGTGTAAGTGTATGTGTGTAAGTGTATGTGTGTAAGTGTATGTGTGTAAGTGTAGTGAGTGCAAATGTAAGTTAGTAAGTGTAGTTAGTGTAAATCTGCAAAAAAAAAGTAATGTAAAGTACTAAAATGTAAAAATGTGTAGTAAGTGTGTAGTAAGTGTGTAGTAAGTGTGTAATGTAAAAGCAAAGGGACTACCCGAGGGCAGGCACAGCAAATCTCACAGCCAAGGACCGCAGGAGAACAGCAGCACACAGCGGGAAGGCTCCAGCAACATCCAGGACCAGCAGAGAGGCAGAGGGCGGCGCTGGGGGGCTGAGTTTAAATACCCCAGCAGCAGGCACATGTCTATGACGTAGCCGCTGCTCTGGGGTCCTTCTTGGGGTCATCTGACGCAACAGCGTCACTTCCAGCCCCCATTGCTTGTTGCCTAGGGGATCCTGCAGCGATCGGCGGCTTTTGAAAGAGGAAGAAGCCGCCGATCAGTATCCACGTCGCCACAATCAGGAAGACGTACAAGGTACGTCGCTGGCACTCAGTGCATTGCCTTGCCAACATGTACGCCGTACGGTGTTGGCAGGCAAAGGGTTAAACACTGGTGGAAAACACACCAAACAATAACCTTTTCCATTGCATCTCTCACAATATATATATGCACTGGGGGTCATTAAGGAGAGTTGACTTTGATGTAACTTTGTCTTTTTTAAACACAAACTTACAGTGCAACTCTGTAACTATGCAAAACAATAATCAGATATTTCATTTGGACAAAGTTTTTCTAATACACACTGCTGTTCAGATTTGTTATCTTTACTTGCCAATGAAAGCATTGTATTTACATAGGGCACTTAAAAGCATTTAGGATTCATCTAGCAACTGAATATTTAAGTTTAATTATCATACCTTTTTTAGCTAAACATTATAAGGTATATTATATAAATAAAATGGTATTATTGCTCCCCCTGAAATCACCTGTACCCTGACAGTATCCTAAATATATTCAGAAACCATAAATACAACATAATTGCCTTTTTCCTCTATTTTTTTTTTTAAGAAACGTAATGGCTGCTAGTCTAAAAGAAATTATAACATCTTGTCTGCCCTTTTATGGTCATTGTAAGAATAACAATAATTCGTTGCCTGCTTGCAATAATTGAGACACTGATAAAGACTTGTTAACTTTCCCATTTAGATTTAAAAAAAAAATCTCCAAAATACATGGCACTTTATAGAATGTGTGCCAAGGAAGCTAGGTTATTTATCTTGGAAATTAACCAGAAGGCTAAATCCAAATTCCATTATTATTTGGAATGCAAAACCTTGCCACTAATTGGCAAGGTTTTGGCAAGTGTTTTGTGAGATTTTCTAGTTCTTCTTTCTGGGCAATCACCTTTTGAATTTGGAAAGAGAGCACAGAGGTATTTGGCACATGTGCTTTCTGCGTTCCAAGATGTGTGCAACGTGAGGAAATGGAATTTGCTTCTTGCAATTTGTTTCCAATCTTTGGTTTATATGAAAAGATGGGACTGAAGCCTGTAAGTATTAAGCAAGGCTGATTCTTTTTCTCCATACGCACACATACTTATTTCATTTTGAATAGAGCTTTTATTTATATTAGAATTTAAATAAATTCTGCAGTTAAATGCTGGCCAGCCTCCCGTGTGTTTTTAATGTGCTGTTACCTTATTTAATGCAGTGGCACATCGTATCTCTTGCTTTCTTAAGTGTGGCTGTTTTCACTTTTGTAGCACACCTGCACAAAACCATCCATTACAGAAAAACACAAGGTGATCCTCAGACAGAGCCATGATAAACCAGAGCCAGTTACTGTATTCATTAGATGCCGACGCTTGTTGGAAAGCTGCCTCCGCTATCCTGAATTGGCAGCTGGTTGTTTGCTGCTGTTCAGGCCTCCAGCACAGCGGAAAGGTTAAAGTTAACTAATGGTACCCGACTGCGGTCTGCAGTTTAGAAGACTGAATGGAAAGAACTTTCTCATTCCATTTCAACAAATATCTTGAAATATAAATAGAGATATTATCTCTGCAGAAAAAAACAAAAAGAAAATACCTACTTTCAAGCTGTTCTTTATCCTGCACGACCACCAGATGTGATTCACTGTGAAATGTTGGGAGTTTTCCTGGGCAGCAGAAAATGGAAAATCATGCTTCCAGCTACACATATAAATATTCTGTAGCGCCTTCCAACTTTATCCATGAAGTGTTCTAATGATCCAACATATTACAAGTTCATTGGCCATATTTTAAAAGAATGATGATGGGCAGGCTGGGAAGTATGAAAATGACTTGGAGGGTTGAAGCCAAGGCCTCCAGCTGGGAAAACCAGAACTTGCAGATAACACTAGTTATTATGAGGCTCTTTAAGAACACGCAGACGCTAGACAACAGGTAATATTGCAGTATAGTAAAAAGAAAATATAAGCTTATGCGATTAAACACCTGACTTCATTTTTCTATTGATCTTTTGAAAGATGCCATAATCTGTACTGCAAATGTATTTCTGGAACCCACATTGTTGGAAATTACGCAGCAGCTTCAACGCATCAGTATGTATGTATATTTTTATATTCTGTAGTGCTACTGATGTATGTTGAACTGTACAGCAGAACAATACATTAATAGAACAAACAGGGGTCAATATAGTAACTAGAGATGTAGCGAACTGTTCGCCGGAGAACTAATTCGCACGAAAATCGGGTGTTCGCAAGTTCGCAAGTTCGCAAACTTTTAGCGAAGTTCGCAATTTTGGGTTCGCCTTAGCTGGAGCCAAATTCTGACCTCTCACCCCAGAGCCAGCAGATACATGGCAGCCAATCAGGCAGCTCTCCCTCCTGGACCACCCCCAGACCACTCCCTTCCATATATAAACCGAAGCCCAGCAGCCATTTTACATTCTGCCTGTGTGTGCTTGATGAGTTAGCATAGGGAGAGAGCTGTGCAGGGGTTTGAGGGACAGTTTAGGTAGCTTTGCTGACTAGTAATATACTTTCTACTGCTCTGTATGTAGCTGCTGTGGGCAGCTGTCCTTCTGATCTCATCTGTAACCCAATAGTCCTTGTAAGGACTGCTTTTATTTTCTGATAACTGTTACTCTAGTCTTCTTTTCATTGTGTACTGCAGCTCCGTCTGTGTGTGTTGGAGACAGGTGTGCTGCACATAGTAGTGCACTAAGCACCAACCACACATTGAACCGGCTGTAACCTTTACACGACTTGATTGGCATGTAGACGCCGGACGTTTTAAAGCAATTTATTACACAAGTTTAGAAATGTAGTGTGATTTCTGCCCTTTACAGCACAAAACGCAACGCTGTGTCAACAACGTATTTTTCAGAGAAATTTTTGCCCTTGATCCCCCTCCTGCATGCCACTGTCCAGGTCGTGGCACCCTTTAAACAACTTTAAAATCAGGTTTCTGGCCAGAAATGGCTTTTCTATTTTTTAAAGTTCGCCTTCCCATTGAAGTCTATGGGGTTCGCAAAGTTCGGAAAAGTTCGCACTTTTTGGCGGAAGTTCGCAAACGGGTTCGCAAACTTTTTTTGTGAGGTTCGCTACATCTCTAATAGTAACAAAACACAAATAAATACAAAGTACAGTTCCATTAAAGGTTTAGCTAAATATCAAAGAAATAAGAGGAAGGAGATCACTACTCCGTAGAGCTAACAATCTAAGTGGATGGACACAAATAGGTGTATATTAACATGCTTGACACTGCAAGTGGTATAACTGGGTCAGGTGTTATGTGAGCGCTCCTAGAGCTCCAGACCAGGCTGGAGTTGAACCTAGGAGCCCCAAGGCAGCATTGCTAGCCACTTTTCCACTCTGCTTCCATACCCAAATAAGCATGAGGGGATATCTAAGGTGTTAACATGAATTTTCAGTCTGGGGCAATACTACTATTTTTATTTGAGGAAGAACATCTTTACATGGCATGGGACATGCTGATCTAGGCACATCTATTCAAGGCTGGTACCTTTAGGGGAGTTCTTTTTTTAGGAGATGCCAAAAAGACTCTTTACCAAATCTGGTTTCTAGGCCAAGGATCAGATCATAATGAGGACCTTGAGAAAGTGCTTGGCATTGGACCTTATCTATACAAAATACAATCCTGTTCAAAGTGGGTTTCTACCCTGCAAAACACCATCTATGACCGCCATCACCAGCTTACCCAATCTGGGAGTCATCTCTTAACTGTAACTCCATTTGTGAGGTTACAGCTGCCTCATTACCTGATTGGAGCAATCAGTGGACATTGTATAATTATAATTAATGCTTGGAATCTTAAAGTACTATTTAGCTTCATAGTGGAGGAGCCAGTCTTTTCATAGGGGCTTACTGCTTGCCTGAGTGGCAAGATCATATCTGGAATCTCCTCTTGTTAGAAAGTGAATTGTCAATCAAGACCCATAGATAAACCTAAATGCTAAGTGGAGCTTGTTTAAAGACAAATACAGATACAAAGCTACAATATTCAAACATCCTATTAAATAAGAAATATGTGCTTGTAGATAAATGTCACTTACATAATGTGCTATAAAATATAAAGATGGCAAAATAGATACAGATATGAGATCCTCTATTCAGAAACCCATTATCCAGAAAGTTCTGAATTTCGGGAAGGCTACCTCCATAGACTCCATTTTAATCTAATAATTCAAATGTTTAAAAGGGACCTTTCACCCTATGAAATAATTCCAAATCCTTTTTCTATCATGTTAGTTGAGTGAAATAAACTTATGTACAGTACATAAATATTTCAATTTTGTTTCCTTTGTCTTGGAAGTCAAAATTGCAGCAAGCAGGCAGGAACCATTTTGTGGGCACTGTTATTAAGACAAGTTATGTATCATCCCAAAATCTTGTGTATGTTCCAGAACTGGGGACCTGGTGCCCATTGGCAGGATACACACTTATAGACCATGAGGAGGGAGGGGGACTGTGAGGAGTGTAGTTACATCTGGGAAGGGCAGAATGGAAAGTAAAAGTATTTGGCTCTATTAATGTTTAAATTATTTTTTGTAGAGTTAAGTTATGGGAATCTAAATTATGGAAAGACCCCCTTATCTGGAAAACCCCAGGTCCCGAGCATTCTGTATAACAGGACCCATGCCTGTACATATCATTTTAAATGTATAGGTGTTTTTGTATACTTGTTTTCATTTATGCCCAATACTCCTGGGTGCTGTTATGCTTTCACCACAAAGTCTTTCCTGTAGGTGGGGTAGGTGCAGGTGGGTCAGCCTTCGCTTACAGTTCTTTAATAATCCCCACAATGCGTTTTTTTTTTAAAATTGTAAAGCGATCAAATCTTTGAAAGATATAGAATTATTTCAAGAGAATTATGTGTGAATGAATTCCCTCCAGCTGCAGTCTTGAATTCAGCCCTTTCTAGGATAGTACAGGTCACTATATATTACCTTTGTCATAAAATTTGCTGATTTTCACATACCCTGCAGCCTAATCGTATGGCATCTGCGCTTGTCCCTGCGATGCTTTTGGAGTTCTGTTCAACAGCAGATGTGCTGGGAGACCTGATTCCCCTTTGGCAGAAGGCCGGGACCTTCAAAAATAGTTCACATCAGTTTCAGAAAAGTAACCAGTCAACCCTGGATCAAATGTTTGAAAAACTATATAATGAAATGGCAGTCTTATTCAACGAGATATGTGAATACTTCAATGAGCTCATTCATACTGTAAAGGAGGGCTCATTTTAACATTTGGATAAAGATGAGAGATGTTCCGACCTGTGGTACTGTACAATGCAGACAATTCTTTATCATCATATAACAACATCAAAGGACAAAGGGTGCCAGAAAGATGTGACTGCAGAGAGAATTGCTAAAACTTTACACCAGCAATATCATGGAACACAGCTGCGAGCAGTGTATCTTATTTTGTAATGTAAGAAGCCCCAGTTACCTGCCAGACAAAAGATGAGATAATAAAGGGTCGCCTGGGACATCTGTTCGCCGGTGTATGTGTGTCTGAGTGTGTATGTCTGTGCACAAGGGTTTTGTCTGCTGATCACTAAATGCTGATTTCTGAAAGGAATTTGTTTCATCTTAATTTCTTTCAGACATCACATAATTTTCTAAAGGTATTAGCAGCTATTCCACTATTTATAATGCCTTCAAGAGATCTCTAAAAACACATTTATTCAGAGAAGCTTACCCTAATCTAGTTTAGCAATACCCTGTGCCCCACCTCTCACAACTCTGGTCATGCCCATTCCCACACCTTGTGTCTCAACCCTTTCTCCTTGTAGATTGTAAGCTCTTTTGGGCAGGGCTCTCTTCACCTCTTGTATCGGTTATTGATTGCTTTATATGTTACTCTGTATGTCCAATGTATGTAACCCACTTATTGTACAGCGCTGCGGAATATGTTGGCGCTTTATAAATAAATGTTAATGTAATGTAATATAAAATAATATATATATATATTTTTTTTTTAGAAAGAAGTCATTTACTTTTTGCAAATGTATTGCACAAAGTGCATTTTTCTGTTGCAATAGCCATTTTTTAACCAAAGTGCAGTGTTTTTTCCATCTTCATCCAGCTTCATTGCCTTTATGAGGGAGTGACGCACCCGACCCAATTGCTTCCAATGCGTTAATATATTCCTGCACTTATGCATGCTTTTTGACCACCAGCTTAGAAGATCTTGTATTAAACTATTCTCCCTTTTAGGTATGGGTGGGTAATAATGTACTGCTGAATCCTCTAACCTGCCTCATGAGACTGTCCATTGTGTTGAGAATCTTAAAAGCTTTGATGTTTGTGTAACAGCCCACTGACAACCCTTCCTGCACAAGGAAGAACTTATGTGATAGTTTTGGAGTGAGAGATATCCATTGATATCCACAATTTAGCTCTTTGGTTGTCTTGCCTTTACCTGATGGATGGACACTCTAGAGCATCTCCAATGAATGGCTTTGATGTTGCTCCCAGTGGCCTCAAAGTAGGTGCATATTTTTAAATCTCTGGCTTGGAGACAAGTTTTGGAAGCCCAGAGACACAGTGTTACCCCAAGCTGAGCCTCCTGCAGGCCAGTTGTCCACATGAGGCTACCAAATATCCAATCACAGTGCTTATTTGGCATCCCCAATGAACTTTTTTCATGCGTGTGTGGCTCACAAACTCTATTTACATCTGAATGTGGCTCACAAGTAAAAAAAGGTTGAGAATCCCTGCTCTAGAGCCATAAGGAGCACCCAAAAACGCTGCATTTGAAGTTGCAATATATGTACTTTTAATCTGATTGCTAAACTAATAGCAGAGGCATGGGCTGTATGAAAAGATAGTGAAGCTAAAAAAAAACTAAATATTTACATATTTTATTTCAGAAACCAGAATATATTTCTGTAAGCTTTTCATCCATTTGGCAAAGTGTGCTGCAGTATACATGAAAATGCTATAAATATGGCTATTTTATGTAGATATATTTAGTGGTTTGGAGGGAACAAGAGCATTTTTGTCAGGGTGGGTTGGTTTATTTGGAATAGATTTGTGCTTAATGTACTTTTTCTGCCCAGAGAAATTGAAAGTCAAATAAAGAAACACGGTTTAAATGTATTTCAGGCTGCTTGGGGAAATTACGATATAGTAAAACGCAAGATTTTTCTCTGGAAGATTAGAATAAATGGTTCATATTAATAGGCAAGCGTTCACAGCTATCTCAGTGTATTTAATGAAAGGCAGAACCCCCAAATGTATATCTAGCCATCACATGGATTATCTTCTTGTTTACCAAATGCAAAATATTCAGTTGACTGAAAATTAAAACACAGCAATAAAGCAAACTAAACACAGAGCAGAATACACTAAAAAGAGAAGTGCAATATTGAAAAATGATGCTTTCTAACAACAGAATTAAAGAAGGAAACGCTCAAAGCCGATGCTTTTTTATTTGATAAGAGCTTAAGAACCCTACATTAGGCTAGCTGTGGGGCATTAGCATTTATTAGGCTTTGACTTGGCAGAGTTGGGAATGTCAGATTGATCATTTGGAGAGATGACCTATTTTGTGCAAACAGAAAAAAAATACATTGTAAACACGATCACATTAGAATTAAAGGTAAAAGGCCATGTGAGGTCTGGCTCATTCTGCTTTCATTATTTAGCATAGCGCAGTGATGTATTTACTAAGAAATCTGTATGTTAATATCCTCAAAGATCTCTTGCATTTCTTGTGCTAGCCACAAAATAATTCTTTAACTCAAGGCTGACCTAACAAATTAGTAGTGCCAAACTAAACTGGAATCCTAATTGGCTTATGAAAAATTCAGCATAATGTTTTTTACTTTATGTTACTTTATGAAGTCCTCTCAGTTACTTGTTTTATTGTTAGTGAGATTATCTCACCTTGTACATCCATTTCCTAATAATTTGTTTATATCAGAATGTTTGGATTCTTCACATCTGGAATAGCTCAGGGCCTCCCTACTGAATGTGCTCTATTTAGTGCTTCCATGACTGCCCTGCAGAACAATGTATGACCGCAACTGCATGTCACTAGGGATGTAGCGAACCTAAAAAAAAAAGTTTGCGAACATGTTCGCGAACTTACGCCAAAACCAGCGAATATTCGCGAACTTTGCGAACCCCATAGACTTCAATGGGAAGGCGAACTTTAAAACCTAGAAAAGTCATTTCTGGCCAGAAAACTGATTTTAAAGTTGTTTAAAGGGTGCCACGACCTGGACAGTGGCATGCAGGAGGGGGATCAAGGGCAAAAACTTCTCTGAAAAATACTTTGTTGGCACAGCGTTGCGCAAAAAACGCAAGCTATTCTAGCGAAAATACGTGGCTTTTTTGCTATGTCGCGCTAAAGACCATGAAAATGGGATTTGCGGAAAAACGCCATGTGTGACTTGTGCGGCGTATTGTATAATACTTTTGCGACGATAAAAAACGCGCGAACCCAAACTGCGAACATACGCTGAAAGTTCGCGAACATACGCGTTTGCGAACACCCGATGTTCGCGCAAATTTGTTCGCCGGCGAACAGTTCGCTACATCTCTACATGTCACTGCCTAGGTGACTGGGAGGGGGCTGAGTGTGCATGGAAACCATCAGAAGCCAGACAGGTAGGGCATGCAAAAGCTAACTGCAAAGGTGAACTAGGTTACCCATCAGCCCTGGTGATATTTTATGAGCCTAGGAAGAATATATTACTATATTTGTTACTTTAATATAGATGGATGGATGGATAGATGATAGATAATAAATAGATGGATAGATAGATGGATTGATAGATAGATAGATAGAGCCTTTCAAAAATAGATTTCTTTGGAGGACACAAGGGCATGTCCTGCGAGGTCTATAACAATGTATTTTTACTCGTGGAACAGGGAGTTACATAAGTGAGTAGATTGTAAGCTCTTTGGGGCAGGGACCTCCTTCCTACTGTGTCTCACTGTACTGTGTGCCCTTGTGGCGCTTTATAAATAAAGTTATACATACATACATACATACATACATACATACAAATAATTTAAGAAAAAATAAATAAAAACTTCATAAATGTTCTCCATAACACCAACATAAACTATATGAAACCTTTAATGTATTTTACAGGTCAGTACAAGTCATGAAGCCCATCATTTTACCATCCATGTTATTGTGTAGAACAAGTGGGAATAGTGTAGTGTATGGTGATGGAATGCTGAGACAAGAGCGTACTCTTGTGACTTACAGATTCCTGATGATGCATATGTAACAGAGCTATTTAATATTGGGAGATGTTGCATTTGCCATAATCTTGTTTGTTGAGTAAGTAAAGTAGGGTGCTTTTAACTCTGGTTAGATGCTCTACACATAAATAAAATTGGCCCATTTTACGTTGCCAAAATATTTGGTGGAAAGTTTGAAATTTCACCAAAGGCATTGCAGTCAATGGAATGGGAAGGTGAAGTTTTTAACCAGCATTCCTCTGCTAATTTCAACCATGCCTTTCTAATCATGTGTAATGTCTATTCCATCAGGTTATTTGCCTGAAGAAGAAAGCTGGAGAGAGAAGCACCTGTGTTAGACGTGATGAACACCCCCAGTCAGTATCTAGTAAGAGAGGCATTATACCAATAATTCAATTTGTGAGAGTACAAAATAAAGCAGGAATCACTGTATTCATTCAGAAAGATAGCGGCTGGCTAACCATGCAGAGGTTTGAGCCAATTGGTATTTTTTACCACTTCAGCTATCATATGAATACATAAGTAATTGCTAATGTGCTTTTTTGTGAGGGGGGATGGGGATCATCTCTTAATAAAGATTTTTATGAAACCAGAAAATGATATGTATGAATTCAGTGGCGCCAAAGTGAGAAAAGTAATGTTTTATACAATGGTTAAAATTGTTATTTCAAAGGTCACTCTGTCTCTGGGAGGAAGTTGACATTTTTGATTACCCTTAATACACAATTTACCCTTTATTTCTGCATGAAAATAAGATGCAATGGCAGAGAGTCAGAAAATGACAGAACGCACAAAGCAGACCATACAGGTAGCTGGAATACACAGGCAGCAAACTGTCAGGCACAGAAAGACAAAATATAAAGATGGAATTGCTGTAGCAGAGACTGAAGTGATTTCGGCTCAATGCCTGCCACACGTCTCAATAAATCAGCGCTTGGTGAGGGTCAGCCATGCAGGCGGTGTCACTTCCCACTGTAATAAGAATCCATCACTGCAAAAGTCTGCATTGCCTGAGGGCCAGAAGACAGATAATATTAACCTCTTCATCCCAGACAGACTTGAACAACATGCTCGGCACATTCCCTGTGATGACAGCAATGTATTCACTCAAGTTTGACGACAGGGGCATTTAACACTGCATAACCTAAAAAATCAAAGTACAAACCATAACACATTATTTGTCATAATTAACTGGTTTGGAGTTGCGACATGTGCCTCCATCATTGGGGATGTGCTACT
The DNA here is from genome assembly GCF_000004195.4 of Xenopus tropicalis. NCBI lineage: Eukaryota > Metazoa > Chordata > Amphibia > Anura > Pipidae > Xenopus > Xenopus tropicalis. Next base: position 124,450,374 of record NC_030681.2, on the reverse strand, counting down.
GCATTGATTCGGTTTTAAGATTATCTATGCAAATCACTGAATTTATAGATGATTGTTTTTTAACTTTCTGTAACCATATTATAAACTATAAATAAAGTCATGTCCACAATGAATAGAACTCTAATCAAATACTTTTAATTCTTTTACTTCATTGTTCATTTTTAGATATTAACTTACCTTAACTAATCTAATTTGTTTTCATCAGTCTGAAACTGTAACTAGGGCCCAAATGTATATTAAAAAACTTTCTATGTCATTTAAGAAAATCCCAGCAAGAAAACTCAATCTCAAATATTTTCCAGTTCACAGTCCCAAGCTGGAATTTATCCAGAGATTTGTCAATGAATAAAAAATTCAAAAAATTCACTAAAAATTAAACTTTCAAGATTCTATGGAAGTCAACAGAGAGTGTATTTTCAACATTCAAAAAATTTTTTTTTCAAGTTTCAAAAACCCATCAACGTTTCAATTTCAGCATTTGGACACATAAGATTTCTGGTGACAAAGATGAAGATTCTAAATTGCTGATCTCTCTAATTCTCAGTAAATCTATAATAACAGATCCTAGAGTATTACAATTATGGCGTATAATTTAGGTTTATAGAACCATATTCAGAGTATCAAAGCTAAAAGTCTTGATCATATGAAAATAGTAATGCCCCAATCATTCAGTCAAGATAGGAGGCCAATCAGAAGGGGTTCATAGGGACCCCAGGGCCATCACTCTCAAAAGATTCAACATCAGCAACCAGCCACTAGTGGTTCACACAAACCGACACATGCAACAACATGAACATTCCTCCCTCAACACAAATTTCCTCTTTCATATCTGTCATCTGTGTATGTCTCGCTCTTTAGGCTATCAGTCAGTGCTATCTGCAAATCCTTAAACTTAGAAAACTGAGAAATATTCTTTATACTCATCTAAGAAAAGAGACACAATACACCTTGAGAAATACCTCATTACCATAACAGAACTAAATAAATGATGGAGCAGCATTTAGGTGGCAAATACATACAGGAAAGGATAAATTAAAGAGAATAAGATGCTGATCACTGAACACTCGGTCACTTGGTCAGGTATATCTATTGGCAAAAAGCGTGAAATAAGAATTTTACAATTAATAAAATATATTGTATAATCTTTATGCCCATGAGCAGGTGTGCACTGGCATCCTTGTGTGTCTCCATGCAAACGTAACTGATGCTGCCCATGTCTTTGTGCCACTCTCATTGTTTAAACCTCTACACTTGCTCTTATTCAATGGGCAACCTTGTCAACCTTTGCTGAAGCATTTGTATATTGTTCTTGTTTTTGCATTCCAAACTTGGCCTGTTATTTTGACTTTAAACCTGTTCTTCCTGCTTTCAAATCTACAAGCATATTGACTGCTGATTGGCTAGCTGCTTTGACCTGTAACCCATGGTAGGGTGCTGTTCCACCTTGAGCATCTGTCTGGGGCTCTACTACACACTGAGAACACTCAAATTGCATGTTACAGTCATGCTAATAGAAATCCAAAAAGAAGATCATCTCCCATAGACTCCCATACACATTATCCCATAGACATAAGCAAAGAATTCTAATTTTTAAAAGTGAATTCCTTTTTCGCTGTAATAATAAAACAGTATCTTGTACTTGATGCCAACTAAGATATAATTAATCCTTATTGGCGGCAAAACAATACTATTGGATTTATTTTATTTTGTAATTATTTTTTTATTAGACTTAAGGTATGGAAATCCAAATTACAGAAAGATGCCTTATCCAGAAAACCCCAGGTCCTCAGCAATCTGCAAAACAGGTCCCATACATGTATATGCACACACTGTATTTCTAGATATTTCATTTAACATGAGCTCTTTCTATATAATGCCTCTTCGGGGTAATTTGGTTACACTACTATATATCTGTAGCTTGTTTCTATTTCTGCTCATACACATGTAGGCCCATTTGTGTACCATATGAAGCGTGAAGACTATAATTCATGCAACATTGCTATCATCTGTGGAACCCACAGCATGTGTAATAGCCTTTCACTTCCTTTCTAATGGAGCATTTTATGTATTATCTGTGGGTGAACTTATACATTTATGTATGTAGTGTGTATTCGGAGATTGTAATCTTCCTACATGAAAAGCAGTTATTTCCTTTGGAGAGCAGCTATTTAGCAAAACTGAAATTATGTTCAGTCTCCATGTTTTATATGCTGTTCCTGATCTTTGTATTAAAGGGAAAATATTTGCCTTGCAGTTATCCTGAAAGTCATATAACTTTAAGGGTTTTCAATGAACACTAAGGGGCAGATTTATGATTGTTTGGGGGTTTCGGGTAATCTTTAAAAGAAAGCTCAAATGAGTAACTCGAATGGCATCAATTGCTTTCCTCCCTAATATTGTGTAAAAAAATACTGCCACCTAAAACTTCATGCCATAGTTATTATGTGTGCACTTGTATATTGCTGATTTTTAAACTAAGAAAATTAATATTGTTTAAAGATACAGGTACAGGACCCATTATCCAGAATGCTCAAGACCAAGGGTATTCCGGATAACGGGTCTTTCCGTAATTTGGATCTCAATACCTTAAGTCTACTAAAAAATCAATAAAACATTAATTAAACCCAATAGGATTGTTTTGCATCCAATAAGGATTATGTATATCTTAGTTGGGATCAACTACAAGCTACTGTTTTATTTCTACATAGAAAAAGGAAATCAGTTTTAACATTCTGAATTATTTGATTAAAATGAAGTCTATGGGAGGCGGGCTTTCTGTAATTCAGAGCTTTATGGATAACGGGTTTCTGGATAAGGGGTCCGATACCTGTACTATAATATAATTATTTTGGGAAAAACAGAACTAAACTGTTAAAATCTGAATAATAAGAATAAAGTACAACCTTATGCTTGGTTGTAGCTTAACAATGCAATGAAGTGTGGGGGGTACATAAGGCTAGAGAGGTCAAAACTACTAAGCAATTCTTTATATTGAAACACTTACTGCATAAAAATTGAGTTTGGTTAAAACATTGTGAAATCCCTTTTTGAAAAAATGCTGGTTTTAGAACAAAACCATTGAAAACATCTGTTTCCCTGGTTTTTGGCAAGTCAAAACCTTCAGAATGCACTAGCTAGGATTTCAGAATTCTTGCAGACTCACCAGAAAATATAAAACAAGTGATTCCCTGCAGAACAAGGTGAAAAGAATAAATATTTTTGAAAGTATTTATATACGATGCCAATTAGTGCTGCCAATCACTATTTTGGGGGGGTAAATACAGTATAAAGCAGACCAGACAGGCCCACCCCTCCAACCCTTATCATTGTCTTTGCTCCCACCTCCATTTTGTTTCTGTTTCATCCTATCACAACAAATCATTCCCATTCAAGGCATCGCCTTCTCCTGTCAGTTATTAGCATAACCGGCAAATTGCACAGAGAAGCAGTAGTATTTATCGAAACTTGAGAACATGTGATGACTTCAGCGATTGTGAATGTTGCCGACACTTTTCAAAACAAACCAGCTTTCTTCAAATGTCTCAAGGGCTAGTGTCATAAAATCAACAAGCTGTATTTCTTGGTTACCTCTTAAAAAGCGCTGGGTGCTATGTGTTACATGACCTAGTGCAAATGTAGCAACTTTTATTACATTGCCCCTTCACAAGTGCCACTCTCCTCTTCTGTTGCACTGAAATGGCTTCAGACCAATGAATGACTTCAGACACCTGTAATTCTCCTCATGTGTATAATCCAATGTTTGATCAGTCACAAATGTATTAATATAATTTAGGTTGTTATTGTTCCAATAGGGCGCAGCTGTGGTGTTGTTTATGATGCAAACAAGAAATTGAGACTTTCTGGTGCAGAACAAGTTCAAACAAAATCTGTGGTATCAATGGGGATGTTGTTTCTTAGGGCGGCCAAGACTTACAGCGGCATGCAGCAGTTTCCTAAACAGCATACTAATATATTAGCTCTGAATACTCAGCAGCTGTTTGCTTGGAATTTGCTTTGCCTTTGAGTGGCAGCTATACTAAATAACTTATTTTGACTTATCACTGAGGGTTCTTAAGTTAGATTGTGTCCTGTCACTTTTCAATCAAGGGCACAACTCAATTTTAATAGCTCAGCCTGGTTAAATTCTCTTCTTGCATGGCTCTCCTATGCTTGTTCTGCACAAGGTGAAACTGGGAAGCCCCACCTGCCTAGTTATCATGCTCTGCAGAAGCACTATAGAATTACATACACGTTCCTGGGTCTGTCTAACTAAAATCATCTTATTATCAATAGTATTTGACCCCAATGTGTTCAATGTAAGTCCATGGTGTAGTGCAGAGGTCTTTAGAATTTTTGGATTTAGGTTCCCCTGTTTAAACATTTGATAGGGCTTCCCTTAGTTTGAAACAAAGTGTGATATTTATGAAAATATGGTTACCACAGTCTGAACTGGGCCACCTCTGGTCCCAGTTACCTGTGATCCCAACTCCCCGATGTGTTACACAGCCATGACAACAGCTATGCCCTGCAGATTGTAAGCTCTTTTGGGCAGGGCCCTCTTCACCTCTTGTATCGGTTATTGATTGCTTTATATGTTACTCTGTATGTCCAATGTATAAAACCCACTTATTATATTATACTGGGGCAGTTTTAACGAAACTTTTTCTTGCTTTTTTTGCTTTTAAAATAGATATATTTAAGGCACAGAAAATATGGTTACCACAGTCGCTGCTATCAGGAATATCCCAAAGGTAAATTTACCTGCAACTTTTATGATAAGTGGATTACATGGAAAAATTGGTCAAACAAGGGGACCTCTGTAGTGGGTTTTTTCATTTACCAATGATATGGCAAAAATATAATGTATTTAAATTAATATATTAGTTACCTTCGATGGGATATTGCAAGCATGACAGAGAAACACAAAATGCTAGTTCTTAATATCTGTATAATCCACAAAAAAGTTTTATTTATTTAGGGGACAGTATACCCCCTTGTTCAACTTGAGCTCATGGAATTGGACTAACATACTAGTTGCCTATTGTTTTATTCATAAAAAAATTATGGTAATTTTGGTATTTCTTATAATAATTGATTCCCAATATACAACCCCCTCCCTAACTGTTTTGTAAACAGAAGATTATGTGTTAATCTAGTTATCTATTTTGCAAGGACTATACATGGAGGAGCTTTAACATTTGTTCAAGATGTTTTGTTTATTAAAACAATAGGCAAAATGTTTGTTCAGTACAAGCCCTGTTCCTTGAGATCGTGGTGAACATATAGCTTCTTTAAAGTAACCAAAACTTTCAGTGAATAGAATTTAAGAGGGTTTCTAGGAGGTCACAGCTTGTTAGAGGAGTTCCTTGGTTATTTGGAATCCAGGGAGGATGGCAGAGTTATTATTCTTCACACTATTTAGTGCAGGTGCAGATCATCTTGGTTGTCCCACATTGAAATCTAAACATTCAGTGTATACACTGATCCTCATATCTTCTTTATAACTAGCACTCCCCTCAGTTTCATCCAACCACTTGCTGAAAGCGATGAGAATTTCAATTCTAAAACACCTGGATAGAAGAGCTGGAGCCATTTGAACTATATACTGTGCATAAAGCCAAGTTCATTCCTAAAAGACACTGCTAGTTTCAGGTTCTCACAAGACAGGACATTCTGAATAAACATTTCCCTTATCATCGCACCAGACAATTATTTTGGCACTTTATCAAGTGTTATTTATAAACCAGAGATTGAGAGACATTCAGCTGGAATAATTTGAACCTGGTGTCAATTTTAGTCTTTTCAAGCAGAAGACAGTTATCACCATGGAGCCAAAATCACCGGCTATATGGTATTTATGACATTTTTTCTTGCTAAGCTTTATATTTCTCCATATGTCGAGTGTTGTGGTCACAATGAGTCTGCGGGGCTGAATATGATCACAGTTCCCGGAGCTAGTTTTATTGTTACATTACAAACAGAGCTGTAAAATACTTTTTAATCTTTCCTTATTGTTATTCAGCAATGTTTTGCAGATGCTTTCCATGACAGAGGCGTTAATGGTGTTTCCACGTGTTGTAGATGTTGTGGAAAAGGCAGTTGCTTAGCAAAGAATTTTAGAAGTCATCCTTATGATTTCATTTTGCAGATCTATCACATTACTTGGTCTTTACACACTTCTCTCTATACCCCTACTCACTTTATAACTTGTCAAGTTCTCGTAAAATTACTACTACCATTATATTAAATGACTGCTATATTTTTATTCTTTTATTATTTTTTCCATATTCCTCTAATGTAAATGTTAAGCATTGGTATATATTTTTACCTTTTTTTTTTTTAATATCTTTCCTGTTTATTCCTTTCTGTGTCTTCCCTGAGCTTCCAATGTCTCCCTATCATTCACACAATCATCCTATAATATCATTACCTCCTCAAATAGATGCATGGTATAGCATCCACAGATGTATTATGACATAGGGAATGAGGTCTGTTTACATTTGGTAAGCGTTTTTTTTGTTACTATGCTTGGATACCTTCTATACAAGGGGTCCCCAACCACCAGTCCGGGCCATGGGCTGTGCTGAACTGGGCCACCTCTGGTCCCAGTTATCTGTGATCCCAATGTGTTACACAGCCATGACAACAGCTATGCGAAGCCCAGGAAGCTTTCTGCTGATCACGACAAGGACCAAAGTACTTGTATTATTAAACTGTATGTAATAATAATAATAATGTGCATAATATAAAATGTAATGATTCCATGTACATGATATATGTAATAATTAAATTATATACTATGCACTAATTGCGCCACCCCCCCCCCCCATTCCTGGTCCTTGGAAAAATAGTCTTGCTTGAAACTGGTTCGTGGTGCTAAAAAGGTTGGGGACCACTGTTTTATACATGTCTTAGATTAAATTTATTAAATCTAGTGTTTTAGCTAGATCTCTGCCATTATGGTGGTAAAGACGTGATTATACTGGGGCAGTTTTAATGAAACAGCGGAGCTCACTAAACCTTTTTCTTTTGCTTTTAAAATAGATATATTTAAGGCACAGAACAGGAGAATCCCACTGACTTGACAAAAGATCCAATTTTAAAGAGCAGCAAGATAACATATTTCATTAAATTTGCTTACTCAAGGCAACCTAGGGCTGAATTGTCCATAAAAATGTAACAGGCACTGTCATAAAAAGGAAATGTACTGCTTCTAATAATGAGATGATCAACTTTTTAGTCATTCAGTCCCTACATTATAAAACATAAGGACTTCATTCCTTTCAATATCCCATGTGTGTGTTTTACATCAGCATCCAAAAGGCAAAAGAGCAGAATAAGCAAATGCCACCGTATTATAAAACACAGTTAAATGCTCAAGTAATTGTCCATTAGCTTTGGGAGGTAAGCTAGAGTACAGTCATGTTAAAAAAAAAAAATATATATATATATATACACACACACATTTAATCTTTTAGGATTAGGAGTACAATAGACCCGGACTGGCAATCTTTGGATTTTGGCAAATGCCAGAGGGGCTACTGTAAAATGCCATAGAAAGTCACTATTTAGTGGGCTGTTTGGGCCTATGTGTACTTGGAGTGCCAGGGCCGATTTTGACTCCCAGTCCAGACCTGGCAGTAAGGAAGCCAGACAACAAGCAGTTAATCTCAGCATGGCACCCACTGAAATGCATTAAATTCAGGCCCACACTGGCAATCTGTGGGTTCTGGCAAATGCCAGAGGGGCTGCTGTAAGATGCCATAGGCAGTCACTATTTATTGGGCTGGTGGGGGGCTGTTTGGAACAATAAGCTCAAGGCACAGAGCTCAATAGGTGCAGCTGCTAGGTGTATGTTCCAAGGGGCTCTCTAGCACCTGGGTCTATCTGTATATAAATAAGCCCTTGTGAATTTTGCATTGTTACAATGTGTAAATGTGTGCCATTTAAAAAGTCTGCATGTCTTTTCAAATACCACCTATAATATTTAACGGATATGAAATTACACATTTTAACCAAGATTTATGCCTGATATAAAGATCCTACTACCTAACTGCATGGTGGCATAAAAGTACAAAGAAGCCTAAAACATTTCCTAAACTCTATATTTTAGAGGTAGATTTCTTCCCCTTGTCTGCAAGTTGGTTTGCTAAAAGGCAAATTTATGCAGGTGGGAAGAAATTATACAGTGCAACATAATAATACGATGGCAGCATCTTAAACATTTTTGCAATGTGCTCATCAATTCAGTGCATGTCCTCCAGCATCATTTTGTCAGGTTTCTTGCTGTTTCAGCACAGGAGTGGTGCTTTATGGCAGCTAAGAATTAGAGCAAATCAAACATGTGACTGTGAGGTAAATAAAAAAGTAAGTAATCAAGTTAATAAAAATAGAAAATAGATAAATGGGCCCCATGGAGTTATCTAACCCAGAGTACATTCCCTTCAGGCAAGTAGCCACTCACATAGTCATTTCTTGCTAAAGATCATAGGCAGATGACCTCTCAGGTAGAAGAAACTATGGAAGCAGGGGGAATGTGAAATATTATAGGGGCTTTATGCCGACCAAAGATGAATTTCGAAAACAGAAAATGTTTTATATGGTTATTGGTTATTGCTTGCAAGTATGCATTCTGCTGGTATCTCGTGATGGAAGATATTTATTATCAGCTCCCATAAATGTATAGATCAATAAAATGAGCATAAAGGCACAATGAGCACAATTTAGAAGTAGACGGTAATATAGGCTGAATACATATACTGTATGTTTCATACATAATTAGGGTTGCCACCCAGAGCTGTCAACCCCCCCCTATTTTTCTGGAGTTACCTAACTTTGGTATCCTGTCCCCAACAGCATTCTCCCGATTTTTATTAAATCCTCCACCTGATAGGGGTATTCAAAGATTTTATAAAGTCACTAAATTCTCCTCCTGTTTTCATTTCCTACTTCTTCTCTCTCACCCTGGAAGAGTCCTTTCCACAGCACTGGGTGTAGAATAATGATGATCTCCCTGTGCCAGACAGTAACCAGCAGCCATCTTGGGGAAAGCAGGTGAACTCCTGCTGATAGACATATTCCAATTCAAATCTTGCAGTATCTTGCAGCACAGTTCATTCTCTGGTTCTGTTCATTTGCAGCTCTGAGTAAGAAATTGGGCAATTTTAAATCTAGTATTACATTTAATATTCGTTTATGGTTATTTTCTTAAAAAAATTTACCTGTATGGACTTTGGAGACAGCATCCCCCAGAAACAGAAAACCACTTGTTTTAAGAAACAAATGCAGCTCCACCACATAGGACAAACCTATTTTTAATAAGAATGTATACAACCCCACTTGAGGACTCCCCAATTGACTCTTTGCTTTCAACCATCCCTCTGAACCCTATTGTTACATACCTTAACGAAACACCAGAAATAGGTAAAATGGCCACAGCATTTATTCACATTTTATCAAATAAATAGGACCTTTCCAGCCTCACCCCAAGGCAATATTCAAAACCAGAATTCCATAAGAGATTGCTACTAGGCTCATGCTGCCATTCCTCACTGGATTAGCCCTATGTCATTATATTCACCACTGAGTATTGGGCTGCCTCTACCTACAGAGAGGATGTCCCCAAGCTCTGCTACCAGCAGGAGCTGCATCACCAACCATGAGAGAAGTTCAGCAGCCCTGAATTTGCAGTGTCTCGATGATAGGAAATCCAAGCAGGCTGTCACCTAGCACAAGCAGTAGTAGCGTCTGTATCTATCAATCCACTGTGCAATCACAAAAAAGAACCTCCTTTCTCCCTCTGCTAAAATTACCTGTGCTGTACTTTGACAAGGTCCTACCGCTGCTGTGACAAATAAAACTTAAAATTCATTATCATATATCCACTGTTTTGATCCAGAGGAAGGAAAACAAAACCCAGTCTGAAGCCTGTGCCTAATATGCCTCAAAAGGGGCTAAAATTCCTTCCTGACCCCAATTGCCATCAGAAACATTCCCTGGATCAAGCACATGACATTCATTTAACATTAATGATACCATGCAGACTCTCACGTTTATAACATTACAGCAACCACAATATAACAGTGCATACAGCAAAACACCCACATTCGGATATTAATAGATAATATGACAACATAAAGAAGAGAAACTCCTGGAATTTTACAAAATATGCAAAAAAGGGGAGGGTGGGTGGGATGTTTCTACCTGCTCAGAGACAAGGAAGTGACCTGCATCTCTTGTGACATCACATCCCTCTCTTTCTCCACCCCCAGCCCAGCTTTCCGCCACCTTGACTTAGTGTTTCTCACCCAATCACACCTACATCTCATTCTGCCAATCTCTAAACATAAACCAGTGTAATCTGGCTGGTCAGCCCGATCTCTTTTTCATGCAGCCCCAGCGCTTATACCTCCAGAGCTTTTCTTTACCCATTTTTTTCTGACAAAGCAAGTCTGGGTGACCGATGCTCATGAGTCTTTTTAAGGCAATTATTTTAACATTCACTTAAATTTACATATATTTATGCTCAACAAATACTTTCCTTTACATTTTATTTAAGCACTGCTGCTTTTATTGTTTGATAGTGACATAACATTACTCCTTAATCAGTTATGTGACAGACAGCCATGAATCCATTGTAAGTGCTTGCACTGTAGGCCAAGAGGTTAAAGTTTTCCCACGTGGATCTGCCACTATACTGAACTCCCACTGTTTCCCTACAGGTGACCATTTACATAATGAATCCTCCACTTTATGAAAATGCAATGTAGTGCCGCATATGGAACATGTAAAAGATAAAACAGAATCATAACATTTTATGGCAAAAGATTTATAATTGTGCAGTCCATGATATGTTATTTTACATGCAACATTTGATTTCAATTCACATATATATTTTTCCTGTAAAAGCCAAATAATGGCGAGGAATGAATGTTAATTGTGCCATTATTTTGCATTTGTGATGGATTTCACATGGTGTTTTTCATATGCTCTTAGAAAAGGAAAACGTTGGTCTAAAGAAAGGTAACGTGGAGAACAACATCCTATAAAATATTATTGTATTTTCGGTTTAACTCAGTCTTGGAAAATTAGATCATCTTTAAAATGAAAATGTAATTTGATGGAATGATGAAAGTTAAAACTGTTTAATGAAGGCTTGCCTAAAATATCGGGCTGCAACAACCCCCGGTCTTGGAATCAGAAGGTTGTTGGATCTGTGCAAAGCTTTCTATTGGATCCAGATTGCAAGAATGGTTCCAACAAATATAGATATTTTCCAGTTGGGTTATAAAACCAAAAACTGGTTATATCTGCCTCTTGTGGCATGATTTCTAGCAAATTCTCAGCATTGTGTGGGTTTTTTTGCCAACTACAGGCTTAAGCAACAGGGGAGCCTACATGTTTAGAGATGTTTTATGCAGAAGAAAAATACAATGCACCAAATAATAATTGATATTTACATTTCTAGCGGTACACAGTAAAACTAAAATGCAATTGAAAACCGAGAGAATCTAATTTGGCATAGCCGCTATGTTCTGACATTGGGTCAATAATGTGTTACAAATTAGACAAATCTCTCAAAGGCACTAGGAATGAGCTGAAATCTAGCTGCCTTTAAAATGTTTATAGTCAGCACATTGAAATAATGAGCAACTGATAAGCCTTGCTTTAGCTAACAATATCTTAAATATAGAGCAGAAAATTTACACAGAATACACAAAAAGTATGAGACTCCTCCTGCAAAGGGTTCCTGTAGGTCAGGACTGTCCAACTGGAGGCCTGGACATAGGATTTGGCCCTCCTTGATGATTTAGGGACTTTTTGGTTTCACATTATGATTTTATTATAATTGGCCCCAGACATATGGGAATAACAAATGATCACCATCACCAGAGATGGCCACCAGAGACGCTGAATTTTTTTTACTGTATTTTCAATAAAATATATTTTTTTATTTTGATATTTTAGTGACCCATATGGAGTTCTTCTGAGTGGCTGATTTACCCACTCCCTGAGCTAAAGGGCTGGGGCTGGTGCACCTGGACCATTTGTTCTACATGCTGAGTTTTTCTCTATGGTGGGTTTTCTCTTCCCTGTCTGTTATTTTGATTTATGTAATAACAAATGATTACCCCCCATAGAGCTGCATAGGTTATCGTGGCTATGGGCCCTGCTTTATTCCTTATATCTTTTAGGGTAAACATACACAGGGCTAATAGTAGCAGCTACTTGTTGTGGCTACTTAAATGCTGATCATTTACTGATAATAGTCTCTATGTGTGCTGTCTATGGCAGGGGATTTTCTGACTTTTAGTAGCCATGACAAGTAGCTGCTAAGTAAAGCTGACCTCGTTTCGTATGATATTCGGTGCGTGTATGGCATGTCGGCGAGTCGACTGATATCGCAGGAAGCTGCTGATATCGGACGACTCGCCGATCGGACCGGTTAAAAGATTTTGATCGGGCGCCATAGAAGGCGCCTGACCAAAATCTGCCGTCAGGGCTGAATCGGCAGAAGGAGGTAGAAATCCTATTGTTTCTACCTCCTTATCTGCTGTTGACATTATGATTCTGACGGTGTGTGGTGGATCTGACGATGTTTTGTGCGACCGATAGTCGCACGAAACATCGTCAGATCGCCACGTGTGTGGGATGTGGGCCACGTGTGTGGGATGGGGAGATGCGGGGAGATTAGTCGCCCGCGGTATTAAAGATTTGTCACAGGGCAACTAATATCCCCGTCTGCCATTGCCTTTAGAGTTTTAGCTCTTATAGTTGACAGGCTAAACCACTGTGGGGTTTTAATTTGTTAGGAAACCACCCAGTCATTATAATCACTAAACTCAGAAATATCATCAGGGCCCTTAGGCATAAATAATACAAAAATTAATAGGAATTTATTTATTACAGAGGAAAGAAACTAGAAAAGAACTCATTTTATCTAACCTAACTGTAACTTTATTGGTTGCTCTGTGTGACTATATACAGAAAACTTGATTATTTACTAGCAAAATCATAATTCTACCTAAGCTTTTCTGATACAGCGTGAAACAAGACTTTCTGCCAAAAAATCTACAATGCATAGAGTTTAGCCTTCATTATATCTGGCTGACAAAGAGAAACTATGTGCATCGAGCACATCCTTATACAGCCAGTAACAGGGTAAAACACATGAATATTGCTACTGGAGTAATTGCCAGCAAACACATACAGAGTACATAGCACCGAGCATTGATTTGTTAGTGTTTCTATATAGAGCAGCAGCTAATTACTTTCATTACCTGGTTTTAATCTCACCACAATGTTCTCTCAAGCAAAACCCTTTATCGGTAAACCCTTGGGTTTTTTGTACTAAAAGGGGGTGTAGCAGATGCTCCAATGTCTACCATGCAGGGTTTTGGGCAATTTATTGTGGAAAATGTTTCTGCACCCACGGTGAGAATCTGTACTCTCTGCCATATTTCAAAATCATAGCCTCTGTAACTAATTGCATAGCCTTAGATAGAGAAAGAGTTCTGCGTGAAAAACAATTCCAACTGCCCAGATAACACAATACTGTATTTTAAATGTTGTTCTATTCAACATAATAGCAAATAGGAACGTTAAGTTTGTTTTGTGCTTCTTTATATAGTTGTGTGCGGCTTTAGAGAAGGACAAATTAAACACAACATTCTTTGCATAGAATTATGTTTAGTAAAGTAAAATACCTACTGTATGCTAAACAAAAAGCAACATATATTATACACTCACAGACTGCATATTGATGCAATTCATTAAAGTTTTTGTGTCCATGCATGTTCCTGCACTTCTACAGGTTGCCATTGTGTCAATCCTTCCTGCTCTGATGGGCTATCATTCCTACTGATGTTGGGGAACCTGCAGCTACCGCTTCCTACCCAATTTGATCAAACCACTAGTGTAATTGTATTGCATCTGTTTGGCGCAACAGGAACTATTGTGGCAGATGCTGGATTTATGGTAAAAACCCTGCATTGGATAAAAACATGATAACTTGGAGAGAGCAGCTGCAATTGCACTGGAATTATGGGAAGAACTCTGAATTAGTAGTAAAAAAACATGGCAATTTGGTTCCATAATTGCCTTTTGCACACCTGCACTTGCATTCGTAAATAATCCCTCTAATGCTTGGCATAGTTTTTATCACACACAGAGATAACAATTTAAAGAAAGCATTTTTAGCTTTACACCTCCCGTAATGATATTCACAAAACTGTTAGAATCCCTGTGAATGTTTCTGTTGGTTGAACCTCTGAACCCTGAGCTAATTGGAGCAGATGGAGGAATGATGGCATTGCTTCCATATGTATACACTCTGATCACTTCCTAATTATATATGTATATGAAAAATATAGACAAAGAATCTCATTATCTCCCTTTCCAAATGTATCAGTGAAGTGGCGGTGTTTGTTTTTTAAGTTTTATGAGCAGTCCAAAGGTTCATCATCAGTTATACGTGCTTATTTATACAGCATATGAAAGCCCAGGAATGTATATTTGCTGTAAGCTTTGTCATTTTAATGTGCAGATATCTTATTTCTTCCATATGTTTGTCAAGTTTGAAGCACAGCATAATCTCTGAATACCTTTGTGTCATGTAGAGCTGGCATATTGAAAGGATTATAGCATTGCAATAGAGACTGTCCATATATATATATATACATGTGTATATGAATATAAGATAAATGATAGAACAAATACTTTATTTCCCTTCGTAGTGTATTTTGCTCAGTAGAGTAGAGCAGCACAGAATCCTGTATATGGAGGAAAAAGTATTGGAAAAAAAATGTTCATTTAGAATAAAGCAACTTTAATGTTTACACTAATTTTTTTCATTAAAGAATCAATGTTCTGTGCAATATCTCCTGTGCGGATTTTTCTTTTTTTTTTTTTAATTAGTTTCCCAGCAGCATTGGGGGGGGGGGGGGCTGATTACATCATAACACATATCTTTAGAGGGAGGGGCTGATAACATCACACACTCCATTTCTGGCAGCTTCACTGGAAGTAATGCCAGTCAGTCTGGGAGGTGTGTTTATCCTGGTAGAAGGAGGTGGATATTTGTTATCTGCTTAGAAGTTGCTATTTTTTGACTCTTAATCCTTTCCCCTTTATGGAGAATGAAACAACACCATGGCAACTTTTTAAAAGCTGTATAGTTACATAGCTAAGTTGGGTTGAAAACCACAGTCCATCAAGTTCAACCCTTCCAAGCAAACGCCAGCGCACACCCATAGACTCATACCAACCTATCTATACACTCACATACATAAACTATATATATACCAACATTAATACTAACTGTAGATATTAGTATCACAATAGCCTTGGATACTATGCTTGTTCAAGAACTCATCCAGGCCCCTCCTAAAGGCATTAACAGAATCTGCCATCACAGCATCTCTAGGAAGGGCATTCCCCAACCTCACTGCCCTCACTGTGAAAAAACCCCTACTCTGCTTCAAATGAAAGTGCCGCTTCTCTACTCTGATGTGCTGGTCCTTTTTATGGGAAAGAAGGACATCCCCAATCCCCTCTAATGTACTTGTACAGAGTAATCATGTCCCCTCGCATGCGCCTTTTTTTTCCAGAAAAAACAACCCCAACCTCGACAGTCTAACCTCATAGTTTAAGGGGCTGATTTACTTACCCACGAACGGGTCGAAATGAGTCCGATTGCGTTTTTTTCGTAATGATCGGTATTTTGCGATTTTTTCGTATGTTTTGCGATTTTTTCGGATTCTTTACGAATTTTTCGTTACCAATACGATTTTTGCGTAAAAACGCGAGTTTTTCGTATCCATTACGAAAGTTGCGTAAAAGTTGCGCATTTTTCGTAGCGTTAAAACTTACGCGAAAAGTTGCGCATTTTTCGCGTAAGTTTTAACGCTACGAAAAATGCGCAACTTTTTACGCAACTTTCGTAATGGATACGAAAAACTCGCGTTTTTACGCAAAAATCGTATTGGTAACGAAAAATTCGTAAAGAATCCGAAAAAATCGCAAAACATACGAAAAAGTCGCAAAATGTTCGTTTTCAAGTCGGAACTTTTCCAATTCGGGTCGGATTCGTGGGTTAGTAAATCAGCCCCTAAATCTTCCATCCCCTTTACCAGTTTAGTTGCAGTCTCTGCACTCTCTCCAGCTCATTAATATCCTTCTTAAGGACTGGAGCCCAAAACTGCACTGCATACTCAAGGTGAGGCCTTACCAGGGACCTATAAAGGGGCAAAATTATGTTCTCATCCCTTGAGTCAATGCCCTTTTTTATACAAGACAGCACTTTATTTGCTTTAGTAGCCACAGAATGACACTGCCTGGAATTAGACAACTTGTTATCTACAAAAATCCCTCGATCCTTCTCAATAAAGGATCCCCCCAACACACTACCATTTAGTGTATAACTTACATTTATATCATTTTTACCAAGGTGCATAACTTTGCACTTTTCAACATTGAACCTCCTTTTCCATTTTGCTGCCCAGTTTTCTAATGTTGTCAAATCTCTCTGCGAAGTGGCAGCATCCTGCATGGAACTTATAGTTTTGCACAATTTAGTATCGCCAGCAAAAGTTTGAACAGTACTCTCTATGCCCACCTCCAGGTCATTAAAAACAAGTTAAAAAGCAGAGGACCAAGGACTGACCCCTGCAGTACTCCACTAACAATGATACTCCACATACAAAGGGCCCCCTTACTTACCTACATCTCTAATGCTCCCTTACCATCTGCCCCATTTCCTGTACTTGGGTTGAGAAAATACAGTAGCACAGTGTGGTTGGAGGCCATGTATGTAGGATTTCATCACCAAAAAGAATCATGCACCATGGAAACTGATTGATTGGGTCCTGGTTTACAGTGTGTCAGGAAACTGGTTGGGTCCTGGTTTACAGTGTGTCAGGAAACTGATTGGGTCCTGGTTTACAGTGTGTCAGGAAACTGATTGGGTCCTGGTTTACAGTGTGTCAGGAAACTGATTGGGTCCTGGTTTACAGTGTGTCAGGAAACTGATTGGGTCCTGGTTTACAGTGTGTCAGGAAACTGATTGGGTCCTGGTTTACAGTGTGTCAGGAAACTGATTGGGTCCTGGTTTACAGTATGCATGCTCCTGGTTGGCAATCAGTGCCAGGGCAACAGCAGGATAGACTTTGGTTGTGGTGCTGCTCTGCTTTCTCTGTCAATGGGCATAATAGACCAAAAGTGCTCCCTTACTTGCACATCTCGTGTTTTTTCAGTTAGGGGACAGGTAAGGGATGGGAGGTGGGACACTTACTTTCCTATGCCTCACACCCATCTAAAATACAGTGCTGGCAAACACAGGCAGAGCTGCCTTCATACTGATGGATACCAGTCTCTGAGCACCATTTTAGACTGCAGAGACCTGCTGCAATTTTTCTAAGTGGATGATGGACTTCACCCTTTTTTGCACTTTGTCCCTATACAGTAAATGACCCCTAATGCCCTGTTATTAATGTTACCTAGCATTAATCTATGGTAACGGCAAAACAATTGTATTGAATTTTCAACATTTCATTGATTCTCATTAGAATTTAAGATACAGGTCCTTTTCAAAAAATTAGCATATTGTGATAAAGTTCATTATTTTCTGTAATGTACTGATAAACATTAGACTTTCATATATTTTAGATTCATTACACACAACTGAAGTAGTTCAAGCCTTTTCTTGTTTTAATATTGATGATTGTGGCATACAGCTCATGAAAACCCAAAATTCCTATCTCAAAAAATTAGCATATTTCATCCGACCAATAAAAGAAAAGTGTTTTTAATACAAAAAAAGTCAACCTTCAAATAATTATGTTCAGTTATGCACTCAATACTTGGTCGGGAATCCTTTTGCAGAAATGACTGCTTCAATGTGGCGTGGCATGGAGGCAATCAGCCTGTGGCACTGCTCAGGTGTTATGGAGGCCCAGGATGCTTCAATAGCGGCCTTAAGCTCATCCAGAGTGTTGGGTCTTGTGTCTCTCAACTTTCTCTTCACAATATCCTACAGATTCTCTATGGGGTTTAGGTCAGGAGAGTTGGCAGGCCAATTGAGCACAGTAATACCATGGTCAGTAAACCATTTACCAGTGGTTTTGGCACTGTGAGCAGGTGCCAGGTCATGCTGAAAAATGAAATCTTCATCTCCATAAAGCTTTTCAGCAGATGGAAGCATGAAGTGCTCCAAAATCTCCTGATAGCTAGCTGCATTGACCCTGCCCTTGATAAAACACAGTGGACCAACACCAGCAGCTGACATGGCACCCCAGACCATCACTGACTGTGGGTACTTGACACTGGACTTCAGGCATTTTGGCATTTCCCTCTCCCCAGTCTTCCTCCAGACTCTGGCACATTGATTTCCGAATGACATACTTTGGACCACTGAGCAACAGTCCAGTGCTGCTTCTCTGTAGCCCAGGTCAGGCGCTTCTGCCGCTGTTTCTGGTTCAAAAGTGGCTTGACCTGGGGAATGCGGCACCTGTAGCCCATTTCCTGCACACGCCTGTACACGGTGGCTCTGGATGTTTCTACTCCAGACTCAGTCCACTGCTTCCGCAGGTCCCCCAAGGTCAGGAATCGGTCCTTCTCCACAATCTTCCTCAGGGCCCAGTCACCTCTTCTCGTTGTGCAGCGTTTTCTGCCACACTTTTTCCTTCCCACAGACTTCCCACTGAGGTGCCTTGATACAGCACTCTGGGAACAGCCTATTTGTTCAGAAATTTCTTTTTGTGTCTTACCCTCTTGCTTGAGGGTGTCAATGATGGCCTTCTGGGCAGCAGTCAGGTCGGCAGTCTTACCCATGATTGCGGTTTTGAGTAATGAACCAGGCTGGGAGTTTTTAAAAGCCTCAGGAATCTTTTGCAGGTTTTTAGAGTTAATTAGTTGATTCAGATGATTAGGTTAATAGCTCGTTTAGAGAACCTTTTCATGATATGCTAATTTTTTGAGATAGGAATTTTGGGTTTTCATGAGCTGTATGCCACAATCATCAATATTAAAACAAGAAAAGGCTTGAACTACTTCAGTTGTGTGTAATGAATCTAAAATATATGAAAGTCTAATGTTTATCAGTACATTACAGAAAATAATGAACTTTATCACAATATGCTAATTTTTTGAAAAGGACCTGTATGGTGATCCAAATAATGGAAATGGAAAACCCCAGGTCCCAAGCATTTCAATATATGTTCATTTTATCTCCAATGTTATGTTTTTTTAACTGGTTTCCTTGGGGAGTGGCACCCTAAGATAATCCCATTGGAACATATGAGAGAGATTGGAACTGGAGATGAAATAAAGTTTACAATGGTAACTTTTTGTACTTCACTAAGTAATGCAACACAGCTTGGAGATAAAATTCAACTTCAAAGACCTTTAACAGCTTTTCTTTCTTGTTACCATTAAATGAGGTAACCATTCTAGCTCCTCGTATCTTGATTTCCACATGGCTTTTTTGCTTGCTCTGCTAATGTTGATTAAACTGACTTCTGATCAGAGCCTGCAGCTGCACGCAGCCAACACTTCTAGGCAACTATTTCAGATATGTAAAAATGACTTGACAAAGACGGACATTGATTTTCCATCATCCAAGGAAATAATTACATACTCTGTTTCCAAAATCAGCCAGTGATAGAGAGACCTCCGAACCTTCTCTCCTTGCATGAAATTTAATCAGCATTTGCTTTAGCCTCTGACTGAGAACGCACAAGGGTCTACATCATTCAAAGATGATTTAGTAACATGGGATTGAATTCATGTGGCCTAGAGCGTGTTTAGCTAGGGATTTGTTGGAAAGCTTACTACACTAACACACTAAATATTTTCCCAAGTATAGAATCCATTATCTAGAAGCCCTTTATCCAGAAAGTTCTTAATTACAGGAAGGCCATTTCCCATAGACTCCATTATAAGCAAATAATTCAAATGATTAAAACTTTTGTCCTTTTTCTCTGTAAAAATACAACAATACCTTTTACTTGATCCCTACTAAGATATAATTAATCCTTATTAGAGGAAAAACAATCCTATTGGGTTTATTTAATGTTTAAATGATTTTTAGTAGACTTAAGGTATGGAGATCCAAATTACAGAAAGATCCCTTGTCCTGAGCACAGGGCTGGTGCAAGGGGTAGGCAGAAGAGGCACAATGATGAGGGGGTGCCAGGCAGGTACCTCTCTTGCCTACCCCTAGACTGCGCTCTCTTGTCATTGGCAAAGACCCCCCTGTGACGGTATTGCGCATAAAACTCAACCCGCACATGACCTAACCTGCAAAATGTTTCCATTTTTGCACCGCACCCAACCAATATCCATGTCTTTCCACATTGTTCTCTACTTCTGCACACACCTTAGTTCCAAGTCCAGAAAACTCTGGGAGTATTGCAATGGCCTACTTCCCTGGTTGAGTTCACATTTCCCCTTTAAGAGTGGCACCAGCATACACTGAGGCAGTGACATCAGCACTTTACTGATTCAGATTCAGATAACTTTAGTTATTCAGATGGTTACCATTGTTGTGAGAGGTGATCTTCCCTTTAGAGAGATTTTTTGTCAAATAAACCTTATTTTATTTAAGAAAGAGATTACAACTTGATAGCACTGTACCCCTGAGCACTGTACCCCTGAGGAGTTTAACTTAATTTGGACAATATTATTCTAAAATTGACTTTTTAGATTACTTTAATCCTGGGTGAAAGAGAGACACAGGTCCAGCATTTGGCAGCTGGGCAGGGCTACCATCAAAAACTAATATCTGAGGTCCCAGTGTTGCACAGGACAGTAGTTTGTTTCTGGAAATGATGGGACTTGGAAACAAAATGTATCCAAGTATAAACATGCCCAAAATTATAAAACAATGGAGCTTATTCATAAACCCTGGGCAAATTTGCACCTGGGCAGTAACCCATAACAACCAATCAGCGATGACATTTTTTCAGGCAGCTGCAGGTATAAAAAAGAATTTCAGTCCTGGCCTGGAACAACTGAAGCTGCCAATAGGTCTTGAACACTTTAAAGTGGGAAAAGTGTTGTTTGGTTGTATTATTTCCCTGGGGGGTCATCCTGTTATTGCCCTTTGCATTTTCTGTACTGCGAATGAACAGGGTACCCTGAGAGAGGCTGCAAGGAGCGGGTGTGGGTATTTGTGTTGCTGGGGCTTTTCTTTGTGCAGCTTCTGCAGTTTTAGCTTCTCTGGAAGTAGTTTCACTGGTGCAGCTTCGCCTTTTGCTTTTTTGGCTGAAAAAAACACAAAGCAACCAAGTAAAACAAAAATGCATTACACTGGGCAATGACAGCCAAACATCTGACAATAAACTTGGTTGTCAAAGAGGGAGTTAACAGTACTGGATTGCAAATGTTGTCATAAGCCAATAACTGTATATGACTTTTCAAAGGGCAACTAAAGCACTGTATTATATCATTTCACTGCACACTGTGCCTGCATGGCACACACACACAAGATTCGTTCTTACCTGCTTCTCTGCTAGGTTTTGCATGGTATAAGCACCAGGATGCAGGGTATTTTAAAAATGTTTTAGGATTATGCGTGAGTTTTGTTGACAGCTTCCTGTTATGGGGTGGCTTTTTAGATTGTCAGCTCCATTGATTAGTCCCAATGTATACAATATTATGTTATAAACCACTGTGGAAGATGTTGTCTCTCTATAAAAACACGTTAATAATAATAATGACTGATTTCCATGCAAATATAATTTCATTCCATCTGTTTCTGCAGTTGAATTAAATTCACACCTACTGGAAACAAATGCTACACAATCAGTAGTGCTGAAATAAAACTAGAGGAATTGGTATTGTTGCAATATAACAGCACACAAGGTGGCACTGCTTATGAGGCCCAACTCTTATAAATATAAAAGCCCCATAGCCTGCAGTTAGGAGCATGTTCTTAGGGTGCAGTCTGATTTTTACCTCTCTGCACCTATTGGGTGCCAGGGTCCCCTCAACCCCAGAAACATACCGGGTGTAACAGGTTAATGTGTTCTAAATAAAGTGAATGTAGTGTGTCTTGCAGGGAAATTAGAGTGAGAGTGAGAAAACAAAGCTCCATACAAAGAAATATGAATAATATGCCCCAATTAAACCCAACCCGATACAGGTTCCGGCCTCTCACTGCTCAGGTCCAGTTTGCTGTCACTCCTTGTGCGCCTTCCCTGTAAAGCCAGAAGCAGTATAATTCCCAGTAGCAGCACCTACACTCATGGGCGTCCGCAGAAAATTTTCCAAGGGGGGGCAAGTAAGCTAGCATCATCCTGCAACAGATAAATATATATATATATATTTTTTTTTTGCAGGATGATACTAGGGGAGGCTAAATATGGCCCATACACAGACTGACCTACAGCTAATGTGACACTTAGTGGATTCACTGCTGACGTAAAAAGTTAACCTCCCAACTACCTCTTGCCGTTCCCACTGACTCCCAGGGATACTGTACAAAAGTGCGGGTGGGGGTGCTTTTTTTTTTTTACCCTAAAATGTTTAGTATTAGTAGTAAAAGTATTCATACGCGCACTTCTGTTAGGGGATCTGCAAACATTTGTGTTTGTGATCAGTTAGCTTAAAGGGGTAGTTCGCATTCTAATTCACTTTTATTTTTAATGGTTTTTCAGTTATTTAGCTTTTTGTTCAGCAGCTCTCCATTTGGTATTTCAGCAGCTATCTGGTTGCTAGGGTCTTATTTACCCTAGCAACCAGGTAGTGATTTAAACAAGAGATGGGAATATGAATAGTTAAGGGGCCTACTTGGAAAAATAAGTAATACAAAATTATAATAATAATAAAATTGTAGCCTCGCAGAGCAATATTTTTTGGCCCCCATTTGAAATCTGTATAGAGGCAGAAGAGAAAGGCAAATTATTCAAAAAAATTAATTAGGAAGACCAATTGCAAAGTTGCTAGGAATAGGCCATTTTATAACATACTAAAGGTTAACTTAAAAGTGAACCACCCCTTTAGATGTGTTTATGTTAGTTTTATAGCAAGAAAGGCAGTGGGTACTGACTCCCCATTATATACAGTGAGACGCAGTCTGTATTTACAAACCCAGCACATTATATGCCATGAGGAGCAGTGGGTACAGATGGCAGATATTCAGGCCCTGGCACTATAACACTGGCACTGATACACAGCATTGGCCCCACTGTAACTTACTATAAATGAACAAAACAATGACAAAAAAAAAAAAAATAGTAAGTGCAAAAAACAACAACAAATATATAAACACACAATGAGCTTTTTCAGAGGGAAAGAGTTAACTTACCCTCCATGTGTTAGGGTAGGGGATAGATTATAAATTAAACAATTTAATGTCAGCTAGTGATTCTTTAGAACTGTATAGTACCTGTGGGATGAAAACTGCAGCAAAAGTTGAGAGTTGGTTCTTAGGTAAAGTTACAGCTGCAGATTCATCTTTTCAGTCTTTATTTCTGTTTCCAGTTTGCAAAATCTCCCGATCCCTGTGTGCATCTGTGCTCTGATTGGTCAATTTTACTGTCTGTCAAGGAAGCTGTGCTCTGATTGGTGAATCCACAAGAAGAAAGATCCAATCGGAGCACAGCAAAAACGGGCTTGAGGGGAAAGTGCAGAAACGGAGTAAGGTTTTTGTTTTTTTTGCTACTTTTCCAGGGGGGGGCAAGTGCCCCCTCTTGCCCCCTTCTGTGGACGCCCATGCCTACACTACAACCACTGCCGCCTCCATGTACAACAAGCACTGGGCCACGTAATGCATCACAGGGGTGCTCACGGTGCCACGTCACAAACCACAGGAATGCAATTGTCCCTGAACCTTGAAAAACGCAGAAGTGTATATAACTATAGTATAGGCTGTCCACTACATATGAGAATAAGTAGTCGACTTATAGTATTATTTTATTTGTTGCTCGCCTATTGTTACAAGAGGTGGGGCAATGGTGTGAGTGGTGTGTTGTAGGCGTGCGGCGAGAAGAGTGTCGGTGATTTGAATTGAGACAAGCGATTTGAATTGAGACAAGAGTTTGACTTCGACCTGATCTGTCTGTGTAGCTGAGCGTAGGCTGAGTGCTAGGCCTGGGTAGGCTGGGGTTCATTACTGAGAGATGTGTAATAAACTAAAAATGCTCAGTGTCTGGGACATTGTAATAGAGCTGACTGCAGGCAGATATAGCCATGACAAGAATTACAGATATACGGGCTAGTAGCAGGGCAAGTGCTTGGATTGGTGGTGTAGCTATAATACAGTAGACCCTCTTGGGGCAAATGGAGATGGAGCAGTGCACCACAAATGCACACAAAAGTGGAGGGGAGGGATTTTGCAGTGGCGAAGTGGCCAACCAGTTTACCTAGGGTGTCCGGTTGGCTTTGCCCACCCCTGCCTGAAACTTCTGGTCCCAAACCTGTACCACTTAGATTTTTATCTTCAACATTTAAAAATAAAGTTGTTTTTTTTTTTAATTCAGTGTGTTGCAACACATTTGTGGGGAAAATCTAATGCTAAATGTAGTTTCTTTAAACAGCACAGTATGGGAATCTGAAAGAGGAAGCTATTATATAAAATAGCTTAGAACTGCTTGCTTTTAAAAATACAAGTATAGAATCCCTTATGCAGAAACCCATTTTCCAGAAAGCTCTATATTTCAAAAGAGCCATATCCCATAGATTTCATTTTTACCAATAAATTGTAATTTTGAAAAGTGATTCCGTCTTTCTCTGTAATAACCTTATAACCTTATATGCAACTTACACAATTTGCGTAACTTTCACCTTGCAGCCAGGCCCACTTCTGAAGTAGATTTTCACGGGGCCTGGCACAACAGTACCCATTCCCCCCCCCCCCACGATGACCTGGACACAAGCACTAGAGTACTATGGGTTATGGGTACTATGGGTACCATTTAATGCTCATTTAATAACCACTTGTCTTTAGGGTCTTGCTGCACTTTGCCCTTTCACGTTAGAAGGATGATTAAAATCTCAGTTGGATTGTGTAGTGGGTTTAATCCATTCTATTATGATTCAGATGTACTGTAAGCAACACAACTGGGGGACCCTTCCTTCCTTAGACAATATAACTAGAAACTCTCCTACAGGATGTAGGGTGCAATCATGAGCTCCTAGTGCGCTGCTCCTTGGTTACAATTAATAGGAGTGCTGGGGGCTCGGTAAGGCATTTATACAGATGCAGCCTTGCTACCTGTTGTTGCACTTTTAATATGATGGGAAGTATCAGATAAACCACTGAGACCAGGGCTGGTACATACTCCATAGCAGTGATCCCCAACTTAGTGGCTTGTGAACAACATATGACCCATGCACCTTGCCCATGCTTGATATACAGTATACTGGATATACACAAGTTTAAGAAGCCTGTTAATATAGCTACAGGACATGTGAAACTTCATCTCACCATCCTTAAGTAGGTTGATTGCCATAATACTTTGTTCAGTTACATCTGGAAGGCAGTTAGCCAGCATGAAGTGTAATAGCACAGAGTCTTCAGTTAATCTGGATGCTTACATTCACATTACAGTGCTAGGAAAGTCCCAGTGTTAATGACCTAGGAGAGACCAAGATATCGCTAAGCAGCCGTGACTTAAGTATCTCTTAATGCGCAACGGGGCTGTAATGTTCCTTGCTCCGGTCTCATTCTGTAGCTTGGAGCTGTTTACTACTTAAATCTCTGGAAAATGTCCTGTCCCATATATCGTGATACCCTTAATTGTTACCCTATACATGAAAAATCAAGAGATAATGCAATTCTTTTAGAAAAGGCCAAACAATATATGAAAAAATGTAATTTAATTTAATTTTATGCAGACTTTGATTCAAAACTACCAGAGCCCCATCTACTTCTTGTAGCAGTTGTATCTTTGTATGTAATCCGTATGTTACAGTATGCACCCATGAATGTGGAATGTGTTGGTGCTTCATAAATATGTGTTAATAGTAATAATATTAATAATAAATAAAAAACTAAATGATACAGGCTCTGTGAAAATGGGACATGGTGTGCCCTGAGGAGCCTCACTCTTTAATAAGCACTCTCTGCATTCAGAGCTGGGCGGCATATGGGCTTCCCCTAGCTTGGCAATCACTGAGCATGCACAAACTGAGGAGCCCTCTACCTAATGTCTTCTTATGGTAGATTATAGCAGGCATTAAGTACTGGACTCCCCTTCGTCTCTGTAAGCTGCACTCTGCTCCTTTTTTCAGCATTGGACTGGGGTAGCTAAGGCCCACCAGAGAACCCAACCTGAATGGCCCACCACCCTGGCCTTTTTATTTTTGCAGCAATTGGATGGGAGGCAAAAAAAAATAAGAACAAGAAGTATAACTATATTCCTTGAGCTTGCACCCAAGATAAATAAAAAAAATAGAGGAGAACTGAGTAAAGAGACCCACATGGATATTACCCAGTACCTCAGCAGGCCAGTCCGTAATCTGTAGCAAGCCCAATGTAACTGTACTGGATGAGAAAAACAACACACAAGTAATTTCCAGATCGCTCACATGTCACATAGACAACCACAGAAGGCCAAACTGGTTCCCTAATGTTGTAATTTGGATCACCATACCTTAAGTCTACTAAAAAGCAATTTAAACATTAAATAAACCCAATAGGAGAGTTTTTCCTCTAATAACGATTAATTATATCTTAGTTGGCATCAAGTACAAGGTACTGTTTTATTATTACAGAGAAAGAGCAAACCATTTTAAAAATTAGAATTATTTGCTTATAAGTGCCATGATTTGGAACCTATGGGCCCCTTATCTGTATTATGTTGGATGGATCACAATAATTCCTGAATTTGTCATGTGGTTCCTTTAACCCATTAAATGCAAGCTGCCATTTAATCTATGGCACCAGCATAAAATCCCATTTGTGCTGATTCTGTATATTCAATGGCTCTTAGTTCCAATAAGATCTATGACACATCACGTTCACTTGCCATATCCAGTATAGTGTGATCAAAGAATCCTGGCATGTAAAAGGTTAAAGTCAGTTGTTAGAAGTTGCTATAACCTGCCATGGCAATATCATGCTAAAACATTTCAAAATACGACTCATATTATAGGCAGTCATTTTTAGTAATGGACAGAACGTTATTGACGAATATACCACTTTTCATAGTGTTTTCATCCTATTTTGCGTATCAGCAAAGAGTATAAAAATAAACAGCTGACATTTTATTGCAGGTGTAGCGCCTGCTTTGAAAGGAGTACCGCTTGTCACTGTTTAAGCAGCATTTTCTGCTTGATATATGGGTGATTGAGGTGACCGAATATTGACACCCTCTATAAAAACCACACATCATTCAAATCACCCACTGGGATGTAGGTTTGGCAAGCAGCTGTTACATTGTGGTGCGGCTGTCAGCTACAAATGCCCATAAGAATCATGCTTCAGTGCTTTATCTCTGATCAGCCTCAGCAGAAACACAAAGTAGATGCTTTCTTGTTCTTCAGACCCCTCTGCAGAATAATGGTCACGCTGGGAGCTGCGGCCAAGTCCTTTCCTAGGCTGGCAGGGAAGTGAATCAATTTCTGTGTGTGTACAGAGAGAGAGATAAAGTCAGCAGTGCTCATAGTTTTATCTGATGGATGGATATGCTTTTCAGCAGCAAACAGGGCCATTCAGGCACCCTTCCGGAAACCAGAAGAAGCACGCTATTGTTAGTGCTATTCTTTTTAACATTTGTTCCCTGCAACCATTTAACTATGAAGCATCTTATAACTTTTTAAAACAATGAAAATATGGTTAACTGATAAATTATATGCCTTATAACAAAGTCTGTGGTAGAAAAGAGTTAAAGATGTACCTAGTACAATGTGTCGCATAACACACTGGTTAAACTTAGTGTCTTTTATTACAAAACCCCCATGTTCTTTACCTTTGCAGAGGCCTTAGGTACATGCACCAATATCCTATAAATCAAAGAAGGTGTTTTTACTGATGGTATATTTTCTTTAGGGGCTTTTCAAAATGATTAAAAACTACAAGTACAAATGTGCTAGTGTCAAAATGGACACAATGGACACATGTATTGATTGTATTCATTTAAGGTATTGGCATCAGAAAAAACTCCATACCAACTCCGTTACACTGAGTTCCATTGCATCCATTCTTCCTTTTATGATGAATAAAGATTAAGTGCACCTATTGATGCTGGTGAACCCTGGAGCTACCACCACCCTGGACATAGCTGTAATTCCATGATTCCCACAGGGGGCTACATCAGTAGGCTCAACAGATTTGAGCCAAAAGAATCACACACTAATGATTTTTTAAAGGTAAACTATACCCTTAGAATGATTACTTATCCAAGAGATAGTTTTATGTTATGTGAATCTCGCCAAACTGCAATATATATATATATATATTTATCAGTAAATATTGCCCTTTTACATCCTTTCCCTTGAGCCACCATTTAGTGATGGGCTTTGTGCTCCCTCAGAGATCTCTGTCCATTAATTGGCTGATGGGGCCTAGCATGTATGTGTGCCTTGGCTTGTTTGTGTGCACTGTGAATCCTATGATCCCAGGGGGCGGCCCTTAATTCTTGCAATTTTCTGGTTAGGAGTACCCAATAGCACATACTACTAAAAATGTATATTTTTATGAAAATGGTTTATTTAGATCAGGGATCCCCAACCTTTATTGACCCGTGAGCCACATTCAAATTTAAAAAGAGCTGGGGAGCGACACAAGCATGCAAAATGTTCCTGGGGGTGCCAAATAAGGGCTGTGATTGGCTATTTGGCAGCCCCTATGTGGACTAGCAGCCTGCAGGAGGCTCTGATTGGCAGTACACGTGGGTTTTATACAACCAAAATTTGCCTTAAAGCCAGGAATTTAAAAATAAGCAGCTGCTTTGAGGTCCTGGCAGCAACATCCAAGGGATTGGGGAGCAGCATGTTGCTCAGGAGCCATTGGTTGGGGATCACTGATTTAGATGAAGCAGGGTTTATTCAATATCTTTTATACAGACCTACATTCTGCTTCACAAAAATGTGCAATTGTTTGCTTTAGTTTTGACATACTGGGCACATTTGCAGGGGACACAACATAGTGCACACCAACAGTTATGCTGAAATCCTGTGGAAAAAATGCTGCATTCTGGTATAAAAAATGGTAAATTGCATACAAAAACTGCATTTTAAATATTGAGTCTGGTAAATGGTAAGTTTGAAAACCCTAAACTAGTCTCCAAGTGGTCCAACATGAGTCTAGATTTTAGTCAGGTTGAAGAAAGAGCACCAAAACCATGCCAAACGTTTGGATTCAATGCACTATTGTAGGTCTTACTTCCTAGGTTTGCCCTAAATTGTTCTTTTTTGTTTGACTTCTTGCCTGAACCAGACTACCCTAAATTACTACCAGCCCTGAACATTGCCTGTATCCTGACTATAAGTCTATATAACCCCTTACATATCTTGCCACTCAACTATTGCTATTTTTTTTTTTTTTTTTTTTTTTTGCCTAAACAGTAGCTACTAGGTACAAAAAGGCTGCATACCTCTGGCACAGAGAACTAAAGAGGCTGCTAAAAAAGGCAAAGTGATAAATCATCCATGCCATAGAATAGTTTTCTGTCCTTGAGTTACTAAAATTGTTATTGAATTGGTTACAAGTTTAATAAATAAAACACAAGTCATTAACTATGTCAGTGAAGCCCAGCTGTTTGCATATAGTGGGAGAATTGTTCCATATCCTGTACCCTAAAGGCAAGATCATAGTAAAATGAAGATGTCATTCAAAGATGTCAGTGGAGCTCATGAAGAATTGGGGGGCATGAAAACCTTGTGGAGGGCCAAATCAGGCCTGGGGGCCTTTAGATAGATAGCCCTGAGTAGGCAGTTGATAAATACAAGGTTATATGTTCAGGAAACAGACAAACAGATATTGTCTTGTGCCTTAGGCCTGTTCAAAATGATCATAACTGAGGGTGCATTAAGTTGTCGTTTAATATATGTATTTATGTACGTATGTACATCTAAATATATTTAAACAGCACTAATGCCACTCAGCAACATAGTTGGCGATGAACAAAGTGCACAGAACCCCATCTACACTAATCTATTGTGTGCTCAGCCTAGTAGGTAACATCCTAGCATGAACCCAAGAACCGATAGAAAAGAGAGAACCTGGCAGAATTGGGAAGTAGAGAAATTTAGCTGGTTCAGCAGAAAGTTTTAATCACAGGAGTGGAACCCCTGCTAACATACATGCCCTTTCTAGTCATCTAACCAGATAGATGGTAGCTTCAAGGTAACACCAGTAAGTACATATATTCTAGATACTTCTTGAACTATATGGCAGGCTGGCTCATACTCTTACACTTTGAAAACGTTACCTCCCTCCATTGGGCAAACTATTCAGTTTGTAACAATATTGCTGTAACATAAATATAAAATGCTACATTTAATTGATCCCATTTTGAATAACTGGATTGCAGTGGATTTTATGGATGACACTATGGGGGGATTGTAATAAAAATCGCAAGTGGTGTGTAAAATGGCATTTTACACAAAAAGGACGGGCGACAAAAAAAAAAAGACGCGGGCGACCCAAAAAATAGTGCGACAAATGCGTTTCGCAAATTTTTTGCGAAACGGGGCAGATTCGCTCATCAGTATGGGTGAGTGCAGAGGATATTCTTGTTGCTGTCTGGCCCATGTGACTGTTGGTAGCTGTCTGGTAGCCCCATGTGACTGTTGCAACATATTGCCCACGAGCCACTGTTGGGGATCAGTGCCTTAAAGTGTATTGCAGTTGCTCTTTCAGTGAGTCTGGACACTGAAGGGACATTAGAACACCAGCCCTTAAGGAGAAAAGAAATATTAGTAAGCAATTGGCATTGTGATCCCTCACAAAACTTCAAGCACATTAAGTGACAGCTCAGACACCGGTATTATAACTTGAGTTTTTATGCTTTTTATTGAAAATGTTAGAAGAAAAGACATGCTGGCCAATGATTTGAAACTTATACCACATAAACAAAATTTGCCCCCCACTGGCCAAATGTCCTGATGAAGAACTGGACAATTGCACAAAGACAGTCTTAGTCCTATGAAGAGTCCATGCCTTTCAGGGCAGTTGTGTTCTGGCTTTGCATGACCTGTTCCAATACTTAGTGAGCCCCAGCAGGAGTTGAACTTAGAATTCAACCTTTACTCAGCCTGTCTGTAACAGAGATATTTATGGGCACGATGCATATTGTTTATAAGGACAAGAATATATATATGTTGTATGTAATGTAGACAGGCAAAGTTGTATAAAGTCTGCCTAGTGTTCACAGGCAAATATTATTCCCTGATAAAATACATGTATATCAAAAAGAAATATGAAAGGTCTAAATTAGAATTAATTAGCTTTGAATGACTGACAAACAGTGACTGCCTTCTGTACTATGGGATAGAAGGGTTACAGCTGTAGATAACAGTGGTATGAAAAGGCCACATTTGCCACTTATGGTTTCTGTGCAACTCTGACTGAAATGCCATTATGTGACTTATGACTCTTTTCAATTGAGTACAGATGGAGGAATTCCTCATTTGGCAGACTTGGAAATTAATTACTTGCAACTCAGGGTCATTATTTTCTATTTCTGCAAATGTCTTAGCTGACTTTATGTTTATGCACAAGAGAAGATGTGATTCTGTTCTTTAAGTTTTTGGATTATTACTATTTGGTAAGATTCTTTAACTCTTTTTATTTTCTATTCTGTTTTTGATTCTGTTTGAAGGTTGAGAAGGTAAATTTCTACCTACCCCACAAAGAAGCATAAAAACAAAACAATCAAATAAACAGAAAATATAAAAAGAATCCTGTGAGACTTCTAAGTATGTTCCTCTGTCTGTCTTACAAGGAAAGGAAATATTTAAGAGCACAGTAGGCATTCTGCTGGAGAAATTGCATCAAACATTATAGTGTACATACCTCCCAGAGTACTATTAATGAGTAACAAAGCTGCCATTTGTAATTTTTTAAACTTGCAATAGATGCCTACCTGTTATAGATTCTGAGTGCGGGGAAAAACTTCAGCAGTTACAGTCCCTATTATCTTAAGCATAATATTTTCAATTATAGATGCCAAGGTAATACTTTTTAATTTAACATTTATCAGATGTTTTACCTAAGGAAAACCAAACATTTTAATTTTATAAAGCAATAAAATAAGTAAGGGAATTTACTTTTCATATGTATCTGTTATGCACATTAGCTGGTAACTGTACTGAGCAGGAATCTCTTTGGGGAAAATTTACTAAGGGAAGGATGGGGAGTACAATTAAGCACCAGGAAAGTACTGCAAAAGGGGTTTACAGATGTGCTTTGGGGGGCTTCATCAGAGTGAAGAAAAGGGTCTTAGTGCTTTGTGCCAAGCCACAGGCATCATTAGATTCTGGTCACACATGCGCTACTGAGTCACCTTAACCAATTAGAGTGTTGTTCACCAACATATTGGGTGCACCATCTGGGATAAATTCAACTCTGATCATACTGTATATGAGTGTTAACACTGGCTGATGTTTTCATAAAATGTGGTTATTTCTGACTGAACTGAATGATCACTGGTCTATATATTGTAGCTCAGCTAATGTGTTAGTTGGACAATTAAGCTGAATCCTATTTCAGCAGTTATCTGGTTACTAGGGCCAAATTACCATAGCAATCAGGGAGTGCTTTTAATGAGAGACTGATGTAGTTATAAGAAAGGGCCTGCAAACAGAAAGAAAAGCAATATAAAGTAGCAATAACAATAAATTGTAGCCACACATAGTTTTTTGGCTGCAGGGCCAAATAATAAGTTGCTTAGAAATGGCCTTTCTATGACATACAAAACTAAAAGGTGAACCTCCCCTTTAAATTTTTTTCTTCACAATGTCCCCTTATATCATGTAAACATAAGCTTATTCGTAGAGTAAATCCCATTTATATCACAGGCGCACCTCCGTTAAGATGAGCTCTTCTTTGGCAATGTACCTGCGGTGTTGAAGTTATAGATAACTTCAACATTAGTATGCCAGCAATGGATGCAATGTGTTTTTGATAATCTATTCATACTCTTAATTCCCGATCTGTTGGATGCCCCTAAGGAAAGGGCAGGAACATCCTTGCTTTGGAGAAGGTTTATTCTTGCAAGGCTTTGACATGTCAACATATTGTTCACCAGAGGTTCTTCAAAGAAGGTCAATGTTTCAGGACTTGTTAATAAAAACTTGCTGCTCAGATCACATTCTCTTTGATCAATACCAGATTGTAAGAGTCTGGAGACTGAGGCCTTTCCGTAAATCTGCAACACAGCTGCAAAAATAGGTTTGACCATGTAAAATACCGATATTGGTATTTACCTTATTTATTCAAATGTCAATATCTGTGTTACCAATATCAGCACAGACATAGTCAACAAAACTTGCATGAGAGTTCTCTTAATCATGTCAAGTAAATAATGATCTGTTCATTGCAGTGCCTGTCAATAAACTGTGTGTGCAATTTAATCTCGGGAGAACATGAAAGCAAGGTATTAATCTCAACTGGGCTACAGAGAAACATGTGTATGATAAATGTCTTACATGTATAGGAATGTCTGCTCATTTTGTATTCAGTCCAAATTGGGGTCTCAGTAGCAACTCTTTAGTCAATACATGCTCCACTTGCCCAACTAAAATCATGTCTAAAATACACTTGGCCATTCAGTGTCACATATCAGGGAGCACCTGTAGTGATATAAGTAAATAATTAATTGATGGACTTTTGCATGGTATTGATTAATGAGGGGCTCAAATGATTTCATTTGCAAGGAATAGAATTCAGATAATGAATTTAAATCCTGGAGTGAAGGGTATTCATCAACGATGATGCCCATAAATTATGCAATCTTGTTTCCTTCCACTTCCAAATTACCGGAGGCTTGAATTTTATTGCAGCCTACACAGGAACAATCAATGAAATATATTCTACAGCCTATTATGAGTGTACATACCCACGTCCCACCATCCGGCATTGTGTTACTGTAGCAACTGAAAATATGAACGTATGTATTTCCTTCAGAGCACTTTTTCTTCTGAATGGTGAGACTTACTGTGCAAGAAATTGCCCTGTTTCAACAAATATGGAGTCTAAGCAGAGATCAAGTCCATAATTTGGAGTCTAGTGTAGGTGTTTCCATTCTAATACTATAAGGATAATGTTAAGTCTTCACATTTAGTCACAGAGGTAAGATAAACATGATGATAATTATATCTCTTTGCCATCCTGACAGGGGATTTCAATTTCAATATTATGTGGACTGTTCCACAACAATGTTCTGCATATTGTTACTATATGTTTTTAGAGACAAAATGAACCATAATGTGTGATTTTCCCACTATGTTTTGTATCAGTTTTGCCTGTCTTGGTACATATGGCTTTGGTATGGTGGGGCTAATTTACTATCTAGATTGCACCAGTTGTTACTGTTAGAAACCAATTCAAAATTAAGTTTGATCAGTCCAGTATCCATTGGAAAATGGAAAAGCTTCAGGCTATGAACAAGTGGTTATTTCTTGAAATGAAAAGTATTTTTTTACCATGAGGAAGATGAAACTATAGCATTAACAGCAGCCATTGTGACAGTAAATAGTTTCAGTAGCCTTTTGAGGAGGTAATAAAATACACAGCGAGAAATATTAATACTCTTCCTGCAATGTTGTTCCAGGGACTGGTCTACTTACGGTTTTTGGCTTCCCCTTCTGAAGCAAATTGAGTTTGTCCCTTCTTTTAGATAAACCAGATGTTAAACAGAATTTATTTCAACAATTCGTTGAACTTGATGGATAATATGCAAATATTCAGTTGATATTGCCTAACTGATCTTCTAACATATGTCAACTGGACGTATTTACTATTTTAGAATAACAAATATTATAAATTACTGGATCACCCTGTCCTCTCTATCCCTCTTTTGATTTTTTCCTAATCTAGGCAGTTTATACCAATCACACTGTATAAATGTGTTTGTCTCTCAGACAGGCAATATCACATACAATGTGCTGGGACAATCTTGTAATAGTAACATAATAAATTAGGATGAAAAAATAAAAAGTCCATCACGTTCAACCATAATGCCTATATATAACCTGCCTAACTACTAGTTGATCCCGAGGAAGGCAAAAAACCCCATCTGAAGCCTCTCTAATTTGCCTCAAAGGGGAAAAAAATCCACAACTTCATAGCTCTAACTATAAATAAAACACTTTCCAAATATTGAGATTGAACTCCTTTCTTTAAATCAGAATGGGTGCCCTGGTGTCTGCTGGAAGGACCTACTGGTAAATGAAAAAACAATGTTTCCCAAACCACAGAAATGGTTTTTGGTGATATGCAATAAGTATAACTTTGGCCAATATCAATATCTGTCATACAGTAATAATGTGGATTGTTACATAGAGATTCATTGGGTTGGGGGGAGTGTCAAACTAGCATAGTTGCTTTTTTTGTAGTATTTTCATATCATGGTTAAATGAAAGACATGTTGTATGATATTTCCTTGTATGTGCATATCTACACGAACAGAGGTTAAAATGCAAAACACTTTGATAAATCAAATGTTTTATAGAATGAGCTAACTAATTCACTTTCCAGTTTACAGCAATGAATCTCATATACACTCTACATCAAGTAATAAATTTGGTACTTGTGGCCTCGACTTGGCTCATGGAACAGATGCAGAATGGTAGATATATACGAGGCAAGGGATTTGGACCAATGTCTGCTTTTATTTAGGTAGGGAGTTGAAGAGCATTAGTGATCTAGAGCAGATGTGTTCTAAAATCTGATCTGAAATCTTTAAGGGTCTTGGTGTAATTTATGGAAGGAGCACAGAGCACTCCATTCAGTTTTCTGGTGCTGGGTATTTGTGTTTCTTCCTCTCCTGAGCTGCTGTCAATGCATTCTTATGTTCAGTACTCTTGTTACGAACATGGCACTAACTCAAAGAAGTTCCAGAAGAGCACTAAGATGTGTTTCGTGGGCCCTCAGTACTTATGTGCTATACTTAAAGCCAACAACTGAAAATAGCACTTGTTTGGGAGCAGCCCTGGCATCAAAACATGTTGGCCAGTTATTACACTATTATTGCACTTTTGCAAATTGGCTGCATCATTTAGTTACTTATCCACAAAATGTTCCAGGGGCACTGCCCTGACAAGTTTGTTGTGATCTTCCATCTGAAGACTGCTAGAGAAACCCTTTTGGACAGTAGAGGTGCTCTTCTTCTATATTAATGCAACCAAAATTGCTGGTGCTCCAAAATGGACACAATGCAGAAAACATATTGATGGAATTAAAGTAATTGCATTCAGATACTCTCCTGTTTCCATGTGGTTGCCAATGTGTCCATCCTGCCTTCTGATGAACGGTGCACAACTGCACATACTGATGCTTGGGAAGCTTGGAGCTACCACCACTTTTGACCTTGGTAGCTTCATGGTTCCCACAATGGGTTACATTAGTAGGTGCACCAAACTTGAATGCAAACACATTTTGAACATGCAATCTAGAAGTGATGGGACCCACACAACGAAAAATCTAGATGCAACTTGCACCTGATTTTCATCTAAATGCAAGCATCTGCAATGATGCTGATGCAACCCTTAGCTTTCTCACAATTTTATGGGAAAAATTGCATTATGGATAAATAACATGTCAATTCGCATCCAAAACTGAACATTGCACCTTTGTTCATAAATAACCCTATAACATGGCAGCTCTGAGTAGCATGCATTAATGCAAATACTGTACATAGAGCAAAGGCATTCCCATGGAATAAGCCATCTACTTACAGCTAGGATGTTTTCTATGTAATACAGCATAGCAATGAAACGTATTATCCTATAGCATGGCAATAAATGAACATATTAGTCAATAGATTTATAAACTCTGAAAATAAATAACAGTGCTTTGTTTTCCCTGCACATTTCCACTTCCAGGAACCGATGCCTAAAATGAAATTCCCGATGAGATGGGATTTTCTCTGGTGGTTTGTGTTATTATTTTTTTCTGAAAAATGACATCAAATATTACACGTGAACATAATAGGAAATAGCGAACATGGAGGTGGGTGGGAAAATACATTGAGTCTGAAAGAAAAGTGGTTAATGGATTTCTGTGCTGAAATGGAACTGAGTAATGGAGCAGCTTCTCTGCCGGTAGTGATAGATACAGCAAAGGAATTTCAGAACTGTATGAGGCAGACAATACGACTCATGAGGGCTTAGGAAATAAGAAAGAACGCCTTCTCGTGTATAAGCGACTGCCAGACCGTATGGCTTGAATCCATCCATAGCAACTTTTCTTGTGTATTTATGTATTAGTAATTTTCTCAGGGCACATCATTTATAATTATGTTAGACATTGCTATTCCTTACAACACACAGGAAGGTGACAGCCTCACGATGGTGATGATCTGGAACCCAGATGCTTCACATTTGGCAGCCAATAGATCTTATTTTAAGTGCAGGGCTGGGTGTACATTTCTGTTCATCTTAATCTTCCCTCACTGTAAATTACATTTATTCCAGCATCGCAGAAATCTTAAGGCCACAAACATATGGGGATTTGGTGCTCTGCAGATGAGTTAAACTGTAGGTTTCCATGCCAATTCATAGGATTAAGATATGATATATCAGTATAAAGTAAAAAAATACACTGAAAAACATTGTCCTTCAACTGTACAATTCCCATAATCCATACTCTATTAGAAAAAAATTATGTGATACGCACATACACACACACACACAATCTCTTGTTCTCTGAGGTTGGTTCTCTGAGCTGTGCAAAATTATTTACCGTACTCTTTGTTGTGAATAAACAAAAGGTATTCATGTGAATGGCAATTGGCACTGGTCTGGGATGGGGGTATTCTGAGGCGCCATATCAGGGGGCCCCGCACACCACAGTCCAACACTGATGACAAATGATAAAGCTGTGTATTTTCTTTTAGTTATTTTTGCTGTATTCTACATTAGTGATGAGCGAATCTGTCCCATTTTGATTCGCTGAAAAAAATCGCAAAACTGTGGGAAAATTTGTAAAACGGTGAAAAATACGCCTATTTTGATGCGCCCACGTCTTTTTTTGATTTGATTGCAGACTGGCCGCCGATGTCCTCACTTATGTGCGCTCAGGGGAGGACGTTGGGTGGGTGTTGGGGGCCCCTGCAGGGGGTTAGAGGGGTGCGGCGAGGGCCTCTGCAGGGGATGCAAGTGACACAGCCAGCGGGGGCACCTTGAGGGGTGCGGGGCCCCTGGCAGCCCTGGTGGGCCCTGCACCCCCCAGTCCAACCCTGAATGCAGAAGTAGGTCAGTCAGGGATCTAGATGGTCAGTCAGGGAACTTTTTACATTTTTGGATTTTTTATTTTTTTGTTATTATAAACCTAAATACCTGTTGGAGAAGAGACCCATAATAATTTTGGCATCAGGTTGACAAGGTTTTAATTCAGTATCTTCACCAACTATAAAGAGCATAAGCAAAGACTGCAGATGCAGGGGGTCGGCACATCCCACGGCTGTCAAGGAAAAATGATTATGTGCTTAACAAAACAATATCCATTTGTGCTTATGGAATAGAAGTTGTGCAGATGAAGTCCCATAAATGGCTTGAATGTATAGTTCCATCCCATTCTACAATGCAATTTCATAATGTGATAGAATGTCTGAAATAAATGAAATAATATGTTGTGCAGCATTTATTTAACAATAAATGATTAAAACAAATGGTGCCAAGTGGCTCCGCACACCTGCAGTATAAATCATGTCTATGATACCCTCACTGGTAGACAACTCTCTATCTATCTTTATCTGCCTTGCACTAAATGAAATGGGGCACAGAGCCCTGGGGAAACAGATATTTGGGTGCAGTGTAAATGAGTTTCATATGAACGAGTTCTTGCTGTGTCTGGCTACAAGGTAAATTGTGCAGTACAGAACTATATAGGTCAAACCAAACATGTAGTTTCAATGGCCTGTTTTTCTACACATTGTGATGTTTATGCCTGTTGTATACGCTACTCTTCTTTCTGTCTATTATTATATCACAGATCAAGTTGCATTACAGCAATGCATTGGAATTCTCTAGTAGAAAAATAATTCTTTGAAACACCAAACGTTCACATTTTCCATGGTATCATATGAAATGAAATACAGCTCATCCTACACACTTCAGTTTGAATCCCGCTTATAGAAATTAGGCTTTTCAATAAAAATGCCATTCTGAAGTCCACATTATCATTCATCTTGATATCTGGAGGTTTGTGCTATGTCATTTATGTCACAGCCCAACAAGCCATTTTATGAGGCTTCAGTTCTATTGCTGAGACTTGTCTCTGAAAGTTTTATTCACGTTTGTAATTTCAAGAAAAACAGGAGCAGAGGAGCAAATCCAAGCGCAGTATAAAGGGATTTCTGGCAATTAGAGTGCTTGTGTGGTGAGATGACAGCTTGCCATTACTTAACAGATATAGATATGTCAATGTAAATGTTAAATAGAGAATAATTACATTGAAATCGAGTGCCTAATAACCCCCCCAAAAAAGCATGGTTTATTTGTAATAATTTTATTGTCCATATATTAGGTAAAAAGATAAAGTTTTGGTTTTTCTGTGTAACCAGGTTCCAACAACCAATTTAGTAAAATGGGCACTTTTTGTATCAGCGACATATTTGTCTCGACAATTTTTTTGTCCGAAAACTCAAGTTTAAAAGTTTGGCTTCTAAAAGCTTACAAAGTAAGTTGTCCTAGTTGTCCTAGGCAATGTCAAGCCATATTTTCAACTCAAGATTTTAGTATTTGTCGAGTTTTTTCTTGTTTGCAAACTCGGAAGTTTTCCCTATTTATAAATAAGCGAACATTCACAATGCAAGTCTATTCAAAGTAGAGAAATAATGTCGAGTTCACAAATTTCAAGTTACAAACATTTATAAATAAGCCCACAAGAGTCCAGGTTAAATGTAAAAGGCCACAGCTTTAATAGTACAATGCTTCCAAATTAACTTTAACACATAACTGAATAATTACATTATTAATGATAACAGAGTGACTAATCCACCTGCTATGCTGAACGCACCTCCTAGGGCCAATACCCAAGGTACTAAAACAAACTCTGCTAAACAGGGAGAATATCGGCTCAGGACCTTGGGTTTTCCAGATGCAGTTGTTGACATCATTCATGAAAGGCACTTGGGCACAAAGACTCTCCTTGGCTCAGCCTTGAGCTCAGCACCAATACATCCTTCTCTCCTCCTGTTCCGAATCCCACAGTAGATGAAGCAAACCCTGAAGCTTCCACCACCTTCAAGCTGGTGCTAATCCCAGGGTTCCCACTGCAGATGACATCAATAGATCTCTTAATCCAA
Organism: Xenopus tropicalis; assembly: GCF_000004195.4. Lineage (NCBI taxonomy): Eukaryota > Metazoa > Chordata > Amphibia > Anura > Pipidae > Xenopus > Xenopus tropicalis. The sequence goes on along the minus strand of NC_030681.2, from coordinate 124,409,959 downwards.
CCATTCCTGGTAAAAGATCCAAGATCTGTACTAGCAGCAAACATTGCACCTAAGCTTTGCCCTAGAGTAAAGTTGCTAAGCATATTAATAATGTAACCCCTATTTGGCTGTAAAACAGTCAAAGCACGGCTAGTATAGGTTTAGAGCATGGGGTACATGCGACTCAATCCTTCATGGATGGGCCTTCGCTATGTGGAAGTAACTAGTGGAACCAGGGGTGTAACTACAACTCACTGTAGCTGTGTGCAGTGCAGATTAGCAAAAAAGGACGCCAGAAGGAGAACTGATTTATTGTCAGAGACAATCAATGTGGAGGGTTATCGCAATATACTCATATACAGATGTTATATGATAGTAATCCCTGAAGACAGCAAAGAGAGGATGAACACCGGTTTATCCCACCTCCTTTAGAGTCTGGGCAGGGTAAATGCACCTGGTCAGCTTGGCACCCCTATGGAAGCAGTCAGGATAGATGCCTCAGTCCTCAGGTTGAATACCTCTAGCTTTAAGAGTCCTACAGCCGACCAGCCGGATCAGGGTTGAGATACTGCCTGTCTCCTATGGCTTAATGGTGGCCCAATGCTGAGGCAACAGTGCCTGTATGGAAGCTACTTTCCTTGATGGAGCCAAAACTGCTTTTGCTTTCTTCCCTCTCTATCTCACTTTCCTAGAAAGTGCTCAACAAGAGTAACTATCTATCTGGTTCACGGGGTCCCTGTCCCCGACTTCACTAGAGTAGTTGGTGACTCTAGGGTAAATTATGGCTCTGTAGAAGTAGAAAAAGCTAGCACCGTCCACACTAACCATACACGTTCAAAAAATAATAACTGTCTATACTCTCACATTGAGATTAGATGGAATAGAGTAGAAGTATTGGGGTAACGTGCAACTGAAGTAAAATTATGTAAAGAAAAAGAGAAAAACAGGGAGACACGCTAGCAGGTGGTCCCTGTATAGACTTCAGAGCTTTGCACCGTTAATCCCAGGAAAAGGTAATGATTATTAACAGGTAGTTCACTTGATCAAAATAGGATAGGAAATTAAAACTTAACCTTTATTATTCAAACTTAAAAGGTGAAGTATATCTTAAAGAAATCCCCATTAAAAATCGCCTGGGGTGATGTTCAATAACAGCAAGAACTATGAGGTAGTGTGAGGCTGCTCAGAGTAAACCTGACTGATTAAATTCGCTAAATTGTTGCAGTTTGTAAGATAACTTTTGTATCGAAATTCTCTGCTTAAACGGCCCTGTGAAGGCAGTCAGGGAGAGATCGTGATAAACCTGCAACAATTGTTACGAAAATGTTGCCATATAAGGAGAACTCAGATCGGGTTTCCTTATAATCTAAAGTCACTGCTAAGCAGAGTAGGGGATTCGAACCCCGTTATAACTGAAATGAGGTGCGGATCTCTTTTAGCTTAGGGCTGATATTCAGCCGTTTCTGTGTCCACCACCCCACAATAGAATAAATTCAGGTAAATTTATATTACAGCCCAACCTCCCATTCTATATATTGAAGCACCCTAGCTAAATAAAATGCACATCATTCGTGCAGACGTTTCAACCCACCCTTCCCAACCCAAAGCCCTGCATCAACACCCGTTCCACCCCCCTCAAAGCCCAACGCGCGTTTCGCCCCTACACGAGGAGCTTTTTCAAGGCCTTTTTTAATGGGGATTTCTTTAAGATATACTTCACCTTTTAAGTTTGAATAATAAAGGTTAAGTTTTAATTTCCTATCCTATTTTGATCAAGTGAACTACCTGTTAATAATCATTACCTTTTCCTGGGATTAACGGTGCAAAGCTCTGAAGTCTATACAGGGACCACCTGCTAGCGTGTCTCCCTGTTTTTCTCTTTTTCTTTAAATTATGGCTCTACTGGGGGCTTGTTGATCCCAGGCTCAGTGCACCTTCACCTGAGACACAGAGGCAGCAAAAGAGGAAGACACACTAAACTCTTGCTAAACATTAGGGTGGAGTCAACCTGTAAACCAATAAGGCATAACTGATACATGGGGCTTTGCCCAGTAACAGCATAAACTAAGAAAGTTGTAGGGTCTAAAGCCATAGGGGCATATTAACCCTATGGGCCCCTACAGTAAGTTTGTGAATCGTTCATACATTGTACCAAGTGTGCTATGGGGCTAATGCAGGGATGGAGCTGGCCTTTAATTATTTTCTGTGTTGCCACTTAAGGCCCTGACCACTGTGTAAGTCCTCCAAGAGCTGCCATGTATTTGTCATGTTACCAGGGGCTCATATACATAACTTGCAGTTCATGCTAAGGTAGAACAAGGGTGGTTAAACTTTTTTTGATACAAGACTGAATGACATCCCACTTTTTGCCTTCTATACTACACTACTAAATATTAAAATTGCCTGTCAAGTAGGAGCTTTGTAGGTATGTAATACTTATTGCATCCAAAATAAACCATGTACAGGGATGGGACCTATTATCCAGAATGCTCAGGACCTGGGGTTTTCCAGATAAGAAGTCTTTACATAATTTGGATCATAATACGATAAGTCTACTAAAAATTATTTTAAAAATTAATGAAAGCCAATAGGATTGTTTTTGTCTCCAATAAGGATTAATTAAATCTTAGTTGGGATCAAATACAAGGTACTGTTTTATTATTACAGAGAAAAAGGAAATCATTTTTAAAAATTTGAATTTATTTGATTAAAATGGGGTCTGTGGGAGATGGCCTTCCAATAATTCCAAGCTTTCTGGATAACGGGTTTCTGGATAACGGTTTCCATACTTGTACTAATCTGCTTTTTCATTAGCAAAACATATAATAACCTTGCTGTATTCTGATTTTATTCTTGACTTTCAACTCAAAAGGCAGCACCACAAAACAATCTATGCATTATTAGTAAGGCTAAGCGGTGTCTTTATAAACAAAAAAATGAAATGCCATTTTGTCTTTTCAGCTTCATCTGCTGGGCATCGCAATCTTTAATAAATATAGCAGAGGAATAATTTTTGGTTTAACTTAAAATTATACTCATCGTTTCAGCTAGTCTGCTGAGGATTATAGGCTTATCCTGTCAGTGAAACAGTCATTTAGAAGGTTTAATGTTCAAAGCAACAACAGAAAAGCGAATTAAATAGCCTGTGATTTGCTCATCTCTTTTAATATCACCGGAGCCTTTCATATGTCTTTGCAGTTAAACAGTTATTGATGATTATAAATGAAAACAATGAAATCTCATGCTACAAACAGCAACATTTATTGTTAGTTTGAAAAATACCCTTAATGTGCATGGTTTGTCAATGGTAAAATTGTGTGGTGGTGTTTTGTTTTTTTTTTTAACTTTTTAACCTATATTTCTGTTAAAATGAGTTTAACAGCCTGCCATTAAGTCTTTAAGAAAAGAAGAATAATTAGGCTGGGATAGGATGGCCAAAGGAAAGAAAGAGCTAATGAAGAATATGGTTTAATGGGACTGATCAGAATATTTGACAGATCAGCTGACCAAGCTTGGTCAATGGTAATGTTACCCTTATTATTGATTAAACATTTACCCCCCCCCCCCCCCCCCCCAAACTACTAAAGGACTCTATCAGTACCTTTTTCTTACACTTTTCCATCTCAGCACTACTCTTTCTTAAACTGCCATGCCTTGTTCCATTTAATTTCACAGCATCAAGGCTGAAGAATGATGGTAACCTTTCCCTGAATGAACACCTAAATTGTAAAAAAAAATTGCAATAAAAATAAAAAAAAGGTATGAGACCTGTATCCAGAATGCTTGGGAGCTGGGGTTTTCTGGATAAGGGGGTCTTTCTGTAGTTTAGATTTCCATACCTTAATTCAATTAAACATTAAATAAACCCAATAGGATTGTTTTGCATCCAATAAGGGTTAATTATATGTTAGTTGGGATCAAGTACAGGTACTGTTTTATAAAGAAAAAGGAAATCATTTTTGAAAACTAAATAATTGCTAATAATGGAGTGTAGGGGAGCTGCCCTTCCCCTCATTCAGAACTTTCTGCTTTCTGGATAACGGATCCCATGCCTGTACTACATTTCAGTCACTAAAAAGCTAAATATACAGCAACCAAATATACAACTCCTTTGTATTTATGACCTAAAAAGAAAAAGCGGAAGATAAATACTGCTTATTTTCAGGGATAATCTCGTACTATTACTGCCTATCAAATACTTCAACATATTGGCTTGTTATTATGCCTATTCCAGGTGAGTAGTGCTGCAGCTTGTTATCAGCAGCTGAGCCCTCCAGTGTTCCAGTCCAGTTTCTCATTCACGCCTATTTCCCCCACATCATACTAAAACAACCTACTTTGCACCTTTCCATTATTGGCCAGCATTTTATGGTGGCATTTTGTTTCCTGTAACATTTTTTAATGTCCTGTATGAGTATGGTTGCACCTAAAAATAACAAAATGTTCAAATTGTTAAAGCATAATCCATTGTGTATTTTTTTCTCTTTTACCTTTTCTTTCTCAATTTTACTGTCTATTTTAAAATATTGGCAGTTCCATGAGGCCTATCCGTTGATTAATCAACAACCTCCCTTGGACTGTTTCGACAGCTTATCGGCCATGTAGGGGCAGAAACGACGGCCATACCCGACTGGCCAATTTCAGGGCAGGTTAAAAGATTCAGTCGGATCGGGGACCGCATCGGCTCAATGATGTGGTCCCGAACTAACTGCCCCATTGCCGCCATTATAATTCGATCGTGTGGCCCCAGAGAATTAGCCTACACATTCCCCGATATCGCCCACCCGTATTGGGCAACCTCACCAAGTGAGCGAATCTTCACGTGTATGTGCCACCTTAAGTTACTCCGGATGATTTAGATCTGTTTACGCATTTTGCGACAGTACAAAAGAATTTATCTTTCTCGGTTTTATCTCTTAAGAAAAATAATGATAATAATTAAGTGTCCTTATCTGAAAGACAGAGAGAAATTGGTCACCGCTAATTTATTTAAAATGTCTAAATGTTCTAAATGCCTTTCAGCTCCTAAACATGGTCCATGTTACTTCTGCTGAACTCTTAGGGCTCTGGCACACGGGGAGATTAGTCCCCCGCGACAAATCTCCCTTGTCACGGGCGACTAATCTCCCCGAACTACCATCCCACTGGTGAACATATAAGTCGCCGGTGGGATGGTACACGCTGCGCAGGCGATTTCGGCAAATCGCCGAAGTTGCCTCGAGAGGCATTTTCGGCGATTTGCCAAAATCACGCCACCGCGTGTGCCATCCCACCAGCGACTTACATGTTCGCCGGTGGGATAGCAACTGATGGCAACTCGGGGAGATTAGTCGCCCGCGAACAGGGAGATTTGTCGCGGGCGACTAATCTCCCCGTGTGCCAGAGCCCTAAGGATTTGAACAATCAGAAAAAGAAAATGTGCCTAATGTTACTCCTGTATTAAACGTAATGCGGTTTCATTCATATAAATAGATACAGGGATAGGACCCATTATCTGGAAACCCAGTATCCAGAAAGCTCCGAATTACGGAAAGGCCATCTCCCATAGACTTCATTATAAGCAAATAATTAACATTTTTAAAAATGATTTCCTTTTTCTCTGTAATAATAAAACAGTACCTTATACTTGATCCCAACTAAGATATTAATCCTTATTGGAGGCAAAACAAGCCTATTGGTACAGGTCCCATACCTGTACCATTGCTACAACAGAGGCTAATGCTGTCTGATTGATTATGGATTATCAACCCATTAAGCTAGCACCCCCGCAAATAACATGTAGGATAGTAGAATACAGGAAGGAGATCCATTATCTGGAAACCCATTATCCAGAAAGTTCAGAATTATGGGAAGGCCATCTCCTATAGACTCCATTATAAGCAAATAATTCTAAAAAAAGGTTTCATCTTTCTCTTAAAGAAAACAATAACTTGTACTTTATACCCCCTAACAGTGGTTTTTGATTAATTTTTATTGGGGGGGAAAACAATCCTATTGGGCTTATTTAATGTTTAAATGATTATTTAGTAGACTGGAAAGGCAAAATTACATTAAGACCCCTTTTCTGGAAAACCCCAGGTCCCCAGCATTCTGGATAACAGGTCCCATACCAGTACAGCAATATTCAGTTGTCCCCAGTGTTTATTACATGTATAAACCAACCAGGAATAATAATGTATACATCAGTTAAGATCAATAGCATTACATATGATATGCAATTCTCACAGCGGGTCATTTAGGGCTTTCCATGCTGCTACAGCACCCCAGGGACTCTCTGTAAGAATATTAATTCAGTGTGAAGAGAAAAGCAGAATGAAATAAGCATATACACCAAGTAAAAAAAAGAAATTGATGTGGCAAGCTTAATATACTAGGAGAATATTTTGGAACGTTTTGTTTAATATGTACAATTTATTTGGGATTAGCAAAGACAGATTTTCACCAAAGCTTTGGATTCTGACTTCATAATTTATTAGTAAATACATGTAGGGACCCATAGGGTTAAGCTCCCTATGGTGTTATCCCTTATCTTTTCCTTATCTGTACTGTTATAGGGCAGAGCTCTCTACACTCAGGTTACAGTTCTTAAGCTATCACTAATAGGTTTAGCCCAGGTTGACCACTCCCCTTGAAGACTATATAGTGTCTTGCAAGGGGGAGTGTCTTTCTCTCTGGCTGCCGTTGTCTCAGGCTTCACACCATTTAGCCTGGAGGCACAAGGCCCCAGTAAAGAGAACCATCTATTTCTGAAGTCAGGGACAGGGCCCCGTGAATGAGAACAAGTCAGCACAGTCAGAAGTTCTTAATAGCACCCTCTAGGAGTGGTGAGCACAGATAGCTAGAAAGGGCAGCCATTAGCCCCAACAAAGGAGACTTTAAGGGTTTAGTCTAACCCAGGCTCTGTATGCCTTGCTGTAGGGACCACAGTTAAGACGCAGGAATCAGGCAGTACTTCACCCCTGAACCACAGTTGGCTGGAGGGGATCCGTTCCAGTAAAGGGCATCCATCCTGGGCTCACAGCTAATACTCTGCATATCCTTCAAGTGGGTTATACTGTTCCTTAAGTGTCACATCTGCTATTATTCACTGTGACCATTCAATCTGCTGTGTATGTGAGTATAATACCCTGTTGCACTATTCATAAGTGTCTTGGACAATAAACAAGTTAATAGTTCATCAGCAAGAACCTTTCTGGTGTCCATTATTATATCTGCATCACACAAGCTCTATCTAGTTGTAGTTCAACAACACCCTCAGCTCCATTTAATAACTCCCACTTAGCGGAGGCCCACTCCTTTGTATTAAGGTCGCATGTAACACATGCTCTATACCAATTACTAGCCAGGGTTTTGCCTTATCCTAGCCAATCAAGTGTTACATACACAAGGTGTTTTGTATCTGTTTACCAGAGCTTACAGAGACTTTATACAGAAATCCATCTATTAGGTACCCTCACACAACAAAAGACACAATAGCAGTTGGTAGGCAGGTACAAGTAAATCCTGTCTGGTAATTATGCCAACTCAACTGCTATGGTTTTACTCCATATTTGAGCATACCATCTCACCTATCTTGGCCATTTGTGGGTCTGTTACTGCAATATAGCCTGTATTAGAACTAATAGTCAGTGTTGGACTGGTTTAGCCAGGCCCAACTCCAGCACACCTCCCTGCCACCCAAACTAACGCTGCTGCCATCCCAATGTTTTTCGTCTGCCACAATCCGGCCCTCTCTTGTGCTTGCTGTGTGTTCCTTTGGCCATGTGTCCTGGCCTGTGGGGGCCCAACAGTTTCAGGGCCCATTGGGTTTTCTCCTGGTCTCCCGGTGGGCCAGTTCAACACTTCAACTAGTACAGCTGTTTCTCAAACACCCTAGTTTCTTAGTTGTCTTCCTAGCCAGCAAAGTGGTTTATAAACCTAGAATATGCGCTAGCCTGCTGCAGATCAGTCTTATAAATCAGTGAAGCTTTCAAGGTAAAGAACTGTTATTTGGCAGGGACCTTTTAGAATTTAGGGAGGAGTGTCTTAGAAAACATCTGTACCAATGCCATCATTTAAAGGAGATTTTTGAGAAAGCCATTTTGGTTTCTTATTCATATCTGCTCACATCTATAGGATATTTATAGGTGGTTTGTCAATAAAACGTTGTGTTAATACAGCTTAACAACATATCTTTCAAGCAGCAAGGTAATCTAGTTTTATAAAAATCCAGTGTCAGGAAAGTCCATGCTGAATATTTAAAGCAAAAATGCTAGTCTGCATATTCATTGGAGAGTTATGAATAATACTATAAATCATGCTAAAAATCCAATTATGTCACCAAATCCCACTTTAAACTAATAAGTTATAAAGTAATGAGTCTGTCAAAAGAATTAATGAACTGCCAGGCAACTGTGTGAGAAGCCTGATTTCATAGAATATCAGACTTTTTACATGTTGTTACTTAAAAAAAAAATTGTGAAATTTGAACAAAAATTGCTCCATTTTGTCACAGGTGTTGTTTCTTATTTTTACAAAAGTGGTGCTTGAATGTTCTGTTGTTGTTATTATTATTATTCTTTAGTTGTATAGCAACCAGCATGAGCTTTAAAGAGATTATTCATCATTGGTCCCTGTCCCAGTGGATCTTACAATTTAATTTCACATTTCACATTTACACTACTAAAATGGGTCAATATTCTCAGACTAATAATGTTTTTGGTGTTGGGGGGGATCCCAAAGCTCCTAAGGAAAACCACACATACAGGAAGAAATGCAAAATCCTATCAAATATTGCCAAGGGCAGAATTGAACTCAGGGACCCAGTGCAGCAGATTTTTTCTGGTTGGTGCTATCTAGAGAATAATACATACAGTATTTTACAGTTTTCTCTTTGTGAGCAGAGTCAAACCAAAAGGTACAAGTGCCCAAGGCAAGGACGGCCTGAAATACACCCCGTTCACTACCAATACTCCTCCATTAACAGCCAAAAACTCACCTCCATAACCCTCTCACTCTCTTCTACCAAAACCACACTCACCTGCACCCAGTACACACACTTCTGCAATACACATAGGGCTAGAGAGAAGGCAGCAGATGCATGTACCTAAGGCCCTAGCGCCACCCCAGTCGTGCACACGTCTTTTCTACCTACCCCTAGTTCCAGCCCTGAATGTGAAATGGTTCAATATAAATGTACAAATCTCTGCAGTTTATTTTTATTGCCCAAGAATCATAAACCATTTGCACTTCTCACATTATATGGAATTTGGTAACTGGTAACTTGAAGGGATTTAGCAATGCTACTTTTCCAATTAACAGTCCTTCGGGAAAGGGTAAATTACTCTGGTTTTATGCTGAACTGCATATTATTCAAAAGGATTCAAAGATTAACATATGAGTAGAACACCAATAAGTTAGTGTAGGACACATAAGTGGCCTGGGAACTTACAGGTTTTTCCCCAAAACATTAAACATACATAATTATGGATGGCTAAATTGAGAAATAGGGCTATTTTATCCTTTTCTGGTTCATGAAATAGCTTTGTAAATTACTGGTGGTTTAATTTAAAACTTCCCATCAGAAGAAGAGGAAATGATCATTATCGTCTGTACACAAATAAGGACTTGTAATGCAATTAATGCTATTAATACCTTCCGTAAATCCATCTGTGCATTGCTTTAAAGACCTCTATACATCCCTCTGAGATACTGGTGTGTCTTAGCAAGGTCCAGAGCAATTGGACTGGGAAATTATTAAATTACTTTAATGATCCATCTCCTTTGTAGAATTTTTATTCATGTTTGGTGCCTAAGACAAAGGGAGGCCAAATTGCCTTCCCCAAGTTCAACAGGAACTATAGTAGAAATAATGTAAGGCTTCCTTAATTTCAAATTCATTGTCTCAGGCCAAATGAGCAGTTACTTCTCCACAAATAAAACAGATTAATGAGACCCTTAACTTCCTAATCCAATTAGTCTTGCATAATCCAATCAACCCAATTACAAGAAGTTTAACATTGGTCTTGCCTGTACATACCCTTGAACTTAGAGGAAACCCACCCCAAATGATGTGACATCATTGACCCCATTTTCTGGCAAGATGAGTTTTATCGTTGCTTCTATATAAGACTTAAGGACAAGTAAAGGGTTAAAGCCGCACACTAGTGCCATGTGTGGTGAGTGGCCACACAAGTTGTCAATGTAGACTACTAAATATTCATATGCAACCTGTTCTATAGGCGATCCGTGCTTTTCAACAGATAGATCCATTCTTCAGAAACCATCTAAGGAAAATAAATAAAAAGTGACTTTGCGGACCACAAAAAACTTTCATAAGCCGCCTGTGCAGAACCGCCTAGCAAATTCCTCATCAAAAGAGGATTTGTGGCCATGAATATTCATGTGATTCTCAGAGGCAAGAAGTCCTTTGTCCTTTAACTTCCATGTGTTTCTCATTTCCAAATATTTATTTACATTTGTTTTAATACCAGTGGATTCTTCCTATCAGGTGAAATGTTTCTTCCCATTCCCATTCCTTCTGCTTAGATATATTTTTCTATGTGGTGATAAAAAAAATATATATTACAAAATATTTAATGCTGTTGGCTTTAAATCGCCCAATGCATTTGCAATGCTTTTCCAGCAGAACTGCACAATTTTAGCCTGGATATATATCTCTTTCCTTTGACCAGACTTATAGAAAATCCTCGGTGAAAAGAAAGCCAGATTTGATTCAAAGCTTTATGTTGGGAAAAGAACTGCATGAGAGCCTTATTCATGAGCCTGTGCAGCAGAACTGAGCAGCCACTTCACCCTCTCCACTCATTGTCATTCCTAAGAGAAATCCGTATTGCAAACACTTCAGTGCCCCGCTCTCTCGCCTGATGGACTCCATCATTGTATCGTCCCACCTATCCTCCACATACTCATTGTTGCACGATCATCACTTACCGCGCTGTAAATCACTTCATTTTATACCATATGACTTGTGTGTGGAGAGCGGAAAAACTATTTCCATTTCGAGAGGAAATTAGAAAAGAGCAGATTTGCCTTCGACCATTAAACGAGGAAGAAGACTTGCTTTAGCACATTGATAAAGACACTAATGGTTTTGTTATCAATTCTGATGTGTAATTTGAGCATTATTCCTCCACTCCCTGTGAAATTATATATTTCAAAGATCATATTAAAAAAGCAAATTGTGCCAGTAAATATTACGCCTTGGAGAAGCCTATTGTACAATATTAGCTCTCTATTTTTAGTTGTGGCATTTTCTCATTTAACTGAAATATATGTCAGGGAGAATATCAGAGTCAAGACCATGACAATAGACTATAGGAGTCATTTACAGAGACCCTGGACACAAGTGCTAGAGCTCTATAGGGCGAGAAAACATGACCCTTACTGCTCATCTGTGTCTAAATAAATCTATAGGGGTCATTTACTATGACCCTGGGACAAGTGCTGAGTACTAAAAGTGCTCATTTAATATGGTACAGAATTACTTTGCACCTAGCACCGGATTTTTCAAATGAGCATTAAGGGGCACAAAAATTTGCCCAAGAACTGATGTCTGGCATCAGAGTTAATGACCCCTATAGATTTATTTAGACACAGATTTAGAATTTATTGATGATAAAAAGATCCTCTCACAGAAAATAGGTTATTGCAGGGTAATATCAGACAGGCATTCTAATATTTTAAAGACAATCAGACTACCGTAAAATGAATGACATGCACATGCCACACCTTCTCTGATGAAGCACCCAATGGTGCGTAATGTGTTAGAAGAGTGGGTACCATGTGGTACTGGGATGTACCTATCCGCTGTTTGGTATAGTATGTTTGCTTTTTTTGAATTGTCTGTTTAATTTTGAGCCAATAAATGGTTGTTTATTTCACTTAATACTTTGTTGATTGATTAATTAGACTACTGTAGCCTTCCTCGTCTGCATAACCAGTATGACAGTACCCATGGTAGTGTTTGCAGATGACACAAAACTCTGCAGACCAGTCAATTCTATCCAGGATGTGACATCCCTGCAGCAGGATCTTGACCAACTGGCAATCTGGGCAGCTAAGTGGCAGATGAGATTTAATGTGGATAAATGTAAGGTCATGCACCTGGGATGTAAAAATATGCAAGCCCCGTATACCCTTAATGGGACTGCACTAGGCAAATCCATAATGGAGAAGGACCTTGGAGTCCTTGTAGATAATAAACTTGGCTGTAGCAAGCAATGCCAGGCAGCAGCTGCAAGGGCAAACAAGGTTTTGAGCTGTATTAAAAGGGGCATAGATTCACGGGAGGAGGGGGTTATTCTTCCCCTTTACAGAGCGCTGGTAAGGCCCCATCTAGAATATGCTGTTCAGTTTTGGTCTCCAGTGCTCAAACGGGACATTACTGAGTTAGAGAGGGTCCAGAGAAGGGCAACTAAGCTGGTAAAGGGTATGGAAAGTCTCAGTTATGAAGAAAGACTGGCCAAGTTGGGTCTGTTTACACTGGAGAAGAGGCGCTTAAGAGGTGACATGATAACTATGTATAAATATATAAAGGGATCATATAATAACCTTTCTAATGTCTTATTTACCAGTAGGTCCTTCCAACGGACACGAGGGCACCCACTCCGTTTAGAAGAAGGGAGGTTCCATTTAAACATTCGGAAAGGATTTTTTACAGTGAGAGCTGTGAGGTTCTGGAATTCCCTCCCCGAATCAGTCGTGCTGGCTGATACATTATATAACTTTAAGAAGGGGCTGGATGGATTCTTAGCAAGTGAGGGAATACAGGATTATGGGAGATAGCTCTTAGTACTAGTTGATCCAGGGACTGGTCCGATTGCCATCTTGGAGTCAGGAAGGAATTTTTTCCCCTCTGTGGCAAATTAGAGAGGCTTCAGATGGGGTTTTTTGCCTTCCTCTGGATCAACTAGTAGTTAGGCAGGTTATATATAGGCATTATGGTTGAACTTGATGGACGTATGTCTTTTTTCAACCCAACTTACTATGTTACTATGTTACATGGAAATATATTTTTAGAACAGTTATAGAATGACAAGCAATTGAAATCTCAATCACAGGCAGCTCTGTATTCACGGGCATGTGCAGGTCTCTCAGCTTTCAAGTGCGGAGACCTGCAGCAATTCAGCAAAGTGCAAAGAACAAAAAACATGAGGGTTTGCACTGATTTTAATGCTTTGCACCCTGCACTTTGTACATGACCAGTTGTATTTTTTCCAGACCTTGGAATGCTATACTTTCTGATGATGAAAGGGGCGGCGTAGGGTGGACTCTTCCTATTAACTATGGAGTTTTGCCAAGGATAAGAAAGAAGGAAGAGCGGCATGGATTTTGATCTGTCTGCTGCTATCCTGCAAAAATGTGTGAAAGGTGTGTTTAAGTCATACTGTAAGGATACATTTCTAGAGAAATAACTTTTATAAAAACAGATCTTCATGATTGAAAAGTACTGTAGTCTCATTTAAATTACTGTAATTCCTTGGCTTCAGGCAGTGACAATTCAGAATGATCTCAATAGGTGGTTTTGGAGCAATTAGTATTACTGTTTCCATTCATTCTGTTTAGCTGAAGAATGCAGTTAGTACATTATGTGTGTGCAAATAAAGTATCAACTAGTTATGCCCCCCCCTTGTTTTAACTCCCCCTAGGAGCCAAGAGAATGTAGTGCCGCAGCAGTATTAGGGTCCTGAGTATGATTTCCTCCCACACTCAGAAACATACAGCCAACTGGGTCCTGATGAAACTGACCCTAGTAGGCGTTGTGTGAATGCAACAACATTTGCTGTTGTGTAAACATGTCATCACTATATAAATCATGGATAATAACATACTTGTATGGAGAATCTCTGAGAGCTCCAGTGGTTATGTACTTACTGTATTTGTATGACTGGAGGCAAAAGCGAATATTCCCTGTAAAAATGTAATTTTCCAACTTTAATGTAAGGTAGTAATCAAAATGTTGATTCTGCACAAATAAGGGATTTTTTTTTATTTTTCACAAGTCCTATGACTGCTAAGTCTATCCTGTTCAGTGTGTGTATATATATATATATATATATATATATATATATATATACTGTACATACATATATACATACATACATACATATATACATACATACATACATACATATATTTATATACAGGTATATATGTATAGGATCCAGACACCATTATACAGAAAACTCTGAATTACAGACAAGGCTATCTCCAATAGACTCTATTATAATCAAATAACTCAATAACTTTTTTTAAATGATTATTTTCCTTTTCTCTGTAATAATAAAACAGTACCTGTACTTGATCCCAACTAAGATATAATTACCCCTTATTGGGGGCAGAACAGTCCTATTGGGTTTATTTAATGTTTACATTTTTAGTAGAATTATCCAACTCATGGAAAGCTCCCTTATTTGGAAAAGCCCAGGTCCCAAGCATTATGGATAACAGGTCCCATAAGAAGAAATTCCAACTATTCGATCACATCATTGTGATCTTCCTCAGGGAAAAACACACATATATATATAAATCCATTGGGAAAGAAAGGTCCACACTCACAGGTCTTACGTAGAAACACTTCTTAGGTCATTTGTTAGTGGAGACTGATATTTTGGCTACAACAATAGCCTGTCTCAAAGTGAACAGACACAAAACAACCCATGTCTAATAACCATGTTTTGGAGGGAAAGGTGCTAGAAGTGATGTTATATGACATCATCAAAGTGAGACACAGAACATTAGCATATATCATTTACATAATAAACACAAAACACACTGCAAATACACTACAAAATCTGCTAGAAGTGTCAACCTGTTTTGTCATCAGAGGGGCACATGAGGATTCACTGATAAATAACCATTCAGTAATGGTCTAATCTTCAAACACTGTGCAACAAAAAAATACTTTTTTTTTAAAGAAACCGAAAAGTGCAGTGTAATTAAGGATATAGCCAGAGGAGATCAGGAAACAAAAGAACCCCAAGCTCCACCTATTCTAGCCACGGTTTCGATAGCGTCAGAAACTGATATCAAAAAAAGGCAGCAGCGCTACTAGCTAGCATAGCACTGACATCATGTCGGGCACAAAGAGCCAAAGTTAAAGAAATCTGCATAACAGTTATAGTCAATAGGGATGTAGCGAACCTCAAAAAAAAAGTTTGCGAACCCGTTCGCGAACTTACGCCAAAAAGTGCGAATATTCGCGAACTTTGCGAACCCCATAGACTTCAATGGGAAGGCGAACTTTAAAACCTAGAAAAGTCATTTCTGGCCAGAAAACTGATTTTAAAGTTATTTAAAGGGTGCCACGACCTGGACAGTGGCATGCCGGAGGGGGATCAAGGGCAAAAATTTCTCTGAAAAATACTTTGTTGACACAGCGTTGCGTAAAACCGCAAAGGCAGCTGGCAGACCTAGCGGAAATACGCAGCGTTTTTTGCTATTTCGCACTATTAGCACCATGGAAACGGGATTTGCTGAAAAACGCCATGTGTGGCTTGTGCGGCGTTTTTAGGGCGAGAAAAAATGCAGCAGAAAAACGCCACGCGAACCCAAATTGCGAACATACGCGAAAAGTTTGCGAATCTGCGAACTTGCGAACACCCGATGTTTGCGCGAATTAGTTCGCCGGCGAACAGTTCGCTACATCTCTAATAGTCAAGTGGAACAGGATAGAGAGCGCTGGATACTAGGGTCAGTCAGTCACCCTTTGGCACCTTATAGAGATATAGAAGTACTGTTGTGAGTGTTTTTATTATAGTGTCAAGAGATAGCGACATGGCCCCATCCAAAATAGTGCACAATTAATTCACCAAACCGAACCTTGGTTTACAGAGGATTGTGGGTATAGTAGTAAAAAAAAAAAATCATAACATTACTGCAGCAGCTGTTCCAACAGTCATAATGTTGCATAAACAGGACAGATGGCACTGGATACTGAGGTCAGTTGATCTCCATTTTAACACTTGAATGGTATCTCATAGTATTGTTGGTAGTATTTTATCTCAGTGTCAGGGAATAATGACTTGGCCCCGTCCAATATAGTGCACTTTTATATCAAGATACTAACCAGATTTTGGTTTACAGAGGATTATGGGTAACGCAGTCAATGCAGGAGCGGCCAACAAAGGAAAGGAAAGGAAAAATGTTTTTAAAAGAACAACACCGTCATTTGGACAAAGTCTTGTAAACCGGGCATAGTGCACATTACCAAAAAAGTGAATGGTAGCTACAAGGAGGGGTAAGAAGAGAGGACAGAAAACAGCAGAAAAGGAGTGGAAGGAATAAAATGAAAACAAGTTTACATAGGTACAATCTATGTCAATTATCAGAAATCAAAAAAGCAACAACCTTAGACCATCTATGGTTTTGGCATATAAACCCAACCCTACTGATAAAGCAGCAGAGTCACTACAACAGTAAATGAATTAAGGAAAAGGGGTATAAGAAATAAGTTTATTAAGTCCAAAAGGACTTATAGTCCTTTTGGAGGAGAAGACTAGAGGGACTGAAATGTTGGATCCCACAGTGAATAAAAAGAAGGTATTGATGTGACCTGGTGTGCCGGACCTTCTTATATATACATTATATATGTATATTCAAGACCAACCCAGAAAACACTTTTCTACTGTCTCCTCATTACAATGTTCTCCATCTGCATGGTAGCAAAACAGCAAAGACAAATGCGTCCTGGAGATATCCCCCCTATGTGTCTGTGGAAGAGTCCCGGTATTCCCACAGGTTTAGCACAGAGGGCTGTTGTAAAGAGTATGCTTCTCATTCCAGTGTGTATTCTACCAGAGAACGCAAATCCCCAGGAAACCAGACTTCATTAATTCTGCACGGAACTACTTATTATATTTACTCAGCTGCAAATGGCTGGTCTGTTATATAAAGCTGTACATTGATCACTCTCAATATGCAATTTCCTGCAAACAGGACAGATATACTTGTGAATCTATAACATTTCTGGACAAGGGCCAATCAAAAATAAGACTGAAAAAACCCCACATGATTTCTAGCATTTATGTTTTAAAGAATATGATATGGTAAGACAGACGGTGTAATTATTGTATTTTAAATTGCAGCACAAATTAAAGTAACCAAAAGGATCCCAGAGTTAAACGTATGGCAATTTATACTGATGAAACTAGTTTGGGTATTAATGGCCTTTACTGTATCCTCTAAACAAAACCAGAAGTGGAACTTATACAGTCTGGGTGCAAAATTTGAATCTGTAAAGATGTAAAACATGTTTAAAGAAGATGTAAACTAAATTTATGAGCATGAGACACCTGCAATGCAGCGCTGTATTTACTATATAGGCACCCATGGGACTGTGCCTATGGCAGTAGCTTTAGGGGAAAAGTGCTCAAGTGCCTAAAAAAGGTTGATCATGTTCCTTTCTGTCCCTGGATTCCTGCTAGGGATGCCACCATTGCTGGGTTATATTTCTGGCTTGTACTTTACGGGTTGGGCAGTTTGGGGTAAATCAGTGGCTTTAAAGGAACAGTAACACTAAAAAATAAAAATGTTTTAAAATAATTAAAATATAATGTACTGTTGCCCTGCACTGGTAAAAGTTGTGTGTTTGCTTCAGAAAGACCACTATAGTTAATAGAAATAGCTGCTGTGTAGCCCCGGGGGCAGCCATTTAAATTGAAAAAAGGAGAAAAGGCACAGGTTACATAAGAAGATAACAGATAAACTGTGTAGAATACAATGGGAATCAATGCTACTTATTTGTTATCTGCTTAATAACCTGTGCCTTTTCTCCTTTTTTCAATTTGAATGGCTGCCATTTTTTTGGTGTTACTGTTCCTTTAAAGCCACTGATTTACCCCAAACTGCCCAACCCGTAAAGTACAAGCCAGAAATTAAAAATTTACCAGCAAGAACATTGCCATTCAATTTGTAATTCTAGTCTGTGCCGACTTCCCAGCTAGGCTGGTGCAAAAGCAGCTGGGAGGCAACTCTACTCCCTCGAACTGATTGCAATCTCTTCCTTGCTTTATTTGCATGCTCCTGGGTGTCTGTTGCCAGGTATTGGAAGTAATGCAACCACAGCCACCAAACCTGCTGCAGAGTTCTGCCTTTTGTGGTCAGCTATGGGGGTACAAGGCCATTCTAGGGAATATGATTAGTGCAATTAGGGACTGGGGCCTCTTCCGAGACCCTGTGTTTAAAATATTGGTTTAATTCTTCAGTAAAATACGTTGTAATTGCATATATTAATCATGGGTATGAAATTAAGTACAAGATGCTGTACATTTTGTATATGCAAGTATTGGGCAGCTGTTTGTTAATTATTGTTTTATTGAAATGTAAAAGTACTGAAGGTCTGTTTATCTACAGAATAGTCTAGCATTGAGACTCTTCTAATTCTCTGACAGCTAAAGACTGATTCAACCTCTGACTACTTTCATTTCAGTTGTTCCTTTACATGCACACAGATAAAAGCAATAATAATACTTTTTTTTCAGCCTATACCCCAGTAGAATACAAAGTTGAACATATAATAGCAAACTATGATATCTTAGAAACAGCTGGGGCTGTAGATTTCAGATCACTGCTGAATACTATTAACCTGGAATGGTTTCCTATTGTTTGCACTGTATTGGATGTTTATGTTTTCCCGCTGGCAATTTACTTTATTGCTGGTGGGAAAGCATATTGGGGAGATGTGTCGCCTGCTGTAGCCCAGGTTTAATTATGGGTAAAAGTCTCCCCATGTGCCATAAACTTATACACTGTAGGTAGGGTTGCCTCCCTGCCACTATTTGACCAGCCCAGCCGGTAAATAACCAGCTAGGGTCATAATTACAAATTTACCAACAATGTATTTGCCAGCAAATTTGTAATACCCCGTAAATCCCTCCTTCCCCTTGACCCTCTGCACTGCTGGATTCCCCTTTATAAGTATTGTGTCCCTATGCCCTGCCCATGTCCCCACCCACTCTGCCCGTTTCCCTGCTACCATGGGACATCACCTACTATTCCTAGACCTGAAGGCCAGCATTTAATTACAAAAAAGGTGGAAACCATACTAAGAGGTTATACCCATTCTGGTCCTTACCTGCTGGTTCTGAAGTATTGCACTTGGTAAGTAGAAGCCCTAAGACCTGTATTCTCGTGCTTGTTGTAAGGTGTAATCCATGAAAAGTGTACATAGTGTAGAAGAGAGGACTTTATGATACACTTGAGACATACATATATCTGTTCCCCAAAGAAGAATTTGATTGGTTCCTCCATCTGCCCTATTATGGCTGGCGTAGCTAATCCCCCAGGACAAAAGATTCACCCCCCTCCAAACTATTTTGTGATAATTCTATAATATTCTCCATATGTTGAGCACAGATTCATTTTAAAATAAATTATACAAAATTATAAGCGGGCAAAGAGTGTCTATGGAACATACTATGGTAGACATTAAAATGCATAATAACTAAGAATACAGTTTCCATTGCAAGCACTGAACATTCACTGCAGCCTTCTGCAATTGTTTACTGGAGTAAGGTGATGTAGACGGCTTTTTCACCAATCCGAGTAATTGAAAATGCATAGAACAATTTCCCAGCAAAAGGTCAGTTTCAATACAAGCTGTAGCAAATGAATTTAGCAATACACAAAGCAGTTACATGAAATTACTAATAATGGGATATTTAGATTACTGCTCTGTGGAAAGGAAAAAAAAAAGATAAACAGTTTGGACAATGGCATTCTATTATAATTTGCTGCCTATCATATTCAAGGTTATTTTGTATGCTAGAGTTTGCCTGCAATTTGTATGCCATCCTTCGCTTATAGTAAATTGGGGCTTTGTGAGATTGTACTTGTGCCTTATTTCAGTCCCAGCTACTGTGTAAAAAAAGGCACAGAAAAGCTGTTAACAGGAATTGCTTAGGAACATGTTATACAAGACTCAAACAAAATCTATAAATAACGGACTGGTTGCCAATACCTCAGGTGAGTTAAACACCACTAAATGGCAGAGTAATACAGGCAGCGTAGAATGTCAAAGGTCAATATTCTGTTTAACGTTTTCCTACAGAAGGACTGGGAAAAAATCCAACACAAATTGTCAGAATGGAGTAGTAAAAATTAAGAAAGCACCACTCCACTTTGATTAGTTGATGTAGGCAAGAAATCAGATACTTAATACTTCAAGTTACCAAGGCAAACAAACCCACTGGAAATCCTTGGTCCAGTAAATGTTCTAATAAAATTGTAAAGCTGCACTGCAGGTTTTTCTCCCAAAACTATAAGACCTCTGAAAAAACGTGCAAAGGAAATCCAGGGGCAAGTGTCTTAAATCTCAGGAGTTCCAGTGTTTACAGAAGGCAACAGAAGAAAACTGGAAAGGCGATGGCACAATGGCTGCCATTCACTCTCTCTGCGCTGTTAGTACAACCATATTTGCACAGAATTAAAAAGCAAAGCACGCAACACTTGCAAATAAAACCTAGTAAATTTGAGGTCTGAACCAGCATAAAGTTGATGCAAGTTCATGTTAGGCTTGAAATACTTGTGCTACCTGTGCTACTGTGCAGTTCTTTACATTTTTACAATACAATAATATACACATTGGGACAAAGAGCAGAAAAATAACAATACGCAGTAACAAGAATAAAGTGGCACATGTGAAGAGACACCTGCTCCATAGTGCTTACATTTTAAGTGGTTGGGTTACCTACAGATAAGTAATTGGTGCAAAGATGGATGAGTGTTTGTGAGAGAAAGGGGCCGATCTTTGCAGCATTATAAAGCAAAAAGTGACAGTGGTATTAATATGATTAGGCAAGTAAAAGGGAGACTGAAGGATTACCCCAGGTCACTTTCTTGATCAGCAGGGTTTAATGATAATGCCGCCAGTTGTAATTGCAAAAGGGGGCACAGGGCCTAGTTTGAGTTTTAAGTGGAATTGAATCATCCAGGAGGAATAGCTAAGGAACAGCTTGAAATATAGGTCTTCATTTACAAAGCATAGGGCAAAATGCAATGAATTGGATGCAATGGTGCCAAAATGGAGTGCATAATTGTGTTCAAGACCTTAGCCAGGGGTGAAGTTCCAAGTATAATAGTGTTGGGGTTGCTAGTGGTGATCTAGTGGCACAGGAGTCAGTAACAGAGGACACAATGTTGACCAGTAGATTTGGATCAGATAAAGCATGAAGTAGGAGAGACTGGAACTGAGAGTATTAGCTAGGTCAATAGTGGCAGAAAGCAAGAAGTGCAAAAATTGGAGGCAATTGAAAGTACAGTACCAAAGATAATTGCAGGAATGTCAGATGAGAAAAAAAAGGATATCCAGGATTCAAAGCCATAGAGAATTGTAATATATAATAGCCAGAGTTGCATGCATTTCAATAAAGGGGTAAAAAGATGGGAGTATAGGGATGTGTTTGAAGCAGAAAGAAAAAATGAGAATGCTTAGTCCCCCTAAGATGTAGTGCGATCACAAGCAGCAAGTAAAATCAGAAGAGAGAGAGGAAAAAAATGAAAAAAAGGGTTTGTAATGATTTTGATTTGATGAAGCAGTGGTAGATGGAAGGGTTAGAATTTTTTAATATAGTGTATAGGAGCAGGAATAGATGGTAGCAGTGATGAGGTAAAGACATCATGGACAATCCAGTGGAGGATATGTGTAGGGTGCTTCTAAATGGCATATATGTTGTGGAGTTTATTATTATTATTATTAGCAATAAATCACTTCAGTTTTGTGCGAATGTGGCATCTTCTGCTATGGCATGTGATTACGTGCCTCTTTGATAGAATAAACAAGTGCCGTAAATGCAATACAAAATATTTATCAGACACACTGGGCTATATGAGGGAAATCATTAATGCAACTGGTAGCAGCCAATTAAGAGCAATTAACTTTGATCAGCACCCCACAAGCCAAAACATGAAAGCAAACATATGATTGGATGCTGCTGGTAACTGTACTAGTGCATTGTGGCCCTAGGGTATGCTACTACACTCCCTGTATTATTTAAGAATAATTGTAAATAAAGAGCAATTAAAGGGGGATCAAGTCTATACAATGTTTCTCAGTCTCAATAGTAATACTTTATAAATTATACAGTTATCTGATCCACATTGAAGCATTATGCTACAAGAGCTCTGGTTTTGTTTTTAATAATTAAGTTGTCTAATACAACTTTCTTGTCCAAAGGTAATGCTAATTAGCCTCCAATTACGGATAAATAGGAATCATTTACACTTCAAAAGTGAAATGAAACAGTTGTATGAAACACTGACTGACAATTGGCAATGCATGAAACAATTATTTCATAAGGCAGAAACATTACAAAACAGGGTTCTTTTCTCAATAGAAAAGGCACATCTATTTGTATATATATACACACACATATATATATATATATATATATATATATATATATATTTATATATATAAGTAAAACACATGGCTTTATATTTTAAGGTGGGTAATAAATGATTTAATGATAGCCTCACTTCATTTGCTTTTATACAACTTAAGGCAGCTTTAGAATATAAAGGTAAAACAAGCCTCTGTCGAACACTCCGCGACATTATAGAAATGTGATTAAAAACATATTACATTTAATCCATCTCTAGGCAGTGCATATATATAAAAACAAACATTTTGACTTTACAGTTAATTAGACTGGGCTTTAAAGAAGCACTTATACAGTTAAAACAATATTACCTTATATTACCTATATTATGTGACATAAATTTAATTAAATTCCCAATATTAAAATATACTCCCTGTTCTTTAACAGGTCATAAATTACAGACTGAACAATGCCGTATAATTGTACGGTCCACAACTCAGGGGTTTTTCTTCTAACCTCTATTTTAACAATTGAGCATTTGTCACCTTCTGGTTTTTTTTTTAATTGCAGCACCAGTTGTAGCTGGTATGTGAGTAATTTGCTAAACTGATGATAATATATAAATACATTTATGTATGCACAGGTCCAACAGTGCTGACCTGTGTCTTACAATAGACATTTCATTTCATTGCAAAGCCCTATACAATCTGGTGTTGGTAGGGACATTTAAAGTCTCTCTTTGATTGATACAGTTAAGCTGAACACATTGCCCACCATGCCAGTCCACTTGCAACATCTACTGGTGTGGTCGAGTATGAACAGTGTTGCCACCCGGCCAGTATTTTGCCAGCCTAATGGGTAAAACACCTGCAAAGGCCAAAGCCAATATTACAAATTTACCAGCAATGTAAATCTGTAATGCTTTATAGTTCAGCCCCTGACCTCCCCTTAAGCCCCAATCTGCCCCAAATTTACCTTTCCTTCTCTTTCTTCTCCTACCCTGATCCTCCTCGCAACATCTGTGATGTCATAGCTGCCCAGTTTTTATCATTACTCCTTGCTACATCATGACCGTGCCTTTGTATCTCTGCCCCCCCTCTCCCACTGGGCGGTAAATGTATTCTAAAAAGGTGGCAATTCTAAGTATGAATGAATGATGCTACCAAACTCCTGTGACTATTTCCCTATTCTTTGGTAAGTGCTGCCTCTGGTCTGAGAGGTACAGGTAAATGCTACATATTACATATTTAGCACTGATTCTCTGTCCTGAAATGTCATTCTTGTCTTTCAGTGCCCTGCTTTACTTCCCATCACACTTTATCCCAGCTTGTATTCTTTATTAGTTCTACTTCCCATCACTAGTGATGGACAAATGTTTCAGCAGGCATGGATTCGCGGATTGTTTCACGAAACGGATGAAAATATTTGCCACGGAAAAATTCGGCGCACATCCAAAAAAAAAGATTAGTTATGGTCATCAAAAGAATAGCCGCGGGCGACAAAAGAATAGGCGCGCAAAAAAAGAAAAGCCACGGGCGAGAAAAGAATAGCCATGGGCGACAAAAGAATAGCCGCAGGACAAAAGAATAGCCGTAAATTCGCAAATTTTTCGGCAAAACAAAACGGGACAGATTCGCTCATCACTACCCATCACACCTTTATGCATTTCTGTCCTGCATGAAGGAAAGTACTAAACCACTTGTACTAAATAAAGCTGATAAATTCCAATCAGGTGACTTCCACTGCATCTTTCAAAGTAATAAGCAAATCCCATTCAAAAGGGTGGCTCTTGGAAATGCTGCCCTTCACTCGCCTCAATCCCTATGTGTTTTGTGAAGTCTGTATCCTTCCTCAGGGGAACAAAAACCATTAATGACCAGGAACTGAGACTAAATTGCTTATCAGAGAAGGAAGCACAGAGCACAGAATACATCCACATGATATATCACAAGAAGTCTTGGATTCTATTTTATTTGCAGTAGATGATATAAGGGAAACATGTTTTTATTTCTCATATTTTTATTTCTCAAGTTCCTCTATATAAGCTATATAAGAATTCCAACCTGTAAAAGGGTGGAAAATGTAAACTGTGAATGTATATGTTTATTGCATAAGTATGAAATGATGTTGAAATGATTGTACATTGTAATGTACAAATTGACTGTAATGTGTGAAACTGGTGACCAGAGGGCCAGTGAAGTAACTGTGTTATGTAATGTGTGGAAGAGGCGCAATGTCCACCAGGGGGAAGTAGAGAGTATAAAAAAGAACCTGCACTAATTGGTCCCAGGGTCCAGACTGGAGGATGTTGCAGAGGGAGGTGAGTTGGACCAGTCTGCATTTTAGCTAAGTTAGGAGTAGTTAGTGCAGGATAGAGGGTGTTATAATGTGCATTAGGTGTATGAGACAGGTAGGGTAGAAAGAATTGGCAGTTGCCACTCCAACTAGGAGGTAGATGTAATAGTTCCTGACAGATACTGTATCAGTTAGGTTCATAAGTCATAGAGTAGGGCTAGCGACTAGTGAGAGGACGGCAAGTGTTTTACTAATGTAGCATCGCTTGCACCTCCTACAGACCTGTTTTGATGAATTACCTATTGTCATAACATCTTGTTTAACACGGATTTGCAATTGTATGGTGAAACAAGCACTTTTTGATTATCTATTGGTGTACTTATGAGAGTATGTGTGATTCATAAAAAAAATGTAGAACTGAGAAACCATTACAAGAGCAGGCCTATCTAGGGGCATAACCTCTGGTGGGACTTACTGGCTGTTTACATGAGCAACCCTCTACCTCCTTCCAGCAAATGGAAGCTTTTTGGACAATATTGCATCCAGATTGCCTTCAAATATGAGCACAATGTAAATTACAAAATTGCAGATGTAATCCAATGAATGTGCCATCCATTAACTGCACCGTCAGTTTACACTATGGCTTAGAAGAACACACATGCCTAGCAGATGAGTTGTAGCAGTCACACTGCTTTAAAGAAACATGATTTATAGTAACCAATCCCATCCTCTGCCTGATAAAATGATATGAGGAAGTTATTTTTTCCATTTTCACTGCTGTTACTGAGGAGTGTTACCTAGCTCAGTGTAATTTCTTTAGCTATAGGTAATTAAATTAATGACCTCATTAAGCTCCAGTATAGCAATTCCCACGCATTGCAAAGGACTTCTCATCACGCAGTTCCCACCTCTAGGTATTTCTTTCGACTCGTCATGATTGTTACATCTTCACAAACTGTAAAGTATAGAGCACTTGAACGCGTGCATTGTAGGTTATCATCTCTCCGGCTAAATCTTGTTAATGGCTAAAACAGATTGCTCGAAATATGACGATACAATGAATGGGCTAATGCAGCTAAAATGAAGCAATCATTCTTGAAATGCTATCATTAAAATACATGCTCAGTAGTTTGGCTTAATAGAACCCATTTTCTTCAAATTCAAACAAATTCAAACTGATTCCAAATCAGTAGATAAAGTTAGAAGGAACCGCCGTTGCAAGCATTCTTATGTTTAAGCAAACACTGGAGGGCGGTTGTACAGTTCTGTATTATTCAGTTAGGGGGAACCAACCGAATACTCTTCTCCCTTTTTTTTTAATCAATGAAGACAGATTTATAATATGTTAAATAGATAAATTACTTACACATCTCTCAAAATATTTTTAAAGGTGTAACCCACTGACCTGAACTGAATTATGTATTATGACTATAAATTATGCTGACAGCACACTGTACTCTGCACAAATTTGAGAGTAGACTCATAATTTTGCAAAAAAAGAAACTTTGGGAAAATTTGCACCTGAGCAGTAACCCATAGCAACCAACTGGTACTTAGATTATTTTTTTTAGCCAGCTGCAGGTAGATCAATGAGAAGAAACAACTGATTAGTTGCCATGTGTTACTGCCTAGTGTTTCTAAATAATCCCCTTTGTCATGAATATTTGAAATCTAAGATTTTAACGGCAATATATAAAAAATACCAGGAGCGGTTGTCAGATTAAATGCTTGATTACATCCAGAAAGAGAGATAACTGAGCACTGGTAGATAGACCGTAACTTCTGGGTTGATACTATGCATGCACCAGTATGGCAGTGCGACTGTGCCTGTAACATCACCAAACTGGAATGAAAACCAAGCATAACCATATAGTATCATGAATGTACAAATGCATGCACATACTGTATGAATTTGATGCAATATGCTGTGTTTGTTTCTGAAAGGGTTTTTAAAGGGGAAGTCTATAAGGCAAGGGTCGGTTATCATACCAACAGGTGAATGAAGTCAAGAACTGAATAGGCAAGAGTGGGATGGAGTGGGTAAAGGGACAAGATTAGGTGGCATAGACTTAGAAACAGGACTGGTGCACAAACAGGAGCAAGAATTAGGTACAAGCTATAGTGTTCAAACTGTCAGAGGCCAATTATCAGGTAAGGAAGTGAGATCAAGGAAGGGTTTCAATAGAGCTCAACCAACTCTGATTGGCTGACCAATAATGCTGCTGGGTTGCAATGGGAGGGAAAGGTGAAAATGTGAGGCTAAAAAAGGATGAGAGTGAATTAGAGATGAGATGAGATAACCCACCAGCTGTTTTCTTGGCCTAATGTTAAGGAAAGTGTCTAGAAACCAGTAGGTTCCAGGCTCAAATCCCGATCCTAACAGTGTTCCATCTGATTTGCTGGTAAACATAGCCCACAGTGAGAGCCCTAGAATTACCACAAGCTTGAAGGTGGCAGTAGCTTTAGGGTTCCTCTGCATCACTATGCGCCTTCTCTACCAAGGTGGGATAGTCACAATGGTGCCGAATGCAACTATAGTGAAGGGCAAGTGTCTTTGGGAGCAAGCATCTTAATAGCTTTAATGTGTACCTTCACTGCATCCATTTTTGCATGACTGCAACTGAGGTTGTAGTGGTAAATAAGCCCTAGTAGTTTTTATAAATCTATGCAATTTGGATAATGCAAAGTCAAACCAAAAAAGTGCCCCCTTGCTATTAAAATAATCAACACATGCTGATTGCCCAGAATGATATTTCTTATTCATTGTTCTAGATCTAGATAGGGTATAATCTGTATATTTGGTCTCTTCTTGGTCACAATGGAGTTAATGTAAGTGGGACAGGCAAATAAACAGTTAAAGGTTACATCATATTGCTGCATGAGTTCTCTCCAGACAACAAGTATAGTGTAGCATTCGGTTACAGTGTTCACCGATGCAGTTCACCTGCAATGATCACTCACTCAGAAAGTGTTGAAGAAACAATAAGTCTCCTTATGGAGCTGTCAGATTCAGCTGAATGCCGGCGGATGCCTTCTCGGCCCTGGCTTTGTGCCAGACTTACAGTAGATAGAGCAAGTCTTCAGTTGAACAGGCAGTTTCCACATACTTTTGGTATCTGAGAAACACTTTTTCATTGCCATTGACTACTGTGCTAATACCTACATCTGTCAAATTGTGCTTTGCACAAAGCAAAGTCAAGGAAAAGGTCATGTAGGAACTTATTAATAAAAGCTGCTATTGCGGCACAGCAGGGATATGGCAGCCATCTTTTTTTTAACTTTCTATTTGCAATGGCTATTAAAGGAGTTTATATTGACAAATCACATTTAATGGGACTGAGTTACCTATATTGTTGCTTAGCATGCTATGTCTGAAAAGGAACATGTAATTGTCATATGTACTGAGGAGCCATGCTGATTTGCTGGCAACATACGTACTGGCCACCTAAAGATCCACAAAGCAAAAATATTCTATGACCTTTGACAAGAAAGGCAGTTTGCCAATGTTGACAATGTAGAATCTATCTGATGCCCTTAGCAGATATTAAGGCTGCTGCTCCTATTGATGGGGCTCTAGCCATATGAATTCATAGATATTGGGAACCTACAGTGCTACTGAGCTCCATATTGCTCTGATGACTGTGTGCAAGTAGCTTAAAGAAGAACACATCCTTGGGGAACATTTTGAAATTATCTTTACAGTCAATGATGCCCAATTACATACTGATGATAGTGCCCCTATCAAGATCAGTGTATATCAATGTATTGCTATTATATTGCATTTAACATTATGGCTAACTGCCTGCATTTATAATATCTTTCCCCTAATGTATACACACTGCAACCTGTCTGTTTTATGTCAGAAAATTGGATGTCTAAACACTCAGGCAACTAGATAACGTTATAATCCACTGCACTAATCCACCTACCAATATTCACTATAATTATACAAGCAGAGATACTGTCAAAAGGGGACTAAAATGTAATTGGTGGATGTAATTGCCTGCAGAGGCTACTAAATGAACCTTAATATAAATAACAAGGATCAAGTATGCCTTGAAGTCTTGCTTAATGCTATGAGCTGTTATATGAGCTGTGAAGATAATCTCAGTTTGTGATCACATGACCACATTACATATAGCGTTGCAATATAATTTATTCAAATGATATCTGAACTAATGCAGCTGATCCTATTATGATTATTCATAGTAAAATCTAGTTGGCTAAGATATTATTGTAGTCTATATGGGGAATTTTTCTGAAAGAAACTGTAACTTTATCAGCGTTACTTATCATTTTTGTCTGTTGGAACACTGGGCTTGGTAAGGCCCCCGGGGGACTGCTGTGGGGACCAGGAGTCACAGTTTTATAGAATCTTGCCTTTTAAACAGTGTTCTAGATGACGTACTATACATTATACAGGAGTGAGGCAGGATGAGTATATCCTCTTGCAACTTGACCTTCTATTCACTGGCCCCAAGCCCCCAACATCTGTTATCCAAATATTCTGTTTGATGCATTGAAGTAGCCAAAAACACGCAGATGTAATATTTCTTAGTGCAATTGTGTTGATAGCACAGACATGTACCACATAAAAAGAGAGGAAGCTCCGCTGCAGAAAAACATTTGTGCTAAGTTGCCGTTCTGGAGTGAGAACAGATAGTTATCCAGGTGAGCACTCGTGTGCTATATCTGTCCCTGTCTATGCTGCTCAATAACTCTGATATAATATAATTGTTTGCAGGCAATGGAAAAGAGTTAACTATTCTCCAGGGCCATTTAATACAGTTATTTTGTCGTTGCAAGAAAAAAAAGCTTCATATCCGCTGCTGTTCAGTGTATTTCTGGAAATGATTTCAAGTATGAAAATAAACAGAGTTTGAAGAAAAAATTCTTGACTGCCCTTTTGTGCTGTTCGGCATCGGGCTGTTTTGTTTGCCTTCCTGCAGATATTCCCTTTAGTGTTTATCATGTGTGACTGTGTCGGGGTGATCAGGGGGTTACTGTGCCAATCTGCCTTAACAGAAGGGAGATATCACAATAACGTTGCCCTGTTTGTTATTATGGTAGAATGTAGTATTACCACGACTTGCCTTTGGGGTTGTGATCTGAATATGTACTGTTAACACTGTATCCTGTAATACGTATTATATAAGCATACATTCATACAGACATAGCCAGTAGTGATGAAATGTTTTGCCAGGCATGGATTTGCGGCGAATTTCCGTGTTTCGCCACTGGCGGATTCTTTCGTGAAATGGATGAAAAAATTCACCACGGAAAAATTTGCTCGTGTCAAAAGAATTTTTGCGCATTACAAAGAATTGTTGCGAGCATCATTTTCACTGTTTCACGAATTTTTCAGCGACGCAAAACGGGACAGATTCGCACATCACTAATAGCCAGCTCTATTCACACAAATGTAATCAGTCTCACCTCCACGTACGTCTATGTCTATGTATTTGAGCAAACATATACAGTCTGCTCAAATACATAGATGCTGCCAGCTTTTTACCCGCAGGCAAAATCATCCAACCAAATACAGACACAGCCAGCTTGCGCATATCGCCAGCCACCATTTTTTACATATACACATGCACAAACATATGAAGCTTAATTCTCTAAGTTTGGGTGTTCGTATATTTGCTGTAGAATGGCTTTCAGTATGGTTAAATAATGGGAGAGAACCAATGTACAAGATCAACATTCTCAACTTCTGTTTCTACGGCACAGTGACAAGCAGTCTCTATATATTCCTCTTAACTGTCATGGGGTTAGATGGGCTCTATGGAGGATATTTAGCTAGCTAGATAGCCAGATCATATAACAATCTCTGTAATGGTTTATTTACCAGTATATGCATATATCTGGTGTGTTGTACATATACCTAAGTCTTTCAGATAATAGACTTGCAAGTCAACTAAGCAAAATAGTATATGGATGAAGTGAAATGGATGCACAATGATGTTAACTTTGGGCCTTTAGCAATTATTATTTTACCTTGTGCAGTTATATACATGGCTACTGTGGCTCGGTTCCTTTGTGTAGGCAGCAGCAGATGTATGCAGTACCACTACAGTGATACCCTGTACAGTCCTATAGCTGCACACACTGCATTTCTGAATCCATCATAATTATAATTGACCGTTACAGAAATCATGGAAAAATAGAATAAATGAAGAGACCCCAAGAGGTCTTCCTGTGTGTGTCAGAAGATTATGTATCATGACTTGATGTAATCTCTATAGAAGATCTGATGTAAGCTGCAGAAATAAAATATAATGAAATTCCAGATGAGAAATCCCACCATCCCAAGACTTATTGCCATACTGTCACGAGGTTGGAATGTTGGCTTTTGTGCTCCCCTGCATTTAAAAATATGCGTTCCACGCCTAAAACAACTTATAGCGGCAAAGAAGAGAATAATGCAAACCAAAACTGAACCTCCTGTTCTTAGTATGTTGCTTTTATAACTGAAAGAAATAGGTTTTCCCCCACAGAGGTAATTCTCACAATGGGAATAAGCTGTGTTCGAACTGCAGTTGTAAAACATGTTCCTGCGATAACAACAAGATGTTCTAGATAAGACTAATTCATTTAGGATTCTATGACATCACAGAGAACTTAAAATCTACTGAAAGTAGAGACTTTTAAAACCAAAACATATCCTTTCCATGTAATGGACACAAGATATTGCAGATCCAATGGAACATAAATATACATATATATATATACACATAATATATTTATATATAGGTACCAGAGGGCCTAGTTTTAGGGGGGGGCACCCATGGGTGTATGTATAATTGATGAATTAAAAGAAAAACTTCTGAACATCCTGAGCACCGGCAGTGAAAGTGATGTCATCTGCTGCTGGAAGTGACATCACGCTCCCCTGTGCACGTACTGTCACTTCTGTATGCTGGAAGTGCATTTAGGTCTGGTGCTTAGGGTGGCACCCAGGGTAACTACAGCCCTGGTAATAAAGCTTGGAGTGGAGCATGCTCTGTATATGGGAGGAGTTACTGTCAAATGAACAATATTGGCTCATATAACCTATTCCGGGTGGATGTAACAAAAAAAAAGGGTCCCTTGGCAATAGAAAGGCCCAACGTGTAGGCAAGTGTATAATCTTAGGAAGCAAATCCTCCAACAGCCTGTATCCCCCCAGCATCCCCCTTTATCAAGTAGCCCCTGGTCCAGCCATCCCTGATGTGTATATTGAAAATATCTCACAACAGTTGCACAATCTAATATGTCATTTGGTCTACGTTCTTAGTATTTGTTCAGCAGTATCTTGGACCAAGGCCTATGCAGAATAAAGCTGCTGTAGATGAATATCATTACATTTTGTTCACATTTCGGAGCCTGAAAATGTGACAGCTTAAACCCCCTTTCACAATGGGCATCACTACCAAACAATATATGAAAAATAGCAAGAGTTATGAGTCCTTTGTGAGCCGACAGGAATCCCTGCGTGGTGTTCCAATCCAATGTAACTGGCAGATTTCCCACGCTCCTAGAACTGTTTACAAACTAACTGTACCGTTTATGTTAATTTTTTTGTTATTTGTTATTTTTTTTTCTTCATAAACTCTTTTATAATTTTATTACATTCTCCCCAGGGATGATGGAGGGACAGCGCTGCATGCTGTTGCTTTCCATCTGTAAGAGACCGGGAATAGAGCCAATGCTTTTGAATACTTACAGGGTCGCTAGGTCAGCAGAGAGCTGGCTGGTTCTGATTTTTCCACATTCCCAAAAGGATAGCTGCTCACCTCATCATATTGCGGAACACAAGCAACAATGCCTTCTGCCTCCTGCGATCAGGCAAGTCAAATAGGAGTTAATTGAATGCTAAATATCATTCTGTTTTCTTGGATTTCCAGTGCATGCATCAAAGAACATTTCAAACAGCTCTTCCCGAGAAACTGCACATATATATATGTGTTTGTCCTGTGTGCACATCAAGGCTTTTTTTTTATAATACTACATTTAAATATTAAACACCTAATTACATAATATATACCACACTGTACATGCTAGTGGTCACCATGTTTTTATTTACAATGCAGTATTTTCCCCCCGTAATATCAGTATTATTGCAGTCACCAAGGGAAGGTCCACCTGGCATCATTGCGACCGATGTATCAAAATTGCAGTTGCATTTTGACAAATCAGATGTAATTGCATTACTTCCAGCTTTCACAATCAGTTTGCACATACAGACAATTCTTAAAATGCAAATCTGTTGCATCTATTGATACAGCCTTCTCTGGGAACCCTAGAGTTCCATCAATTTCAGAGGCAGTAATAGCGCCATCATTTTCCCCATTGAATCCATTGATGCTTTTGGGAACCTTAGGCAGGAGGAAGGCAGCAGCACCAAGTAAAACTACACAGAACTGACTGCAGCCAATTTTACGACACACAACTGCACTTGTGATTGTAAATTACCCCTGCTGAGCTCTTCAGTAACAGCTGACCCTGCCCATTAGACCTTACAATGCATTAGTAGCCATAAGAAATTAGCAAACCCAGCACCAGCTTAGCCCCATGAGTCAGTAAGCCAATTGAAAGTATCCTTGTTTCCTTCATGATCCATTGGCTAAAGGTGTCAGACTTCCAGAAGCTAAATAAGAACATTTGCACACACTTACAAGACATTCTTAAAGGTACATATGGTTTCTATAAAAAGGCAATACAGAAAAAAATGTAACAAAACTGAAAACGTCAGCACAAAAAAAGTGATAGCTTTTTCAATAATAAACAAAAATGTTTTTTTTATCTGTAAATAATTATGTGTGCCTTGGATTTCTTCATATTTTTGATTGTCTGTTCAGGCAAGATCCGTCCCGTGTATTACATGGCATTACATTGTATCTTATATCTTATTTTCTAGACTGACCTCTGAGTAAAAGGAGTTCTGGGGAGAAGCACAGATGGTTAAAATAAGGGGGTTTAGAAATACACATAAAAAAAGAAGCAATGGGAGCAAGGAGGGTCCTGAAGAGTCACGGGCAGGGTGGGGGCCCTCAGGATCAACTCATTTTCCCTACGTCAGTGCTGTAGACAACATAGCTGCTTATTCTCATCTGCCTGGAAGGCTTGTATTTGTCATTCTGTCAGGTATTAAAAATCCTGATATAACAGTCCAGAGAGAATTAAAGCAATTATAGACTTACATCTTGTTTATAAGTGAAAGCTTTTGGGAGTCATTAAAAAGGAAAACGTATATTACTTTAAACTTGTCCCAGAAATACAAGTTAAACTTATATTTAAAATGTATATCCATTGGTCATGCTGGAGTGACTCCTAGGGGCAGATTTACTAATGGTCGTAGTTCTTTTTTCCACAATTCGTGTTATTTTGCACTAAAACATGCTTTTTTTATGTAAAAAACACAAGTTTTTCGCCATTTATTATGTGTTAAAACCATGAAAAGCACAACTGTAAAAATACACCATCTAGAAGCTGTCAAGGTCATGTAGAGCTGAGTTGGAGCTGTCCTGGGCAAATTGTATCTTCTTTATTTAAGTCATGGTTTTAGAAGTTTTTGGGTTTTCTTGCGTGCAAAAATTCTTCTTGTTCCACATTTTAATTGTTTTTTAAATTCAGATCTTTTAATAAATGACTAGAAATTTGTGGTTTTAGTGGAAATTAGTTTTTTTGTGGCTTCAAGAAACTCTAAAACCACTAAAATCAGAATTTTAATAAACACTTAGCTTCTGAAGAGCAGTCCTGAGCAGACTGAGCATGTGCAGTGCCACTGGCATTCATAGCAATGTTAAAGTTATTTACTGTTATAGGGCAGCTGAACCTCTTGGTTGGAATAGTAAGTTACTACTACATACAGTAAAAATATACAGCATTCCTATTTTATATACTGTATATATATATATATATATTTTATTTTTAGTTCAGCTTTAAGCTGGCCTTGGGCATTAAGCATAAGCTTTAAATTCAGAGTGAAGGGTATCTACCAATGGATTGCCTCTATAACAGACATTTTAGAACTGAAAGCATTGGCCTTTAGATTCTCTAACAACCAAAAAAAAGATAAATTTGGCATTCCCAAAGCTGGAAATAGACTGGCTGACGTGTAGAACTCTTGTTTTCTTTCAGCATTTGGGGAACGGTTTAGTTCCCAGGTTATTAATAGTTCCCCAGTTTTAAAGGACCCAGAAATCCCACGCTGTGGCTCCGGTACTAGATCTGCATATTCTATGTAGAACGGTCTGTCAGTTTCTTATTACTTAAAGATAATTGCCAATGTACTGTCAGTTTGTATGTGACTACAGCCACGTAGTTATTATTTTACATACTAATTTAAAATACTAAAATGATTACTTAATAGCAGTTTTGCTAATTCAAACTTGAATCTGCCAGGCAAGCAAACTCTTCATTTTGCATTTATATTTTAAAGTTAAAGCATTAGTCATATTACTGGGGGGTAAATTAAATGGGTAATTTACATTTCCCTGGGCTCAGGGTGCTAGAATGCTAAGGGACACAAGAGTAGAGGAGCAGAGTGCAGTGCTAGGAGGTACAGGTCATTCCCTCACTTGTGTGTCTGGTTGGGAATGGGTCAGGGACCAGTAGGGGGAGGCCTAAGTGCCTCTCCCTCTTGGATAGAGCTCTGCTTAACATTAGTAACACTATTCAAGAGACTAGCCTCAGGTCAGAGGCCTGCAGCCATTCAGCAACAGCAGAACGCAGTAAGCAAAGTGGAAAAAATGGGCAATTGTGGCCTTTTATTCGCACACTGCACACCGTGTACATGATCTCTCACTTTTAATACTTTTGAGCAGTTAAACATGTATACACCATGCACATCAGCCAGTCTATTTCCAACTATGCATTTATCCATGTATATATCTCTCACTTGCTTTCAATTTGTTTTAATAGGCACTTGTAATTGCAATCTTTTGGAAAAATCACAAGTAACTGCAGCAAAAGCAAAACTGAGCTCAGCTGCAATGACTCTGGAATTGTATGCAATGTGGGCAAAAACAACATGATTTGTTTCCAAAATTGCACTTTGTAAATGGCACTTGTGGACATAAATGAGCCATACAGTGTCAAAGCCTCAGCCTCACTGAGCGCAGCTATTTTACTATCCAGATATGTGGCCCATTAGCAGCTGTTGTTTGAAGCAGGTTTGTAAAATGTTAAAGAATGGAAAATGACCCTAAGGCCTTAAAGATATTAACAGTTTTGCAAGTTAAGCAACTATTTCCTTGACATACAGCTGAACTTGGCTACATGAGAGCACCACGTTGTGCAGTTTAGTCTTTAGTTTAAGATAGAACCAAGGAAACTAGAACCGCTCTTTTGTTACAAACAAATCTCCAAAGTACAACAGGAAGAAATTGAATCTTTTAGCACATATTCCCTTGGACGCTGTCTAGGGCAGGGATCCCCAAATTTTTACTTGTGAGTCACACTCAGATTTAAAAAGAGTTAGTGAGCCACACAAGCATGAAAAAAGTTCATTGTGGATGCCAAATAATGACTGTGATTGGCTTCTTGATAGCCCCATGTGACTGCTGGCCTGCAGGAGGCTCTGCTTGGAGTAAAACTGTACCTCCGTGCTTCCAAAACTTGTCTCCAAGCCAGAATTTCAAAAATTGGCTCCTACTTTGAGATCACTGGGAGCAACATCATGTTGCTTCGCAAGTCACTGATTAGGGATCACTGGTCCAAGGTCAAAACTTTTATAATTATTTATTTTTTTTATCATTAATTTTTTTTTATTTACTTCTGGATTTTCCATGTAACGTAACCCAGTCAGTAAAAGCCCCTTCCAAAGACGGCACAGAAAATTATAGGAGGATTTAGCTTTCCTTTACAGTTTGTATTTTACTAGAACCAAGGAAGATATTGCTTGGTTTGAATGTGAAAATATTTCCTGTGTGTGCAGTCAGTCAAACGTTTAGCACGGACATTGTTAAGGTCCCATGAAACCCAACACTGGCGTTGACTCAATTCAATTTAAATATACTCTCATCCCAAGTCACAAAGATTCAAATTTTTTTACTACTCTGGGCCCTTGATGTAAACTGTACCTCAATTATTCTGCCTGGTGTTGCTGCATACAACACCAATTTAACAAAAAAGTAATAAACCTTGAGATTCTTCATCTGTTTGCCTCAATTAATAGAAGATAAATGGTGTCTTGGGAAGTTGGCGCGGTTACATTTATCAGTCAGGATTGTGCGTGTCTGCAGGAGGGCCCCTCCCAGACATTAAGGAGTAATTCTTTGCAATACATGAGTGCTCATTTTTTAAAGAAAGTGTTACAATAGGGAGTTCATAATGAAAGATCTATGTTTTATTCCTTGGTAGTCATACCCACTTGGCTTAATTATTTTTATAATGTTGAAATAATTATAGAACATGGCGATGCCATCCCCAGTGGAAGCCATGCATCATTTCTACGATCCCACACTTTGTCACATGAAAGTGAAAGACAGAAAGAGAGAGATACCAAGTTAGTGTCAGGGTTGGGGTGGAGGGGGGAGGGAACTAATTAAAAAATCAGACAGATATTATACAGTTTTCCCTGTGTGTCATGACTTGACTACAATTCAGAGATGATCAGAGTAAAGTCTTTTTTTTCTATCTCTGGCTCGTAATGACTCAAGGGAGCACTTTAATTTAATTCATCTTACACAGAAATAACTGCCCAGGAGCACTTGCCTTTTTTCTTTTCATCCTCTTCAGTTGGGAAAGATGGTTCTGTTTTAAAAACCTGGCTTAGAAAGTCGATTTAATACTTAAAGGAAACTCTAATCCAACTCATACAGGAAAGTTACAGGCAAGTTTGGCATTTGGCCAAAATAAATATATTTTGAACGCTCAAATTATTGTTCTTTAGAAATGTCAAAGTGATGCACTTGCCTGGGAAAATAAAAATATGCACTACCGTTAATTTCCTCGGATACAAGTAGTATATTGTATATATTCATCTAGAAGGCCAAATGTTTAGTGCTTATACGGAATTAGAATTCCTAACTGATGCTAAAGGTGAGATTACTGTAAAGTGCTTGTAAATGCTCCAAAAATTCTGCACCCTATTTTCCAGGCTTTGAGTTTTGACATCTTTTGTTCAATGAATCTTAACTTGTCAAAAAGCTGAGCCCCGCTCTGCAAATCTGGGCCACACACTTGAGTGGAGTAAGTTATGGGCAGAATAAAGGTAAATGGATAATTGCATCTTGTTCAGCTTCAGATAAATGCAGTGAACCTAACGCTATTGTGAGTGGCTGGGTGGTCATAACACATCTGCATTTGATATGTGGCTTAACATGTCACTGATTGGTTAAATATACTGTGCATCCATCTGTAGAAAGAAAATTCTAGTTCAGTAACAATTTACCTGCAGTACTTTCATGGCTTATTTGCTAATGGTGGGGAAGAGTGCAAACACTAAGCTGAGGTAACACTGCCTGGGTTTGGCAGTGCTGTATTTTTAAAGTGCATGTTGGAAGTAGCATGTTGGCATCCGCCCATCCCAGCTCACTGGCACCCAACACCACTAGGCATAAGGTGCAAAGGAGCTCTATGGCAGGCAGAATATATCTATGCTTTAGATGTAAGGAGCCCTGTGCTTAGTACCTACCCTGGCAGGCATTAAGGGCAGATTACCTAGAGCCAGTCAGCACTGTGATTGAAAGGTATAGGTATAGAACTCACTAATGTATGTATGTATAACTTTATTTATAAAGCGCCACAAGGGTACGCAGCGCTGTACAATCTTACAGAATACAAAATTACACACAGGGAGGACAAGTGATATAATAAATAAATAATGCCCTTGCTTGAAAGTCTGTGGGCACAGGTATTTAACCTCATAGTCACAACACTGCCTGGTTTTATTGTTAAGGTGCAGGCTAGTGCAGGTTTACAGGCAGCCCAGTCTGTACCCTCTCTAACTTTCATGTCATTCAGACGATCCACATAGGAAATGCCAGTAGGCATAGGTTGCAAAGGATTCATATGGCAGGCAGCAAGGACACTGTACTCTGCACCACTGTACTCTGCCAGTGAGGTGCCTATATGTCCCAGTCATAACAGGACAGTGAATGAGCACTGAAGGATGCAATTTTGCACCCCAAAGTACTTTTGCAAGACAGGGCATAAGTACTATACATTGTCACTTAAGACTTGATAATGATGCCAATAGATATCTCCCTTTATTTCAGAACAGATCTCACAAATTGGTTTATTGTAAAAATAATATTTATTATATGGAGGGTCTGGGCTCTTATAAATCCAATTCCTTGTTTTTGCTGACCAACTTTGATTAAGTTACTGATCATGCAATAATAGAGGCTGGTATTGTATTTATTGTGCTTCCTACTAAAATATGCATTTACATACAGTAGGGTGTGGGACAACATTTGCTCTCTATGGAAACTTACTGTGTAAAATCACATTCAATTTACCCCCTTATAAAACAAAGTGCACTAAGAATTAGTATATGTATGAACAATTTCAATATATAAACCTCCATGTAGAGTTTCCTTATTGCAGTTCCTTGCTAACGTTATTGAAGTCGGCAGTCATTTGAAACATGAAACATGAATAGTTCAATACCTACAGGATCATTGTGCTTGCAATTCTCTTTCTCACTAAAAGGAAACAAAAGGAATTTTCTTTTGTTTGCACAAAAAACATAATCTACAGCTTTCTACACAAATGTTGTATACTGATATGATGAATTTAAGTTGCATTTTGTGGGCAGACTTTATGACTACATATTAAACTTTAGAATGTTGAACACAACTAGATGTATTTTGCTTTTTTTCCCAGACTCCCGACTGCTCTCATTTTGTAAGCGATGGCGTTGTATTGTCTGCTTTGTCCTGAAAGCTCATCTTTCATATGAACTTGACATTTAATAATAAATGTCTGCCAGGACTGCTGCTAACTTTGCCATCTTGTCAGTCCATCTTCCCTGTGTGATTGACTACCATGGTATCTACCTCAAATTCTAATGACACTCAAAATGTATGTGGGCCTGAGATAAAAGAAGACATATGGGCATATGCACTTAATAGGAATACTGATTGAATTGGCATATTTGTCAATAACTTCAAAATAGTGAACGAGATAAAATATCTGTGTTTGCTCCATGCAGTCACAATGTCAAAAACTGGAATTTATGAAATCCAATAAAAGATACTGTAATATATGTATGAAATGTGTAAACTTCTGAAGTGTCCTATGGAAAATATAGACTTAAATCCTTTTTTTTAGAAATGTCAACTACATTGAAACTTCATTGAGTATTACAGTTTTACTCATAATGAACTTAGATCCCTTGAAACCCTCCAAGGTTTGAAAAAATAGAATTGTAGCAACAGGAAACATACATTTAAATTGCAGATGAATAGTATTAATACTAAAACTTTTTGCCCATAGTTATGCTGAGTATTATATTTACAATATGCATAGTACCCTCTCCCCAGACGTTCCTTTGGAATCGAGAGGGCTGTCAGGATCCATGCAGATTCAAACCCTGTTACAATGTGACAATTAGTGATGAGCGAAACGGCAAAAATGTCGCACCTGCGACTATTCTTTTGACACGCAACTATTCTTGTGACACCTGCGACTATTCTTGCGACAATTCCTTCAACAATTTGGACGTGAGACTATTCTTTTGACGCCCGAGACTATTCTTGCAACAATTTTTGGACGCGCGACTATTCTTGTTTGCTACCTGCCCAGACCTCAGCCTGTCTATCGGACACTGCTTATCTGCTGCCTACACAGACCTTGGCCAGTTATAGGATATCCCCTTCC
Source organism: Xenopus tropicalis (assembly GCF_000004195.4). Taxonomy (NCBI): domain Eukaryota; kingdom Metazoa; phylum Chordata; class Amphibia; order Anura; family Pipidae; genus Xenopus; species Xenopus tropicalis. Next base: position 124,369,553 of record NC_030681.2, on the reverse strand, counting down.
TCTGCTCAGCCATGTGTGATTATTACACCTTGCTGTATCTGCTGACTATGGCACTATCTACTGGCTTTACTTAGCATTTGAACTCAAGGCTATCTACACTCAGCCGGTCAGTCTTGACAAGGGCTCTTTGTGCTGCCCTACTTTCTATAATTCTTGTATTTGGATCCTAGAATCCTTGGTGAGCACATCCATAAATTGCTTTCTATATAACTACTAAAGTGCTACTGGCAAGCAGAAACATAGCCCTATTTCTTTGCCAAGGCAAATGACCTTGCAAAGCAATCCTAGGAAACATAACTCCATTCTAATCTCTTTTTTCTGCATGAGAGGAGACCAGAACACACACCTTTAAGGGTTCAGTGACTAAAGCGCCTTCAGCTACTATGAGATTAAACAAGTGACTAGAAGGCATTGTGGATTGGACCCAGTTAAGGAAACCCCAAGTGTCTGAAAAAGCAGGTACTGCATGTCAGTGATTAAGCATACAGGGCTAGCGGGGCTGTTCATAGAGCCAAAAACAGTGAAATATTAAATCATTTACAACAACACCTCCATCTCTTGCCTGCCTCCCAAGGCACAGATTATGGCCGATAATCACTTTGAAACAAAGACCTTCTTCTGCTCTATGTCAGGTGAATGATTGTCTCACACTCCCAATTCCTAATAGCTTTTATGAGTCTTCTGGTAAACAGCTCTAATATCTTCAAAGTTAGTCATAAAAGGCATTTTATTATTTTTCTAAGTGTCTTTACAAAGAATACTGTGTAGTTATGAGTCCAAATGAATAACTGGCAGGTTGTACTCTTTTCAGTAACTAAATATCCCATAGGAAACTTTGTCACAGCATAAAGAAGGTGTGCTGCTAAGAAACCCAGACCTGAAAAAGATTTACAGGATGCAGATGGGCTGGGACATCCTCCTTGCTTCTATTTCCAGTCCATGTGATTTGTGGTTAAACCTTTTCGATGCTTAGAGGGGCCTGCGGTGTTACGGGGGCCTGGAGTGTTACGAGGGCCTGCAGTGCCTGCTAGGCCATTCCAACAGGGCTCAATGTTTCTTGCTTAGCAGCCCTCCTTGCTGAGCAATACGTTCAGTTCCTATTGCATCTCAGCATATACTCGCTGCCATTCTCAGAACTACAGCTCTCGCCACAGTGACATAAATCTCCAAGCACTCCGCTTTCAGCAGGTGCTAAACATTTTCCCTAAAGTAAAGCGAGGAATGGCAGGTGGACACTTTCCTACACATGCTCATGCCACAGACGTGTTGGATGAAACACAGAGAAGGCTCCATAAGAAATGAAGCAGATTTCCTATTAGAAGTGACATTATTTTTCCCCCTCCGCTGTAAGAGATATTTGACAACACTAGTTGCAAGCGGTATAAAAAAAGAAAAAAAAAAACCCTTCCTGTGGTCCAAAAAAGTTAATTGCAATATGTTGTAGAACATCTGGGTTATTTTCCATTAAACCTGAGTGAAGCGTGGTGGTGCAGTCATTTCATTTTTTTTTGTAATAAAATTCACTTACAGTAAGTGAAGTGAAATACCAGATACTTAAGTCTGCCAAAGTTTATCAGTGTGAAGTCGTCTTGGAAACACATCATATCAAGATAAAGCATCCCTATATTTAACTGGTTAACTGCCATATATCTTAAAATCTACATTGCCAAGTACAGGTATGGGACTTGTTATCCAGAATTCTCGGGACCGGGGGTTTTCTGGATAAAGGATCTTTCTGTAATTTGGATCTCCATACTTTAAAGTAATACTGACACCATATGAATGTACATTAAAAGTTACCTATAGGTCATGTTGATCATTTTTTGCTGCTATGTTTGCTTTTGTTACTTGAAGTTCCTAAACCTGACTGTTTTGCCAACCTGACTGTCCCTTCCCAACCTGTCAGTTACAGCTTCTAATGCTAATGGCCTCCTGCTGGACAAATATGGCAGCCCCCTTATAGGAGAACATGGGGGATCGGATAGTTAATATAAAAGCATTGGAAAAATACTTAGAGGTTACAGTCTCATTATTACAAGTTATAGAAGACTCAACTTTGATATCGACTTTAAAGTCTTATATTTTTGCTTTATCAATCCCCTAAAGAGAGAACCTCCTTTTTCCCTCTTCTAAAATTTCCTCTGCAGTACTCTGGCAAGGTCCTACCGCTGTTGTGACAAATAAAACGTAAAATACATTATCATATATCCACTGTTTTGATCCAGAGGAAGGCAAAAAACCCAGCCTGAAGCCTGTGCCAATTATGCCTCTTGAGGGGAAAATATTCCTTCCTGACCCCCCCTTGGCAATCGGAAACATTCCCTGGATCAATGATTTGACATTCATTTAACATGAATGATACCCTGCAGACTCTCACGTTTATACTGTATAACATTACTGAAACCACAAATAACAGTACATACAGGAAAACACCCACATTCAGTTATTAATAAATAATATGAAAACATAAAGAAGTGAAACTCCTGGGATTTCACAAAATATGCAAAAAAAGGGACGGAGGGAGGGAGGCTGGGATGTTTCTACCTGCTCAGAGATAAGGAAGTGACCTGCATCTCTTGTGACATCACATCCCTCTCTTTCTCCACCCCCAGCCCAGCTTTCCCCCACCTTGACTCATTGCTTCTCACCCAATCACAGCTACACCTGATTCTGCCAATCTTTAAACATAAACCAGTGTAATCTGACTGCTGGTCAACCAGATCCCTTGTCATGCAGCCCCTGTGTTTATAGCTCCAGGGCTTTCCTTTATGCTGTTAAATCAGTGGTTCTCAACCTTCCTAATGCCGCGACCCTTTAATACAGTTCCTCATGTTGTGGTGACCCCCAACCATAAAATTATTCCTAAAACCTTTGGAAATATGTGTTTTCCCCCAGAGGGGTCCAGACCCACAGGTTGAGAACCGATGTGTTAAATGATAAGAAAAAGTAAAAAGAGCTAATGAAATATTCAGTGAAATGGAATGTTTAGTGAAATAAAGGGTTTGCCAAAATACAAAGATGAAAGAGAGTGTAGGACTAGCCAGAGATTACCTTTTTGGCACAAAATGTCTTAAAATTTCTTGAAAATATTTCTATAAAATTTCTATTTTGTTTTGTTTTCAATATTTTGATCTGGTTAGATCATATGAAAGAATACTCTAATGTCATTACTGATAACATAATACAAATAAAATATTTTTAAAAATATGGAGTGCAGATGAATAGTGATGACCAATTTTTTTTCACCAGACACATTAGCCACAAAAAAATTGCCTCAAAAAAAGCAAGAAAAACCCATTCACGTTAATGAATTTGGAATAAAAGAAACTTGAGAAAAAAAACCCATTGACAATGCATTTTGTGCAAAAAAATGCCCACAGTTTCACAGTTTCATGTCGGAAATGGGACAGATTTGCCCATCACTACAGATGATCCCTTTTAATGTCTCATTGAATGGTGTTATCCATCCGCATTGCACGCTGGAGTTATGATCTAGAAATGCTGAGGGGGGAGCACAACTTTCCTTTGTTCATTGTTTTAAACTGATAAAATACTAGTGCCCTTTTGTCCACAAGGAGTTATTGCATGCAGAAAGTTCCTCAGAAGACACAGTACAAAAGGAAAAAGATATTAAAATAACCTAGTTTAATAGTACAAACAGAGCCAGTCGATTTTTCTTTTTGGTAGGCTCCAAAGCACAAACTCCCTGAGGACCCTCCTTTTTAAATGTTTGTGCCACAGATATTATGAACTGATTTCTGCTTTATGCATCATCTTTGGAGCTTTTTTTATTAAAAATATAATGGTTACCCTTCTTCGGCAGATTTTCCACTGTGTCTTCAGCCCTCATAAACCGTACATTTTCTTGATAACCACAGAGCTTACCTAGTGATAATAAATTGTATGGATAATAACTAGAATGCTATCTAAAGTTATTACGGATAGGGCTGACATTTGTTTTAAGAGAGACACTTGAATCCTTGCACAGCCTCATATGAGCTCCCTGAAATATCATAATGGGAATATCACTATTTCTATAGGTTAGTTTATTAACACATATGACAATGAAGACTCATGAGACTGAACCACAATGTTCAACAACTCATATTGCCAGTTTATCATGTGTTGATCAAACTGTTCCAAAAAGTTGTTACAAGAGACTCAGTAGGCAACAGACAGCACATTATGTTGCTCCATCTGCCACTTATGACTGCTTTTGCAAGCAGTTTGTAGCTCTCAAAACTTCAGAAAGTGTCAACAAAATTAGGAAAATCATTTCATGTTTGAAAAGCGAAAATAATTCCAAGACTAGAAGCTGTCAATGTTTTCTCTTTAATGTTGAGTTTAGGGCAAGTGCTATATGCTACAAAGACAAGAGAGATGAGTGTTGTATGGCTCTGCTAGAACATTATCTGACTTCTTTATTCTAAGAAAAGAAGGAGCCTGAATCTGAATATACCTACATCACAAGGAAAATGGACACTCCATTGAGGACAGCAATGAATAGTATGAAAGAGGTGTGAAGGAGGCCATTTATGCTAAACTGGAACAACCATGCCTGAACAGAGAAGCAGGCCTGCAACACAACTTGTCAGCAACATGCAGTGCCACTTTACCCAGGCAGTTTCACAACAATTCACACTTCCAGTCATGTATATTAAAAATGGACACCTGCCTCGGTGAAAATCTTGGTACCATTGTGGCTGCATCCCACATTCAGCACCTAACTTAATTAACTCAATAGAACCATCAGTAGTGCTGCTACCATAAAACGAGTTGAGATAAAAAGCCACTCCTGGTAATTTCAAGAGCGAAATTCTTTTTAACCAGATTTTCAGATTTTTTAGTGCTGAGAAATGTATGCCCCCTCAGCCCATATAAAAACTGGTCAATTTAGGGTGGCAATGGCCCTCTCAAGGTGGCAATCAGTGCTGAAACGGCCCTGGGTACCATTGTGATTGAATGTTGGTGAATGTATTAGCTAATAAGGGATTAAATGTCTGGAAGTTTCCTACCATTCAGTTGAACTTCAAAAAGTTCTTGGATGAGTGGAGAAATGGTTTCAAGAAAACTCTTTCTTTAGACTTATTTCATGGCTATGGTAACTCGTATTGACTTCTACATAAACTTACTAGATTTAAGATGCTGATTTTATACATTACAGCTTTTATATTTTTTACTAAATTCAGTAGATTAATCACATTTATAAATCTGCCCCATCTCATCCAATTATACATCCTTTATATATGAATTAAATCAGTCTTGGAGTTTTGAAGTGATGCTGACACATCAAAAATGACAAATGCTTGGGACTTGCGTTTTTCAGATTGGATCACTGTGCTCCAAGTCAACTAGAAAACTTATAAACATGAAATAAACCCAATAGGATTGTTTTGCCACCAATATTAATTCATGCAGCTTAGCTACAAAGGAAAGGAATTATTATAAAAAAAAAATTGGAATTATATTCTTAAAATTGAATTTATGGAGGATTGCCTTCCTGTAATTTGGAGCTCTCGAGATAATGTGTTTCCAGATAAGGGATCCCAGACTCCATTTTAATCAAATAATTCAGAATTTTAAAAATGATTTCCTTTTTCTCTGTAGTAATAAAACAGTACCTTGTAATTGATCCCAACTAAGATATAAATAATCCTTATTGGATACAAAACAATCTTATTGGGGTTAATTAATGTTTTATAGATTTTTTAGCAGACTGGAGATCCAAATTACGGAAAGACCCCTTATCCGGAATAGCCTTGGTCCCGAGCATTCTGGATAACGGGTCCCATACCTGTAATGTGTTTCCAGATAAGGGATCCTATACCTGTAGGAAAGTAATGCCTACTTATCTATAAAGTCAATCAAACACTAATGTGATTATATTAAATGAATTCACAAAGTGCCCATTCCCCAATATGTGCTTACAATTGATGTGATTTAAACTGGGCAATGTTCAGATTTGGAGATTTTGCAAGTGATAGTGGAATACACTTTCTAAAGAGGTTTTACTAGAATGTAGAAGAGATTGTGTCAAGATATATCTTTTTAGCGGTGTGAAAATAGAAGTAATTGCTATTACAGGTATGGGATTCCTTATCCGGAAACCCGAATTTCGGAAAGGCCATCTCCCATAGACTCCATTATAAGCAAATAATTTCCAAATTTTTTGTTTTTTAATTTTTTTCATTTTAAAAATGAATTCCCTTCTCTTTACAATAATAAAACAGTACCTTGTGCTTGCTCCCAACTAAGATATAATTAATCCTTATTGGAGGCAAAACAAGCCTATTGGGTTTATTCAATTTTTAAATGATTTTTAGCAGACTTAAGTTATGGAGATCCAAATTACAGAAAGATCCTTTATCTGGAAAACCCCAGGTCCCGAGCATTCTGGATAACAGGTCCCATACCTGGAATACATATTATAATGTGCTGATCCAGAGCTTAGTATTGGACACTGAAAAGATTAAAGGAAGTGTTAAACATACACATTCTATTTTACTCTGTGGCAAATATCAGTGTTTATAGACCTCCCTTTAATACTAGCCATTGCAGTAGGTAAGGGAGTGAGGTAAAGATATTGCAAGTAAAGGGATGTACGGTCATTTTTTCTTATCAAGAATAAGGTGAGATTAGAGTTTACCTTAGAAAAACTCACCCACCCTTTATTCATTCCTATGGGATTTTCAGACGTGTATTTATCAATGGGTGAAAGTCAGAGTTCACAATTTGATACATACTTTTCTAAAAATCCCATAGAAATGAATAAAAAGTGGAATATTTTTTTCTGTGGCGAGCTCTCATCTCACACTTTGATATACTGTATCTGCCCCTAAGTGACAGCAGATGTTACCTCATAGAAGGAGTAAATATAAATACAGAAACAAGTGGCTGAATCATGTTTATGAGAGAATAATGAGTTAATATAGACTGTATTACACCATACAGGCCCCGTGTGTTATTCCTTCTGTCAGAGCTGCCCTAAGGCCCCTTCTCCTTTGTCTACAATTCACATTAGTGCTCTAAGCCCCAAGTGCTGAGCTTCACAACAAGTTGCAATGACATGAAATTATTAGGCATGCAGTGCTGGTAAATGGAAACCTTGGTAACAGAGCCTTCTTTAATTTTGATTCTTAGGTGAACTGACAGCTTCCTATTGGGTTTTTATACAGGCAGGCTTCATGAAGAACAGCCTTTGAATAAAGAGGGCCTTGAGGTCAAAAAGACCCAAAAAAAGTAGTAGCAAAACTGTCAAATGCATAAAAGGAAGAAGCTGCATATACAAAAGAGAGGTTGGGAACTTTACACTGAAATGAGTACATCCTATTAAAGCAATATGCAAAGATTCATTTCTAATTTCCTAATATAATCTAGAGCTTTCTTTAGATCAGAAACCCTGATGTTTGTGTTAAACTCAAGCCTTTTTTCCAAAATAGTACTGTTCAAGCTTGCTAATATGATCCTGCTAAAGAGAATAACAAGCTCCTTCACCCTGAGATATGTCAGTTTGTTCCGATGCTGCTGGGAACTTCTCTGAATGCACTCTGTGTACCTTCTAAATTATTGATAATTGTGTATGGAGAGAATGATGCTCCTTTAAAAAGTAAAAAAAAAATATTATCTTTCCCATAAATCACCTAGACTTTGGGGCACATTCATGAAAACGCAAGTTCTAATCCCGAATGGGATAAATTCAGATTGGATACAATAATTTCTTAAGATCGCAAATATCACGAATATGCTTACGAAAAAATAATATTAGTCACAATAATATCATATTGGCGATCCAATAGTCACAAACGATTGCAAAATGCAGGAAAACCTTTCCGACTTTGATAGGAATCAATGGCACTCTGCAACTCCAACCTGGCCCAAGGAAAGTCACGATACCAAAGCTTGAATGAATCCGAAACTCTCATACTCGGCGCGACAATGCGATTTTGTCGCACAAATTTTGTTGCAAAGTACGAAAAAGTTGCGAAAAATACCAAAAAGTTACACAGGTACGAAAAAGTCACTGAAAATACGCCGATCGTACGCTCGGAGCATTTGTGGATTAGTAAATGTGAAAAAAAAATTCTGTCTCTGGTGGAATATGATTCTTGTGTACAAGCTGATCCTCCCCTTCACCAATATTTAACCTATTTATATGAATGAAGCTTGCATAAGGGTGCTATAAACAAATAGATGTTTTGCCTGCCCAATATACACAGTTGCAATATTATTACTGAAGTGCACCAAGAACATAGTTAAAATATGTAGGAAGTGCTGCTTAGATTGTAAGCTCTTTTGGGCAGGGCTCTCTTCACCTCTTGTATCAGTTATTGATTGCTTTGTATGTTACTCTGTATGTCCAATGTGTGAAACCCACTTATTGTACAGCGCTGCGGAATATGTTGGCGCTTTATAAATAAATGTTAATAATAATGTTTATAATAAAAATATATATCCAGAATTTCTATAAAAACTCTTAAATTGAATTAATGTGGGTTAAAAACACACACATTTAAATTGACCATAAATCTCAGACTCCACAGGGTAAAGTGCATCAATATATACAATCTATGGTACATTTATAATGGCAGTATAAACCACAACAATCGACCTGCTTGAATTATATATATGCCTGGCTATACTGTATATCAGATATGGTAACAGACAAAAGATGTAGAAAAATATGTCAAATCTTATTCATACCAATGCCCCTTACTGGCCCAGTCTAAATAATAAATTGGTACATTGATTGATTGATAAATGCTCTTACATGCTTCTTAACATTTTTGGGGCTTGACTGGAAGCTGTTAGTGAGCAAGGACATCATTGGTTTGAGTTGAGATGATGGGCCCTTCATTCCCTTACTCTGGCCCAGTTGCAAGAAATGCTCTGCCATTTGCTCAAATATATTTTTAGGCCAGCACGTACAATCACAAATTGTGGTATGCACAGAGAATTTTGTTTGAAAACACAAGGACTAATTTCAATGAATAAGTCAGTCAGTCACTTTACTATCTTGTCTTTTGCTAGGGTTATCTTTGAAGGTCCAACCTTTGTGCAGATGTTGAACAATCAAACCCACCAGCAGGCCAGCCTTTAGTCAGGGCTCCCATTAACTTGTGAAATCATTACAGATATATGAATATATCAGTATATTGGTCATATAATCAATAACAACAACAAAAAATTCACAGCAGGCACCTAATCTCTCTGAATGTCCCACAGGTAATGATATAAATCGTTGGTGGAATAGAATACATGCATGTTTATCAGAAGCTGCCCAAAGTTGCCCCACAAGAATGTGAGCTTTCATGATTAACAGGCTGAGAAATTGTTATTCTTCCCAATTCTCAACACAATTTGTCCTTCAGGCTGAGCCCACCACCCACCGCTCCAAGCCCCCTAGGTAGCTCCACAGTTTGGAAAACACTAATCTGGATCCAGTCATCTCTCGATATATTATATATATTTTAAAAGGTCATTTTTGCATTTACAGCCAAAAGGGGAATATTGTCTGGAAATGCCATTTCATACCAATAATATAGAGAAAGGCTGAGATTATATTATTATTTAGAAAACGAGTGCTTACAATTTTCAAACACCTTTCATTCCTTTGATAAAGCATATATTTTGCTTCTTCCTATAGAGTGCTGTATATTTCTCTTCTTTCTTTTACTTCCTTCCCTAAGGGCTTATTCTACATTATTTATTATTTCGATCTGTCCAACGCATTCCTCACAGAAGAGAAGTCTTGGCCACAGGAAGAATTATTTTTAACCGCAGAGTAATAGTAAGCTTTTTGAAGCTGGAACATGCCAATGTATTGAGTACATATCTGGCTGCATACACTGCTTATTTCCCCTGATGGTTTATACATCAGGACTGTGTATGATGCTCTGTCTGCTAGTGAAGAAGGGTGGATTATATATGCACTGTGAGTAAGCAAGCAGATGTATCTGAGGGACGGGTGCGCTATCCAGGGAGAATAGCCACAGATTGAATAGAAGAGTCATCTGTTCTCTAAAAGCCAGAATGCTGCCTTTGCTTATTTATTTCCAATGGGACTTGCGCTGAAATGGGTTCTCCCAGAGCCAGCACACCTTTTACATCTGGATGTTAAACTAGAGCACGGTCGTTTTAGCTTAACCCCTTCAGGGTTCATTGCAATGCAAAGTACCCACAGATGAGGTGAGAGCAGCCCTGCCAAATACTTGCACTTTATGATGTTTTGGTGTCAAAGCGCAAGATACAGATGAGCTGTGAAATTTGGACACTTAACAAAGGTGATGAGAGGCACGGTGTTATGAGACTGCATATTTGCATTGCCCAAGAGCTACACAATGGCCGCTTGCTCTTCCCCAGCCTCGGAGTAATACAGTGGGAACATTATAAAAGCGAGAGCACAAAGGTTCCTGGTCTTTGGCATGGTTTCCATTCTTGTCATTTTTCATTGCTCAGAATAAAAAACAGACGTATTTACAGCGAGAGAGAATGTTTCAGGCAACATGACTTTGTACAATAAAAGCTACACTTCATGTGAGATTCATCTTCGAATGAAATAAAAACCCTGACAGGGCATTTTATGGTATCAGTAACATTATTTCCATTTACCCCTGGGAACATATTTATTAAACTGCAATGGATTCCAAATGTGACTTCTAAACAGAAAAAAAATCATCATTTTATGATGTCTTGAATAGTGTGATTGAATAAATATTTGTTGTTAGCAGTTCATAGAAACATCCCTGCTGATCCATGGGGGGATGCAGCTAAACACCAGGGTAATTCACGAAACACTTATATGCACCATAAGTAATGGTTGTAAAAATATGAATTATTTTATACGCCCTTTTTAGATCATTATTTAAGCAGTCACAGTATTTGGTGTATGCCTTTGCCAAGACACATATTGCATGCAAATAAAGGTATTGGACCCATTATCCAGAATGCTGGGGACCTGAGGTTTTCTGGATTTTATTATGTAATTTGGATCTACTAAAAATCATTTAAACATTAAATAAACACATTAGGATTGTTTTGCCTTCAATAAGGATTTATTATATCTTAGTTGGAATCAAGTACAAGGTACTGTTTTATTATTACACAGAGAAATGAAATCAATTTAAAAAATCTGCTTTATTTCATTAAAATGGAGTCTATTGGAGATGGGATAATTTGGAGCTTTCTGGAAAACACGTTTTCCTGTTATCTATAATCTATTCCAAATCAGGCCAAATCAAGTGCGCCTATTGGCACAGGGAAACCCTCGGGCAGCTGCCAGGTAATTCCAGGGTTCCCACTCCAGGCTTTGTCAGTTCACACAGCAGACTTGCAGACGTCATTTTCACTCAGATCTCCAGAAAAGGCTGCCAACAACCAATTCACATCAAACCACAAGTGCAAGTACACTCATTTGGATGCATAGTGAGAAATGGTGCATTCTGGCAAATTGCATCCAAAATTGCACTTTGCACACTGCACTTGTGATTGTAAATGACAAGAACAGTCTATAGCAAAATGTTTACTGATCATTTAGAGGAAAATAACATTTGACACCAGAAATTAAACCCCTTTCGCAACTCTCATAACATTGTCTGAGTGTTATTTATAATTTTGCCACAAAGGTGTTTGCCCAATGCTTTTACATTGCACATCCAATCCTCATGTTCTTTTATGGGAGGCGGCCATATTTGTGCAGCATTAGGCCGTTAGCATTAGAAGCTATAACTGACAGGCTTAGAAGGGACAGTCAGGTTGGCAAAACAGTCAGATTTAGGAACTTCAAGTAACAATTACTTACAAAAGCAGCCCTATCAGTGAAAAATGATCAACATGACCTTTAGGTAATTTTTTATGCATTTTCATATTTTGAAGAGTAGCTTTTTATTGTCAGTATCACTTTAACACTGCTTGTAAATTAGGTATATTATTCATTTAAGCATAATGTTTGGCAAGATTAAAATGATATAATTATAATGGAAAAGAGTTTCATTTGTAAAGATGTTCCTGTAAGCCGTGTCTTTGTAGAGATATCAGTCCATGATTACAAAGGGGTTCCAGCAATCAGAGCTGATGCACGGCTACACACACTTTGCTTTCTGTATATATTGTTTACACACAAACATAGGGGTCATTCGCATGTGCAAGTGCAGTAAGCAAAGTGCAGTTTCAAGTACAATCTCCATGTTTGTTCCCACAAAGCAGCTTTTCCCCCTCAGAATTCATTGCAGACACAGTGTCATTCTGAATGACGCAATAGCTTTGCACATGATGGAATTTTGTCTGTTTCGGCAAAATTTGCACAACTGTGCGCACATTTTCCTGCAAATATCAAACACGCTTGCATTAATAAATTACTCCTATAACATTTTGTATCTGCAGGAAGCCTTATGTTCTGAATTGAGTGCCGCTGCCCCTGTTGATGCCGGAGAACCCCGCAGTGCACTAGTGCCTAAGGAAAAGCTAAGGAATTGGGCACAGGCTATACTTGTACACCAAACACTGGAAATTGCACCACACAGACTTCCATATTGAGTGCAGTTCAGACCCAATTGCATCAGGTGTGATTCCTCTTATGACCACTATAATGCTGGCATTCTGGGAAAATACACTGCTGCCTTGCAGCACTGGAGGCCTGGGTTTGAATCCAGCCAGGGCGCTTTCGGCAAGAAGCTTGTATGCTCTCTCTATCTATTTGTGTGGATTTCTCCAATACTTCAAAAATATACAGGCAGGTTAATTGGCTCCTGATAGAATAATGATACTATGGCAGAGCCGGATTTCAAATCTGGTCACCCCTAGGCCGCCCCTAGGCCACCCCACATTCGCGCCCCCCCCCCGCGCATGCGCAAACAAGGGCCAGGGCCAAACAATCGAATTAGCCTACATGTTCCCCGATATCGCCCACCCGTAGGTGGGGATATCGGGTGAAGATCCACTTGCTTGCTACTACTCAGCATTACCATTCTCATTATTATCAACTCAAGGGGAAGAACATGGTTACACTGAGCAACTGAACACTGGTAAATGTTTCAGCATCCAGCACCCACATGGGGGAAAGAATTGACTGCATGTTCCACCAAGTATCCAATAGATTCTCTGGTAACTAAATATGCCCATGCATTCCCACAGCACCCCTGTCCATTCCAACTATATCTTTTGTAAAAATGCTATGCAAATAATGCACTTTTAATGAAATTAAATCAGCTTCATTGGGCATAAAGACATACAGTAGAGTAATGGCTGGAGGCAAGGTAGCCCTAGGATACTCCTAAAAGCACCAGCATCTTGCATGTCATCTGAATACTGTATTATCAATATATTTAGGCCATAAATTATTATTTTGAGTTATATGTAAACACAGAGGGCCATATATAATAAATATACATACAGTATTAACTAAAAAGGTCTGGTTCTTTTAGATATACTGCTCTGTGTTTAATATAGTTAAAGGGCACGCTCCAAAAAAATTCTATAAATACCTGGGTGCCAAGTGTAGATATTGAAGTATAAAATGAAGAAATGGACACAGGACACACATGACTTAGTAACAAAACTATATTATCCTTTATTTAGTGCAAAAATTAATGTTTTGGTTAATTTGACCAAAAAATTTATGTTTTGGTCACATTTAAAAAAAAAAAATATATATATATTATATATAATCGCTCTCTATCTCTGTCGCTCTCTATATATATCTTTTTACAAGATGCTATTTAATCTTATACAACCTGAAAGAGCTTATCATGCAAAGGACAATCTGAACATCTTATGTTATTAAGATTTGGGACATCAGGGAGATTTTATGAGCTATCTTCCTGCTCTGGCAAACATATAAAAAAGATAATTGTTTTGAAGTATTGAACCATTAAAGAGAAGGGTATTGTTAAGTACAGACATAGGAACTGCACATCAAAAGCTTCTAATTAATAGAAGAGACATGCTAGCCTTAAAATCTCCTGAAACTCTCTGCCAACTCAATGACTCAGTGCTTTGGCAAGAAGAAACTCATCTGTACGAGAGGCCGGGGCTGAGCTATGTTTGCACACAGGATACTTATTTTCTAGCTTCTTTTTGCCACTGATATACTATGCCTTGAAGCTTTAAATTGCTGTCAGTCCAGCGCAATATTCAAATGTGAACAGCCACCAAACTAAGCATCATTTTTATAAGGCCTAAAGTGCTATTTTTTTTGTATACAGCTCAGACTGTAAAATATAGAGTAATACAGAGGGTATTTATTCTCAAAAGATGGTCATGCAAGGAAAGATTTTTGGGATTTTTAGTCCTTCTTAGCTTCAGACAAATGGATTCTGTAAAACTGGGGCACATTCTTGAGAAGTTTCCAAGCTGCATTAATCCGATCACTGCTCAAGATTAGCTGATGAACCCATACTGTCCCAATGGGAACCCATCCCCAGTTAACACTTGTCTTTGTTTTAGTTGATCAGTTTGAAGTGTTGATTTACTGTATTTACATGCGCTAACAGATACTGTATCACCATAGACATGCAATAGTAAAAATGCTTTACAATATGATTTAGCTTACCCTACATCTTTGGCCATATGCACACATATATTACATTCCTGAGCACCCCTTTATCTCTGGGTTGGCTGCTACTATACCAATAATGCTTATAGCAACAGCACTTGCCTGATTGCCTGTAAATGTTTTTAAAATACTGGGACATTTTGCCAAAATATTCATATTGCAGAGAGTCCTCTGTCACCTGCAAGGTAGTGGGTGCTAATGACAGGGCTCTTTTGGTCCCTGCTGGTGCCACCAGAACCCCATTATACAGTTTGCCTAATTGGGTTAAATTCATTTTTTGACATTTGACAAATTGATTTCTTTTCAAACGCTTCAATGGAATTCTCCAAGTCAATCAAAGTTTAAAAACCTGGTGTAAAGTAAAGTCATAGCAAACCCAGAGCCTTCACATATGGAATCTGTGTCTAGGGGGAACTTGGGTTTAGTTTAAATATAACGCACAAAATTGTATTTCTGCGATGCTTTTCCAATATGTTTATAAATATAGCTTAAAAGGTGATGTTTTATGGGCAAACAACAGCAACAATGTTTGTATTTACCAAAAAGCTACTCTGCAGAAACCATTGTTTGCCAAACCATCATGATACACAGCAGAACCACCAAGTCATGATCCTGCATGCAACAGTGCTTTGGCATTGGAGAGCCCTTATTTCAGTCAGCAAGGCAAGTTATATATAAAAGTGATTTTGCATTTAAAATTCAAAAATTCATCACTACAGGTATAGGACCCATTATCCAGAATGCTCGGGACCAAGGGTATTCCGGATAAGGGGTCTTTCCGTAATTTGGATCTCCATACCTTAAGTCTACTAAAAAATCAATAAAACATTAATTAAACCCAATAGGATTGTTTTGCATCCAATAAGGATTATATATATCTTAGTTGGGATCAGTTACAAGGTACTGTTTTATTTCCACATAGAAAAAGGAAATCAGTTTTAAAATTCTGAATTATTTGATTAAAATGGAGTCTATGGGAGACAGGCTTTCCGTAATTCGGAGCTTTCTGGATAACGGGTTTCCGGATAAGGGGTCCGATACCTGTATAATATTCTTTTAAAATAAAGGTGTGTATCTTATTTCAGAATGTTTGAATTCATAAAAGTTTGCTGATATGAGGATAGGGTTACCCAGCACTGCATACGTCGATCTTATTTTGGATCATATTTAAAAAGAACAAATAAAATGCAAAAATACGTGTTTTGTCCCTCTGTATTTTATTTCTGCCTTGTTGAGAAGCTTCCATGTTGCTACCACCATCAATGGCCTTCAGGACCAAATTACCAATCACCAGTGATGAGCGAATCTGTCCTGTTTCGCTTTGCCGGAAAATTATTCCTAAAATGAGGAAAAATTAGCGAAACGGGGAAAATATTGCAACAATTCTTTTGAAGAGAGACAATTCTTTTTGCCATGAGACAAATCTTTTGGCGTGAGAAAATTCTTTTTTGACACAAAAGTCAATTCTTTTCAACACGAGCGACAATTCTTTTATGAGAGACCATTCATTTTGCCACGAGACAATTCTTTTGGCATGAGAATTTTTTGTCAATTTTTTGTCTTTTTCTTTTGAGGAGCGACAATTATTTTGGTGAGAGACAATTATTTTGATGAGAGACAATTATTTTGATGAGAGACAATTCTTTTTGAAGAGAGAGACAATTCTTTTAAAGCGCAACACAACGTTTGACGCGGGCTGCGTATTTTGGGCGTGGGCGAATTTTTCCGCTGTGAATTTTGTCACCCAATTCGCTAAAAAATCTGCCAATTTCAAAACATAGAAAATGACCGCAAATCCATGCCTGACTATTTTTTTTGCCCATCACTACCATTCACTTTGCATCCTACTCTAATCTCTCCAACTTCCCTGACTCAGCCCAGTGTACTTCTACAAACAGATTTTGTCACTCACAGGATGATGAAAGCTCTCTAACAGTTGTGCCAGTGCAATAAAGTCAATTAGGGCACAAAGTGTCTTAAAGGGCACCTATCACCCTAAATTTACTTCCTCCACCAGAAGCGCGGGCTACTAGAGCCTTCACTGTGGTTGGGGGAAACAAGAAATGGCAAATCGTAGCGACACGTATGCCATCCCATTGGCGATTTACATTCTTGCCAATAGGATGGCATTGTGGGGAACTTAGTTGCCCGCTGCAGCAAAGATTTCTTGTGGGGCGACTAATTTCCCCATCTGCCACTACCGTAAAGGGCACCTCTTGCCCTAAAATTGTTTGTTTGTTTGTTGTCAATGATTGGTCAGCCTTAAGGCCCCCATACATGGGCCGATCCGCTCGCTTGGCGATGTCGCCAAGGAAGCGGATCTTCTCCCGATATCCCCCACCTACGGGTGGGCGATATCGGGAGAATCCAGGCTAATTCGAGGCCCCAGGGCCAAACTATCAAATTATAACAATGGGCATAGGAAATGTCGGTGCGGGGACTGCATCAACGAGCCGATGCGGTCCCCTATCCGACTAGATTCTCTAACCTGCCCGATCTAGATCCACCCGATTTCAGGCCAGATATCGGTCGGGCAGGCCCGTCGGTAGTGCCCATACACGGGCCGATTACCTGCCGAATCAGTCTAAGGGACCGATATCGGCAGCTAGAATCGCCCCGTGTATGGGACCTTTAGTCAAAATGAAATTTAATCTAATCTAATTTCCCATATACCTTTTATGAAAAAAAATATATATATATAATGTATGCTAAAATTAAGTGATTCCATATTGTGCAGAAAGTTGGTGTAAACTTCCATTTGCAACACTGAAAGGTCTTATAAAAATGAATTGTACTAAAAAAAGTAATTGTATTAACCTTGTAGCCAATGTACTGTGAAGCATTCTCATTGGAAAGCCCATTAACATCACAGCTCGGTTTATAGAATTAGGTACAAGTGAGGAATGTTACGTTTATTTTTTCTGCTGTATAACAATAAATGATCTTTGCTATTTTAAGGGAAGAGACATTTGTTCAGATAATAACAGGGCATTACAGTTTAACACAACTTGATTTAGTGCTAACAAGGAAAGAATTAAGAAGGCCTCTGTATTCATTGCAAAATATAAAAATAAAGAGCCCCATTCACCCAAATGAACCCCCGCCACCAGCTCTGCACTGTTCCTATTCTTGTACTTTAATAATCAGCTTTGTGTCTAGAAAGTCTTTTCGACATCTGAGTCCATGTGCATTTGTTTTAGGTGTCATATTTTTATTTAATTTTGCGTCCCGCTTGTTAAACGCTACAGGATCCCCCCATGTGGTTGTTCCTCACAGCGCCAGGTTGTGTATTGGAAACATTGTATTAATACTCGTTTTGTTTCCCTTGGCAATGTCTGACTGTGTCTTGAGTCGAATATCCGAAAATCCTTTTGTCTTCTAATCTTTTTATATAGCTGGATCCGGTGCTATTTGAGCAAAAGGCAATCACTAGCTGTACTGGTGTTAAGCCCCATCTAGAATAATGCATCTTGCACGATCCCTGAGGCCTCATTTATGAGAGTGGGTATTGTAAAGAATCAGACACAGTGAATCAGGGCTGCCATCAGGGGGGGAGAGGGGGTACTGTTGTGCAGGGCCCCGTGAAAATCTTCTTTGGAAGGGGGGCCCCGGGCTAGTCGCGAAAGATACGTAAATTGTGTAAGTTATAAGGTTACATTAAAACTTACCCAATGCATTACTTTTGTAAAGGTTGCCTATAATCCTAAGAAACTGACTTGCCTAGAAACGTAGGTAACTTGCGTACAAGGACAATGTAGAGAAGGGGCAGACAGGGGCAAACTCCACTCACCACCAATGAATTATACAACTGAAGGTAAATCCCACTGCCCCTTATAAACTGACTGACTTATTAACTCATTAATAGTTCATTTAAACTATTTATATGAACTGCTTATTATAGAGAAACATCAGCTGTTTATATTGGGATCTATTTACTGAATTATATCAGCTTCTACTACATGAACTTTCCAGCAGGGGAATGACTGGTTATTGAGCCCAACAGTAACATCATTGGGCCCCTACACTTACACAACTTACACTGCTTTTAAAGAAACTTACATATAAACTCAACTGACCCCTTATTTAAAATACTGACTTATTAGCACATGAATTATTTTTATGAACTACTAATGACTAATAATGGCAAAATCATTGGGGCCCCTAAACTTACGCATTTAAGGTAACTAATGTGAAAATTTGCGTAACTTCCATATCAAGCTATGACAGCGCAGAGCAGGGGCAGGTAGGTGGGAAGGGGTTAAGTTTAGGGCAAACTCCACTGACCCCCAATAAACTGAATGACTTATTAGCACATTAATCAATGGAACTCTTTATATTAACTGCTTATTATAGAGTAACATCAGCTATTTATATTGTACACACAAGGGGCGTGGCCAGTATTTGGGTACTGCGTACTTGTGTTCATGGGGACCCCATATAAATAACCTGTGCGGGGCCCCAGAGTTTCTGATGTCGGCCCTGCAGTGAATCATTTTTGTTTGGTCACTGTACATTTTCTTGACATGTATTTGTAGCAGTAGATGTGATCAGTTTGGTTTTTGCCAAAGCATTTAATACCATGCCCTACAAACGACTGCTTTCTAAATTAAGGTCTATTGGTTTTAGTGGAGTTGTTTGCATATGGATAGAAAACTGGCTACAGGATCGGGTACAGAGGGTGGTTGTTAATGGTACATTCTCCACTTGGAGTAAGGTTCTCAGTGGGGTCTCTCAGGGCTGGGTCCACTTTTGTTTAACTTGTTCATAAATTACTTGGGGGAGGGTATTATGAGTAATGTATCAGTGTTTGCAGATGACACAAAACTCTGCAGACCAGTCAATTCTATCCAGGATGTGACATCCCTGCAGCAGGATCTTGGCCAACTGGCAATCTGGGCAGCTAAGTGGCAGATGAGATTTAATGTGGATAAATGTAGGGTCATGCACCTGGACTGTAAAAATATGCAAGCCCCGTATACCCTTAATGGGACTGCACTAGGCAAATCCATAATGGAGAAGGACCTTGGAGTCCTTGTAGATAATAAACTTGGCTGTAGCAAGCAATGCCAGGCAGCAGCTGCAAGGGCAAACAAGGTTTTGAGCTGTATTAAAAGGGGTATAGATTCACGGGAGGAGGGGGTTATTCTTCCCCTTTACAGAGCGCTGGTAAGGCCCCATCTAGAATATGCTGTTCAGTTTTGGTCTCCAGTGCTCAAACGGGATATTATTGAGTTAGAGAGGGTCCAGAGAAGGGCAACTAAGCTGGTAAAGGGTATGGAAAGTCTAAGTAATGAAGAAAGACTGGCCAAGTTGGGGCTGTTAATACTAGAGAAGAAACGATTCATCTCTGGGAGACAGGTCCCCTTTAAGTAAAGTTAATTGTGGTACAATTGATGGGCTGAGACCTAACACAGTGTGATTTAGGCCACATGCCAGTTTTCACGGCAGCTCTACCATATGTACAGGAACTATTCAAAAATAGTAGAGAAACAGTAGTAAAAAGCTGCACCTGCTGTTCCTTACTCTCCTCTGGTTCCGCTGCTAACTCCTGACTCTTCCAAGCAGGAATTGGTTTGAGCGGCACCCCAACCACAATCAATAGTGAACAATGGAACAAGCAAACCACACACGGAATCTTTTCATAGAAATGTTGGAGTAAATATTTGCCATGGTTTACTTAAAAAAATTTGCAGATGATGAAGCATGAAATTTTCCCGTGAATTTATACATGGCTAATATTTATTCCCTCATCCCTAATAACGGATTTGAGCATTTTGTTGGAAACATTGTTGGCTCTAGTTATGGATTTCTTGCAGTGTAAGCAGTCTTTCATTTACATTACATTACATTAACATTTATTTATAAAGCGCCAACATATTCCGCAGCGCTGTACAATAAGTGGGTTACATACATTGGACATACAGAGTAACATATAAAGCAATCAATAACCGATACAAGAGGTGAAGAGGGCCATAGCCCTGCATTGCATGGCCTGACCATTTTATTTGTCCTGTGCGCGTCTGTTTGACAATCTGAAATGTATATTTTTCAACCTGGAAAAGGTCTATTCCTAAGTATCTGTTGTGTATACCTGTGTCGCCCCTTCCATCATATGATATACTCTCCAGCAGTCAAACAGTCCATGTTCCCTCAAAAGGGTAGAGATTTGCTTAGAGAGCCTACTTGCTGAGCCCGAACTTGTGTCCAGAAATGGATTGATCATAAAAGTCTCCAGAGAGAATAGGGCTGGCCTTTGTAATATGTTATATGTAACAGGGGCAGTGTAAAGGTGTTATCAATATTAGGAATTTGTTTTTTACTTATCAACAGTGTCACCCCTTTCTTTTTTTAATTTGCAAGAAAGAAAAACTAAAATGGGAAGGCAGCATTTGGCTCTCTTTCATGTATGTGTATTTCCTGAAGGCATAACATTTCTGAATTTGACAGTTTGTCAAATTGTCATTTCAGAGGAGTGTTAATCCCTCCAGCATTAATGAATGTAGCTTTAAGAGCAATATCAAGGCTGTGAGGTGTGTATATGTACTGTGCGACAATTCTTGTAATGTGAGACAATTCTTGTGATTTGCGGCAATTCTTTTGATGCCCGAGACAATTCTTTTGACGTGCGACAATTCTTGCGATGTGCGACAATTCTTGTAATGCGCGACAATTCTTGCGATGTGCGACAATTCTTGTAATGTGTGACAATTCTTGTAATGTGCGACAATTCTTGCGATGTGCGACAATTCTTGTAATGCACGACAATTCTTGCGATGTGCGACAATTCTTGTAATGTGAGACAATTCTTGTGATTTGCAGCAATTCTTTTGATGCCCGAGACAATTCTTGCAATGTGCGACAATTCTTGCAATGTGAGACAATTCTTGTGATTTGCGACAATTCTTGTAATGCGCGACAATTCTTGCGATGTGCGACAATTCTTGTAATGTGAGACAATTCTTGTGATTTGCAGCAATTCTTGTAATGCGCGACAATTCTTGCGATGTGCGACAATTCTTGTAATGTGTGACAATTCTTGTAATGTGCGACAATTCTTGCGATGTGCGACAATTCTTGTAATGCGCGACAATTCTTGCGATGTGCGACAATTCTTGTAATGTGAGACAATTCTTGTGATTTGCAGCAATTCTTTTGATGCCCGAGACAATTCTTGCAATGTGCGACAATTCTTGTAATGTGCGACAATTCTTGCGATGTGCGACAATTCTTGTAATGCGCGACAATTCTTGCGATGTGCGACAATTCTTGTAATGTGAGACAATTCTTGTGATTTGCAGCAATTCTTTTGATGCCCGAGACAATTCTTACGATGTGCGACAATTCTTGCAATGTGAGACAATTCTTGTGATTTGCGACAAATCTTTTGATGCCCGAGACAATTCTTGCGATGTGCGACAATTCTTGTAATGTGCGACAATTCTTGCGATATGCGACAATTCTTGTAATGTGAGACAATTCTTGTGATTTGCAGCAATTCTTTTGATGCCCGAGACAATTCTTGCGATGTGCGACAATTCTTGCGATGTGCGACAATTCTTACGATGTGAGACAATTCTTGTGATTTGCGACAATTCTTACGATGTGAGACAATTCTTGTGATTTGCGACAATTCTTACGATGTGAGACAATTCTTGTGATTTGCGACAAATCTTTTGATGCCCGAGACAATTCTTTTGATGTGCGACAATTCTTTTGACGCAGGCAACAATTTTTGGACGTGGGCAACAATTTTTGAATGTGCGGCAATTTTTTTTCATTTTGCAAAAAAAATCCGCCAATGGCGAAATGCCAAAAATTCACCACGAATCCATGCCTGGTGAAACATTTCGCCCATCATTAATCAACAGGCCAAAGTGATTCAAATGTTCTTATGTGCCATGTTTCACCATGTGAAGAAGCCTAGGTGTGCATTATGTCTTGCACATAGGGTACAGACCTCCTCACCAGTTTGCTGCTTCAGCCTACGCGCATTTTACCATCTGGGCGTCATCCTGTGTGAAGGTCTGTACCTGAAAGATGTTGTATAAGGCATTTTAAACCATTTTTGACCCATTTAGCTTCCTTTGATGCTCCTGCATGTACTGTAGCTACCTACAGTACATTCAGATGGATTTTTTCTCCAGATACAATGTGCACTCCGTTTTTAGGGCTGTGGCAGATGGGGAGACTAGTCACCCGTGATAAATCTCCCTTGTCGCGGGCTACTAGTCTGCCAGAAATACCATCCCACCGGGGAGTATGTAAATCGCCGGTGGGATGGCATACGCGGGGGATATCCCGGCGCTGCGTATGCCATCCCACCGGCGATTTACATACTCACCGGTGGGATGGTATTTCGGGGAGACTAGTCGCCCGCGACAAGGGAGATTTGTCATGGGCGACGAGTCTCTCCGTCTGCCACAGCCCTTATTCAATCCAGTTTATTGCATCATAAATTTACATCGATGTTTCAGTCCTGGTCTAAGACCTTATTCAAGATGTTAAACATCTATATATAATAATCTATCTATATATATATTCCCGGTGTACATACATACATACATTGCAGTGACATTTAGATGTTAAATTTTTTGTGGTCCTACATATATACTCCATAATACATTTCCCTGATTTTTAAATTTTCCCAGATTTTGCACCATTTTTTCCAGATGCCCCGATAAATGATAAAATGAGGGATCTACTGTATATAGATGAATATAATTTGTTCAATAAAAAGAGCTGGGAACAGTGCAGCTTCAATAACTTGTGCTCTAGTAGAACAGTTGGTTGAAAGAA
Organism: Xenopus tropicalis; assembly: GCF_000004195.4. Classification (NCBI taxonomy): domain Eukaryota; kingdom Metazoa; phylum Chordata; class Amphibia; order Anura; family Pipidae; genus Xenopus; species Xenopus tropicalis. The sequence goes on along the minus strand of NC_030681.2, from coordinate 124,346,209 downwards.
CAAAATGTATTTTTCCATGTGTGCACCTGAGATTCCCCTTTCCGAGTCTCGACAGGGAGACTATTTTATACGACAGTTTCATTTCATTTGTATATTTGCCAGTAATTCCCTTCAGCCACTGCAGCTGCAATATACAATATACTGGCTGCACTAGTTAAATATTAGATATGGAAAGCAAGGACCTTATTTACACCTTTTTCCCTCTTTTCATTATATTAATTTCATAAACGAAATATTTCTCTGAAGCCCTGGATGGAAAATAAATATCTTTTTCCATTGAAAGTAATTGCATTCCATTAAGTAGTGATTCTTTTTTTCCCCCCCATTTTTTGGCTTTGAAGAGTTGAACATTCCAGCGTTCAGTGGTTTGAAGTAACAAACTCCACCTGCTTCAAACAAGAGGTTCACAGTTAGTATTACTCATGTGTAAATTATCATGCCTATTTTTGTCCTTAATTACAATGTGAATATATAGCTAGACTGTATATATTAAAATAACGTAACAAAACTAAGGGCTGGGCAGCGTGGCCACGCAATGGTAACCAGCCAGGGTGCTATCAGCAAGGAGACTGCATGGAGTTTGTGTGGATTTTTTGTCACAGTCCAAAAACATATAACAAGGTTCATTGGCTCCTGATAATATTGACCATTAGTGATGAGCGAATCTGTCCCGCTTCTCTTCACTGAAAAATCTGATAAATTGCTGAAAAATTTGCAAAATGGCGGAAAATTCTTGAAACGCATTGAAGTCAATAGGTGACAATTTTAACACATGACAAATGTCATGTGCAACATTTTTTACGCCCTACTTTATTTTTTACTCCAAATACATTAAAGTCAATGGCTGTTTTTTCACACTCCAATACATGGGGAATGCAAGGGGAAAAGCCCAGTTTAGCAAACTTCAAAATCACATAACAGCAATAAAGATGGACATATAACTAACCAATGCCCCCATTCATATTAATAGATATGTATATTTTATGTGTAGTTTATAGTTTAACTACAGGTATGGGATCCCTTATCCCGAAACCTGTTATCCAGAAAGTTCCTAATTACGGAAAGGCCATCTCCCAGAGACTCCATTATAAGCAAATAATTATAATTTTTAAAAATGATTTCCTTTTTCTCTGTAATAATAAAACAGTACATTGTACTTGATCCCAACTAAGATATAATTAATCCTTATTGGAGGCAAAACAATCCTATTGGGTTTATTCAATATTTAAATTATTTTTAGCAGACGTAAGTTATGAAGATCCAAATGACAGAAAGATCCCTTATCCAGAAGCCCCAGGTCCCGAGCATTCTGGATAACAGGTCCCGTACCTATATTACACATCATATCTACATAACTGCTGTTAGGCACTGGCAGGGGTCAGAAAGTCTGTGGGTCCTGGCAGACATGTTAAATCTTATTCCATAACTTGTGTGAATATGAAAAGATTTTACTATGGGGCAGATTATCTTCTAGTTAGGCTTCGATAGGAAGAAGAGTACAGTAGAGTTATTCATTGCTGGTTGGGATGGAATGTGCGTGTTTACAAAGGGCCTAGAAGCTGCCTTAATACATTCCTCTCCTAGATAACTGGAATCCGGGAATATCTGACCTACAACCCTTTAACCCAGCGACAGCATGTATCAATTATGAACAAGGTCTTGGTTAGAATATTTCTGAAAAATACCTAAATGTAATGTTTTCCAAATAAACCAGCTATCTCGAGATTGCACGGCACGCTGGAAAAATAAGCCAAAATGGCTTGAAATAAGTGGCAAGTGCACACTTGAATCATTTTTATTGCCAACATAGCTAGAAAAATATGACTAGGTCACTGGCGCTGGCCAGAATGACTTTAAAGCATTTCGATTGAAATAAAAGCATTTCTGTTTAAAGGAAACAAAAAAGTCTCAACGAATGTTTCTAATTAGAAGAGAAACTGTAATTGAATTGTCTGGCATTGGGGTATGCAAAACTCATGTGTACTTGATCACAAAACCAAGATGGCAAACAAAGAGATTACTTTTTCTGTAAAGCTCTTTTGTGGCATTGTGTTGTTTTAAATTAATGTATTTGAAGGCTTTGGAGGCCCCGCCACAGAGTCAATATTCTGCAGTGTGGTTTGAATATAACAGTTACCCAGACATCAGCAACCCCAGGGCACAGCAAGATTGTGCCTCCATTCCCAGCTGGAATATAACACTGGGATATTGTAATGATTGTCATAATCTCAAACAGAAAAGAAAATATGTTCAGACTTAATGATTTAAATATTTCATGGAAGATTTTATGTTCTTGTGTTTGTGCCTGTTATCAGCACTGGGGAACCATGAACATATATTATATTGCAGACTTATAATCAGAAATGTATATGCATGGCACGTGACATAAGGATGTATAAAACATTCAATATGCCCCAAGAATGGCTAATTGGTTAGGAGGAAGTTTAATTAGTCATTAGTGAAATACAAATTTCCCAAAAAAGTCACAATTTAAAAAAAAAAAAAAATATTTACTTATTTATTAAAAAATCTGAATATAAAAGAACTTGAACGAACCAAACCATGTTCAGAAAATACTTGATAAACTGACATTTTTTTTGAGTTTTATTGAACTATGAATACTTGGTTTAAAGGAGAAGGAAAGGCTAATAAAGAGTTAATCTCAAGCTGCAGGCATACCTTCAGTTCTCTCAATAGTGCCCTTACGTCTCCCCATATTTCTCCCGTTCAGATGATCAGAAGCCAAACAGGAAGAAAATATGCTGAGCTCTGTTAAGAAAGTTCCCATAATGCCTCACTCCTGCACCGAGACTGAGACCAAGTGAACATGCTCAGTTAGTCAGCTTCCTGCTGATTGGCTCAGATCCACATCTGTGGGGGGGAGTTCTTGAGGAAGGGGGGAGTAGGAGAGGGAAGAGAGCAGAGAGATGCGGGTTTGTGGCACAGGAATTACAGACACAAGAAATCTTTTGACAGATAAGTCAGTGCAGCGTTTCTGTGAGTGCTTATGGCTGTATTTACATAGACCTTTCTGATAAAGCTTACTTAGTTTTTACCTTTCTTTCTCCTTTAAAGTTCTAATTCAAGTTTGTGAGCTCGAATCTCGGGTAAAAAAAGAAATTTGATCGTTGATTAATCATCTTTCATCCTGCTGAATTCTACCCAAGTGTGACCCTGGGGAGCCTTAATGCTAGCACCACTTGAACGTGGCGGTAATCTCATGACTCCCGCAGTGGGTTGCATGAATAGGCACCAGCAGGCTTGCACCTAAAGTATCACACAGCCAAAGCTGTTTTACACTGAGAGCCAGAAGAGATGCAGCCTCAACTGTGAAAGTGTTAGCTGCAGCTTGCACACAGTCCAGAATGAATGCAGCGCATTACTGCAGCTGCAAATACACTAGGAAAAAAATATTGCTGAAAGAAACAAAGCAAGTTAGGTTTAAATAACCCTGATTCAAAAATATGTAGATGTTCTGGGACATTGCTCTGTAGTCAGGTTAACAGCTATTTTTTTAATAGTACTCTAAAATCAACAACTACAATAAGCCATTGGACCCACCATTTTATCATTTAAGACATAAATAACAAGTAGTGAGTTGTGTGGCCCCTTTCCAGTGTCGGACTGGCCCACCAGGATACCAGGAAAACCCCCGGTGGGCTCAGGTGTTAGGCCTGCTCCATGGCCATTCCCTATTTCTGAATGGGAACAAAGAGGAGAAATAGAAGGAAGCATAGATGCTAGCATGTAAATAAAAGAGACTAGGAGAATAAAGAAGTTGGGTGAGGAAAAGTCAAGTATATAGGAAACATAATATATTGGCAACTATCTCCCAAAAACATGTTGGGGAGACAGCCATCTATAATACTCTAGTGCCTTAAATACAGTTTTTTGCATTCAAATTATTTTTTTTTTTTCATCTTTAGAAGGCTAATCCTTGGCAGTCAAAATCACAGTTTATTTAATATATGTCATTTTATGATTGATGTATTTCTAGTATAAACAAATACAGAGCAGTAGTGTTTAACCTAGATGAAATTTATAGGGGATTAAGTAAAAGAGAGAGAAAAAAATGTGTGATTATATTTTTGCTTTAAGTCCAGATATGGAAATAGATAAAATAATGTATTTTTATTGCATACTGTAGAATATAATGCAGTACAACTTAAAGCATAAGGAAAATTATCAGTATACTGTACTAGAATTAAACAAGTATTGTAACAATTATTAGAACAATTCAGTCAGGCCAGTATATACATGACCAGGACAGCATCAAGGCACGTGGTCATCAGAACCCCTGCGGACCAGCTGCCACTTACCATTTTCCCTGTTCGACCCAAGAAAGCATACACAACAGTTCAGGATGGATGTGAAGGGCCACAGCTTTATGAACACAGTAATCAAACTGACAGATTCCAAACTTTTGAATAAAATAATGATCTAATATTTAATATTCCTAAGGAATGTGTGTCTTCTCCATTGGCGTGAACAGGCAGCCTGCCATTCCTGCTACCCCCCTGCACTGTGCTAAGGTGGGCAAGTGCTTGTCAGAGTGGGAAGGAGCTAGTAGCTCCTGGAGTAATTGTTTTTGGTTTGAGATCTTTGGTTAATGGTCCCAGGAGGTAGGTGTTTGGAATGAGGCCTACCATTATCCAAGGAGCTTGACCCAAACACAATTATGCCAGGGGCTACTAGCCCCTTCCCACTCTGGCAAGCAACCCCCAGCCATGACTTACCGAAAAAAAGAAAACCCACCAGTCTAGAACTCCCAAACACCACTGAATTCCACCCCCCTCATCAAACCATTTTAATGTGGGTGGTTGTTTTGCTGTTCTCCACGCTGCTAAACTTGCACTGATCTAATTCCTGCCCCTTAATTAATATAACCCTGCTCTGAACTCTTCTGCTTTCCTAGCCCTGTCAAGGCTCACCTTCTTTACCCTTCGGGTCTGGGTAGTTTTATTATGCAGTTTTTTCAGCAAAGCTAATCATCTGTTCTTTTATTGTGTTCTTCCTTTTATGATTTACTTTGAAAGACTTTGCCATGACATGTACATTATTATTGCCAATCAATACAAGCTTTGTTTGTTATGGGAATTAAGAAAGAGAGTATGTTGTCATTTTATGACCTATATGCATGTTGCGGTAGTCCTAGAGGTAGACTGTATCCCCAGTATTATTTTATAATCAGTAGAAATTGAAGGCTGTGGTGGACAAGGGCTAAAATGTGTTGGAGCTGCCTTGTAAGGTTGTATCAAATGACCATATTGGCTGGATGCTGGATAACATACCACCTCTTTCCTCAATATGGCATTAAAGTCCAGGGCATCTTTTTAATGGGAATAAATCTAAACCACAAAATACAGGAGCCCATAAAGAAAGCTGGGGTTTAAAGTCAAAAGGTGTTTATTTTCACAAGATGATCGCTCAAAATTTGAACAGAAATGAATTTTATCTACTCTCAGGAGTTCATTTTAAATAGTAATGCCTTTTGGTGCTTTGGATATAGGAAATGCATTGCAGAGAAATGACTTGTTGACTGATGTAGCAGGGAAGGTGCTAATTCTAAGCAAATAAAATGCCCCTTAAGTGGAATGGTTGATACCAATTAACACATATAACACATACTTGTCCACACGTTTGGGAAGATTATGATTCATTTTTAAGACCCGCTGCCTGCTTTCCCAGACACACTAACAAGCAATTAAAGTCCTTGCTAAATTCCACAAACACTAATGGGGTTCCCCAGGGTTGTGCCATTGTTTTAAACACAGTGTGCTCTTTGATAATGGCAAATTATGGAATGTTTTAAAGAGTTACTATGCCATATGTGTATTGCCAGCGATTCTACATGCTGTTTCCGATACAGACAGGAGATGGCATGTTTCAGCCCTTTAACTTCAGATACCCATAGTGAGCACAAATCTAATGATATTCTAAATTTTTGAATTGCTACTTATAAATTATGGAAGTGTTATATATATTCCTATCTATATATATCCTTCTGGTAAGTTTTTTTTATTTTTTAATATGCACCTGTACCATAAAACCACTAATTAAAGTTTAGAAGAGCCCTCTACTTGATGCTCATCATGTATACTTGACAAATGTATTTATATTTTACACTACAAAAGACAATGGCTAATTAAAGAGTATGCTCTTAATAGAAGTACTGTGGAACAGCCTGCGTATGAGTAAAACTAATCTGCACTCTTTCAGCTGTTTTATTGCTTAAAATAATGCAGTTAAATGTTCTGACTTAAGCAGAAGAAAACTGCTTGGGCCATCTTGTCTCTCCATTAAATACTTAACAGACCTTTTTGTTTTCCTTCACAAAAATAGTTTTTTTTAATTTACCCCATACAAGTTTGAATTATTTTACTATAGAAGTGTTTAGACTTTTTTGGGTTCAAGCCCCTCTTGAAGTTCTAGCTTTCATTCAGACCCATAACATGTTCACACATTTCCATTACCAGTCACTCATTATTATTATTTATTATTAACATTTATTTATAAATTTCCATTACCAGGAATATCATACTAAGTGAGCAAGTCCAGTGTTGGACTGGCCCACCAGGATTCCAGGAAAACTCCCGGTGGGCCTAGGTGTCAGTGGGCCCTCCTGCTGCTGACTGTTTGGCCTGTTTTATGGCCAAACAAAGAAGAGAAATATATGGAAGAATAGATGTTTGCATGTAAATAAAAGAGAATTGGAGAATAAAGAGGTTGGGTGAGGAAAGGAGGGAAAATAGTTTGGAGAGTGGGCCTATGGTCTAAGGTTTTCTGGTGGGCCCCTGGGGTCCCAGTCCGACACTGAGCAGGCCCAGTGCATTTGGAATCAGGGTTTACTGTATTATTCCCCACCAGTTCTGCTGGGAGTCAATTCCATTTATCTATTTTGTAATTGCACTACCTGAGTTTTTCAGTTTAAGCAAAAGAATTTATGTAGGGCTCCACAACAGGCCAAACATGTGACTACTACCAATCTACCTGTGTAGAAAGAGTAACAGATTTCTGCTTTTGTCACCTTCACACTTTTAAAACCTTAGAACAGTGGTCCCCAAAACTATTTTTTTACTCATGAGACACATTCTATTATAAAAAGAGTTGGGGAGCCATATAAGCATGCAAAAAGTTAATGGGGGGCAATGTTCTTATTAGCTGTGTGCACAAAAAAATTATTTTGTGTGCCTGGGGATGCTAAATAAGGGTTGTGATTGGCTATTTAGTAGCCCCTATGTGTACTGGCAGTCTAAAGTAGACTCTCTTTGGTAGTTCATCTGGTTTTTATGCAGCCAAAACTTGCCCCCAAGCCAGAAATTCAAAAACAAACACCTGCTTTGAGGCCACTGGGAGCAACATCCAAGGGATTGGGGAGCATGTTGCTCCCAAGCCACTGGTTGCGGATCACTGCCATAGAGGACCCCAGGAGTATTTTACCAGGTGACAATAAAATATAAGTCTCTGGAGCCACGTAAAATTAACCTCAAACTGACCACATCGCCTCTATAGGTTTTCTCACAAGATTTGCATTTAATTTCGTTCAACAGTAATGCGCAGGAAATCTTTCTAAAAGAATAATTCTGACTAGGGATGAGCCAGTTTGTTCCACCTAGTATGGATTCAAGGCAAAATTAGCATTTTTTGGGGGGTAGTGATAATGTTTGTGAATCTGCACTAGAATTTTACCATGTGTTTTGTTTTGCCATGAAAAAGAATAATCAAGTTTCTTTGCACGGGAATAAATGCAAGATAAAACCCCCTTAGCTTGCATGCACTTGGTGTGACAAAAAAGTTGAGAAAAAGAATGCCCATTAACTCTGATGCATCTGCGGTTTTATGAATTTTTTTGGCAAAGTGAAATGGGACAGTTTTGCTCATCACTAGTTTTAGAATTTAATTTATGCTTTTTTTGCTTAATAAATATAGAAAATGTGTTGGTTTTTGTAACCATTGTTCAAATTCCCGATTTTTAGTGCAACAAAACTTGAATTGCCAAAAAAATAAACATATATACAGTGTGGCTCCTGTGCATGCATCCAGGGAGCATTTGCACCATATCTACGGATTATCGTTCCGCACAAGGGCCAAGGGCAGATTTATCAAAATTCCTATTTGTGTAATTTTATGTGGGTGCCAAAATACGTAGAAAAATGCGAATACCCTGAATTGTGAACTTTACATTGCTGTAATAGCACAAATTTCTCCCTCCACAGATTAAAGAAAAATTGAATACTATGACAGCTCCCATTGACTTGTACATAACTGTGCAAGCTTATTTTTGCAATTGTATTCGCAAAATTGGATTTTACCACAAAAAAATATGAATTAAAGAAAAAATGATGACCTAAGTGATAGTATGTAAGCACATCCCTATCACATAGTATGTAAGCACGTCGCTATCACATAGTATGTAAGCACATCCCTATCACATAGTATGTAAGCACATCCCTATCACATAGTATGTAAGCACATCCCTATCACATAGTATGTAAGCACATCCCTATCACATAGTATGTAAGCACGTCCCTATCACATAGTATGTAAGCACGTCCCTATCACATAGTATGTAAGCACATCCCTATCACATAGTATGCAAGCACGTCCCTATCACATAGTATGTAAGCACGTCCCTATCACATAGTATGTAAGCACATCCCTATCACATAGTATGCAAGCACGTCCCTATCACATAGTATGTAAGCACGTCGCTATCACATAGTATGTAAGCACATCCCTATCACATAGTATGTAAGCACGTCGCTATCACATAGTATGCAAGCACGTCCCTATCACATAGTATGTAAGCACATCCCTATCACATAGTATGTAAGCACGTCGCTATCACATAGTATGTAAGCACATCCCTATCACATAGTATGTAAGCACATCCCTATCACATAGTATGTAAGCACATCCCTATCACATAGTATGTAAGCACATCCCTATCACATAGTATGTAAGCACGTCGCTATCACATAGTATGTAAGCACGTCCCTATCACATAGTATGTAAGCACATCCCTATCACATAGTATGTAAGCACGTCGCTATCACATAGTATGTAAGCACATCCCTATCACATAGTATGTAAGCACGTCGCTATCACATAGTATGCAAGCACGTCCCTATCACATAGTATGTAAGCACATCCCTATCACATAGTATGTAAGCACGTCGCTATCACATAGTATGTAAGCACATCCCTATCACATAGTATGTAAGCACATCCCTATCACATAGTATGTAAGCACATCCCTATCACATAGTATGTAAGCACATCCCTATCACATAGTATGTAAGCACATCCCTATCACATAGTATGTAAGCACATCCCTATCACATAGTATGTAAGCACATCCCTATCACATAGTATGTAAGCACGTCGCTATCACATAGTATGTAAGCACGTCCCTATCACATAGTATGTAAGCACATCCCTATCACATAGTATGTAAGCACATCCCTATCACATAGTATGTAAGCACATCCCTATCACACAGTATGTAAGCACATCCCTATCACATAGTATGTAAGCACATCCCTATCACATAGTATGTAAGCACATCCCTATCACATAGTATGTAATCACATCCCTATCACATAGTATGTAAGCACATCCCTATCACATAGTATGTAAGCACATCCCTATCACACAGTATGTAAGCACATCCCTATCACATAGTATGTAAGCACATCCCTATCACATAGTATGTAAGCACATCCCTATCACATAGTATGTAAGCACATCCCTATCACATAGTATGTAATCACATCCCTATCACATAGTATGTAAGCACATCCCTATCACATAGTATGTAAGCACATCCCTATCACATAGTATGTAAGCACATCCCTATCACATAGTATGTAAGCACATCCCTATCACACAGTATGTAAGCACATCCCTATCACATTCACACCCCCCCACACCAGTTTATTTACTGTACATTCACAGGAGGTTGCAAGCATGAAGCATAGTGGAACGTTTATATTCTGCTTTTAAGTATTTTTTTTAAATCTAATACCAGACTGATGGGTTAAATGGCCACAGTTATGAAGGGATATGTTAAATTCTTAATTTCAGTCTCTATATGTGTGGCAGAGGTTTCTCTGCCAAATAATGGGGCAGCAGTAATGTATAAGGTTCTTACAGATGAGGTAACGACGAGGAAAATATCCCGATACTGTCTAGACACACTTTCCAGGAGAATGATACACAATCTTTCACATTTCTTGTAAAACTATAACATAAATGCAAACCAGGACTATAAATATCTGCAGATGTAAAGTGCTAATCCAGTCACAGAAGAGCAAGTTAAGTCGTTCAGAAATGAGCTCACTTTAGTGTCAACTGCAAAAAGGATGAATTAACAGACAGTAGGGCAGTAAGATGGGCCAATGAGAACAGGTGACACATGTTCACTGCACTCCTAATCTCATGAATGCTTCCATCCCAGGGAGCTCCTAGGGTGCCCGTACAAAGGATTTCCAGCAGATATAAGGCAGCAAGAGCAGATAAAGCCATCAGATGTGATGACAGAAGGCTCTGATTATTCACTTGGCTGAACATGGGCTCTTTGTAAGAAAGTGCAAAGTGTACAAATATAAAAAGAAAAGGATAAACATAGCGGGTGGTTCAGCTCATCATTTAAAGTTTCAGCTTTAAAAACCTGTTGTCCTGCTGGGTGCTTAACTGTTCTTACTAGTAACCACTGCTCTCTCTCTATGGCATGACCCTGGCTCCCTTACAGCAATGCCCCTATAGAATAATTATATTATTCCAGTTTGTTGTTGACTACACTTGTCTCTGTCTTGAGGATTGTGTTCAGTAACGTTCATAATCCATAGCCACAGGGCACTGTTCCTTTCATCTCTTAAGACTAACAGTTCTTTTCTGAGGGGGTCTTTGGAAACAGTAATAGGCAACCTCTGACACTTCAGATTCTGATTAATCTTGCATTCCGAAGTGTCTTGAGGTAGCTCTCCTGATGCAGGGATTCTATCATAGGTTGCCCTTCTCTGCAGTTGTGATGTGAGATTGTAACCACCTCAAAAATAGAGGCGACATAGCCCATGGTAATAAAAAACATCTGGCGGAAAGGTATTTAAAAAAATGTAATGGTGGGGATCCCCAAAAGTCACAGGGGCACATTCATTAAAGTACAACAGGTCCGAATACAAAAAATGTTTATTTTTTCTAAAGTTTACAACCTTTGCGTATTTTCTGCAATATCTGCGTTAATTTACACAACTTTTTCATACTTTGTGACAATTTGCGTGACAAAATCGTATTTGTCGCAACAAGTACAAAAGTTTCGGATTCATTCAAGCTTCGGTATCGTGACTTTCCTTGGGCCAGGTTGGAGCTGCAGAGTGCCATTGAGCCCTATGGGAGACTTTCCTTGGGCCAGGTTGGAGCTGCAGAGTGCCATTGAGCCCTATGGGAGACTTTCCTTGGGCCAGGTTGGAGCTGCAGAGTGCCATTGAGCCCTATGGGAGACTTTCCTTGGGCCGGGTTGGAGCTGCAGAGTGCCATTGAGCCCTATGGGAGACTTTCCTTGGGCCGGGTTGGAGCTGCAGAGTGCCATTGAGCCCTATGGGAGACTTTCCTTGGGCCGGGTTGGAGCTGCAGAGTGCCATTGAGTCCTATGGGAGACTTTCCTTGGGCCGGGTTGGAGCTGCAGAGTGCCATTGAGCCCTATGGGAGACTTTCCATGGGCCGGGTTGGAGCTGCAGAGTGCCATTGAGCCCTATGGGAGACTTTCCTTGGGCCGGGTTGGAGCTGCAGAGTGCCATTGAGCCCTATGGGAGACTTTCCTTGGGCCGGGTTGGAGCTGCAGAGTGCCATTGAGCCCTATGGGAGACTTTCCTTGGGCCAGGTTGGAGCTGCAGAGTGCCATTGAGCCCTATGGGAGACTTTCCTTGGGCTGGGTTGGAGCTGCAGAGTGCCATTGAGCCCTATGGGAGACTTTCCTTGGGCCGGGTTGGAGCTGCAGAGTGCCATTGAGCCCTATGGGAGACTTTTATTGGGCCGGGTTGGAGCTGCAGATTGCCATTGAGCCCTATGGGAGACTTTCCTTGGGCCGGCTTGGAGCTGCAGAGTGCCATTGAGCCCTATGGGAGACTTTCCTTGGGCCGGGTTGGAGCTGTAGAGTGCCATTGAGCCCTATGGGAGACTTTCCTTGGGCCAGGTTGGAGCTGCAGAGTGCCATTGAGCCCTATGGGAGACTTTCCTTGAGCCGGGTTGGAGCTGCAGAGTGCCATTGAGCCCTATGGGAGACTTTCCTTGGGCCAGGTTGGAGCTGCAGAGTGCCATTGAGCCCTATGGGAGACTTTCCTTGAGCCAGGTTGGAGCTGCAGAGTGCCATTGAGCCCTATGGGAGACTTTCCTTGGGCCAGGTTGGAGCTGCAGAGTGCCATTGAGCCCTATGGGAGACTTTCCTTGGGCCGGGTTGGAGCTGCAGAGTGCCATTGAGCCCTATGGGAGACTTTCCTTGGGCCAGGTTGGAGCTGCAGAGTGCCATTGAGCCCTATGGGAGACTTTCCTTGGGCCGGGTTGGAGCTGCAGAGTGCCATTGAGCCCTATGGGAGACTTTCCTTGGGCCAGGTTGGAGCTGCAGAGTGCCATTGAGCCCTATGGGAGACTTTCCTTGGGCCAGGTTAGAGCTGCTGGTTCCTATAATGCTGTGAATTAACTTGTGTACTGAGAAGCAGCAGGGTACCATGGCAGTACTTCTGCCTTGCTGTGCTGGGTTATTGAGTTTGGCCACTGTCTGTGTGTCTGTATTTGGGGCTGGTAGCAGCCTTGCAACTCCCCACTGAGACTAATGCATGCCCTGTAGTTGGGATACTAAGCATGTGCCAATCTGGACTATATATATAGGCACCCGAGGGCCACCCCCTAAAGCCGCTGCCCCATGTATGGGCCCTTGGGTACCTACAGTATATATAAACAGGGCCCTGACTGCAGAGGTTTGAATGTTCTCCCTACGTCTGTTTGTGGGGTTTCCTTCCACAGTCCAAAAAGCAATTCACTGGTTAGCAATAGTAACACTGAAAAATATTTCTTTTTTATCTGATTTATTATTACACGTATGGGACCTATTATCCAGAATGCTCAGGACCGGGGGTTTTCTGGGTAAGCAGTCTTTCTATAATTAGGATCTCCACATCTTAAGGCTGTTGAGATGTCTTTTAAACATTAAATAAACCCAATAGGATTATTATCCCTCCGATAAGGATTAATTATATCTTAGTTGGGATCACGTACAAAGTATTGTTGTATAATTACAGAGAAAAAATTCAATTATTTAATTAAAATGAAGGCTAGGGGAGATGGCCTTCCTGTAATGCTTTGATTTTTGGATAACAGTTTTCCAGATAATGAATCTCATACCTGTAGTAGTATTATTATAACCACACATATATAAAATACCAACATATTCTGCAGCATTGTATTATAAATAAGTGCATACATTAAACATACAAGAAAACATACCAAACAACCAATATAAGAGGTAAAGGGGACCCTGCCCAAAAGCTTAGTCTGAAAGATTTATCCTTTATATACTAATAATTTCCCAATTTCCTATTGCATGTGTTGTTTTCTTTAAATAAAGCCTAAGGCTGGGCGGCAGACTGGCCAAATTTGTTAGTCTATATTTTAAGTAGGCAACAACATTTTTGACAGAATATTTAATATTTAACATTGAAAAGGACTAAGATTTCTAGAATAGATATTTTTAAGGACAAAAAAAAATGACTCCCTGTGCTGAATTTTCTTTACACTCAGTTTAACTTGTCAAATTCTGCCCTTATTTAAAGGTTATTGGAAACCGTTGGAAATCTTTGCTCATAGCCGTGAAATACCAAGTAAGTGATTTTAAGGAGAATTGCAGAAATGCACCAGACGTGATCAGGGAAACTGTAAGGTTAAAAGTGGGTAATACAGATACGTTCAAAGGCACAGTAAGGAAATTGATCCCTCCAGCGAACATTGGCTTTCAAGCCCAATATACTAGCTGAGCCCATTCCCGCGCAGAATGTGTTGACATAATCTCTCATTCAAACCGCACATCATCTTTCATCAGGTTTTACAATCCTATTCAATCCATCGTCTGGCTTGAGCACAATTAAACCAGGGTTTTATTTGTAAAGCGGATCTTTTTGCATTGAGAAAGCCAAAACTAGCAGCTCTGGTTATGTGGTAGATGAAAGAAAAACTTATTTTGTGCATTTAGCCGTTAACAATTTGTTAGCTAACAGTTGATAAATCTGTCTCGCTGCCTCGTGCAGTTCCAGCTAAATACTGATAAATATACTGATGATAAAGTCATTCGCTGCCAGATGGAATGCTGAACTGTCCTCCTCCTTATTAATAAAATAATAATAAACTGAATGAATATACCAAATAAATGAGTCAAGAGTTGTCAAAATGTGTTTCCATAATGTTCTTAACTGTGTACCTCGCACATCAATAAAACGAAATTAGAAGAAATAATCGTAAAACCCCATGTGTAGTGAGCAGTTCCCTATTGGATAAAACTTCCCTCTGTTTTTGCTGCAAGTATGGGAGAACCTTATTTCTGCACTCCTTATTTTCTTCTCATCAGTCTAGTATTTCTTTCTTTTAAAAAGATATTGTCATTCCAACATATTATACATGAAAAACATACAAAAAGAAAAAGGGATTGATCAATGCACATTCCCTGGTCCCCTGTTTCATAAGTAAATTGTCTGTTAGTTTCATGCTAGTGCATACAGTATATTGACAAAAAACAGGGGTTTTTAGTTACAAAATTATGATCATAAAAACCCCTGTTTTTTGTCAATATACTGTATGCATTAGCATGAAACTAACAGACAATTTACTTATGAAACAGGGGACCAGGGAATGTGCATTGATCAATCCCTTTTTCTTTTTGTATGTTTGTAATTAATTTGGCCAGATCAGTTGCACTTCCATTGTAATTGTATACTTTATTTAGCCTTGGAGTGCTCCCACAACCTTTTTGTGTATTTATACATGAAAAACATGTATTTTACTTTATTGCTGGGTATTGCTAACTGTTCATTAAACAAAATATATTAAAACTGGCATTGAGTGGTTTACTTTGCCTTGCCAAGTTTAATTTCGATCACTCTACTGAAGTCCATTTGCTTTCCATAGTTGGTGGTGTACAGATTCTCTGAAAAGCAGATTTTAAGTCCCAGAATCCATCACTTCAATGCAACAAGGTAAGGGAGGGGATGCATCATACTATGAGCAGTGGGAAACTGGTCCCAGCAAGCACACAGACAGACAAGCATGGTTTCCTTTCAGTCAGTGGAATCAGCTATATCAGTGTAAACAAAATACATTTATAGTTATTTATGGACGTTCAGATAGTGGTTTTGAAACCAAGAGTGCTAGTTGGTTATCATCATTGATGGTCAATTCACACATCTGTCCAATTGTCCCTCAAGGCCATTCATTGGATACCGGGCAGGTAGTAAGTGACTGATCTGTTGGATAACTGGCATGTTGGTCAGTGCAAAATCACATTTGGTTATACTTTCCTACAGTATGTACCAAACATGACTAACTCCCTAAACTTATCTTGAACTGGGAAATGTTACACCTCAAAGGGACATTACGCTGATTTGTTATACATTCTCAAAAACCTATTATTTTAATTATTGAGTTTCTGAGGAGATTAAGTATACTGCCATGAATAAAGAGATGGAGGCTGATTAACTACTATTGTCCATTCGAAACTGCACCCGTGCGGTTATCCAAAGCAACCAATAAGATTTTTGCATTTACTTTCTAGTTGGTAATCTTAAATCTTAAAAAAGTATCTTTAACTGAATATGTATACATAAAAGAAATGTATTTGCAAAGAGGGTATATTTACCCCCTTTACCTGCTGCAATGCAGACTAATTTGAGTTACGGTCTGTCTTAAATAAGTTTTCCTAAAATAGTGTAATAATGTCTGTTTTTGTCCTCCTGTCTCCACAACAATTGCAGGCTGTACATCTCCAAAGAGGATTTTATTATAAGCAATGGATATAACCCTGAGCATCCCATTCATTCATCCAGTGCTGCCCTTGGAGTAAGTGATGTATAAACTATCCCCTCCCAATATCTACTCAGGCAGAGTAAATTGGAGAAAGACTCATCAGCTTGAAGATATCCATCAATTTAAACCTTTCTAAAACCTTCTGTATTTTGATACAAGGAGGCAAGTTCTACCCCAAAAGGCCAGTTCCAGTGCTGCTTGTATGTACTGTATGTCACTTCCAACTCGAGATATTCAAATCTAATATTGGCATGTAAGTGCTTATAGCCATTTTTTAAGTGTTAAGAGACAACTAGATAAAACTAGTGTTTATTAAGGTAATGCTAGTAATTTATGTGAGGGTCTGACACTAATTTACATTGATAAGTACCCTAATGTATTGCCTGCCTAAAAAATGGAATCCCCAAGGTGCCACTATCCTACATAAGAACCTGCCTTAATGTAATTATGTGCATTAACTGATTGCTGCTCAGCATATTCAGCTTGAAATAGCATCTGTACATTATGTAGTGTGCCCCATATCTAGCCCTAGGTTGTGAAACAAGCAAACATAGGCCAATGAAATGCAAGATTGCAACTCTGAATCTATAAAGCCTACATTGCTAAAGTTGGTGTAGACCTTGGTGTGTTTGTATGTTCACATAATACCCTCCTTATGTTATCTATTTTTTTTAAAGGTAAAAGTACAAAATGCAGATTGTATTGTAATATAATGTTGTTAGTGTCTAAATTACTCAACCAGACATTGGTTTGTATGACAAACTGGAAAATAGGATGGTCTGAATAGAAAGATTAGTAAAAAGTAACAATAATAATAAAATTGCAGCCTCAAAGAGTGATACTTTTTTTATGCCGGGGTCTGTGACTCCCATTCAAAACCTGGAAAGGGTTAGTAAAGGAAAGTAAAAGTCAAAAACTATAAAAAATAAATATATAAAATAAAAATAAAAAATGGCAGATTGAAAAGTTGATAAGAATAGGCTATTCTACAAGATACAAATAGTTACTGTATATACTCGAGTATAAGCCTAGTTTTTCAGCACCCAAAATGCGCTGAAAAAGTCACCCTCGGCTTATACTCGAGTTGGGTGCCATGGGTCCCCCCAGACTTGCACCCTCTGTCCTTTGTGTACAAATTAGGCCACCCGCAACCAGACCCTCCAGTGCCTATTGTTTTTGTTGACCCTCTTCTCCACTTACAGAGCTAGTTTACTGTTTTTCTTGAAAAACATATACCCCACTGATGCCTCAATTAATGTAATTCTATTGGTATTTATTTTGATTATTGAGACTCAGCAGTAGCTGCTGCATTTCCCACCCTAGGCTTATACTCGAGTCAAAACATTTTCCAGTTTTCTTAGGTAAAATTAGGTACCTCGGCTTATATTCGGATCGGCTTATACTCGAGTATATACGGTAACTTAAATGTGAACCACCCCTTTAAAATATGTACAAAGTCAATTAAAGAAAATGTGTATAATTTGCTAGTACAGAACTAGCAACAATAGGGCAGCTGCATTAAAGGAGTCCACCGTCAGCAAATTATCATAAAATTGAACCTTTCTATAGGAAATGAGATGGTATAAGATTATGATTTTTAAATTTACTAGTAGTAAATTGGTCACCCTTAAATCCCTAAAGGTCTGTTGCATGTCTTGTTTTTCTTCTGAGTGTTTTATAAAGTTTTTTTTCTCATTCTAACTTACTGTGCAAGTTTCTAATGTTCTACTGATGAGGAAAACAAGCCAAATGCACTTTTGAATTAAATAATCAAATATCATAAGATTAATTAGGGGTTACTCTATATAATAAAAAGCACTAAGTTTGGCCAAGAACAGTAACTGATACCAACGAATCAGCTGTGGGTTACTGCTCCTGGGCAAATTTTGGGCCTTTTGTTACATATGGGGGTTAGTGTTCTGTCTACAAGACTTGCTTTTACATTTGGGCCCTATTATAATATTGCAACTTCATGCATTAGGTACAGCTAAGATACTTTTTTACTAATTTACGGAAGGTCAGAGAAGATTAGTCTTGTAACAGTCTTTGGAAGCACAACTATGAACTGTCAGCCATAGAGATTTCAACTAATTTCCTTTTCATTCAGCACTTTATTAGGGAACCCTGCTGATCTAAACTATCACTATTTATTGCCACACTTTACACTTTTAATTGTAACTTGAAGAAGAAATGTGATTTTATTTTTCAGTAACAATTAGAAGAGCAGAAGAGGATAAACAGTTAACAAAACATATGGATACTGCATATGCTTCTTTTTCTGCCATAGCTATGTACTTCTGTCCCGGGGGAAAATCATTTTGTTTTGCTTCTATTGTGAAAGTGAATAGATTTTACTATGTTTTATATTAGCTTACTATGTTCTTTCATTTATAAGCCAAGAAAATGAAAGTATGTGCAGGAAACATTCAGATTTCTGAGGCATTAAATTAACAGCAAAGTGAGGGCCATTTTCTCAGTTCAGGGCGCGGTATAAAGTGCAAAAAATATGTTGGATGGTGCCCATTTTTTGCACTAAATAAGAGCCTTTGCTACTGTTCAATAAATTGTTTATTTGATTATGAATCACTGGTGTCCAGGCATTTTATAAAGTACCTACCTATATACTTTCCTTCTATTCCTTCTTCCCTGTGCAACTATTCACTGCCCAGAGAGCAGCTGCAAGAAGGTGTTGCTTAAAGAAAGGGTTACATTTATTAAGTATCAATGTCTTCATACATTTACTATGTCATTTTTAGTTCATTTATTTTATAGCCTTAATTGCATAGGGAAAGTTAAATTTATATACAGGAAAACACACATCAAAAGAATATAATTAGACCCTGCTTTGCAGGTCACAAAGACAAATATTTTCTCTAAAACAGGGGCAGAAGATACAGTATAGGTAACACGCAAGCAGCACAAAGTAGGCAGTTGTACCTGTTGCATCTGTTTTTTTTTTCTTTTCTCATTTTGCATCCTTGTCCCATAATCATAAATCAATTTTTTTTATATAAATTTGAATTTCAACAGACCCCAGTTGTGCCAATAAATATTGTGTAATTGCTATTGCTGTATGAAAAAGAGCTGAGCCAATTCAGGTATTGGACCTGTTTTCCAGAATTCGCGGGAACTAGGCTTTTTCAGATAAGCAATCTCCATATTTTGTCTATTAAAAATCACCTAAACATTGAATAAACCCAATAGGGTTGTTTTCCCTCCAATAAGCATTAAATGTATCTTAGCTGGGATCAAGTACAAGGCACTGTTTTATAATATAAAGGAAATATGTTTTAAATTTTTAAATTATTTGCTTAAAATGGAATCTATGGTAGATGACCACTTTCATTTTGCTATAATGGCTATACCGTTGGACCATTGCAGAAAATCACCTTTTACTTCCCCCTCGGATGTCTGGCTGTGATTTTGTCGCTGTGAGTGGCCCTTGTACTAAACAGGGAGGTTATGATGAGTACAAAATAACTGAAAAGCAATTTACTTGCATAGCTGGAACCTAAAGGTTGCTAAAGCCTTTTCATGTATCAATGATTCATGCAATGTTTGTCCTTTTCTCTGGAATATTATTTAAAGTCTTTAAATCCACTTAAAACCTCTAGTTTCTGCATGAGAACTACAAACATCATCTAATGCTGAAATAAATCTAATGGTTTCCTAGAGCGCCTGCCAGATACGGGTTTGCAATGCAATCTGTTGAAGTCCTCTATGCGATATTGTGTGCCAAAGGATGGATAGGAAGAAGGATTTCAGGCAGGGTAGTATAAAGAATTACAGAAACAAGATACCTTTCTGGCACAGAGAGAATTCTTAAACCATTTCATCCACAGATTAGTGGGCTGTCAGAGACCAATACCCACACTGTATCAAGGCCATTGGCAAAATGAGAGCATTGAAAAGTAATGAGCCTGTCCGACATCTTGCTCTCCAATTGACTGCCAGAGAATTAAGCCCCAATTCATCACAGGATCTGTTTAACATTAATTCAATGAGATGCCCTGTCTTTCTTTTGTCGCCAGTATAGAATGCTTTTTATCTACTGTCAGCAGCAAATCACTCCGCAATAGAACAAATGGCATGTGATTGGAAATGTTCATCCCTAATCTACTGTATTGAATTGTATTGCAGGTTTCACAGCGAGCGGGGAATTCATGCAGCACAGCAAACTAACAAATGGATGACTATAATAACGTCATGGCTTCATAAATCCTTTTAACAGTAAATTCAAATTTCTGCTTAATATACAAACGTGATCCACAACTGTTGTAGGATTGTTTTATATTGTAACTTGTCTTATATAACTGAAGAAAACTATGAAACATATGAAAGGTCTGCGGTGGTCATGGCAGTTTGGAAAAGAGACTGTTCTATTAAGTGCAACTTTTTGCTTAGAGAATTCTAGACTTATACATGAGTTATATCGAGGATCTAGCCTTGGAACTATCCACTGAAATTGTTATGACAACCATTTCTGAGGGAGGATTCCACAACAACACGGTACTCACTGAGTAATACTTAATACACTTTAAGGTTAAAGTTCCTTTCTTCTGCTCTTCAACCATTCCCATGTTCTCTGAGTTAGTGCTGAATAAGGAATTATAAAGGGCACAATAAGGTATATTTATACATGGTGATCATACCTCCCTTAAGCTCCCCTCTCCAGTGTAAGCAATCCATGCATGGACAACCTTTTTATTTAAGATTCCCCATTTTTATAATGTGCAGAAAAAAAGGGAGGAATGTAAAATAAACAAACCTCTAGTGGATTTCCAGGAATAAATTAAATGAAATATATATTAACTAACTCAATGAAAAATAATTGAAACACAATCAATAATTGAATCAAAAGTTTGTTCCCTAATATATATCAAAGGAATAAAAAATATATATACCCAGTATCGGGCTAGGCCCGGGTGTTCAAGCCCCGAGCCCGACGCGAGGTTCAAACAATGATCACTCAATAATACAAAAACAGAGAAATCCAAGTAGCTCACCAAAAGCCGATGGTGGTCCGGGTGCTCGAGGCCCCGAACCCGCACCTGAAAGGGAAAAATCTCCAAAGTTGAACGTAGAACATCAAGCACTCCGGACTCATGAAAACTGCTAAAATCCAAAGTTTATTCCTTCATGTTTAAAACAATGAACGCCTAGGCGTTCATTGTTTTAAACATGAAGGAATAAACTTTGGATTTTAGCAGTTTTCATGAGTCCGGAGTGCTTGATGTTCTACGTTCAACTCCCCATTTTTATAAGCTTAATCTGGCCATATAATAAAAGATCCGCTAAATTGGTAAGGTCATCAAATGAGTGGATCTTTCTCCAATATGCCCACCTTGTTTAGGCCCTAGGGGTTTAAAATTAAGGAGATCCAGGCCATTGGGGTGAGGACCATATCATATCAACAAGCCGAAGCTGTAATTTTCCTGATAAGCTTCTTAAACCTGTCTGATTGCTATCTGCCCAAATTTCACCCACAAATCAGTCAGGTATGCCTGTCAGAGTACCCCTTACATGGGCAAATAAGCCACTGATTCAGACCAAGGAAGCTGAATTGGCAACTAATATCTGCCTGTATATGGCCTCTTCCTTCTTTGAAGAATTTCTAGTTTCATAGAGTCATTTTTGTGTACAAGAGACGAAAACTGTACGGAACGCTCTAGGGGGTTTACATCCCCTTTAAAAAATTCTGTAGTGCTTCATTCTGCTTCAGTTTTATTTGAAAGTAAAAAGTGCCTAAGTTACAATTCTTAGAAACTAGGGACTTCTTAATTGGCTCTGAAAATTAGCATGGATCTAAAGAATCTGTAGCGTAATTGCCTTTAGTAAAAGCTAACTAGAATATAGCATTATTGACAAGATACCGAAGCAATTCACATGCTGTCCCTTTCAATGCTCTTGAGTGTTATTGACAACCAGAGCCTGATAATCATGTTGTAAGGTTAATATGAAATCATGGTAAGGTATGCAGGCAGGCAAGAAATAAGTAATAAGTAAGTAATGAATCATATGCTTGTATGTGGCAACCATCGAGTCATCTAACATCCCAGTCTTACTGAGTAAATGACTTGCCTGTATAACATGTGCATTTATGGCCCTTCATCTGTTGTTGGTGTACAGCTACCAGCAATCCTGTAGCAAAATGGTTCCATTCTACAGCCCTTGCCCAAAGGCTAACATACTTACTGCTATGGGTGCTGCTACACTGCCTCCAAAGATGCCCCAGTAGCTCCCCATCTTCTGTTCTGCTGATTTCCTACACATACTCTGTGCTGCTGTCACTTACCTGAGCTTAAGGACAGACAGAAAATATAAAGTATGTATAGAATAGAAAGGTCACAATATAAGGCTAATTAGGCATTAATACAGATAATAACTACATGGCATTTCACAAACCAGTACAATTAGCATCAGAATGTAATAATCAGCTCTGTAGAATCAGCTTATATTACAGACAAACCTCATTTTCCACTTGATAATAAACTTAGCTTCTCAGCATCTGCTCAGAGCACACTGAGCATGTGCAGTGTCACTGACACTTGTATCAAAATCCAAGATGGGAAGCTACTGAAACAACTTTGTTACTAGATAATTATTGTTATAGAGATGTTGCACCTTTAGTCTGGTGCAGTATGCTCAGTATATAACATATGGCATTTTTAGGGTTTGGTTCTTCTTTAACTTTTCCCCCAGCCCCCCAAACTTTATCTAGATCCTAAAAAAATCACCTGACTAACCTTTTTGGATTTATTTATGCAACTCAGGCTGCAAAGTGCAAAAAAGGAGAGCAGTCCATCATGTGTTCTATACCTTGTTAGCTGCCCTGCACTTTTGTACCAAAGCAGAGCAAAGAGACCTGTGTTTGGCCACAATGTATTCATGAGGGTTGGTTAAGGAGAGACCCAAGGCAAGCGGTAAGGCATGGATACCTTTTCCTACTGGCGCTGTGCTCTAATGGCAGACAAACCCTAGACATAAGTGCTTTTTGAAATGAGCACAAAGGGATGCACCTGACCCACATGACCCATTTTGTCTACAGGATTAAGAAGCTGTATTTTGGGTTGTGAAAGTTGCAAAAGTTCCTATACCATTTATCCAGGTAAAGTCTGAAAGGCCAGCTTAATTAATTATATATAGTGTAATGTAAATGCTATTGTCTATTGTAGGAATGATTAAACTGTATTAATGGGGATCATGGGGACCAATAACCCTTTTGATCCCCACCCACACCCAAAGAATCCTTGTTGGAAACATGTGACAGGAGCACATACCTCCTAACAGTTATGCAAACCATATGCTGGTGCCTGCTAGAGGCCCCTTTTAAGCATACAAATCACTGACCAACCTTTCACATAATGAGCTGCATTTAATTTTATATAATTATAATCTTGAAACTTATTTGTAGAGATGAGCCATACAGTAGGCACACAAACAAGTAAGATAATCACATTACCAGATTGCAGGCATGGCTCTGGCTTTTGCACAAAGCATGGGTGTGAATACCGATAGGAAAGCCTGAGGGGCTCGCAACTCCGTTGGTTTCATAATCTGAGAATGACATATCATGTATCAAACTGCATGACTTTGACTTAGAGGAATAATCACCATGTGGTGAGACAGACTCAGCAAGATATGTGTCCCATCTGTTTCTCTTTTACATTTTCATACAATAGGTACAAACAGTGAGCTCAAATGAATCCTCATGCCAGATAACTAGACCACAAGGCGGCAAAGAGGGAAAACAGTTGAGATTGTTTGGTTACAGTCTATTGTATTTGGTATCTCCCACTGTCAGAGGGAATGGGGTGCCAGACATAAATGGAGGCAATGCACCAGATTGATGAGGAAAGATAAAGTGCCAGAGCTATATGGATACAAGGAATGGGAGGGAAGGAATGCGCTGGATCTGTATTCATGGCATAAACCTCCAAAGGAGTGAGAAGCAGATGCGAGGTGGCAAGTTTCCCATGGGTGTACTTCATTTTTGAACATATGTCTGTTCATAGTTGGGTATGGCTGTTTGGCAGCTAAAGAACTCGGGACTAAACACACAGAAAAGACGGAGCGATGCAAAATGTGCTTACAATGTAAAATCTGTGGTCTATCAAGAACAATCGTGCAGCCTGGTTTAAAATTTCAAGCATCATTAATTAAAAAATAGTCTATGCATTGATGGCTGAATGAGTAAATAATGCTTTATTGGATGTGCATCTCATTTTCTTAGTCAAATTGAAACCCTGGTTTCATTAATTAAATTGCAGTAAAGTGCAGTTGGCAGTAACAACCAATCAGCAACTAGCTTTGAATAGTGTTTTGCAAGTTACAGAGTGAAAGCAAAGATATGATTGGTTGCCATGGGTACTTGCACTGGTGGAATAAGGTAGGGATAAGGACGAGAAAGGTTTTTCACCTAAAAAAAATGTCCATTTACTTGAATGCTTTTGGTCTAACAAAAAAATGTGAGCACAAATGCCTGTTTCAAGGAATCTAGCGCTAGAAAAAACACCCATTGCATTTGGAAAAAATGTTGGCAAAAAATGTGGCAGTTTAGCTCATCACTACCAATGAATAGAACATTGCTTGCCTTTGTCAGCACTGCACTCATGAGACGTGGAAGCCATGTAAGTGCCTCATCCCCTAACTGGAGCGACATTTAGACATGCAAGTTAGGGATCTGCAAAGGCCGCAGACCTCAATAGGGGCCCTGTCCGTACCTCCTAGCCTATGGCTGTAAAAGGAAGCACAAAGATCTGTGTAATAAAGGAAGTGCAATATATATATATATATATATGCACAATTAATATCCTGTAAATGATATTCTTCTAAATGGTGCTCAGTGACGTTATAATCTGTGCTTAGTGATCACTGCAAGTTGTGTATTATAATAAACAATATACCCCATGTTGTAAAATATAGGGTATTAGAAGTCACTGTGGCGTTCCATGACCTGTATAAAAACACTCAGCCTTCCGCTTATACTTTTATATAGTTATGGAGGGGGAAGGGGATACATTATTCACTATATATGGATATAGTTGAGATATCACCAATTATAAACAATGAGATTATCATGAGTAGTGTGAATTCTATTTCTGAAGCACCCAAGCACCAACGTTCTCTTCCTTTGTATGGTTATTTTCTGTGACATTTTTCCACAATATAAGAGATTTAGAAGTGATTTTCCAAGCCTTTAAAATTGTGAGATTAATCATATGATGGGTTATTTGCATGCAAAAGTACAGGTATGGGATCCCTTATCTGGAAACCTGTTATCCAGAAAGCTCTGAATTACGGAAAGGCCATCTCCCATAGACTCCATTTTAATCAAATAATTCAGAATTTTAAAACTGATTTCCTTTTTCTCTGTAATAATAAAACAGCATCTTGTAATTGATTCCAACTAAGATATAAATAATCATTGATGGATGCAAAACAATCCTATTGGGTTTAATTAATGTTTTATTGATTTTTTAGTAGACTTGGGTATGGTGATCCAAATTACGGAAAGACCCCTTATCCAGAATACCCTCGATCCTGAGCATTCTGGATAACAGGTCCTATACCTGTACTGATAGGCACAAAATCCCACCCCTTGCTGCCCATTCACAAGCACGTGTGGCCTGGGCATGGCTACTCTCGGTGTTTCACAGGGCAGCCCTGTACTTCCCACAGGCTGTAGGTTTGAATGTTTCCCAACAACTATTTTGACAATCCTCAAGTTCATTGCGAAATGGCTAAAAGGTGATTTGGAAACTTTTCAGTGACACTTTCTTCAATGTCGAAGTAAACATTATGACAATTACCTTTTCACTAGGGGTATGTAAAAGGGAAACTTAACTCTAGAAATACTGTATAGAAAAGCTGTATAGAATAATAAAAATATGATTAGATTTCTTGATACAGGATTCAGTAACCGAGGGGAATATTGGAGGTGTATGCCTGCAGTACAGAGTATGGTGGCAAGTCTATGGAGACGAAAAACACCATATGTCACAAAATGGAAACTAACCCGATATTGTGGTGGCTTTTACACTTATGGATTAGTGACATATGGTGTGTTTGTACTGCTCTAGATTCAGTTCATTTTATATTCATTACTTTCTACTGGCCAGTAAAGCACTTTGCTTCCATTTAGTAATACACATAGAAACATAAATGCCTCATCTCCCTTGATTCCATACCTCTTTTCCAACAATGCAATATACTGTAGGCTGCTTTAAAAGAGCCCTCTGCAGTAAGGGGCCAGCTTGACTAATTAATGTGCAGCCAGATTAACCCTTTAAACTTCTTATAACTGCAATAAACTAGTACAAAAACATAAGAAGCAGAATACAGATTTGTTTTAGGCATTAACATAGATTTATACTGGATGAGTTACTATTAAGAATAAAGCATTGTTAATCGAACAAATGTGGACAGAGGTAGCTGATCTTATTAGTTGGATCTTTTCTCGACAGATACCAGCAGACCTTGCTACCTTTCTTCTAGGAAAACCTCTCTCAAACTTATGCAGAAGTGGCCAGACTTTAGCCAATCACATCCTTACGGCTGCTTGGCTAGCAATAGCATCTAAATGGAAAACTACAAACGAACCAACCAAAAACTACAAACCAACCAACCAACCAAATAATAAAAAGGACTAACACCAACAGGATATTTGAACATGGGATAGCAGTACTCCAAAATAAAACTATTCAATATATGAATGTCTGGACATTATGGGAACTCCAAAGCCTGGCCTCTTGGCCACCCCATCTCCCTTTGCACCCAGACCGCCACGATCATTACTAGGCAGATTCTCCTTCCCCCCCCTTCCCTTATTTCTTACTTACTTATTTGCTCACTTTTATCATGCATCCAATGGTTTGATTCTCAGATTTATATGTTCCTTTCTTTTCCTTTTCATTTCTTCTTTCTTTTGATAATATCTATCACTTATCTTTCAGCACAAGCTGGACAAACAAAGTCATGATACTTACATTTTGTACTGTCAGATTTTATTACTACAGAATGTATAACATAAAAAGCAAAGGTACAATGTCATTTTTGTAATTCAAAAATAAGTAACTATACGTTACAAAAAAAAAGAATAAAGCATTGTTCTATTATTAAGGAGTTAAAGGGTACTAGTCAATAATTAAGATTTATTTATCAAACTAATAATGTGGGTAATGACATTTCTAATTCTGAATTCTCTACATAGTTGATTTCTAGATACCTGTATATCACTTATAGCGAATTTTCTTTGCTATTCTGTATTCTCTAAAAATAAAACTAATTGGCTTACATTGTAAAATGGATATAGACAAGGTCAGACTGGGTTGTCAGGATACCAGGAAAAATACAGGTGGGCCCCTGACTACGTTGGCCCTGCTGTCCCAGGCATGTTGCCTTTCTGAGATCTGTGGGAAACAGTTTATGGCAGCAGAAAGAGCATGTACATGGTGGGTGGAGGAGGGGTGAAGGATTGTGATGGAGGTGCGGTCCTCTGTATATGGTGTAGTGATGGCCTTAAGTGGGCCCCAAACAGCCCAATGCATCACCAGATATCAGGCTCATTTATTAAGCCCTAGGTATTAAAGCTACTGTAGGTTGCTGGCTGCAAACTTGTGGTTCTTAGAGCCCCATAGACAAAGTACTTGTGTAGGTACTAGGGGCAAAATATAGGTGTTAGGAGGATTAAGACTCAAGATACAAAGTGCAGAATACATGGGTCTTTGCATGACTTTTGTACATTGAGCCTTGCCTGCCAGTTGACAAATAAGTCCTCATATGTGCAATCTGCTACAGGCAGATAGAGTCTCCATGGCCATGACCCACTATCAAGGAGGTTGCATGAACTTTATTTACATCCATCAATGTGTTACAGCAATTCTCCAATGTTGGAAGACATTTTTTTCCATGAACTGCTTATTTCCAGTTGAATGACCTTTACTCCCATGTGGCTCTCTCAATGGCAGGAGACAATTGCTGGAGAAAATTGATTTCCCATGAATCTGTTACCATGTATCATTGACTCAATACATGGCAGTTTAGTACAGTACATGCCGACAATCAGTGGGGCGTTTCCTTATGGCAACCACAGAGCAGCCCAGGAGTGCACCCTTAGTGAGATGTTTGATTCTGGTTATTGTTTCCCTTTAAAAAACCTTCAGGATATGAAATCATGAATGTCAAACTCAAGTCCTGGCTGCCTAAAGACCCTGTAACATATCAGCAATATTAACCTTTGGTCCCTCTGTGGCTGAGGCTGCTGGGAGCTGTAGATCACAATAGCTCCAGGGCTGCAACTTGCCACAAACAAATATACATTGTGATAGATTCCAGGAGACCTTTATCTTTCTTATTACTGCTTCTTGCATTCTACACGCATCTCCTGTCACTTACTGTCAATTTATGACAGAAAGACTCGGTGGGTGAAACCTTAAAATGCGAAAACACAGCAGCGGTAATATTTAACGGTTAATCTGCCAGCGCCAGCCTGACTTCAAGTGCCCCAGCACCAAATGAAATCTATTTCCCAGAGTAATTTGTTTGCTTGCATACATTCAGCAGCCAGACACTCACATAATGAAATGTTATTTTTTTTTCTCTTTGTATGCTCAAAAGATAGAAAATCCTCTGATTGATATTAGACATTTTTAATGTGATTCCTTTTACCCTTCCAAGCAGAATTCAATTTGTTTTTCTTCTCAAATGAATTATGCCAGGATCTTGGTGAGGTTATTAGAATACAATTCCACCATAAGCCTGAGAAAGTTTTATGATGCTTTGTGTTGCATTTATTTTGCTTTAGATTTAAGAGTCACCCAACGTTACAGTAAAAAAAAGGCTTGGGCTGTATAATGAGGTCTGAGAGCGCCACGTGACCAGGAGTAGAATTTCTCCGAGTAAATGGGAATCTATTTGGCTGCCTGTAAAGTAATCACATCTGGGGATAGCATGCACTACATCACTATGTCTTTTTCTGATGGAAATAGCATTCTCCATTGCTAGACAGAAAAGGAATCACATGTAATTGTATTTAAGATGACTTCCAAATTAAACAAATAATGAAATTCTGAAATGCTTTACAGCAGGGATAACAAATAGAGGGCATTCCTGCTGTTAGGTTTATGGTAAAGAACCGTTTCTAGGCAACCTGTGTGTAAAGGTGAGAAATGCTCCCCTACCCCTTTATACAACCAAAATCATCTTTTCTATAGCAGGAACCTACTAAGCCCCTTACCTCATAACATAAACATAATAAGAATAAAGATATTGTGGTCCAAATGCTATTTTTTAAAGGGACTGTTCACCTTTATTTATTATTTATTTTTTATAGGTTTTTTTTTAATTATTTCCCTTCTTCTGACTTGTTCCAGGTTTCAAATGGGGGTCACTGGCCCCAGCAATCAAAACACTATTGCTCTGTGAGTAAACAATTTTATTGTTATTGTTACTTTTATTCTTTTTATTCAGGCCCTCTCCCCTTCATATTCCAGTCCTCTCATTCAAACTAATTGCTAAGGTAATTTGGTCCCTAGCAACCAGATAGCTGCAGAAATTTCAAACTGGAGAGCTGCTAAACAAAAAGCAAAATTAAAAAAAAAAAAAAACACAAATAATAAAAAATGAAGACCAACTGCAAGTTGTCTCAGAACATTGCTCTCTATGTCATACTAAAAGTCAACTCAATCAACCTCTTTCATTTATTTTTTAGTTTGATGTAGAGAGTGCAATAATTTAAAAACTATACAAATGAAAAATGAAGACCAATGGAAAAGTTGCTAAGAACTGGCTCTAACATTTAACTAAAATGTAAACTAACTGTTTAAAATGTGTTGCTGTTATGAGTGTTACTGTCAAGGTTCCTACCTAGTAAAAAACACACTTTGTTGACTTAATACCCTGCCCTATAGTTTCCTGTGAACAGATAACTACACCTCCTCCTACACACTAACCCACACACATACACACACATATATATATATATATATAGCAATAAATCTGTGACCGGCACACATATATACAAAAGTGGAAAACCCCAGGTCCTAAGTATGTATATCTTTATTTATAAAGCACTACTTATTTACGCAGCGCTGTACAGTAGAATACATTAATACAAACAGGGGGTATTAAGATAATAGATAAATACAAAGTATAACAATAAGCACAAATAAATAAAAGATACAATTGTAATAAGATAAGAGTCAAAGACCCAAGAGGATGGAGGTCCCTGCCCCGTAGAGCTTACAGTCTAGATGGGAGGGTAACTTACAGACACAAATAGGCAAATATAAGTGCTGTAGGTCACAGTGGGTGACACTACTGTACAATATAAGTGCTAGTTCCTAAGTATTTCAGATAATAGATCTATATGTGTGTGTGTGTATATATATATATATATACAGTATATATTACAGGTATGGGATCCCTTATCCGGAAACCCGTTATCCAGAAAGTTCCAAATGATGGAAAGGCCTTCTCCAATAGACTCCATTATAAGCAAATAATTCTAATTTTTAAAAATGATTTCCTTTTTCTCTGTAATAATAAAACAGTACATTATACTTGATCCTAACTAAGATATAATTAATCCTTATTGGGGGAAATACAAGCCTTTTGGGTTTATTTAATATTTTGAAAATATGGAAAGATCCCTTATCCGGAAAACCCCAGGTCCCAAGCATTCTGGATATCAGGTCCCATACATGTACAGTGTGAGAGGGTTTTTTTTTTTTGCAGTAAAGCTACAAAGGCATATAAAGTCTTTGCAAAGTTAAAAACAACAGGAACCTAATCAGTCACAAGAGGAAGAAAAAAAGAACACATTTTCGGTCACCAAGGCTTCCTGTTATCTCTATCTCACACAAGACCAATCATCTCTGTAGTGTTTGGCCATGCTGAGCAATATAAAAAGAAGCAGGCCTCCCATTAGGACTGTTGTGGTGTAGATTGCGGTGAGCCTGTTTTTCCATAGGAAGCAAATTGCTTGGAGAAGCAGGACAACCTGCATGACCCTGTCAAGTATCATTTGCACCACATTACTATGCCATAAAAAGCAGGCTTGTTTTTACAATGATCTCACACAGTCTTACGACCGACTAGATATTTCTACTGACAAGCTTGTATGTTAAGCAGAGCATTCTGGGATTAAAGGAACCCATGCACTAACACATATGCCGGGACATGAAAGAGTACTGCATGCTTTAATATTCATCTATACTGTTTTACAGCGTGCTTGAACTCAACATATACAATATTTTGCATGCCCACATGAAGGGATGCAATTTCCATTGGTGCCCCCTGATTTCCTGACCTAGAGGTGGGACTGGGTAGCACACAAACGTAATGAAAAGAGCAAAGTAAAATTCTACCTCCGTTTCCTAGAAACAACATTCTCCATGTTATTTTGTGTCGTGGAGACTTAGGAATGGAGTTTGTAACTGTCACAGCCTTATTCCCTTTCAGGCTATTTCCATTTAGGTTACAAATGCAATTTCGCTTGCCCTGATATGAATAATAAACAGGTAGATAATTCTTGCTAGAGGAATTTCCCTTTTAGATTGTAATAATGGTTTTGCTTGTTATGAGACTCAAGTGCCCTTGAATTATCCACTTTTGCAATTACTTGCTTTCAAGTCTTCAGTCAAAATTGCCAGAAGGAATACATTTTTACATTTTTTTTAGGGAAAAGAAGATTCAGTAATAATAAAGAGAGGACGTAGGCAGCTACTCTGATGGTGGGTGGTATCTTTAAAGGCATTCTTCATGAGGACAAGAAAGCATATGTAGCAGCCTTTACATTAAGGTCCCACTTTCATCGAGCAGCTTATCAAAGAGTCAGAGCAATCCACCAATGCATTTCTTGTTGACTCATTGCATTTATGTTCCAGCTGTACCCTGAGAAAATGATTGACAGGGGAGCTAGCCCCACTGAAACTCCAATGCAGGACATGTTTATTCTCTCATTGAACAACAGGTCAGGAGATGGCTAGGGACTATCAAGATAGCAACAAATGCAATGGCACTCAGAGCTGCAAGCCGGACAAGCCCTTTAAATCAAACTTTATTGCGGAGGTGCAACGTTTCGGGGCTAAGTAACCCCTATATCAAGCATGTGTGCAAGGAAGGTCTCTGGTTCGCTTAGGGACTATCAAGGCCCAGGCTCTGTGACACACAAACTGAAATAAGTTATAAAAGAATAGCTTTTTATATAAATACAAATATCTTGGAATGCTTGCCAGCTGACAGAGATGGGCAACCAGTTATGCAAGCCTCATCAGGGGGTAAGTGCAGGTAACCATCAAGAGTAGTGATGGACAAAAAAAATCGCCAGGCATGGATTCACTGCAAATTTCATTCATTCATTTTTTTTTCCGGAAAATGAGCGCCAAAATTTGCCATGGAAAAATTTGCCGCGTGTCCCAAAATTGTCATGTGCATCAAAACAATTGTCATGAGTGTAAAAAAGAATTGTCTTGCTCATCAAAAGAATTGTCGCGCGTCAAAAGAATTGTCTCTCTCATCCAAAGAATTGTCTCTCATCAAAAGTATTGTCACAATTCAGACTCATTCTCGCATGTATTGTGGCTTGCAACAGTTTTCTTGTTTTTTGTTCTTTTGGACGCGCAAAATTTTTCACAATTTTTTTGGAAACGGAAAGATTCGCTCATCACTAATGAAGAGCTCTGGTCTCCTGGGACGCCATGTTTGAGGAGACCACTGAACACAACCAGTGCCCTTGTGCTTTTAAGTGGATATATCCCCCATTCCACTTGCAAGCCTTTCTACTGCTAAACTATGACCATAAGCACCAGAACTATAGAGGGTGGAAAAAAATAGTCACTTCCAGATGGAAATCCATTTTAAAACTTCCCTTTCCTGAATTGCCTCAAACCTGTACAATTTACAGCCCCTTACTCCAGCTACCATCTTTGTCATGTGCTATTCCCCCTAACCTACCAACCCTTTATGACTTGACTCTTATGTACCCAATCAAGGCTCCTTCTTTTATATTTTACTATCAATCCAGTATTATGTACCAGTGTTAAATGTGACTGGCTAACAATGCTCTTGCCAAGTCCTGACACTCAATGACCCATAGCCTTTCCAGAAAATCAGAGTATAATGGGGTTAATTAAGATGAGGGAACCCCCATATTCTTATTGTAATTGGTTGGTTGTAGAGATAGGTAGAGTGGTGATTGGCTACAGGGGGGATTTCAAAAGGAGACAGTAATGGGAGCAGTCCAGTGGGCAGAGGTAAGTGGGCATCTGGAGTGGGGTACTGATCAGTGTACCAATTTGTTAAACTTTCACTGAGGGTCAGGATGATTTTGATAGATCAGAAAACAGATGGCAGGATCTCAATGGTGCCCTGGTCATGAAGATGCAATGACAAGATTAGACGTGGAGTTATGTAATAAAAGGCACTAAGTTTTCCCAGGAGCAGTAAACCATAGCAACCAATCAGCTGGTAATAGTTACTGGTCACCTGTTTATAAACTAACACCTTATTGGTTGCTATGGGTTACTGCTCCTAGTCAAAGTGCCTTTTATTACATATGGGGGTTAGTTTGTTGTAGTGTAAATCCCTTTTGTTTGGCATTGGTGATCACATGTCCAATGTTTGTCATTTATGTACTCACTGGTGCAACTGTATTCACTCCAGCTGAATGTTTTCCCCTTTGTGTGACACAAGGCTTCTTTGTATACCAAGTTACGAAATAACGATGGTCACATGTTTCAGGTTGTTTTTAAAAATGATAAACTTTAGAAAGCCATAGGAGAAGATTATTGCACTGAAAATGTAGAGCACAATCACTCTTTGCTTTAATAACATGGCCATATGATGCAGGCACTAAAATTACATACAGAACCGTAAAGCAAAAAAAAAAAAAAAAAACATTCATTCTCCATGGCAGTGAATGCTAACTAAACGCTGCTTTTCCACCATTAAAATTTTACAATCAAAATTAGAACAACATTTTGGTTCCCAGATGTTTTACTGTGTCCGTACTCAAAGAAGCCCGCTGATTTTATATTCATTAAGACACGCAAGGGTTTCTATCGTTGACAACGTTAAAATGTTCCCATAAAGGCTTGCAGCTTGGCAGCGGGCTCCTAGTGCTGATTTTGCAGAAACCTGAAGACTTAGCACATTCTCTTCATGGTGAATTTTCCTTTTTATAGTCAACGGCACCTGTCTGCATCGGCTTTTTATGCCCAGTTAATGAAGATTTTTTTTCTATTCATCCACCAGGTCTGGTTTCTTTACAATTTCTTTGCTAATTATTCCGCTTCCATTGTTGCAAAGCCCCCAAAAGAAATACAGCATTAAACAATAAGATTCATCTGATTAATAGTAGCATTGTTTTATTGATAAATCCAGCATATTTTTACAATTGTCGCTTCTCTTTAATTTTGTAATTATAGTACTGGTATGGGGATCTGTCATCCAAAATTCTTGAACCAATGGTTACATTTGGAGCACCATGCCTTAATGCTAACAAAATATTTAAAAACCCCTAATAGTAGTGGTTGGCCATTTTTATCTTAGCTTAGTTCATAAATAGTACAAGGTACAGTGTTATTACTACAGGTATGGGACCTGTCATCCAGAATGCTTTGGTTTTTCCAGATAAGGGATCCTTCCTTAATTTGGATCTCCGTACCTTAAGTCTACTAAGAAATCATTTAAACATTAAATAAACCCAATAGGATTGTTTTGCCTCCAATAAGGATTAATTATATCTTGGTTAAGATTAGCTACAAGGTACTGGTTTTTCATTACAAAGAAAAAAAATTCAATTTAGAATTGTTGTATTAAAACGGAGTCTATGAGAGATGACCTTTGCATAATTCGGAGCTTTCCAGATAACAGGTTTCCGGTTACCAGATCCTGTACCTGTACTAAGAAAAAGCAAATCATTCGAAAATAAAGATTTCTTTAAATAGGACACTTTAAAGAATGGCAATGTAATATTTGGGAGCTTTCTGAATAACAGATCTCATACCAATACCAGTAGAGATTAGGTCAAATACAGGTATAGATTAGAATCTGTTATCCAGAAAGCTCCAAATTATGGGATGGCCATCTCTATTATAATTGAATAATTTGAATTCTTAAAAATTATTTACTTTTGCTCTATAATAAAAAAAACAGTACCTTGTGTTTGATCCCAACTGAGATACAAGTAATCCTTAGTGGAGGCAAAACAATCCTATTGGGTTTAATTGATGCTTTAATGATTTTTAGTAAACGTAAAGTATAGAGATCCAAATTACAGAAAGATCTGCTGCCATAAGGGAGAACAATGGATCTAAAGCAGTGCTGTCCAATTGGTGGCCCGCATGCGGCCTGCGACCCCCCTCTGTGTGGCCCCCCACCTGTCTGACTGCTTTGATTGCTTACCTTTGAGTAAGCATTAAATGGTATCAGTACTGAGATTAACTGCCCCCCTGCATGGTTCTCACCTCAGATTCAGGCTGTAATCCCTCTGTATTGTTTAAATATGTAATCCCCTGTGTTTTTCACACCTTCAAATACCTGCATTGTTCACCCCCTGCAGTGTTCACACCTCAGGCTCAGGCTGTAATCACTCCCATTGTTCACTTCTTCACACCTCAGACATAGGTACTGTAGGAAGAGTATGGCACATACAGCCAGCATAGGGCAGGGAGGGTATGGCACACACAGGAAGGGTAGGGCAGGCAGAGTATGGCACACACAGTCAGGGTAGGGCAGGCAGAGTATGGCACACACAGGAAGGGTAGGGCAGGCAGAGTATGGCACACACAGTCAGGGTAGGGCAGGCAGAGTATGGCACACACAGGAAGGGTAGGGCAGGCAGAGTATGGCACACACAGTCAGGGTAGGGCAGGCAGAGTATGGCACACACAGGAAGGGTAGGGCAGGCAGAGTATGGCACACACAGTCAGGGTAGGGCAGGCAGAGTATGGCACACACAGGAAGGGTAGGGCAGGCAGAGTATGGCACACACAGTCAGGGTAGGGCAGGCAGAGTATGGCACACACAGGAAGGGTAGGGCAGGCAGAGTATGGCACACACAGTCAGGGTAGGGCAGGCAGAGTATGGCACACACAGGAAGGGTAGGGCAGGCAGAGTATGGCACACAGAGGCAGCATAGGGAAGGCAGAGTATGGCACACACAGGCAGGGTAGGACAGGCAGAGTATGGCACACACAGGCAGGGTAGGACAGGCAGAGTATGGCACGCACAGACAGCTTAGGACAGGCAGAGTGCTTCCTGTGTGTGCCATACTCTGCTTGCCCTATGCTGCTTGTGGGAGGTGAACCTGGCAGGGGGTTTGTTGTGGGAGTTTGTTAGCAGTTGGAAATAGCCATTAAATGGTCCCGAAGGTGTGTAATTATGTACTGGGGGTTGCTCTGCTATCCACAGGGGAGGAGGAGGCATATGGAATTTAAGGGTATATCTTAATATGACATAATTCTTTCACATATGAATGATGGTTGATATCCCCACAGTAAGGACCAAGCATTTGGGATTTTGCTGTGCTACCACCATTGTGATAAAATAGGTGTGGTTTGAAGTGGGTGTGGTTTCAAAAAGGGGAGTGGTCAAAACTGGCTTCCATTAGCGGTCCTCCACCATGTATGCTAGAGAAATTCCGGCCCTCGGCACCGTAGAAGTTGGACAGCACTGATCTAAAGCATTGCAGGAACTGGGGCAGTGCTAGGCAGGTACCTTTTCTGCTGACTCCCAGTCGGGGCACTCTTGCCCGAACACCGATTGTCACTGCAAGTTTCCCCCAGAAACGGTGTTGCCCATGCGTATAGACAGGGCTGTGGAGTCGGAGTCGGAGAGTCGGAGGCAATTTTGGGTGCCTGGAGTCGGAGTCGGAGTCGGCAAAAAATGAACCGACTCCGACTCCTACTAAATTTAAATGGGAATAAAAAAAAAAAATAAAGCAAGTTTAAATGTCCCAATTCACAAACAGTCATAATTAATTACTTCTCTGCTATAAGAATAAAGCCCAATGCACGCAGTGCATAAACGAACACGTTGAGTGACCATGAAGCATGCTTTTCATTGGCTGTATGCTTCACTCAATGGGACGTAACGCACAGTTAAGGTGCGACAGCTCCACTGCGTCGGGTTCCTCTGTTACAGGGAACACAATGCCCACTGGGAACCTAGCCTAACTCTCACTGATAACTAGAAATACCTGTATACGTGAAGGGAATGGATAGTCCATAGTTTAAGACTGAACCTTTAAAACATTTGAAAAACTGCTGTAATTCAGCTGTAATGTTAGCTTAAACATGACTATGGGATTCTAGGGAAATCATTAGGAGTAGGAGTATAGATTAAATTGTCTATCAGTTTATTATCAGTTCAGTCGTGTTTTAAGTGCCCCTTCCCCCCTGCCCCTTCCTGGATGTATAAAATACATTAGCACAGTGCTGTCCAACTTCTGCTGTGCCGAGGGCCGGAATTTCTCGCGCATACATGGTGGAGGGCCACTAATGGAAGCCAGTTTTGACCACCCCCCCTTTTAAACCACACCCACTTCAAACCACACTCATTTTATCGCAATGGTGGTAGTGCAGTAAAAACCCAAAGGCTTGGTCCTCACTGCAGGGATATCAACCATCATTCATATGTGAAAAAAATTATATTATGTTATATTAAGACACACCCTAAAATCCATATGACTCCTCCTCCCCTGTGGATAGCACAGCAACCCCCAGCATATAATTACACACCTTAGGGACCATTTAATGGCTATTTCCAACTGCTAACAAACTCCCAGAACAAACCCCTGCCAGGTTCACCTCCCACAGGCACCATAGGGTAGAAAGAGTATATGGCACACACAGGCAGCACTCTGCCTGCCCTACGCTACCTGTGTGTGCCATACTCTGCCTGCCCTATGCTGCCTGTGTGTGCCATACTCTGCTCTACCCTGCCTGTGTGTGCCATACTCTCCCAGCCATATGCTGCCTGTGTGCCATACTCTGCCCTACCCTGCCTGTGTGTGCCATACTCTCCCTGCCATATGCTGCCTGTGTGTGCCATACTCTGCCTGCCCTGCCTGTGTTTGCCATACTCTGCCTGCCATATGCTGCCTGTGTGTGCCATATACTCTCCCTGCCCTATGCTGCCTGTGTGTTCAATACCCTCCCTGCCCTATGCTGCCTGTTTGTGCCATACCCTACCTGCCCTATGCTGCCTATGTGCCATACTCTGCCTTCCCTATGCTGCCTATACACAGGCAGCATAAGCCAGGCAGTACTTACAATGTCTGAGGTGTGAACAGACGAACAATGGGGGTGATTACAGCCTGAGCAGGAGTTGTAAACAATGCAGGGGGTGAACAATGCATGGATTAAAAGGTGTGAACAGTACAGGGGATTACATGATTAAACAATACAGAGGGATTACAGTCTGAATCTGAGGTGAGAACCATGCAGGGGGGCAGTTAATCTCAGTACTGATACCATTTAAAGTGGGCCGCCAATTGGACAGCACTGCATTAGCATATTAAAAACAGAGGAGTCGGAGTCGTGGAGTCGGAGTCGGAGTCGGGAGTATCAGAAACTGAGGAGTCGGAGTCGGAGAATTTATCTACCGACTCCACAGCCCTGCGTATAGATATTAAAAGTTATCTTCCTTTTCTATGTACTGTGCAAGTGATTGGGTGGCATTCCCTGTACTACAGTATGGGACTGTATCTGTACTATGTACACTATTGGGGAGTTGGTTCTAGTGGACTTTACACTCCACTATTCAAATACTGTATATTCATACTGGAACTTGTTATTCCATTGCTGATGAGCACTTGATATAACTTTTAGGTAATTTAAAATAATGTATTGTCATTTTTTTATTGGTGCCAAAACCTAGCATGAGTTAGCAAACTCATGCAGGATTTCCTTGATGATTGCCCAAGCCCAAATGCTGGAACAATCATGAATCTGGCACTGCAATTCTGACTGCACTTGAACACAGGGTATTTAAAGTGATGCTGTCCACAGTTAAATTGAAAATATCAATTAAACAGCAAATGGTAACTATATTTTGGTAACTAAATAGCGTCTTTTCCTTTTGATACTGAGAACTTTCCAATTCATAGATAAATGACAGACAGCAAACATACAAATTGCGCACATCCAAGATATTATGGAGTTCTTACGGGCATTATTCATATCAGAATAATAAAATTTGTTAGTTCCATATTGGGATCAAACAGATAAAAAACAATGTGAAATGTAATTTTGGTATCAGGAATCATTTTGTTCCTCCCCCAAGAAGTAAAGTGGTCTGCTCTGCTGGAGACTTTGGATGATTTTCTCTAGATGAGTAGCTTGCAAACATTGAGCAGCAGAATAAAAATGATGGTGTAGAGCTATCAAATTGGGCAATCCAAATGTACTTTAATATTCTCTTTTTGTCAAACTTTTATTAATGTTTTCCCGACAGTCAGTAAGGGTTATATGAAGCTGACTCTTTAAGCAAACAATATACCAGAGTCAGTTCATCAGAATGTGTTGGATGCAAAGTCGACCACTTTTCTGGTTTATAGGGTGGTAGTGCTCGGGGCAACAATTTTGAGCATTACCACCCATCCAATTCCTTACTCCCTACACTTGAATCTTATGTCCCAGTATGGAAAATAATTTTTGCAACTAAAAGTATTGGTAATTGCTGTACCAAATGATAAACGGATAAATAGATCCCTATGACTCAAAATGGAACAAAGAACTGATAAAGAACTGATGAGACTTCTCTGAATGACTTTTTCTTTTGCTATATACTCTAGAAATACTATCCTTCATGGGGAGGACTCTCTGAATTATTAACGTACAACCTCTGAGGCAACATTAGAACAGACGATTAAGGAAATCTGACCTTTTTGGTTGCTTTTAGAAATCCAGAACCAGATTTTGGGAAGCACATCTGGTTTATTCTGGTTTATACTGTATAAATGTAGGTAGGTATAATATTATTTATATAGCGCTACTTGTGTTTGTATAACTGCACATTTTACCCTTGCTTG
The DNA here is from genome assembly GCF_000004195.4 of Xenopus tropicalis. Taxonomy (NCBI): domain Eukaryota; kingdom Metazoa; phylum Chordata; class Amphibia; order Anura; family Pipidae; genus Xenopus; species Xenopus tropicalis. The sequence continues at coordinate 124,306,107 of NC_030681.2, read as the reverse complement.
CTGCCAAGTAAGTTCTCTTGACAAACAAGTGTTAAATGGTAGAAATCTGTTTTAGGGGAAATGTAATAAAATGTGTTTTCCTAGGCATAGTAACCCATAACAAGCAATCAGAGGTTTGCTTTCAAGCAACTGATCAGTAAATGCTGCTTGGTGATCCATTGCAATGAGTTGCTATACCTATATAAATGTAACTACATTATTACATTACCCTATTATCTCACCCTCTTAATAGTGGAATGAAATTGACTGGCACAATGAGTATAATGCAAGTGGGGCTAGGCCCCTGCATGTTTTGGGGGCATACCCCTTCATCAGACATGGCAAAGCCGTACAAATAGGTACTCCCCGATATGTTGCAACACTTTCATATGCCCCACATGCATTATACTCCTTGTACCAGACAATTTCCTTCTAGGTTTTGGTGAGGGTGCCGACCCTTTAGGCTGTGCAGCGTCTTTACACTCAGAGGAGGCACGGGTGAACTAGTCGTACCTTCTTGTGACCCTCCAACTAGTAATAGATGGGTATTCACAAGAAGCACAAATACTTTAAGCATTGACAACAATTCACAGTAGGTCTATAAGCTTCTTATCACCAACAACCTATGGGAAACTGCAGTGCCAATAGTGTAAAAAACTTGAATAAAATCCCATTTAAGCTTTCAAATGCACTCATATTTTCTATAAGGTGGTTAAGGATATAAAATAAAGACATCCCAAAGTCCTAGTCTAAGGTTTCCTCACAGGCCGGTAGCTCCATTGATGCCAGTGCAGTGAGCATGGCAAAAAATGTGAGAAAAAACACCCATTTCAGAAATTGATCTCAGGTCTCTCTATGTCTACCTTGTACTTGATGGTAACTGAGCTGCGGGAATCCATATAGGTGGCAAAACATTCCTATTGGGTTTATTAAATATATATAATTTTTAGTAGATTTAAGGTATGAAAATCAAAATGATGGAAAGATTCCTTATACATAAAACCCCAGGTTCCAAGCATTTTTGATTATAGATCCCATACCTCTTTAGAATATCATCTTTGGCATAGCTTCCCAGCAGGCAGTATATTGAATCAGTCGTAATGGCTGATACATTAGATATCTTCAAGAAAGGGCTGGATGGATTCTTAGCAAGTGAGGGAATACAGGGTTATGGGGGACATCTCTTAGTACAAGTTGATCCAGGGACTGGTCCGATTGCCATTTGAGAATCAGGAAGGAATTTTTTTCCCCTCTGCGGCAAATTAGAGAAGCTTCAGATGGGGCTTTTTGCCTTCCCCTGGATCAACTGGCAGTTAGGAGGGTTATATATAGGCATTATGGTTGAAGTTGATGGACGTGTGCCTTTTTTCAACCTAACTTACTATGTTATATGTTAATAGTAAGAGAGGACAGGTACATGCTCAGTGTTTTGGTCACGCTAAATTATTTCCTTTACAAATAAAATGCAACCTACCACCCTGCAAATGACCAACCATTGATTGCAGTTCAGCGACTGAACCTGGTACACAGATATAAAAAACAAAGTGTGACTTTGGTAGACGCATCATTGAACAGGATTAGGGAAAAGCTTGCATAAAGGGCCATCATCTCTGAAAGGAGTAAGTTGTGACATTTCATTAGTACTAATTTACTAATTGTACCACAAGAGGTAATGCTAGTGTACTTGCAATTCAGCCAATAAATCACTGACATTGAACAGAACAGAAGGCAATGTCTTCATATTTGTGGATTCTAACAGCATACAAAGGAAGAGCACAATAGAAACAAATAGCTGGAAGAAAGACATCAATACAAGGAAAGTGAGATTTTACACAAAGTGAAAGCAATGGGATTTCAAAGGCTTGAGGCTCATCATTAAATGCGTGCAGATGTAGTTGCTTGTAGAAAAATGATGAGGCTGTTATAAATAAAAGAGCCTATGCTAATGCCCCACAGGGCAAACCATCACACGACTGTGTCTTGTATACACAGAATCAAACATGAAACAATATAACACATAGCGAGCAATTTGCCAGTTTAAGAGTAAGTTATTTCATTTGAAGAGTAATGCATGACATTTGTTTCAGCCATACTGAGTCCTGACAATATCCTAGTTAAAGGGAAACCATTGCTGTTATATAAACAATCTTAAAAAGTAGTGGCTGTTTAATAAATCTGTTTTACAATGATTATTTTTTTTCTTGCAGTTATGTACATAAAGGAAATCTGTACCCCAAGATAATGTAGGTCTCTATAAAAATATATTGCATAAACAAGTTCATATAAATAAACCATTTTTATAAGAATTTACTTTTTTAGCAGTATGTGCTATAAAACATTGCCATTTAAGTATTAAGGGCTGCCCCCCTGGGATCATATGATCCATGGTGCAAACCAGGGGCACACATCAGCCAATGAATGGACAGAGTTCTGTTTTTACTTCTTCCTATTACAGTTCGAGCTGCATTATTTCCTGTCAGCTGATCTCTGAGGGAGCACACAGACCATCACAAAATGGTGGCTCAAAGTAAACAATGTAAAAGGGCAATATATACTGATATATATATTCTAGTTTAGTTAGATTTTTTAGTAGTCCACTTGATATGATATAACCTATCCCTTGGTTAAGTATTCATTCTGGGGGTATAGTTTTCATTTAATGGGGTGGGTCACATTATAATTAACAATGTGTATATTATAGAAAGGTCAATTCTAAGCAACTTTTCAACTAGACTTCATTATTTGTTTTTCATAGTTTTTTTTATTTATTTCTCTTCTTCTTTTAAAACTTTGCAGCTTTCAAATGGGTGTCACTGACCCCTGAGCCAAAAAAACTATTGCTCTGTGGGGCTACTATTTCATTGTAATTGTTACTTTATATTACTTATTTTTCCATTCAGGTCCTCTCCTAGTCATGTATCAGTGTTTCATTCAAACCACACCCTGATTGCTAAGGTAATTTGGATCATAGCAACCAAATAGCTGTTAAAACTCCAAGCTGGATGGCTGCTGAACAAAAACTGAAATTGAAAAACTACAAATAATAAAATTGCAATTTGAATATTACTCCAATTACTAAAAGTTAACCCAAAGGTGGACAACCCCTTTAATAGTTTACTTGAGAGCTCCTCAACCTAATCTTTTTCAACCTGCAAACAAAACCCATCATGCTGCGAGTCACTGACAGCTTACAGCTGTTCTAATTGGCTGAGTCAGCAATTCGCAATGCACTATTGACGTTGCTGAGAAAACACGCTGTTAAGCCTGTTATGTTTCAAGAACTAGAAGGAAAAGAATATTATGTTCTTTGTGGAAAAATATTAAGCATCCACTGCAGTCTAAAAAAAAATGTTTATATCAATGAATGTTCCCTTTTAATAGGACAATAATTTAGGATAAAAGGCTTAAATTACATGTTAAATGTTTAAAATAAAGGTCAATAAAATGAAAGTTAATAGTGATTTCAAAATGAAAATACAATGTATACTATGGAGGTATATTGCTATGAATGACTCTATTCTTTTAGAAAACCACATTTAGCTCTTCGGGAAGTGCTTAGTCATGCTCTGTATTGATTTACACTGCGGCATGTTCATTTTCACAGCAAGCATTATAAAACTTTTAAGCAAGTTTTAAACATTGCTAAGCACTCAAGAAAGGGAAAAAAAGACAAAAAAATATAACAAATCAAAAGGCTGCAAGTAAAAAATATCTTTTTTTAGTGTCTGTTCCCAAAGCCCACGATGCTATTAATCTTTGTAAAACACAAGTGCAATTGATTTGATACTGCTGCTACTTTCACAGCTTATCAGAAACAAGAAGCTCTTTTCCTAGAGATTAGTCAAATCGTGGATCCTGCTCTTATTAATTGAACCACAGGGAGAAGTGGAAGAGAAGGTCCATTCCTCCAGTTTATGCCTTTTTCACTTATTGTTGCTCACAAAATCAAGTTCTTTTGGCAAATAAATGCTGGTTTTCCTCCCTTACAAGAGGCAAATGATTATTAATTACTGCCTAGGATGGAAAGACAGTTTGCAAGAAAGTGTCCGTTCTAATTGTGTTGCCATGCAACATGTAGCCTGCCAAACTGGCATTAGAATAATCTAGTTCCTCCTGGGAGATATGAAATGGATATAAGACTTGTTTCATCTTTCACAAGGAAGACTGGTCGGTTCTTTAGCTCTGCTACAGCTCTTATATTAATCCAAACTTTAATAGCATAAAATTATATCATCCAGCTCTCTCCAAGTATGTATAATTTTCTCTAGGGACTCTTCATATTGGATATTATGCATTGGCTCAGTCAAAATAGTTTACTGCTGATTAAAGAGTGTATAGCCACCAGACGTTAGATAGTCGTCCCTTTCTCAAGTTCATTTACAGGAGTTAGGGAGACTTAATGTTTCAAATGTTGTCTTCATTTGCATATGATAGTAGGAAACATTGCTAAAATGAATTATTTTCTATGGGCACTGAGCCGTGAAATTCACTTTGGATACGTTTTCATCACCGAAGACAGGCAATAATATGTAGAAATAAGTTAATTGCTTTACTGTTAAAGCTCAGATTGCATGATCCCCAGATGTAATATGGAACTGCTGCCATAATGTGATAAAATGTTAGATTTCTAAGATAAATGATACTGTATCTAGCATACCGGAAGGGCACATTGTGACTGTCGTTTTCTGTCTTCTGTGGCAGCAGAATAAAAAGAAATGAAGGGATGCAAATGTGCAGCACAAGTTTTATTTTCTAATAAACCGTCCACATTTCTTAGAATATGAAAAAGCTGACGAAACAGAACTTTATAGAGGGGAAAGCTGCTGCTACAATTAACATTTATTATAATAGATAGATAGGGGAGTAATATGCATAATAGGTGGAAGACATTTGTCTTTGGCACCGGGAAGAATGTTAATTAATTTGTGTTTCATTTTGGGATGGGTCATCACATTAGTTCTGGGGATGGTGAGAAAAACATAACATAATCCCTAGATCAGCTTACAAGGCAATTCTGGCTTTGAGTAGCAAACCCTAGCGTAGTGTTGCAGACACAGCAAAGTAATATTGATATTGGTTAAATATTGATTTGATTCAGTCTCTATAATGAAGCATTAATGACAGTTTTACCAGTGATAGTTAAACCATGTTGGCAGATTGGCTATCTTGCTTATTATTGTAGTTTTGTAGTTTGAGGCTTAGCCCAGCCAATCTTAAAGTCCCAGTTTCTCAGTCACTAATAGTATTGTACCTTTTCAGTTAATCTTTTAATTGCTTCTATGAGACACAGTTCACCTCCTACTTCATGCTTTTGTGTGGGTCTGTTTGTGGGGTACAAACTTTAGCTACCTGATGATCACTAGGAACATTATATCCTGGCTGCCATCTTCTGGGGCCTGTGGAGAAGTGAAAGAAACAAATAGCATCCTGATTTAATACAGGACATGCTGCATAAAGCTCTTGCATTTGGATATCTATAAACTGTACATTTTAAATGAATGTAAAATATTCCACAGACACATCTGAACCATATCTGGCGTCATCTCTTAAATGTTGCATCATTTTAAAGGGGAAGGAAAGGCTAAATCACCAAATGTTAGGCCCCCCTCACTGATTGTAATCATTTAATTGTAACCCCCGGCCGGTGCTCCTGTTAGGAGAAAACTGCACCGGCCAAGAGTAAATGCAACAAGTGATCCTCCTCCTTCTCTTTTCACAGCGATCCTGTGGGCCGGTGCATGTGTAGAGGAGCGAAAAAGCCAACTTTTCTTTGTACTGCGCATGCGTGAAGACCGAAGGAGAAGATGGAATGCTCACATACATCCCGGCCAGTGCAGTTTTTTCTATTAGGAGCACAGGCTGGGGGTTTCAGGAAAGCGATTAAACATCCAGACATTCATTTAGTGGCTAAATTAGGTGCCGTAATCACACTTCCAGAATATTTGCCTTCTTTCTCATCCTCAACTTAGATGGCCACTAAACAAGGCTCCCCCTGTATTTATGGAAATAAATGTTATGATGATGGTTTAACAGTGATCCTTTTTAGTTACCTTCATCTCCCCTCCTAGTATACATGGAAATGAAAATGTAAAAATCAAACATAATATATACAGGCATTGAATCCAGAAACCCATTATCAAGAATTGAAATCTGGCAATTTCATTTTGCACAATACATTTAAATAAACAGATTTTCTTTCTCGCCTGAATACCTGCTACTCTATAATAATAAGACAATCTCTTGTAAATATGTCATAGCTAAGATAAAAAACAAGATTCATTTGCTAGGGAAGAGAAGCGAATCTGCATATTCAGACAAGTACAAGGAATTCCAGTCTTTTGTTCTAGCAGGCTATGGGTTAACACTGAAAGTAATGCAGGTGTAAACTACATTGCTGGTACACCCCAAACATTGTAAAAACAGTTTCACAAAAGCATTTCACTGTGTTTGCTTTCTGTTCTTCTGTATAACACTGAGTGAGCCATACCACCCTCGTCCCATTGCCTATAAATGTAATATTTAAATTGGCCTTTAAAGAGAACTAAAGCCTAACTAAAGAAGTAGGACAGAAATGTTGTACATTATGATTTGGGTTTCTGCCCCAGCCCAAGGCAAACACAGCCCTTTAGCAGGGAAGATCTGTGCCCCCAAAGATGCCCCAGTAGCCCCCCATCTTCTTTTCTGCTGATTCCCTGCACATGCTCTGTGCTGCTGTCACTTACCCACTCACAATATACTGTATATATAGGATATAAATGTCACAATATAAGGCTGATTAATACAAATTAATACAAATAATTACTACATGGAAACTCTAGTACAATTAGCATCAGAATTTAATAATCAGCCTTGATAATTTGCGAGGGAACATGTGAGTATCACAGACACTTGCCAAGATGGGGAACTCCTGTGACAAGTTTGCAGGTCTGGATCATTTCTGCTTTTAAGTTTCTGAAACTTTAGGCTGGTGCAGTATGTATAGTATATAAAATAAGGCATTTTAGTCATGTTCATTTTCAGGGTTTAGTTCTCCTTTAAACAATGTAGGTCTTTATAAAAATATATTGCATGAAATAGCTCATATGTAAAACCCTGCTTGCATACATGTTAGGTCACATCAGCCAAATACTGGACAAAGTTCTGTATTTTAGGCCACTAAATATGATATAAACTATCTACTGGTTAAGAATCTGGGGGTATAGTTTTCCTTTAAGCGATGGACTGCCATAAAGTAGGCTGCACTGAGACAGCATATGGAATACTCAAGAGGATTGCAAGTGGCCATCTTGACCAGAGCCAGCCTTATATATTTCATCTAGCAAATAGCTGTTGTGCAAGAAGATAACGCAGCTGTTACTGTCTCATACAACATTCCTGAACTTCTAGAAGTTTAAGATGCATAGAACACAGTCTGAAACTAATTTTTCTAGAAAAGGCCTTGGTTCTCCCAGACAGACTTAAAAAAAAAACCTGGTGTCTGATACAGGTCAGTTATTTTCTCCTTCCTCCGAAGTAGAAATAGAATAAAATTTGCATCATTCCGGAAAAAATTAAGCACATAAGCAACGATATAAACTCAAATGGGAATCTTTGTCTCTGTCTTTTTTTTTTAAAAAAACCCTCTATGCCATGGGATTGCTTTAATCATTTATTTTCTCTTGTGCTACAAAAGAACAGGGAGTATATTAATCAAAGCATTGTAGGTTAGCGCAGTTTTATTTCCCAGTAGGATGCGCGAGTGCTAAACCTTAACATCCTCTGGCAAATCTTATGTTCTGTTAAAAGAAAAACAGACCGGAACAGATTTCATATTCATAATAATACATTTATCCTTATGTAACACTGCTAGTTTTACTGCATTGCACACAGTACCTTTCAGGCATCCTGGCTAGTATTTAGCATTTCATTGCATTTATTGTTTTACAAAGCTCTGCAGGTGTACCGACCACTTTACACAGATAGGGACAGGATAGCTAAGGTTAGGTGCCGGATTTAGTTATGTGCTGAAAACATTGAATAGAGGCCCCTGATCTGCGAGGGAGAAAAGGTAGGGAAAATACAAGGAAGACAGCAAATCCATACATGGGGGTGAACCTTGAAATTTTTCTGTAAAATAAGTAGTGTCTAACCATAGAAATGCTCTATAGATTTTGTTTTTTGTAACTTATATTTTTATTTTTGTTTATAGAAACATATTACTTTGCAAGAAAACTTTTCTGTTTCAATAAAAGCATCACTTCACAATGCAAAGCCATGTACAATGTGTCTTCTTTGCTAATACATATCCAGCAAATAAAAAAAACAAACAATGAAAAAAAAATGTTGTGGAATATCGTAGAACTTTGTAGTAGGGAGCAGTGTGCGGCTGGGTGCCCTGGATAAAAGGGTGATCTATAGATTTGTTATACAGTATGGTTTATGTACCCACAATTGTGTTATTGTGGTATAATAAAACATGGCTTCCAACTGCCCCATGCGTGAATCCTGTGAGTGAGATGACGTAGACAGTGGCTTTCAGGAAAGGTTGGGTGTATAAAGCTGAGGATCTGCATGGCCAGTGAGTAGCTTTTTGCATTAGTTTTATCTGGTTAAAAAACATATATGTGATTTTCCAGGTGGTAGTGAATGGCATAAAGTGGGTTGGGAAGGTAAGAGATTAGTCCAAACTCTTTAGTTAGCAGATTACTCTTCTTTAAATTTTAGTATAAATGTAAATAAAAAGCAAGTGATCTTTTTATAAGATGCTATGATTACAGGCCTCCGAACAGCGGGATTTAAATCTAGGCAGGAGAAAAAGATCTGTGTCTGGGAAAAGAAGAATTAAGAGGAATTATAATTAAAAGTAATGATAAATGTATAATTAGAGTAAGAGTAGAAGATCTAGGTATGAAAGGGAAGCTACAGAGGTAAGGCTTGTGAGGGAGTGGTCAACAGTGTGAATTTAGCATTATTTGCTGAATATGAAAGCATGGATGAAATGAACGATATCCCTGGAACGTTTATCCCATTAAGGACCTTGTCCAAAGTTTTGAGGTGGAGGAAGGGCTCAATATTAAAAGAAGCCATTTGCCCCTAGGTAACTAACTGGGGAACCTGGTGAAAGATGTAACACAAGCAATAACCTACAATGCAGCAATTTCCCCCCCATAATTCTAACATCATTGCAGCCACAAGGGGGAGGTGCTATAACAAAATTGCACCTGATGCTCCAAACTGCGCGCAATTACAGATCAAAGGAAACTGAGCTGAATTTCTGCTCTGTGTCAAAATGGTGTCTGCAGATAATTTTTCTAGCACAAGTATACCGTGTCTATTGGCATAGGCCGCTGTTGGAATCCAGGAGCTACAACTACCTTTATGTTAATAGGTTGCAAGATTAGGAGCAGGAGGCGGAATGGATATGAGCCTCATCTTGCATGTAATGTATGTTCTATTGGCAAAGTGTCTGTGGCAGAAAGGCGTTTTGTAAAGATATTTATTTGGAAATGAACCAAAGATTCAGAATTACCAAAATTACATAGATTCAAAGTACCATTTTATTCCCATCTCACATTAATAACATAGTAGTGAAATCATGCAGAAATGCAGATTATTTTGTATTTTGTATGTTTGAACTATATGAATGGTTCTGAATAGCTCTTGGGAGGATATCACATAGCTGCAGCTGGGGGAACCCTGCAGAGAAATTTTGAAGACTTTAACATGGTTTGAATGTTTAACCTCTGGTACAGCATGGAGGTCCATAGAGGTTTATTCTTTATTTAGAAGTTATCTTTTGCATGTGCTGCCCTTGGGAGTTTCACCTTTTCCATGTGAGGTCACCTAAATGTATTTTCAATCTTTAAAATTCTAACGTTAGATAAAAGGTAGATAAATGAGATGACAATGGTGTAGGTGGGAGGCTTTGCCTGTGGTCACACCAATAATTGAAAAATAATGTGTTTCTGATGGGAAAGAGTAATCATTCCTATGTTCTACACCAGTTTATACAAATATCAGTAATGCAGATGATAAAAGTAAATTTAGTGCTGTAATGCATAGTAGTTGTAGGGTTGTGTTCTTGGTACTCAGTTTATAAAAAAATATTGCCTGCCACTGAGAGTGGTTGACATATGCTAAAAACTGTTTTTAATTTATTTTTTAGATGATTATTATTGCCAATAACTGGCACTACCATGTCATTTAATCCATCGACAGCATGATGAATGAGCATTGTTTGTATGGTGTTGTCCTAATAGTGCAATTCAATATTGACTCTGCTATGCTTAGAAGGATAACCAATATTATAAGTAAACTTAATACCATATACACATATAAAGGGCCTACATTTAGAGATTAACTTTTGAGCTATTTTCATTTATGAATTAAATGATTTCAACATATTGATAGTGGAGCTAACATGCCAATGTCATTTTCCTAAACTGTTCTGTCAGTGAAATGGCAGCAGCTTCTGGGCAGCTAACTACCAAGTCAAGTTCAGTGATCATAATATGTAATCATTACTGCATTCCAGTAAAGTGATCTGCTAGCTACATACAATGGAGGAAACATCCCAGTTCAATTAGAGTGAGTACATTCTTGCAAGTAACCACTTCATTGCTAACTGTTCCTAAAGGCTTTATTGAAAACAATGCAACTTTATTACAGAATTATTGCTGAATTTATTTTATTAAGATTGCCATGGTTGCCAACAACCTTCTAACTGGAACTATGAGAAAGGATGAGGAAATGGGGCTCATAAGATAATCTTTTTTTGTTGCTTGGTATCAGTCCAGTCATAGGTGGAAAATAATAAAGAGGAAATAACAATGAGGAGAGGTTTAGGCTCCACAAAAGACATATGATAACTGCAAGTGCAGTAAGCAAAGTGCAATTTCAAGCACATTAACTATGCTTACTGCACCTATTGATACTAGGTGTAAAGGTAACCATGGTGCTGTCATCTGGAGGTAATAGTTTCTTCAAGGTTCCCCTGTATGCACAGCAGCACTTGATTTGGAAGGGAAAGTAAGAAGGACTGAGTGGTACCAAGCACAACCATATGAAAGTGCAAGGAGTGCATTTTGATTCAAGTACCTTTAATGACTGTGTCTATGGCGTTGTTTTCTGTATATCCATAACTTAATGTTCTTCATTGATGTTTTCTTTGGTGGAGGCTGCACAATACACGCTCCATTATCTGAGCTGCTGCAGACACTTACCACAATTTTGGGTTTGGACAACAACTTCATTATATATTCAGCATTGGGGGGATAGACCTTTACTGGCAGCCAGCTCCTGTAACCTCAAGATTGGCTAGACCCATAAATAAGGTACACCATTTAAAATAATACTATGCCAGGGTTACGTAGCCTTTATAATAATACAGCCAGATTTCATCATTGGTATGTTAGTTTTCAATGATTATCCTTAGGAAAACATTGCATCATAATGTCTTCAGGAATTCAAGGAAAGGGGTGCATTGTACTACTGCATCTGGGTTTATAGATTAGTATGCTGTATGCATATTTTTAAATAAATGTCACCAAACCCTGCAATTTAAAATGTGTGCCCCCTATAATGAAGTAATTATGCAACAGATCATACTGTAGATTAGCAATATATGCATCTTTGGCGGAAACTGCCCACAACATAGATAAATAATGGAGATGAACTACCAGACCTCTATTTTAAGGTACTCTACAACAGGAAAACTGTGACCTATGGAGCCCTAGTGATTGTTCTACATTAGTGATCCTGAACCAGTGGCTTGTGAGCAACATATTCCTCACCTCGCCCTCTGATGTTGCTCCCAGTGGCCTCAAAATAAGTGCCTGTTTTTAAATCTCTGGCTTGGAGACAAATTTTGGAAGCGCAGACGCCAAGCAAAGCCTCTTGCAGGCCAGCAGGCCACATGGGGTTACCAAATAACCAAATCACAGTCCTTATTTTGGATCCTCAAGAAACATTTTCATGCTTGTGTGGCCTACCAACACAACCAGGTTGGGGATCCCTATTCTACATAAGAGTGAAGACACACAGAGCTACTAGTAGCAGCTACTTGTCGTGGCTACTAAAATAGACAATGCTGATCATTTACTGATAATTGTCTCTACATGTGTTTTAGCAGAGGCAATTCTCAGTCTTGTCTATGGCATTGTATTTTCTGGTGTTTAGTAGCCTTGAAAACGTAGCTGCTACTAGTAGACCAGTGTGTCTTCACCCTAAAGCAGCGATTCTCAACCTGTGGGTCGAGACCCCTTTAACAGGGGTCGCCTAAGACCATCGGAAAACACATATTTCCAATGGTCATAATTTTATAGTTGGGGGTCACCACAACATGAGGAATGGTATTAAAGGGTCGCAGCATTAGGAAGGTTGAGAACCACTGTCCTAAAGGATGATGGCTACCAGTGTAAGAAGTAATCCAGTATGGCTGCATATACACAGGATCAGTTTCTATAGGTCTGGCCAATGTATGTTTACCATGTGGAGCCAAAGCATTGCATTGTTAGTAACTACTAAATAAATGTTAAGATTTTTATTTATTTGGTAATTTTCAGTACATTACAAGCTCTGTTCTTTTTATTCCAATTAAGTCACAAGGGGGTTTGTTAGAATATAAAAGAGCTCAAACCCCATAAATCAAATGGAGATATTTAGACACTTATTTTTCATACAACATTTTTGCCCAGGAACAAAATACATAATGGGGTCATTATATTGTTTTTAAGGTTTTCGATTAGCTTAGCTGCTGTACATTTAAAATTATATCAGGTTTAGACTTAAAGTATTCAAGTCCTGTCGCTGACCAACCCATAAAATCAGTCGGCAGAAGGTAAATATTGTCAAGAATCCTAATTATTCCATGAACAGGTAGTTATTCAATGTGTGTATGGGGAGTGATTCCATTACAAAAATTAATTGATTGTGGAAAATGTTTCAGCTGATAATTCCATAAAACATTAAATTGACAACCCCTATTAGAATTGCAATGCTTCAACCCATTTGCTTTAATTAGTCCTTATAGTAGAATTTAGAATAATGAAATTATTACTGTTTAAACAGCAGAACCAGCAATAAATCATCCATACAATACACACATAAAGGTGCTTTACAACAAATAGGGGACAGTCAGACATATACTAGCTTCTGGCTGATCTAATGTATGAGCAATTGGTAGCACTTATTACCAGTAGGCCTAGCATCCATGGGAATTAGGAGGAGTATTAAGGTGGGCAACACTTGTGTAAATCATAGATGGCCTCCAAGATACAGAACATGACAAGAAATGGTGATCAGCAAGTCATACTTGAGAAGATGGTTAACATACAGTAGGGCTACTGAATGTTAATACAGTAAAGTAAAATCCTTTGATGCTTTCTTGTCCCATAATATTCCTGATCTACATTGGATTTAGGCAATTCATAATTAGCCAAAAGTTTGTTGTAGGCAAATGGTGATAGTGGCACTTGCTATTTCCGAGTTTGTATTCTACAGTATTTCTGTATTTAGGTAACATACAGTTTGATTAAATGGTTGCAGAATGTATATTGTAGCTATAGCTCCACCATTAGTGTTAGACAAGGCTAAACATGTATCTAATTGCGCTAGCATGCAAGTGGGTGGGAAACTTATTGACACAAATAGGAGGATATTAAAGGAGAGTTAGAGCCTAAAAATGAATATGGCTATAAATGCCATGTTTTACATACTGAACTTATTTCACCAGCCTAAAGTCTCAGCATCTCTATAGTAGTAATGATTCAGGCCTTTACAGTTGTCACAGGAGCTTTCCATCTTGGATTCTGGTAGAAGTGTCAGTGACACAGTACATACTCAGTGTGCTCTGGGCAGCTGTAGAGAAGCTAAGCTTAACTGAATTAGTGAAGGTAACCATTCTGTACAGGGTTAAAAGCTCCAGATCTCAATCTCAGAGTACCATACAAAACCATACAAAGCCACTGAGAGAGAGTATAAAAATGCATTCCTTGCTGCTGAAATGTTCTTTATTGACACACATTGTCAATAAAGTACTTTCTGCGGCAAGTACTGCATTATGGTCTTTCTGTCAGTGGTTCTGTATGAATAAGCTATGCTTCTCCTATAAGATACTGCTACAGGGTTGATTATCACATTCCTATGGTAGTTGTCCTGATTTCAGAGCTTCCATGTAATGTGAATCTGAATAAACCCTTATACTAAGACATTTCTATAAATACAGTATATTGTGAGTGGGTCCCTAAGCTCAGGTAAGTGACAGCAGCACAGAGCATGTGCAGGGAATCAGCAGAAAAGAAGATGGGGAGCTACTGGGGCATCTCTGGGGGCACAGATCTTCCCTGCTAAAGGGCTGTGGTTGCCTTGGGTTTGTGCCAAAGCCCAAAACCTTGGGGCAAATTTATTAAAATGTGAGTTTTGGGCTCAATACATAAAAACTCAAGTTCTATTCATTCCAACAGGATTTTTAGAATTGTATTTATAAATGGCTGAAAGCTAGAGTTAACCACTTGATAAATATGCATTTAAAAATCCCATAGGAGTGAAAAGAATGTAGTTTTTTATGAAAAACTTACATTTTGATAAATCTGCCCCTAAATATGCAACATTTCTATTCTACTTCTTTCAGTAAGCTTAGTTTTCCTTTAATTGGTGTAGGTTGCAATGGTTGACACTGCAATATAAGTACCAGTTCCCAGTACATATACAAGAGAAGAGATATGGTGAGGTGCAGAGGAATCAAGGGCTTTGAAGGCTACAAGGGGAAGGATTGTATTCATGAAGGGTGTCTGGGGGTGGCACTTGGACCTACCTTGTGGGCAGACTTTCAGTACAGACTGCAAAGGAGCCCTGCATTTACTGCCGATCCTATGGCAAGTGGAAGGACAGGGATTGCTTGAGTCCAACAGTGCTACAATCTGCACTTCACAGTAGATATTCAAGCCAGCATGAGGTGCAGAGCGCAGCTAGCCCTAGATGAAAATGCTTTGTAAATGAGCACTAAGTAGACTTATTTTGTACCCCTTAGTACTATTGCACTTGCATTCAGTGCATTAATAAATAGCCCCTAAGGTTTCCTTTATCTTTTAAGCTTAGATCATGTTGTAAGTGGGTTCTCTACTACCACATTCAGAATTCATTCCTTTCACATGAAGAAAAAGTGAATGAGTATAAGCTGTTTCTCAGAACATTAAAAGGAGATTTTGTATTGAAGCTGAAACCATACAGTTTTTTTTCTTTACAAATTTCATGTGCTGAAACGGTTTAGCTAAAAGCCTAGAAATAATGAAGAGTTGCAAGCATATTATACTTAGGAAATAGTTAGCTTTCAATTGATTTGTGGGGTTCTGTATACATAATTGGTATGGTACTACTCTCAGGCTTCCAATGCAGGAGTTTATAAATAAGGGCATTGTGATATTAACAAAATCACATTATTTCTACCTACTTTTCAGAATATATAATTACTCTGCTGTGGGTGCCCAAAGCATAGACTATTCTGTAGAATCTCACTGACCTTCAAAAACGTCAAAACTGTTGTGCGTTGGTGTAATAGAAACCTTCTGTTCCTGCATCTTTACTTCAACGAGAACTAATGTTATTCTTTATTATAAAAATACAATATAATGATCATTTGAGATGATATTGTGGGCGCTTTGGGATTAATGCTTGGGATGAGAATCAGCTTCTGGATTTGTATACACTGTTCAATTGCGAGGAGTAGTTGGTACCATATTCAGTCTTTTCATCTCTTCTCCCTACCTAAAACCCAGCTCTTTCAAAATGACAATGTCATTGAAGCAGATCTTTCTCATGGTGATCCATTTACTTCTCCCCTTATTGCCACTTTAAACACATATCTATACATTATGGCGGTCCCTTCGCTTCTCCCCTCATTGCTACTTTAAACACATCTCTATTCCCTCATTATTACTTCCATCTTTTGAGGTGGACGCAATTCAGTTCCACCCTTTCTCTGTTATTTACAGACCACCTTCTGCCATGTTCTTTAAATTTTTAATCTTGGCTATTCTTTTTCCTGTGTTCTAAAAGCCCAGCAAGTATCTTAGGTTATTTCAACTGCCACAATGATAACCCCTCTCCTCTTCTCCATCACCTCCTTCCAATCTGTAACAGTTAATTGATTTAGCCACTCATAAAGATGATAACTTCCTTGATTCCTCCACCCCCTCAGAGCCACTGTTATTATACACCATTCACAGCCACTGGCAACTCTTGTCTTAAATCTTTCTACCTTGCTGCTCTTTACCTCTGGAACTTCATCATGCTAGCAACACTCTTTCAACCTCTTCAAGAAGAAACTCAGACCCTATCTTTTTGGAATACTAGAAAATTATCTGGTTCAGTCTTGGTGCTTAAGGGCCTAGGGACATTATTGGTCCCAGAGCCGCCCCCCCAGCTCTTACTTTTTCTTGTGCCAGAGGGGGTCCAGGGGGGCCGCATCACTAAAGCAAAGAGCACAGTTTAAAAACAGGAAATTCTACTTTCAAAGTTGTCAGGAGTGGATTTTTCCTATCCCTGGTAACCTTGGGGGCGCTGCCACCTGAGCAGCAATACCCCTGTAAGGCCCAGTGCCCAAACTTTTGTCCTGTTTGTTTGAAAACTGGAAATTCTGCTTTTTATGTTATAAGAGTGCCCAAACCTTTGTTCATTTTTGTCCTGTTTGTGCCTGTAAATAATCTACCCGCTTAGATTGTAAATTCTGCTGGACCGGGATCTTCTTCCTTGAAGTCATATATAGAAGCTTCATCTTCATCTCTCTTCAATCTCATCTCTCATGAGATTTGAGGTTCACCAGCGTCAAAATTTTCCATGTGCACATTTACATGAGTTCACTCACTGTGCGGTGCGTGGAAAATGCGGGCTGTTGAGCCAGGAAATAAGGAGATATCATAATTATCGGCTCGTTGCTTTCCACATCAACCAATAAGATCAAAGCCCACCCCTGACCACCCCTCCCCCTTCCTATCTGTATTTAGCAGAAACAGGGTTCCTAACAAGGGAACAATGTTGCACAAGAGGGATAAAAACAGGTTGCAATGTTATTTTACTCCAAGACATATCTTTTAGCCTAGGTTGTGAACTTAATAGAGGAATAAATTAACCTAATGTTTGCTGGATTAACACCTCTTTTGATCATATTAATTCAACAGGATGTTCTATTAGTGCTCAGGAATCAAATGAATCACCATAGACAGCAAAAGCACATTCTTTCCATCAGAACAACTAATAGCATTTTTGCTTGCCGGACAGTAATGTACAAAACATGGCCTTCAATAAAAATCCTAGAGGTGCACAGGAAGGACATTTCTGTTTTTGACAAATGTATTTCAATATTTTCTCCTGCATAAATACCCACCCTTACATTTTGGATTATACACATCAAAGGATCTTTTTTAATATATATAAAATTAATAACACCTGTCTCTATATTACTCATTGGCCCGACTCATAAAAATGTCTAAAAATACTCCTATGTTCAATGAATGCGACCCGCCAAATAATATACGAGATGCATTAGAACTTGATGAACTTTGATGAAGAAAACTTTTGACATGAATGTCACAGGGATTCTGTCTCTCTTTATGAAACCCTTTGTCTGGAAAGCAAAATAATCCTTTTCCTATTGATGTTATAAACCTAGGTAACATGAGGGAATGCAAAGAGGGATGCAGAATATATTGATAAGATAAGAGTAACACATTTATTCTTCTTTTCTATGAAGTGGGTTAATATTTCAAAAGATTATTTTCAGCCTGATCCAGATGAGACTGTAGGGCTCTGTAGGAATAAAAGAATTAAAATCACACAATTGAGTCATTGAGTTCATTTATTTAGGAACATGGTGGTGATTCTAGGGTAATGGGATGAGTGGTGCCAAGTGAACAGATACCAGTATCATTAGTTATGCTGCATGGAGAAAACTATCCTGTTCTACCACAAAAGCAGCGCAAACTATTGATGAGTGAATCTGTCCCATTTCGCTTCTCCATAAAATTCATGAAACTGCAAGAAAATGTGCAAAACGGTGAAAAATCTGCGAAACGCATTTGCTGCACAACTTTTTTTGTCACCCGTGTCTTTTTTTACGTGGCTGCGCAGAATTCTGATGCAGCTGTGCCCATTTTTGATGCGACCGCGCTCAATTTGACGCAATCACAACTTTTTTTGACATGCAACAAATTTTTCTGCAAATTTTCACAGAAGTTTTGCAAAACAATTCACCAATGTAAAAATGCAGAAATTCGCTGTGAATCCATGAATGGCGAAAAAAATCGCTTATCATTAGCAAAAACGTCTTATACATTCATAAATGAAGCTTTATTTGCTATTAAAGTATTATATTCTTCTAAAATGGGTAGAAATGCTGTATTTTATATAATGAACTTATATGAACTGCATAAAACGTTCCAGAATCTTTATAACAGTAATGATTCAGGCCTTCAGAGTTGTGAACAGGGGATCACCATCTTGGATTCTGCTTGGAGTGTCAGAAACACTCAGTGGGCTCTGGGCAGCTGGTGAGAAGCTAAACGCAGAGGTTGTCCCAAATTATCCAGCAGAAAATGAGGTTTGCCTGGCATATAAACTGATACTACAGGGCTGATTATTACATTCAAATACTAAGGGGCACATTTACTTACCCACGAACGGGCCGAATGCGTCCGATTGCGTTTTTTTCGTAATGATCGGTATTTTCGGAAAATTGTCGCAACTTTTTCGTTGCCATTCCGAATGTTGCGCAAAATTTGGCAATTTTTTCGTAGCGTTACTACTTGCGCAAAAAGTCGCGACTTTTTCGTAGCCTTCGCGCCGAGTACGAAAGATTCGGATTCATTCAAGCTTCAGTATGGTGACTTTTCTTGGGCCAGGTTGGAGCTGCAGAGTGCCATTGAGCCCTATGGGAGACTTTCCTTGGGCCGGGTTGGAGCTGCAGAGTGCCATTGAGCCCTATGGGAGACTTTCCTTGGGCCGGGTTGGAGCTGCAGAGTGCCATTGAGCCCTATGGGAGACTTTCCTTGGGCCGGGTTGGAGCTGCAGAGTGCCATTGAGCCCTATGGTAGACTTTCCTTGGGCCGGGTTGGAGCTGCAGAGTGCCATTGAGCCCTATGGGAGACTTTCCTTGGGCCGGGTTGGAGCTGCAGAGTGCCATTGAGCCCTATGGGAGACTTTCCTTGGGCCGGGTTGGAGCTGCAGAGTGCCATTGAGCCCTATGGGAGACTTTCCTTGGGCCGGGTTGGAGCTGCAGAGTGCCATTGAGCCCTATGGGAGACTTTCCTTGGGCCGGGTTGGAGCTGCAGAGTGCCATTGAGCCCTATGGGAGACTTTCCTTGGGCCAGGTTGGAGCTGCAGAGTGCCATTGAGCCCTATGGGAGGCTTCCAAAATCATGCTAAGTCTGAAAGTTTCGCCCACCGCTTACGGGCGCTCAATACGAAAAAGTCGCGAGAAGATACGAGCGCATCGTAATGGCTACGAAAAACTCGCGTTTTTTCGCACAAATCGTATTGGTAACGAAAAAGTCGCGACAATTTCCGGAAAGGCGTAAAGGCGCCGAAAAAATCGCAAAAAATACGAAAAAGTCGCAAAATGTTCGTTTTCCAATCGGAATTTTTCCAATTCGGATTCGTGGGTTAGTAAATGTGCCCCTAAGTGTACTGGTTTCTGAGCTGCCATGTAATAATGACATTTATATTGTTTATATACATAATATTGTGAGTGGGTCCCTAAGCTCAGGTAAGTGACAGCAGCACAGAGCATGTGCAGGGAATCAGCAGAAAAGAAGATGGGGAGCTACTGGGGCATCTCTGGGGGCACAGATCTTCCCTGCTAAAGGGACTTTGATTTTGAAGTTATAACACCGATGTAGACCTGCGGAAACATCCCTGTTATATTTTTAATATTATTATTGTTTTAAAACTGTATTTATATAGTGCCAACATGTTTACACTGCATGTTTTCAAGATTTGCATCAGTCACTATCATATTTACACCACACGCACAACAACATTGCATGCACTGTCTACAGGAAATATGATTTTCTACATGAATTCTACATGAATATACTGTATATATATATACATACATACATACAATGCAGCAGTAGTTTCTGTCAACATCTTTTTTTCAGGTTTCACAATGGCTGAATATATCGGTGCTTCTAGTGCTATTAAACATTCTAGGGTTTGTAAAACATTGAATCTGTCATAGATCTATAGAGTATGCAATTTAATCAGGATATAATATAGAGGCATAAATAAAGTGCTTTGCTGACTCTCAGAACCTTTCAGATTTACGTTAACTTGACACAGACACAGACTGGAGACAAAGAATCATTAAGGAAAACCTTTTGGTGCTTCATTTATCTAATACTGTGTTGCCTCCAGATAACTATATATCAGCTTAGGAGCTGAGCATTTCTAAAAATTATTATTTATCAACCAACACTAAATCTAACTATTTCTGTTCACAGTCTTGTGTTCTATTTGCAATTCCTCAATTCCTTCTGGCGCAAATGAGAAGCAAGTTGATGACCTTGCTATGGACTGGCCTATGTATGCCCAGAAAAAAAGAATAAAGTATAGAATGTTAAAGAGAGTATATTGTCAGCAACAATGTCAATCGTGTAATTACTTCCAATAGTCCAATGAGAGTCCAATAGAAAAAAAAGCCAGCAAACCCTTGTCTTCTCAAACAAAATATAGGCCGAGGGCTCAGTGGTAGAAGGGTCAGCACCGTCCTCAAATGAATCCTACAAAATGCAAGTGCATGTATGGTGAAACCAAGTGCAACATTTTGGTGGAATTTAATGAAGGGGTGTGCTCCCAAAACGTTGCAGTTGACATATTGAACTTTCAAGGGTTACTTTCTGCATGCACTTGTCCTATGTGCCATTCTACATTTGTAGGGAAGTCTAAGATCCAAGATTAAAGTGGTGATGGCTACAAATACAGTTATGGGATCCCATGTCTGGAAACCCGATATCCAGAAAGCTCCGAATTATGGAAAGCCTGTCTCTCATAGACCCCATTTTAATCAAATATTTCAGATTTCGAAAATTGATTTATTTTTTCTCTGTTAAAATAAAACAGTGCTTTGTATTTGATCCCAACTAAGATATAATTAATCCTTACTGGATGTAAAATAATCCTATTGGGTTTAATGAATGTTTTATTGATTTCTTAGTAGACTTAAGGTATGAAGATCCAAATTACGGAAAGACCCCTTAACCGGAATACCCTTGGTCCTGAGCATTCTGGATAACGGTTCCTATACCTGTACTATAAATACGAACTAGCCAGGAAGTGCTTTAATTGGTCATTTAAGCTCTTACATGACTGCCTCCAATTACTCTGAAGTAACCATGTTTTGGATGTAAGGGTCATTTTAACCATCACTTAATTTTAGAAGTTATCAGGCTTTGGAGCAAATAATGCCTTAAAGGAAAAGGAAAGGTGAAGTCACTGGGGGTGACAAAAGTTAGGCACCACTTCCCCCCCCCCCCATTGATTGTATTCCCTTACCTTATACCCCAAGCCAGTGCTCCTGGTAACATAAAACCACTCTGGGCCATGGTTCTTTTGTGAGCAACATGGAGTATCCCAGGGTATTGCAGTAAAGTGAAAAGCTAGCTTTTTGTTAAAGTTTGGCTTTTTACTTTACTGCACGTATGAAATAAGAACAGCAGGAAGAGGATCACTCCGTGCTGCTCGCTGAGAAGAACCCCAGGTTTGGGCAGGTTTCTGCTAACTGAAGCACCAGCCCCGGTATTGGGCAAATAAATACAATCGCTGGGGGGGTGCCTAACTTTTGGTACCCCCCAATGATTTCAACCATTTCCTTTAACAACGTAACCTGACTTTTACTCCACTAACTATTGATAAAGCAAAAAGGCTTTAAAGTGTTTTAATGAAATTTGGATAACAGCTACGGAAAAAGAAAAAAAATCCCTTTTATAAGATGCAGCTCTGATCTAAGCGTTTATAGTAAATGAGTGAAATAAAAGGAGTTTGCACCTTCAAAAGAAAATTCAGGTGTTAAGGTGTCAAAGTGATTTAATGACCACTGCCTTTCATTTGGGGGAACTTGGTCGCAAGCCAAAGAAAGTTGCAAGCGAAAATGAGTTTTGTGGTTTAAACTTATCACCTTGATTTGCTCTTATCCCCAAGAACAAAATCCTCTTATAAGTTGACAGCCTGGCAGTCCCAATTCCAACATTTCTAAACAAAGAGGGCAGTTGTTCCAGTAATATACTAATGTTCTACCCAAACTGCTCGTAGAGTAGGGCTTTGTGCTAAACTCCTTCCGTGTTAGAGCGAGGAAATTAATTTCAGGATTTGGTAGAAAAAGAGGGAAGAAAAAATGCTGACACATGCAGACCTGGGAGGTATTATGCTTTCTCATAAAGGCTCATAAGCTGCACTTATTATTATTATTTTTAATCTATTTTGAATTAAAACAGATTAAAATATTAATGCAAGGTTTAAAGAAGCTGAAGGTTTTTAAACACCCTAATACCTGTATTTAATCTACAGCAGTATAAAATAAATGTCCTGTTCCTTTCCCCATACATATTTTCTTAAAAAAGGAATGTATTCATATAAAAACAGAGATTACTGCTGGCTCATTCAAAGAAATGACTGTAGAACATTATAGGGGTATGTTCATTTAATGCTACAGCTATATACACCAAGGAGCACTATAATCTCCTTACCTGGCTTTTAGGAAAAGATTATTCAATTGTGGTTGTATTTTCTACCGTGAAGAGCAACTCCTGTCACTTCAAATATGGTGAAAGATTTCTTAGCACATTGTATAGTGAATCAACAGGAAGGTGTTCAATATTTATAACCTTTTAAAGACACAAAGAAATGTTTAATCACTATTGGCTGGCAGTTTGTTAGGCACCGCCCGGGCCTTCCTGGATAACCATCTTGTTTCTGTCCCTAGAAACCTTGCAGCTGCTTTGGAACCCACAAGGGATCCTTGGGACAGACAACAAGATGGCAGCGTGATGCTGACTAGAATTATGCCACCCCAGGGTCTGAGGTTAGTGATTAGATTCAGTGTGGGGGGGGGGAGGGGCTAACAAATTGACTTAAGTGTTTCCTTGTCCTTTTAAGTACTTTACATCCTGAAAATTTTGCAGTGGATGATGGCAGGACAATAGCACTGGTATCCCAGTGGGAGACTAAAGGTGGCCATACACGTGGCGATCCGACGATGTTTCGTACGACCATCAGTCGCACGAAACATCGTAAGATCCGCCACACACCATTCAGGGCTGAATCGGCAGGTAAGGAGGTAGAAACAATAGGATTTCTACCTCCTTCTGCCGATTCAGCTCTGAAGGGAGAATTTTGGTCAGGCGCCTTCTATGGCGCCCGATCAAAATTTTCAAACTTGTCCGATCGGCGAGTCGTCCGATATCGGCAGCTTCCTGTGATATCGGTCGACTCGCCGACATGCCATACACGCACCGATTATCGTACGAAACGAGGTTTCGTACGATAATATCGGTGCGTGTATGGCCACCTTTAGAGATAGTACTAGATTAAGTTTAACACAATGCAACTGTCAAATCAATAGGACTATGCACAGAACACTGAAAGCAGCCAATTCAATCCTAAAGCTGGCCATACACCTCAAGATCCACTTTTTTGTAACGTCACCAAATTAGCTGATTTTTCTCTAACTAGATTACCTACTTTCTGGCACACATTGGCTGATCCAATTGTTTGGCCTTTGGCCAACGATCTGATCATAATAGGTGTCTATGCAGGCCTGACAGAGAAGAACTGAATTGTCATGCCAATATGGTCCAAGCCTGACAGGATTTTCAAATGTGCCTGATGGATATTGGAAAGGCAGTCGGGGATGGCCTATACAGGGCAGATAATCTGCTGACTTGGTCTGAAGGGGCACATCTATGGCCATCTTAACTGACACATTTATCTGCTGGTAAATTTGTTAATTTTGTTAGTAACACAAAACATTAAACTGCTGAGAATCCTTCTGTATTCCCCAATTTGGTGTGTAAATCTGCCCATAGTCGGGCATTTTATCTCTATATTGCTCATAATACAGGTTATCATAATACCTGTTATCCAGGTGGTCTTCCCAGAATAAAGAGCTTTTTGGATAACAGGTTTCCAGATAATGAATCCCATACCTGTAGTAGAATTGTGTTACTCATCTAAGGACAATTAGGTTTTCAGATTATAAGGACCTGAGCTCAGTGATTCTGAATGTACGAGTGACTTTGCTGACATCACACCGACACGTGCAAAAATGCATGAAATGAGAGGAAGTTACAACAGTGTGTTGCGATGGTGCACCCAGTGATGTCATGGCAGCCACAACACTGCAATCATAAATGAGCACTATTGTCCTTTTTTTAAGTCAGAGACGTGTTTGGTTTATTTTTCCTTAATGCCCAACATGAAGTGACAGCTGAAAATACCCAGACGTTCTCTGTCTGGATTTTGTTCTCCTTGAATTTTTCTTCTGTTTGTTTAATGTAACGGACCATTTATTAGTATTAAAATATAATGTTCCTCTTTAAAGTACATTTAGTAAACACTGACTTGGTTCTTTTTTTATTGTGCCGTTATGAAGACATTATTGCCAGGAACTGGTTAAGATAGGAGAGTGCTTTGGGGATTTTTGTTTTCCTCAAGAACAAAATGGAACAGAATAGAATTTCCAGCTTTGACTTAATTATGTCAACTAATTATAAAACATCTGCATACTGTATGTAGGACTATAGAAACAGATGTGGCATGTAAAATGCACTGTTTAAAGTAAACAGCCACTCCAATGTGGCAGCTCCAGCACTACATTATGTTAAGGCCCAGCACCTGGATTCATGTGATTATGGCTCCTATTCCCCCCTGACCAATGCCTCAGCCGAGCCTTACTCAAGTCTAATGATCCCCTTGCAAAAATATAGCTTTCAGATCAGTAGTAGAACAATGCTCTGCTTGTATTTTCATTTTCAGCTCTCCTTCTAAAATATACATCTCAGGTCTTATTTCAGCCAGCATCTTGAAAAGTTAGAGCCAATGTTTGGGTTAAAAAAATGAAATATTTGCTGTATATTTCAGCCTAATATCCATTAGAATTAATATGGCAAATCATTGCCACTTATGATAAATAACATTAGAGCTTGGTTCACTAATGGACTAGTACGGTGCTGCCAATAATTTGTGCTTGCCTGTATAGGCTGCCGAATACAGCCATAAACTGACCCTCATAAATATGAGATTTGACGGGAATATTTCATTTGAAATGTGGGAGCTGGTGTGATGTTTGTCATTCCAACTGAAAGATCTAAAGAAAAAAACAAAAATTGGAATATTATATATTCTATATTTTTTTATTTCAGTATAGACAGCATGAGTGCAAAGCCAGCAGAATTTAGATATAGTCAGGCCATGGGGAACATAAAGGAGCACTACTCCCCGTGCATTGCAGGTAGAAGAAAGACAATGTGCAGTAAATAGATATGACATAAAGACAGTTGGAAATATGATAACAGACATGTCATAGCAGCAGCCAAACAGCATCTAGGTTTGAAGAAAACTCTTGTTGCAAATACGAATGCACTGAATTTTGGGAGCTTTATCACCATCATAATACCCTGCCGGTATTACAGCAAGAACATTTACAGGGAGCCTAAATTAAAAAGAAGGTCAATGATTGACATGGTGTTGGCAGGTTGGACTGAATCCAGTAGGAACACACTAGCAAATTACTATATAGAAATATTAAGGTCCCATATTTGGTTGCAGTATTAATTGCAGCCAATGATATTATAGAAAGGTTGGTACATAGGATCCCCATAGGCATTTCCTACTGACCTGCACAGAAAGCCCTAAAATGTGCAAGGAGTTTAAAGACTGTGGGGAGGCAAGTGTGGCTCATGTAGGCTGATAAATAATACCCAGCAGAAAATGAGTGGTGTACAGTAAAAAAAAAAAGACATTGAGACCTGATTTTCTTTTTACTAGGTAGAGGTCAGCCACAGCCCTGGTTTTGTCCCTGAAGAAGAGTACAGTCAGTACTCGAAACTTTGGATTTTTTCAAATAAAATCAGTAAGCATGTAAAGTGAACCCTGGTAACCCATGCCAAATGGCAAGGGGGTGGGAGGGCAGGGGATTAGGCCAATGTCCAGATGGTGAATAAAGGCAACAAGGTAAGACTCTCCTTTCTCTTAACTTCCCTACTCCAGGTAGCCAATCCCTACTAAGTCCCTAACTACCCTGGCTTCCTTTCCCTGTAGAAACAAACCCCTCCCGGCAGTCCGGGGTACCTTCATTAACTACTTTGGTGCCAGGTAGTGATGAGCGAATCTGTCCTGTTTCGCTTTGCCACTAAATTCGGGAATCTTTTAAAAGATTCGCGAAACAGCGAAAATGTTGCGCAGAAAACAATGCGACAATTTGGACGCGTGACTATTCTTTTGTTGCCTGAGACTATTCTTGCGACTATTCTTGCAACAATTTGGACACGTGACTATTCTTTTGTTGCCTGAGACTATTCTTGCGACTATTCTTGCAACAATTTGGACACGTGACTATTCTTTTGTTGCCTGAGACTATTCTTGCGACTATTCTTGCAACAATTTGGACGTGTGACTATTCTTTTGATGCATGCGACTATTCTTGCGACAATGTGGACGCGCAACTATTCTTTTGATGCATGCGACTATTCTTGCGACAATGTGGACGTGCAACTATTCTTTTGATGCATGCGACTATTCTTGCAACAATTTGGACACGTGACTATTCTTTTGTTGCCTGAGACTATTCTAGCGACTATTCTTGCAACAATTTGGACGCGTGACTATTCTTTTGATGCATGCGACTATTCTTGCGACAATGTGGACGCGCAACTATTCTTTTGACGCCTGCGACTATTCTTGCGACAATTTTGATGTGCAACTATTCTTTTGACGTCAGCGACTATTCATGCGACAATTTTTGGAGGTGCTGAGAATTTTTCCGCCGCGAATCCATGCCTGGTGAAAAATTTCGCCCATCACTAGTGCCAGGCAAACTCCTTGTGCCCCAGATATAAAGTAAGCTTTTTTATAGCTTAGAAGTAAACTCCAGATCTTGTTTTACTGGCCCACAAAATACCTGTACCCCCTAGATGAATTGCATTAACCAATATAAATATTAAGGTCCCATATTTCTTTGAAACAGATGAAAAGGTAGAGAAAGGGTTAGGGTTTCTGGAGGGAGCACATACTGGATAAGGCTCATCCAAAATGACAGGAAAGAAAACAAATGAAAAGAACATCCCTAGAAGCTACTGTACATTACCATTGACAGCTTCATTCTTACACATAAAATGTAGATGCGATTATGTATTGTTCTTATAATGTACCTCATTAACTTTTTATTTTCTGAAGGATGTATGGCTCAATCTATTCCTTAACTACCAATGCAATGAGAGATACAGCCCTAGTGTTGCAGTACATTGTAATAAAACAACCCTGTCTGTCATTCTGCAAACAGTTCTGAAAAGTTCTAAAAACTTATAATACCTTATATACAAATATTGGCTTATTTGCGATATATGTGTTTTTTTCCTAGAAATGGTGTAATCCAGTGGAAGCCTCTGTGATTGTTTATGGGGTGTATAAAAAGCAATGACAGCTCGCTGCAGATAAGCCATTGTTCAACTCCCGGGTAGCCCTGAAACGTCTGGCCGAATGAGGCCTGGGAGACACAAGTCATTGAAAACAGACATATAGTGGGTGAAAATAAATGCAAAGGAGTCTAGCTCAGTCTGAGATTAATTGGATTGATTGTAAATCGGGTAATCAGAACAAGGTGGAGGTCCTTTTGCCATGAAATTTAATCAACAAGATGTTTATGTATGTACATAGGAAAGAGAAATTCAATCAGCACAAAGACAGGCCTGCAATGCATCACAGAGAAGACACCCAGGTCTTGCCGAGGAAATTCTATGCATCTATTTCAGCTGTTAAGCAGACTTTGATCATAAAGGGCTTCATGACAGCATTTCCATTAGAATAAGGTCATGCTGCACCTATTTGGAACAATGAAAGAAACATTTTTTTACATCTCCTCTTGCAGGCTGCTAAAGTGACACTGCATATTGAAATTTCAATGGATAATCCACGGCGGTCTATGTAAGAAAATTCAGAAAAAGCCTATTATGTTGGGGAGATTGTTATGCATTTTGTTCTAGGTGACCTCAATAGAAAGCACAATTACAACATCAAAAGCTCAGGTTTAATGTCTTAAAAGAAAAGATTATCCCTATGTAGCACCCAGGAAAGGAGGGGGGGTCAAGAGAAATCGCTTCAAACCTCCTGCTGATCTCAGGTAAAGCTCTGCTGTATGTGACTCTTTCTTAGCTGAGCCCTCACAGAAGTAGTGAAGGGAAGGGTGTTGTTGCTGAACTATAACAATAAACAAGTAGAAATGCTAGAAACATTTGGGCTCCAGTTTTGCTTATTTAGAAATAAAATATAAGACAGCGCTTTATTTAGTTAACGGGTAGATCAAATGGCATCAATGTGCCAGTTACTCAAAAACTCAAAGGGAGGTGTAAAGGTGTGGATAAAAGATCCATTGCAGGGTAACATTGTCAGAAACAGGCATTTTGCCCTGCATTCCCCTGCGGCAAATTCCTCCTGTGTTCCACCCCTGGGGGGCGCAGGACGACTGACAATCCATTCTCCCAGATGGGGTTCTACTGATTTAGGTGTATGCAATCGCAGAACACAGGTGGAACGCAACTTGATGAATGGGTTGCATTTTTTCTGCATTATTGCCAGTGGGAAGGCATTTCGGGGAGATTAGTCACATGCAGTAACTAAGATTTAACCACAGGTAACTAACTTCCCAGTGGGGCATGACCCTTAGAGAAGCACAGAGCTTCTGATTGAGAAGGCAATTTACAGCACACCCACTGATCCTCTTTGGCACATATTTATCTTAAATATTCACGCAAAGTGCAATGACGTCACACGTCGGCGGCATGTTACTACACGGCGCGCCGGCACGATGATATTGGGCACCACCATCTTTACTTCTACTACGAAGCTGAGCAATCCTGACACCTCCAACTCATTTCTTTTACAGTACTGAAAGTTAACTCTCTCACATCCCTTACCCTTATTTCCTTCTTTTTAAGTTAAGGAGTTAAGGAAGTCTCATAAAAATTTGAATAAATATAAACAAAGTATTGAGCTCTGAAAGGATATATCAGCATTCCCAAGCCCATAACAGTGTTTTGGGGAGTAAAAAAATAAATAGAGCATTGGTATCAACTTGACCTTATTCTAAGCTTGTGACTGCCATCTTGAGAGAAGCCTTTCCAACAAGTCACTCCTAAAAACCATAATAATCTGGTAGTACTGCATTTACTTTCTACATGAAGCCAACAGTTCAAATTGGATATATACCCAACTTAATAAAAAAATAATCAATGTAATTTAGAGCTTTCTAAAGATCAGCTTTTTGGATAAGAGATCCCATACTTGTATAATAAAACTCACTTTAGAGTTTTGTGCTCTGTATAAAAATTACTGTGCCTCTGGCCCCATGCTCATAGTCGCTCAAGGTGATTTGAAAAATCCTTATAAATGACAGTATATGGTTCTCGGGCCCATATTAATATTGAGGTATGGAATCCCTTATCCGGAAACCCGGTATCAAGAACAGATTTCCTTTTTCTCTGCAATATTAAAACAGTAGTTTGTACTTGATGGTAACTAAGCTGAATGAATCCATATTGGGTTTATTTCATGTTTAAATGATTTTTAGCAGAGTTGAAGTATGGTGATACAAATTACTTATAGTCTTATCCAGAACTCCCCAGGTCCCTTAGATCCTATACCTGGAAATAAATAGTAGCTATTTTAAAGTTATGCAGAAAGTACATAAGTTTCTTGCTACATTTCAGCTTCATGCCTCTGACAAGTGCATAATGACACATTCTATTTAAGATTCTTAAAAGCCCATTTTCAGAAGATTATGTTTTTTACAGAAGCATTAACGGGCGCTACCACCAACTATGGTCTCTCTAGTCGTGCCTAAAAGAGAGGGCAAATGGGTATAGTGATGCAGGGAGGAAGCGATTTCTTGCATGTGATTGATTTACTTTTTTTTTAGTTTTTTATTTCTTACAGAGGAATTAATTGTGTCTTTTCCCTACTCTTCTACTGACAATCATTTCCCTTGTATCGTATCTCTCTGCAGAACAACATTGCTAGATTTTAAAGACGCTGGCATACCTTTCATTTCCCTTCCCCAAGCGTCTGCCTGTTAACTCAAGGTTATCTTAATTTGCATTAATCCTTCTCTCAGAGAATATCTAAGCCCAAATCAGTTCTTGAATTAGCCACGTTCTAATCACATCCTTGTTCACTCATTGTGAGAAGGAAGCGTAGAAAATAATGTAATTGAAAAGCATTGCAAATTACTTAAACATCAGCCTGGATTTGTCAGTAGGGCACCTTTTTGTTAATGTCACTTTGCAAGTGATAGCTTTCAATTATAGGGGATGAATAGAATTAAAGGGAAAGGAAAGAACACAACAATACATTCATTTTTTCAATACTACATATTACAATAATCATATTGATATTATACCTGTTACAAAATTACTTCACTTGCACTAGCAAAAACATTGTTTCCTTTTTCCTTCTGGTACAGTATCTCTATTATTTTATCAGGTTGCCATTGCCTTTGGGGGCCAAACTGCTTAGCGGTTGTAGTGCCACTCAGACTTCCAGCCAATGGTAGGTATGTTTGTTGATATTTTGCTGCTGTTGTACTACTGGATTTTTTACTATGGGATGGCAGTTTGAGTAGTGGTGAGGGCTGCCAGGCAGTGTGGCTAGTGGCCTAGAGGAAAGGGAACAGCAATTAGATATACAGTCAAAAATTGTCTTTACTTTTGCAGGGGTATTTACTTTCTGATAGGTGTATATATATAAGAAATATGTTTTATTTAGAAATTGTATAACTGAAGCAGCACCAAGGCTGCCGGATGTCTTTACCATACTCAGACCTTCCATTTTACCCTGTATTAGGTTAAATGAGGAAACTCATTTATGGATCTGAAAATAAGGTTAAGAAAAACTCTTGGTTAGTGATGAGCTAAATCTTTTGCCAGGTTTTTCTGTGAAAAAAAACCCCACAGACTCCAAGGGCTGCAAAAAAAAAGTTGTGTGGCAGAAAAAAGTCAGCCATTGACTTCAGTGGTTTCTGCAAATTTATGCCATTTCCCTAATTTTTCAGTGAGTCAAAATGGGACACATTATTGGAATGCTTGCCAATAGAACCCAACAGGAGTAAAATGGCCTACTACCATGCTAGCAATCATACTGAAAATGCTAACATGCTAACAGTGCCACTGTACTCAGATGGGCAAGTAGAAGAGCAGTAAGCCTTACTTAAATGCCTAGGGACCATTACCCATAGAGGTACCAGACTAACTACCAAATAAGGCAATACTGACAAGCATCCCCCCACTAACTCAACTGCACCACATACCCCGACTCTACCAAAGAACCAAACCCAAGGGGAATTCCCATTACCTCTCTATCCGATTACAGCGTGGGACGATGGGGTGCTGTTTTATCAGGCTGCCGAATCAAAAAAGAAGGCTTTATCACCTCAATAATCCTTTCCTTTCTGGGCCTTTCTAATCCAGTCAAAGATCCCCCACCTCGACTGTGTATTGTCTAGGAAGCAACATTCTTAATTTAGACATTACTTTACCTTTAATGCTTTTAAAGTATTCTGTAGCACTGTATTTACATCCAGTGTCACCCTAGGAGCCATGATGCGCCTGGTGACCTCTAACCCCCCCCCCAGCCCCACCACCAGATCTACACAGCAAGTCTCCAGCGGCAGAATATATCAATACGGCCCTGGTATCCTTGAGCAGTAAGCCCGGCCCTCTTATAAAATACCTGCCATGGAGGCACTTATATGTAACTAATATGCATAAAATAAATATATACATACTGATTTTTTGTTTTTCAGTATGATACCTTTCAAAGATATAAACAGTGATGGTACAGTCACTGTACATTATATAATCTCTTCTTGAATGCTCTGTCTGTTACACCAGCAAACAAACAATACATTATATGAGTTATATGAGTTTTTATTGAGAATATATGAGAATTATCGATACAATTTTTGCCAGGGAACAATTAAACCCCGGCTTTATGAGATATAGGCTAAACAATGATACAGTTCTCTGATGCACTCTGTATTTACCGTATATTAAATGTAAATTTCATCAAAGGGAATGCAAAGAAAAGTGTTAATGCTCGGCCCTGCATCATCATTATATCCAATGACAGAATGCTGGCGACGCTTTTACTTTTAATAACTGTGTATGCCTTTCAAGTCCTTTCCATTTTAATAAAAATCGATGCAAACAGAATTGGAAACCCATCATTTTCTATGAACGTAAACAGCAATTTTATTTCAACCTAAATGTTGCTTTCCCTACTTTCATTTAATGCCAGTAAATTGAATAGTTATTACAGGCATTAAAATGCTTGTTAAAGGCTAACAGTAAAAATGAAGTTATAAAAGCATTTAAAGACACGTCATTTGGAGTCCTAAAATGTTACTTGCATGGTGCAAAAACATTAGCTCCTCCTTGCTTTTCAAAAAAAGTGTCCACTGTAGGTACCGTTATTATATTACAGGTATGGATCTCTTATTCAGAAAACTAATATACAGATACTATGGGAAGGCCATCTCCCACAGAGCCCATTGTAAAGGGGTTATTATGAGGGGTATTATTTACAATTGTTATTATTTGTGGTTTTTCGGTTAGTCATTTGTTTAGCAGCTCTCCAGTTTGAAATTTCAGCAGCTATTTGGTTGCTAGGATCTTGTTTTCCTTAGCAACCAGGTAGTGGTTTGAATGAGAGACTAGAATGTGAATAGAAGGGGGCCTTAATAGAAAGAAAAGGAATTAAAATTCACTATAACAATAAAATTGTAGCCTTACACGGCAAGGGTTTTTTAGTTGCTGGGGTCAGTGACCCACATGTAAAAGTTGAAAAGATGTAGAAGAGGAAGGCATATAGTTTAAAGACAATAAAAAGAAATAATGAAGATTGCAAAGCTGCTAGGAACAGGACATTTTGTAACATTTTACTAATTTCAGTTACTAATCTTGTTACAGAAAAAAATGAAATTTTGACAACCAATCCAATACTGTATTATTATTATTATTAACACATGTTTATAAAGTAGAAACATATTCCAAAGTGCCGTACAATAGAAGGGAATATATATAAATGGCTTATTTACAAATACACTGAGCTCAGATGGACACAAGGTTGTGTTCCTACCATTAAACATACTTTACATTCAAACAAGCTCCTTACACTTTTGTAATTTTGCACTGAGTGTCATTCATGAGTAAGTGCGGCTATTGACCCAATAGAACCCTTAAGCTGCCTCCACCCTGACCGTGTCAGTAATTCCAGGGTTCCCACAACAGGCTGCATCAATAGGTGCAACAGACCAAAAACAACATGTTACTGATGTTTCAGCTACAAGCTCTGCACTCTTATAATTTTCGCTCCAATGTGGGCCTGATGCACTAAATCCTGCACAAACTGCATTTATTTTGATGCATCAAACACAACTGTAGTGAATGTAAGGCTGTACTTGATCGCAATGACAATGGAATTGCTACAAATGCTACATTGTGGGTAAAAAAAATTTCATCAGAAATTGCACTTTGCACACTGCCTTTGCCTTTTGCCTTTGCTTTTTACTGTTTCATGTCAATACTGAGCTTACAATCTAAATCAAAGGTATTAATGTTTGACACTTCTCACTTAAAATATAATTTCAGTTTAAACTAGGATCACAAAGATGCCTGCTATTAATGGCAAACAGAAGAATGACCATTTCAGAACCTGGAAATTGACGGACCACTTGGTGTTGCCATGGAGAGAGCAGAACCTGCTTGTGTCCGCTGTTAGGTCATATGATGAAGTACTTGTTTTATTTATCTGACCAGAACACGACTCTAATTAAATGCTGGGAAATCAATATCCGTGCTGCTGATTAATTTGTAGAGCTTGCATTTTAGAGGTTGCTACAATGTACTGAATCCAGCCAACTCCCTGCACTTACTCATGTAACTTACATGAGTTTCTTAGAAAATGACCATTGTATCTGGCATCATGCTCTAATACACCTGTATTCTATTGATAAGTTATTGGCTGGGCCCAGTGTTAGACTGGGCTGGCATAGACCCGATCGGGGAGGGAGTTGGACAGGCAGGCCCCGGGGTATGTGGGGGCCAAGGAGGGGGCCTCTTTGGGGGGAAGTGGGGCCCCTGGGTTGAAAGCCCCTGTGGGCCTTTCCCCCCTCCCAGTCTGACCCTGGCTGGGCCTTGAGAAAATGCCTGTATAGAGCAGATGACTGCTATAAAACACTATAGGGTTGATTCACTAAAGGTCGATAAGTTTTATCGCATGTTTTTGTTGCGTTAAAATTGGCGCAAAAAAACCAGACGATTCGCTGAAAGTATTAACGCATGCGTTAAGTCGCATATCATGTGCGTTAAATTTTGCGCTACCGCATGCGTTAATTTGCGTGCCAAAATAGTACTAACGCATGATTCACAAACACTTAGACTAAATATCGCATTTGTGTGTGCGAAAATTAACACCTACTTCAGGCAGGCGGTAATTATAGAAAAGTACGGTTAATGAGCTTTTGGCAATAAAATATGGACTTTGCAGTGGGATTTATTCAAGTATGTGTTGGCCCTAGAGTGATGCAGCCGCCAGTTTGTAGGGAAATGGTCATTTTCATAAAAGTTTTACGAAAGTAATGCCATGTATTGCTAATATGGCGTGCGTTTTTTTTGTACACGGCGACTATTTGTGCGCAATGCGTTGATTAGCGCACGTTCCGTCAAATACCGCATGAAAATACGTCTTCGTGACTTAAATAACGCACGCAGCATTGCATCTAAATTAACACAAATATACTTTTAGTGAATCGTGCGTTAAAACGCGAATTAGACGCGATAACATTTTTAACGCATGCTATAAATAGCGCACGTTTTAACGCACTTTAGTGAATCAACCCTAATATAGAGGTCATATATAGCTTTGTATTTTAAACAAAGATGGTATTTGAATCTGATTTCTGCCAAACTATGAAACAGGCAGTGACTGTAATTATAACAGTTCTGATGTGTATTCTTTTAGCTTGGGAGCTTTTTCCTTTGCTATTTCTCAAAGCAGTTATTACTTACACAATCTATTCACCAGGTGGCACCCACCTGCTGGCTCTGCGTGCCTGAGATCTCATCATATGGGGGAGAATGGGGCAGAGTAGGAAGCAAAGAATTTGACAGCAGAAAATAAGAGACTGATCATTCTGATGTATTAATGATAGGCCCAGTAACATCATAGCGTAGCGTTGTTTGGCATATAATTGATAAATATGCATTCTCAGCAAATGTGTTTTTGGCAGCAAAAATCCTATTTTATATAGGAAAGCTTTTCATTCTATAAGTGTGTAGGCAAGATTGGCATTTGACCCCTGTTTGTCTCCATATAAGTAATACAGTCAATGTATTCTAAGGGGTACAAGGGACCCGGCAGAGGGGGCCTGGGACCCTAAAGTTACATCACTGATAAAAAACACTTTCATATATGCCCATTATTTAATTTCTTTTTCCACTAGGGAAAAGAGCAGAAAATGCTATCAATAAACAAAACAGTGTATTTTACAGCTCAACATTTTATTAAAGCATAATTTAATAAATGTAAGAAATGTAATTTAATGATTTAGATATGATTTACTATAATGTACAGATAGCAATGCAGCCAAGCACAATAATGCTGTGTGCACTCAAAGTTCCTGACTATCTCCTAGAGGTCACATACACATTTGCTAGTAGCGATAAGCCAATCTGTCCTATTTTGCGTCACCAACAAATTTGCGAAACACATTAAAGTCAGCTACCACTGACTTTTACCACTGACTGTTTATATTTTTGCTGCCATTGGAGTCAGAAAATCTCTCTTGGGTTCAGAATTAAATCGTTACCCCATTGCTAGGTGTTAAAGGAGAACTAAAGCCTAACTAAAGAAGTAGGGCAGAAATGCAGCACATTATGTTTTGGGCTTCTATACCAGCCCAAGGCAACCCCAGCCCTTTAGCAGGGAAGATCTGTTCCCCCAAAGATGCCCCAGTAGCTCCCCATCTTCTTTTCTGCTGATTCCCTGCACA
Organism: Xenopus tropicalis; assembly: GCF_000004195.4. NCBI lineage: Eukaryota > Metazoa > Chordata > Amphibia > Anura > Pipidae > Xenopus > Xenopus tropicalis. Next base: position 124,269,845 of record NC_030681.2, on the reverse strand, counting down.
TGCTCTGTGCTGCTGTCACTTACCTGAGCTTAGGGACCCACTCACAATATACTGTATATATAGAATATAAATGTCACAAAACACTTTATTATTAATTAAGCATCAGAATTCAATAATTAGCCATAGAGAATCAGTTTATATGACAGACAAACCTCATTTTCTGTTTGATGTTTTGTGACAACCCCTAAGCTTAGCTTCCCAACAGCTGCCGGGAGCACACTGAGCATGTGCAGTGTCACTGACACTTCTAACAGATTCCAAAATGGAGAGCTCCTGTAACAACTTTGAAGGGCAGGATTACCATGTATTATTACTATAGAGATGCTGAACCTTTAGGCTGGTACAGTAGGTTTAGTATATAAAATATGGCATTTCAAGCCATATTCATTTTTCGAATTTAGTTCTTTAACACAGGAATGAGGGAGCAGTTCTGAAGTTCAGTTGGCAAATGAACAGCAGAGGGGAGAAAAATAAGCAACATTTTTCTGAAAAGAAAAGTGAGAAATAAAAAAATAAGATTTACAAAGACAGTCTGGTTTTGATTGTCAGCGACCCTGACAACCAGACAGGATTGTGTGACACAGACAGGAAAGATAATTTAAAAATTTACAAAATAAACATTTATTCATAATGTCACTTGGCCTTATGTATAATTCCTGCTGGCCATAGATTACCATCCTGGAGCCAAATACAGTAGAAACCCCCTGAGATGAAGAACCCACCACCGTGACCACCTCAAATATTATGTTCTCAATTCTAGGATTTTTATTGGTGGTCTTTTATAAATCATGATTGAAATGTTCTGTCAACAATGAGAAAATTGAATAAAAAAAAAATGAAGTCTCTGCGGGGCTCATTTGCTTCCTTTTTACAGAGTGGTGTTATAGGATTTATCACCACAGTAACCTCAGCAATGTACCAAACGTCCCACGCCCAAACGTGTTTCTCCACCATGTTGCTCATTCAGGGGTTTGGCCGACTGCCTGCGCAAGTGATACACACAGTATGTATAATAATGAAGCTGGCCTAATGCTACTTATGAAAATAAAAGTCATTATTGACACAAAGCTGAATTCATGTATTTTATGACATTTTGGAAGTCTGTGAGTTACTGGGAAAAGCACTTTTTAAAATAAATTTGTGCAAAAATGAATATTTATAGAAATGGGCATTAGAGACATCTTTAACCTTATTTAAATGAAGCAGTCGCATTAGATAGAAAGATATGGAAATGTTGGCTGAAATGCAGTGACCCATTTCTTAAATATACTTTTCCATGAACTGGCGTCCATGTACTTTCTATAAATCAGGACAGAGAGCTATGGGGTTTTTTTGTTAAATAAATCCAGATTAAATGCATGGGGAAAGGTTAAATGTATTTCTAAAAGATTCCATTATTATGGATACTTTGAATCTAAAATAGAACCTTCTGACCTCCCTTACAAACACACATACACGTTATTATCCTTTATTTCTACAGTGACAACATTTCTGCAGCTCTTTACAGAAATTTATCATCATTCTCATCAGTCCCTGCCCCAGTAGAGCTTACAATCTATGGTCCCTATAACATTTACAAACACTGTGGTCAATTCTCTCAGAGCCAGGTAACTTACCTGTATATTTTGGGGTATGAAAGTAAAAGGGAGTACCTAGAGGAGACCCACGCAGACAAGGGGGCACATGCAATTTCTTTGTTTATAGTGCCATGACTGGAATGGGACCTTTGACATAAATAGAACACATCCTATTGCCATTTTTTAGTAGTCCACAGCGGCAGGGTGAAAACACCTGTAAGCGCCTCAACTTGTAAGGAGGAGAAATGTAAAAGGAAATAGCCAATGTAATGTGTAGATTGCCCAGTAGGTTGGCCCTTTATGGCATTTCCCTATAATATTCCAGTGTGAGATGGTCCCAGGACCATCCCAGGACCATATTAGATTGTAAGCTCTATTGAGCAGGACCCTCTTTACCCTCTGTATCAGTCAGTATTTGTATGTAAGCTTCTCTGTTGGGGCTTTCTAAATACTTGTTAGTATTAATAATAATACCAAGCTCAGTGCCAGTTCCTATCACAGGGTATACCCACAGACTAAATAAAAGAAAATATTTAATACTGTATAGCTGAGAAAACTTTGCCCTGCTGCAGGTTTATACACTGCCAAGATAAATGATCCAGCACTAATTACAGACCTCCACTACTTTAAAGCAATCACGATTAATTCTCTAAATCAATATCAATTACTTTCTCTTGCTCTGAACCAAGATGAAAAAGCAGCTCTATTTGTTGTGGGGATAGAGAAGGTGGAACGTTACGGAGTCGGTGCCAGCTCCTACTGTACATGTTTACCCACTGAAACTGGAGACTCTTTGTGAAGTAATGACACATTGGGTTCTCGATGAATGATAAATAGCGCAGAGATGTTGTAGACATTCCTTGCCTGCAGAAAACTGGATTCCTGTCAGCTCATTATGCTAATGCAGGCAACATAAACGCAGCCATGGTGCAAGCTCCGACCATGTGTGGTTCATTTCATACACAGTCCTACTGGAGCAATCATCTCTATAACTTATATATATACGCTGGGTAAATCTTCCAGGGTTTTATTCTCATCTTTTGCTAACACTTTGCAATTGCTAACCACAAAACCCAAATACCGGATAAAGTGTTCCGCTGAAAAATGTAACTCCGTCTTCCTTGCGGTAAAGAAAATATTCTGAAAATACAAAGTCACTTTTGTCAATATCAAGACTCAATGTGAAAGGAAGTGGCTGTAACAGTAAACAATGGCACATCATTTGGCTCTTCCAATTCAATGTACACAGTGATAAAAATAGCATTTTTTATTTGTGCCTGAAAATGTGTAATGTTTAGCAGAACAGTATTGTAAAAATAAGCTTTTTGTAAATGTCTAATCACTCTTTTGTGTAATGCATAGTCTGCTTCCTTGCTGCAATTCTGTCATGCTTTATGACTGATATAAATGGTAATTTAAAGAGGCATTGAGTCATAAGAGCTATTCAAACCTTTGTATAAAAGATTCAGATATGAGGGCTCCTTTATATTTGCAAGTGCAGTCGAGGTCCCCACAATTTCCCCATTTGCACATAAAAGCACTTTCATTAAAGGCACTTGCATCGAGTACCTTTCAGCTGCTTCCTGCCTTCAGTTCCAAATCAAGTGCTGCTGCACCTATTTACGCAGGGGAACCCTAGAGCTACCACCACCTTCTTGGCACCACCCGATGTGCCCAGTGGCAAAGGGTGCAGCACACTTGCACCTAAAGAATTGGGTGCAGACATCACTCGCATGCTGAACAATATATATAGCATTTTCCCAACATTATTGTTCAGCTTTGAGCACCTAAGAAACATTTGTGAGTGTGAGTCATTTTGGCTGGTCTGTCCTTTATTTTTTTGTTAGTCCCTAAAAAGAATCGATTATATCTCATTAGGAAATTGTTTTCTGTCCTAGGGTATGGTCACTATAGGGCATATTTATAAACATGCCCCACCAAAAGGGCAAACTTTGACACAAAAGAATACAGCTGCACCAGTAATAGCCTGCCAAGTGTCCCTTTATGCACTTATTCCATATTTAGAAACTCTTCTGTGGCCATTTATGCATATCTGTTACACCGTATATATATATTACATGACAATGTACTTTGTAAAGTCCATTGATATCAACAATAATAAAAATTGGGATTTGTTAGCAAAACTGCATACGCTGCACATTACCCTTACACAGTTTTACTTAATACACCAGAGAGCATTTGCTATTAAGAAGATAATGGAAAAACTTTTGTATATAAGGTCTTCATGGTCTCCAATCTTATCTTACCCTTCAATGTGTTAACTGGAAACGTTATATAATATGTAAGCTGTTTGCTTTAAAAGTGCCTATTTTCAAAGTGGACTCTTTATAGAGAAAAGCCAACTTTTTATATAGCTTTTATATAGTATATTTAATAATTACAATGTCCCAGTAACACTGCACTAGCACAGAAGGTATTTTTAACCATGGCAATCAATGTGATCAGTTGTAATATCCTTGGACATTGGAGTAATTATTGCAGTAGTGCTGACCATAACTTATTACGGTTTCATATAGCTACTCTAGCTTCCTTTTGTATTTCTTGTATTTTGATTGAAACATTGAAAATTCTGGGCAACAAGGCCCCTCACATATTTGTTACGCTGCAATCTCTGAATATGTAGCTCTATTTTTTTTAATATACATATCTATATATATGTATATATATATATATATATATATATATATATATATATATATATATATATATATATATATGTATATTAAAAAAAATAGAGCTACATATTCAGAGATTGCAGCGTAACAAATATGTGAGGGGCCTTGTTTATATATATATATATATTCCGTATTTTTCGCCGTATAAGACGCACTTTTTCTTCCCCAAAACTTGGGGGGAAAAGTTTGTGCGTCTTATACGGCGAATGCTCCTTCTCTATGTGCCGCGGCTCTCTGCCGCATACTCGCTTTTATAAGGTTGTGCCCGTGCGTACTGACGTCACACGTACAGGGCGCAACCTTATAAAAGCACGGAAGCCGCAGGGAGCCGTGGCACAGAGAGGAAGACATCGCAGGAGCCGGAGGCCGCTGGGGGGAAGCTGAAGTATGCTGCTTGTGCCGTGGGGGAGCTGGAGGATGCTTGGAGGCCCTGGGGGGCGCTGAAGGATACTTGGGGGGGCCCTGGGGGAAGCTGAAGGATACTTGGGGGGGCCCTGGGGGATGCTGAAGGATACTTGGGGGGGCCCTGGGGGACGCTGAAGGATACTTGGGGGGGGCCCTGGGGAAGCTGAAGGATACTTGGGGGGGCCCTGGGGGACGCTGAAGGATACTTGGGGGGGCCCTGGGGGAAGCTGAAGGATACTTGGGGGGGCCCTGGGGGAAGCTGAAGGATACTTGGGGGGGGCCCTGGGGGAAGCTGAAGGATACTTGGGGGGGCCCTGGGGGAAGCTGAAGGATGCTTGGGGGGGCCCTGGGGGAAGCTGAAGGATACTTGGGGGGGCCCTGGGGGAAGCTGAAGGATGCTTGGGGGGGGCCCAGAGACAATTAACTTTATACAGTTGATATAAAATATTTTACTACAGTATTTGCTTCAGAATCTTTTTTTTCTAGATTTTCCTCCTCTAAAATTGGGTGCGTCTTATATTCCGGAGCGTCTTATAGGGCGAAAAATACGGTATATATATCTATTAGATAGTGTTACTTGTATAGGAAGCACTGCATATTTTTACATATTTATTATATAGAAAGGGGGCAGTGCAATAAATAAAACAATGTACACAGTGCCACATTCTAGGAAACTGTCCCATAGATCTTACAATACAAATTAAAGGTAATAAAGATAGTTCAGAATTTAAAAAAAAAATTAAAGTACAGGTATTGTTTTCATTAGCATTTATTTGCATTTATTTGACCATTTATTAGCATAGAAATGAAATATTAAGCAGGTCTTTAAAGAGAATATTTTATCATTGGTAGTTCATTTCCCAGTGGGACACACAAACATTTGAGTCACTTCCAGCAGGAACCAATTAACCTGTCAGTATGTCCTTGACTTTGGAAAAAGGCACCTTAGCTCAACATGTACAAATGTATTCAAGGTCAGTATTCAAGGTCAGTTCAAAGATGTATGGTCACTCAGACTAGACTTAAGGAGGTTTATCCAAGGATGTGTTTTAATGTAAGGGCAGTTGAAAATGAATTGGCTGCATTAGATGCCTTTCTACGGGAAATTGCGTTTGTATTATGGTTATTACAAATAATGATAAGAGGATTTAACCAACAAGGTATCCAAGCATAAAGGTTTAGCAACCTGAACTATAGGTATAACTAATATAACCCTTTTGGTCTCTATTGTACAGTTATGGGATTTTTTATCCAGAATGCTTGGGACCGGGGGTATCTTTAATTAATTTGGATCTCCATACTTTAAGTTTACTAAAAAATACTATAAACATGAATTAAACCTAATAGGTTTGTTTTGCCTCCAACTAGGATTAATTATATCTCAGTTAGGCTCAAATACAAGGTACTGTTTTATTGTTTACTGTTTAATATTACAGAGAAAAAGGAAGTTATCTTAAATCCAAATTGAGTCTATGGGGGATGACCTTCCAGTAATTCAGAGCTTTATGGATAATGGGTTTCCAGATAACAGATCCCATACCTGTAGTTAAAAACTAAAGCAGTACATTATATCAATGGAAACATCTCAATGTAGAATGAATGTATATGAAGATAATGTGCACATCTCCAAATTTATTTTTTTCACAGGTACATTATACTCTTATAGGCCGCCTTATCTGTTGCCCAAATCATAGTCATAGTCATGTTATATTGTCATGTCTTTGAAATGACAATATAATGTACTAGAAACATGGCTTACATTTCATAAACCTAACTTGGAAATTATGTTGTTGGTAAATATCTGTGTTATGCATTTGTTATTAATGTTAATAATGCCCCCATGTTTCCAACTGTATGTTAAGCAAATCAGCATCATTTTCTTTTTTTTTTACTTATGAAATCCTTGGCATTTGTCCGGTTGAACAGGATAGATGGAAAGGGTGCTGAAAATATGTATTCCTGTATGTAAAATAGTTTTGCAAGTAGAAGAATGGAACCCCCACAGATAGCTCCTAAATAATCAACAGGTCTAAAGTAATTTAGAGAAAAGTAATAGTTATGCTCTATAAAAGTGCACCTGTGAAATTAGCGTAATTGTGAAGCAAATAATTTAAACATCCTATCAAGACATGGCAAGTCATTAGGGTAACACAACATTGGGGCTTATTACCAGATGTGACACATGATATGTTCTGCTAGAGGGAAAATGTAAAGAAAATAAGCAGAGAGCTCATCAATCTCTTGTATTGATCATACCACAATGCCCATGACTCCCAGGCTTATTGAGTAACAGGACTTCTTATTCAGACAACTGAGATGAATGGAAAAGGTACTGGCACTTTAGAGGGGCTACATGGGCAACTGGCTTTCCCAGAAAGGTATATATATAACAGCCAACGATCCCTGTGTTACAAGCACAGCCAGTCAAGTAGACCATTTTTACAATAACATCAACTATAATATCAGTACAGCAAAATATTTTTCAAAAGGACATTGAAAAGATTATATCTCTGCCTGCAAAACCATTCTGCAAAAGTGGCATCAAAACCACCCAGTTTAAACCACATTTACTCTTCGATATACGAGGGAGCGTTACTGACACACAGCCAGTATCTGTATAAAGAGTGATAGCATAATCATCTCAATGTCTAATATTGTATGTACTTAGAGTTATCTATAATAATCTGTGAAACCATTATATAGAATGTCCAGGAACATGTTTCCCAGAGTGCAATGCTGAAATAATACTTAATCTTTGTCTTTTCTCTTCAGTTAGAAGAAAGAGCCTTTAAATAGATGTTTAAATTTAATGTTTATATATTTTGTGGAAGATTTTGAATGCCTAGTGCAAATTGTGGAAAGACCCCTTATATGGACACTCACCGATCCCAAGCATTTCCAAGCATATATTTGCTTGATCTGTTATGTGGAAACCCGATATCCAGAAAGTTTCAAATTACAGGAAGGCCATTAGACATGTAGCGAACCTCACAAAAAAAGTTTGCGAACCCGTTCGCGAACTTCCGCCAAAAAGTGCGAACTTTTGCGAACTTTGCGAACCCCATAGACTTCAATGGGAAGGCGAACGTTAAAACCTAGAAAAGCCATTTCTGGCCAGAAAACTGATTTTAAAGTTGTTTAAAGGGTGCCACGACCTGGACAGTGGCATGCAGGAGGGGGATCAAGGGCAAAAATTTCTCTGAAAAATACGTTGTTGACACAGCGTTGCGTTTTGTGCTGTAAAGGGCAGAAATCACACTACATTTCTAAACTTGTGTAATAAACTGCTTTTAAACATCCGGCGTCTACATGCCAATCAAGTCGTGTAAAGGTTACAGCCGGTTCACACGCAAAGACAAAACGCTAAAGTAGTGGATACGGAATATATTATTGCTGGTGGAAAAACGTCGCTCAAGTGATTTTATTGCAATGCAATGTCACTACTATGTGTAACGTGTTTGGTGCACTACTATGAATAACAGCAAACAGCACTGGACACGTTAAAGAACAGTAAGTTAAATAAAAAAAAAAAAAAAATTAATAATAAAAAAAAAGTGATCTCTGGTTGGTGCAGCACACCAGTCCCCAACACAGCTAGACTAATAGCACTCGGCTCTATAAATTACAGTAGCAAAGTAAAAAAACACGAATAAAAAAAAATGATGTGAATGTGTGGTTGCTGCTTAGTGCACTAGTGCACTACTATGAACAGCACACCTGTCTCCAACACACACAGACGGAGGTGCAGTACACAATGAAAAGAAGAGTAACAGTAATCAGAACATAAAAGCAGTCCTTACAAGGACTATTGGGTTACAGCAGATGAGATCAGCAGGACAGCTGCCCACAGCAGCTACATACAGAGCAGTAGAAAGTAGATCACTAGTCAGCAAAGCTACCTAAACTGTCCCTCAAATCCCTGCACAGCTCTCTCCCTATGCTAACTCATCAAGCACACACAGGCAGAATGTATGAATGAATTAGTTCTCCGGCGAACAGTTCGCTACATCTCTAAAGGCCATTTCCCATAGACTCCATTATAAGCAAATAATTCTTATTTTTAAAAATAATGCAAATGCCTTTTCTCTGTCATTATTAAACAGTTTCTTTATACTTGATTCCAAGATATAATTAATTCTTTTTGAAAGCAAAAAGAATAGAAATAGACTTCTAAATACACACAATGTAAAAAATCATATCTTTCAATATATTGAGACATATCAGAAACATATTTTATGTTTGTAAATACATAAACATATTTGGAAAGCCTAAGGTATAACAAACACATCAATACCAAATATGTACAGTTAGAGATTTCTGACTTCAATAGGTCAAAAACAAACAAGCAGCATATATAAAGTTTAAAAACTCCCAGCAGTACACTATCAAATTTCCAGAAGCTGCATACTTTAGATTTCAAGGCAAGGCAGAGAACACAAGTCTATGCGCAAGTACAAAGGTTAATCAATATACATTTTCTGTAGCCCCAGAATCCAGAAAGGCATCATATGAGATTTGAAATTGTGGGAACTAATGGCAATAAGAGCCAGGAGAATTTTCCCATGACAATCTAGGTTGCTCCTCACACCTATGTGCCAAAGTATCTTGACTTAACAGGGGAAGATTTCATAACTGATGAAATGCCTCTTAAAGAAACAGCAAGGGCATAAAGCAACTGCCCTTTTTTGTGACTTAGCAGGAATAAATTCATAGTTTCATTTGAAGGATCCAAATTGGCAGTAGAATAGCAGAGAAAGAAAGAGGATACGTCTATCTCAAAGAGGATAAAATGGTTTAAATGTCCAAAGGATACTGAGCAACTGAACAAGAGTCTTATGGACGCACAGTACAGGTACAGGATCTGTTATCTACAAACCCATGATCCAGAAAGCTCCAAATTACGAGAAGGTCATCTTCCATAGACTCAATTTTTCTTTCAATGCACATTTTTTCTCTGCTAATTATTGGTCAAGTTTTGTCGAAAAACTTCACCCATCACTAGAAATTAATTAAGAAATTAGCCAAAAAGTAAAGGAGATTTTACATTTGTCTACAAATATACATTGATGCCTTTCTGTGCTCATAGACCACTGGCCAATCCATAATTTATCTTTTTAATTTGCCAGGCACATACCGATCTTCTGGAATTTATCATTCTACTCATATTCCCCATCTTCCCTGCATTCAATCATTGTAATTCATCCTTAGTCATGTAATCTTAAAGTGCTTTGAATCCCCATGGGATATGAGTTTCATATAAGTATTATTATTAGTCAAATACTATAAAAGTAGAGATTTATTAAAAAAAAAAAAAACAATGTTAAAGCCAAAGTTAATTTACTTGAAAGAGGGCATGTGAGATTTAAAAGAAAAAAAAATACAATGTCATATTCATCTTTGCTGTTTTTTCATCCCTGGGGTAAGAAAACCTTGGGGTACCTCAAACTGTGAAAAAAATTATAGACATATTTTATAACAGAGTTTATATGGAGTTCACAGATTTGGAGTTTATTTATATATATATATATATATATATATATATATATATATATATATATATATATATATATAAAAAATACACGTTTAAACAGTTACTTAACTCCCCCCCAAAAAATATTTTGCTTAATTTTCATGAACATGAATTAGAACTTGTTTGTGTTACTACAACTGAGTGAGTTGTTTCCTTAGTTTTGTTCAACTTTATCATCTGTCATACTAACATGTAAAGAAATGGAGGGAATTAGCAAAGACTCACAATGCGGCAGTGATTTAAACAATGGGTTTTGGTTTGACCACTGTGGTCAGAATGCATGGTTATATTCCTGCCCATAAATATTACAGTCTACTGCCTTTTGAGAGAAAACTGACTCCTGAAAATTCACAGGAACAGAAAAATAAATGTCAGATCCTTTCTTGGTCTGTCTTTTTCCCTGCACTTCCACTGGATAAGATTTGCTACTAAAGTAACCACTTAAGCCCACCACTTGCCGGCCAGATATTTAATACCAAAACGTGGCAAATTTAACCAGTGATAACAGTACTATTATACAAAAAAACAAAAATATTCAGGTGAAAAACAACTCACTTGCAAAGGAATTAAGCTATGAAAACAGTAAACCTCTATATAATCATGTAATGATAAGTAACAAAACGATAGCATGTAGTCAAGTGTACAAAAGATATGCAATAAAAATATCATGAATTCAATATTTGCAAAATTTACAATGAAAAAGCATTCTACACACCTTTATAAATATGCCCCTTAGAGCCTGGTTTCCCCAGCCATGACATAGCTGTTATTTATTAGCGATGAGCGAATCTGTCCTGTTTTGCTTCGCCGTATACTTTGCGAAATGACAAGAAAATTTGCAAAATGGGAAAAAATCCGTGCAACACATATGTCACACAACTTTTTTGTCATCAGCGTCTTTTTTTGTCGCCCATGGCTGAATTCTTTTGCTGCGAATTTTTCACAGAAGTTTCGCAAAACAATTCGCCAGTGGCGAAATGTGGATATTCACTGCAAATCCCTGCCTGCCAAAAAAAGTTCACTCATTACTATTATTTATCCAGACTGGAGAGGAGAAGAAGAAGAAGAAGTGGTGGTTCAATGATTTCCCGTCTTTTACCACAGCTGCTGACCTGTAGAATAAGGTATAAAAGTGACCATCCCTTGCAGCTCAGCCCTCACAAGGATCCTGTTGGAGAAAGGGTTAATGGAAGCTGTACTATAACTCTCACCATTTAATTACCTTGAGAAATGCTTAAACAATAACAATAGCGAGGCAATACATAATGAGTGGAATAATAACAGCAAGAACAGATGATCAAGTATCATTACCCCTACCCACTCTAGGCACCTTACCTAAATGCGCCCTTCATGTTCATACCGTCACTTCCTCTGAAGGTGACATTACTTGCGCCCACCATTGCACTCTGCGCCCTCAACCCCCATCTCCCCAAGATTTGCCCAGGCAACATCTGGCAGCAGCTAGGGAGCTTATTTTATTTATTTTTTAACTTTTATCGATTATCTAGGCACTTGAGGGCTGCTCCCCTAAATCTGCAACCCTAGGCACAGACCCTTGGGTGCATATAAATAAATATAGCCCTGCAAATGAGAAAGCACTTGTGAAGGGTTGAAGGGTTGAAAGGCACGGTATGAGCCTGAATAAAAACACACTAGTTACAGTTGTCATTTATCAACACTGGGCAAATTTGCCTGTGGGCAGTAACCCATGGCAACTAATCAAATTGTTGCATTAATTTTTCTACCTGCAGCTGGATAAAAAAAGCCAATCACTGATTGGTTTCTATAGGTTACTGCCTACAGGCAAATTTGCCCAGTGTTGATAAATGAGACCAAGTACTGAGTGGCTATTGACACGAAAATGCTTAGTTTCACCTTTCTGCACTGTTATCCATTTAATGTGTCTGCTTGCAGGCCGATGTCCCCTTCTAGCTGAGTATCCCAAGTGTTGCAGACAACTGATTCTGCTCTTGTTAGCTGGCCTATTTAACTTAAAACTCCAAAGAGTGTTCTAAGAGAGAATCTACTATCTACCGTCCCTATTCCCAATTTTCATTTATTCATTAAGGCTTGGGTTACCTTAGGGCTAAACTTAGACTTCTGTACTGTACTGAGTTCTACATGCACCTCAGGCAGGTCTGGTAGATCCACTCTTATAGGATGCCATCCGCTCCCTCCCATTATATATCCCATTATATATGGACAGGAACTGGTCACTAGATACCTGGGCCAGTTGGGGAAACCTCACTCCGACAGGGCATAGGTGACAAATCTGGGACTTCCTGGTGCAGTAGAGGAATTAACTTCTTGGGTTTCCTATAATCATATCTGCCATACATGTGTATCTAATACCTTAATTTTTACCATCATTTATGTCTATTTAGGGTCTATTTTAAAAGCCTTTGTTGTGCGTTACCAACTTTGAAGCAGGTAGGCATAAATCCAGCCTGTAAAATTATTAGAACTTTTTACTATATGGTAAAATGAAACTGTAGCCAGAGAATCTGAACATTTTTAAATCAAAGGTTAACAAAGCCAAGTGCAATAGTTGCTTTTATATGAAATGAAATTATACATGTAACATGTTCTGTGTGTATATATAGCTATCAGCCATGAATATTCTTAGTTTTCATAATGTATTTAATGTGACCTCGGCTTTGCCCTGATCTCAGTGGTTAGGACTAGAACCGATAGATTAATGGGAAATAACTCTGATAACTGGGCACTGTGGAATGTTATATTATACACATAAAGAGAAAAAATAGCATAATTGTTCTGGGAAAAAAATGATTGGGCAAAGCATACCCACAGACTAGTTTTACAGCTCTATATATTATTTCCGATTGGTGCTGGACCATATTATAATGTGCCCTGCATTGATTCAACTTTATGGAAGCTAATTAAGGATGACAGACTTCATAAGTTCCCTCGGTGCCCCTTTTTCACCCTATTTTTTCTCAGTTAAATAAAGCCCATTTAAGACTTCAGGCACTTAAGTCCCCAGCCCTATCTTTTGTCCATTTTTATAAAATGTTGGCGTTAATTTAATTGTAAAGTGTGTGATTATTAAGTACTAATATTTCCTAAGTCTGGAAAATATGCCTTGCTTCCAGCACGACCCGTCATTCTATTTTATTGTGGAGTCTATGGTTAAAATCAAGCTGCCATGTAGTAAGTGAACTTTCCATTGAAGGATGTTTTTTGCTATCTCTTTAGTATGTTTCCTAGCACCCTTAGGGGCACATTTACTAACCCACGAACGGGCCGAATGCGTCCGATTGCGTTTTTTTCATAATGATCGGTAATTTTGCGATTTTTTCGGCGTCTTTACGATTTTTGCGTAAAAACGCAAGTTTTTCGGCGTCTTTACGATTTTTGCGTAAAAACGCGAGTTTTTCGTAGCCATTACGAAAGTTGCGCAAAGTCGCGATTTTTTCGTAGTGTTAAAACTTGCGCGAAACGTCGCACCTTTTAAGTTTTAACGCTACGAAAAAGGCGCGACTTTGCGCGCAAGTGTTAACGCTACGAAAAAATCACGACTTTGCGCAACTTTCGTAATGGCTACGAAAAACTCGCGTTTTTACGCAAAAATCGTAAAGACGCCGAAAAACTCGCGTTTTTACGCAAAAATCGTAAAGACGCCGAAAAAAATCGCAAAAAATACGAAAAAGTCGCAAAATGTTCGTTTCCTATCGGAATTTTTCCAATTCGGATTCGAAATCGTGTCTTAGTAAATCAGCCCCTTAGACTTAGCTTTATGGCTAATCACAAGTACAGGATGTGTTGTTAAGTTTCTGATTTTCTGGCATACAGTATGTAAGAGAAGTGTTTTGTCTGCCATACTTAACACCTACTATATCCACTGACTGAGGAAAAAAGCAAACAAATAAAATAAACTGGTGGCTACAGTGCCAGGCCGAGTCAGGGAAGTGCTTAAAGCCAGTTCTCAATCCCTATGCTCCCTTGTAGGCAAAGAGCTTGGGGGGGGGGGGGATCAGTGCCGAGTGGGCACACAGGTGGGCGCAATGAGGATCTTCCAGGCATTTAACTCCCTTGCCCAAGGCTGGAACTAAGGGTAATTCTGACAGAAGCAGAAGCAGTGTGTGCAAAACTCGCCTCCCCCCCCCCCCGCCTATTCTTTCTACATCTAGTTCCAGTCCTGGGTGGCTTTTTTAAATAATTTCAACCTCATTTTTTTAGCTACACTTTATAACCACAACTGTATTTGCTGCTGCATAAAAATGGACACAGTTTCAACATTTAGGGGGTATTTACTAATGCTCATTTTTTTTCGGTTCAGGTTGCTCGACGCCAAAAAACTGATTTTTCAATTCGGATCTTTTAATAAATGGCTCACATTTGTGGAAATGAGTTTAGTCATGGTTTAGATAAATGAAAATCCCAATTTTAATAAATGCCCCCCTAATTGTTAACACTCATTAAAAGTACTTGTGTCCAAGCACACTTGTGTTTCTGTATAGTTACCATCTGCATTTGTAGGTTTGTCCCGCCTCCTGTTCTAAAGGGTTTACAAGTGCCGGTGGCACAGCCATCTTCAGGGGCACCTGTGCATCATAGCACTCAGTGTACTTAAGCCTAAAGAATAGTATGTAGATATATGCAGAAACAACTAACGCCATTTCACAAAGTGCAACCCCCCATAGCAGATGCAATTACATTGGAATTGTAGTAAAAACACTGCAATCTGGTTAAAAATCTTTACTTATTATAATGAAAAAAATAGAGACAATTCAGAACAGCATCCTTAAGAACTATACGGGCTATGGTTCTTGGATCCCAGCTACCTGCTTACTGGTTGCTATGGCTCATTACATATGATACACACTTTCTCCCTTGTATTACATTTACTCCTATGTATATAGACTCAGTGACATATATAAGGAACTAAACTAATGGCACACACTGAGTCACCAGTTAGACAATGGTTACCAAATCCATTTGCATGGATATTTTGAGCAATCGTTCAAGCTTTACCATATGAAACAAAAGCCATAGTATGTTTACATAAGGAATTTCTAAAAAGAAATATGCATGGAAATGCACACACATTTTACAAATCAAGTTTCTTAATGTTCATGTTTCTGCCCAGCACATGGAGTATTGGTATGCATTCTGTTCTTGCAGGATTGTTCTGCCAATTACTGCTTTTCATACTTCCAGATTTAGCCTATTGTTATTAGAAGTAGGGCTGGATTGTTTTACCTGTGAAAAATGTATCGCAGGCTTTTTTCTTGAAAAATTCCTCTCCCTAAAAGAACAATAAAAGAAGTAGAAATCAGCAGGGTAAGTTCAAGGGATAGGTAATTAAGTACTGTGCATTGGGGCTCATTTACAAACATAGGTGCTTTTGACCATAGCAACCATTCAGCATTTAGATAATTTAGGAAAATGTAAAATAAAAGCATCTGATTTGTTGCTGTGGGTATCTAAAATAGCACATATTATTAAAACATCATCATAGGATTCACAGAATATTGTTGCCTTATAAACAAGGTCGGACTGGGGAGTGAAGGCCCCCCAGGGCTGACACCCCAGGGGCCCCACACCCTACAAAGGACCCCAGCTACAGCTCCCTCACCCCCCACCACCACCACCACCTGCCCAACCCCATCCCCTGAGTGTGCGTACAATATAGTTACCTTCAGACATGTTGGGGAAAAGAGACCAGTTGCTCGGGGGAGCGCAGCAGGGATCTGGTCTTTGCAGACGGAGCCAACAGGGTTTTTGTTCTGGTGCCCTGCTGTCCAAGACCAATCCTGCTTACAAACCTGGTGTGCTGACTGGGTGCCTCTATACTTACATCTGCAGAACTCAGATGGAGCACATAGTCAGATGTTTATGTCTTTATATCACTGAAGGCCCTTAATCCATTATTTAACATTTAAGTGTATCAAAACTTGTCCTTCTTAAATACAGTAATGTTCAGTCATGTTTGGTGGAGCCGTCTCCCTATTCACTCACATACTAAGACTCACCTCACCTGCCAATAGTGGTAAAGCTATGACATCCAGAGGCTCATTTACTATTATTGGTGCAAACACTAGGCACAAAAGTGCACTCAGATTTGTCCACAAGCACTCCATATGTTATACTTTTGCATCAAACTGTGTTTTACCCATGAATGTAATTTATATTGCACCAAACAAACTGTATTGAATGACATTCACTGACCTCTCTATGTGAGGCTCATTTTGACACAGGGCGCTGGCACAATATTTTTCCAAGAGAAAACAGCACAAAACTTTCTTTGATTTTGCAGAAATTCTAGCTATAACAGTGCACTGTGGGAACCAAGGCATGCCAAACTACAACATTTTTACACAAGTAAATAAGGGCCCAGAGTATTTGTTTCTTACAGCAGCCACCACTATGTACTATAACATTACAAATGTTATAATGGGCCCAATCAATACTAACAAACATATCCAAAGCACAATGTGCTGGTTAAGTCACTGTGCAGATACGGCACATTGGACTATGGATCTATTGTTAGACTGCAAATGTAAGTAGGATGCTGCTAAAACCGCCCATATAGGGGCTGATAACGACACACTCAGCTTCCCCTGAGCGAGTTGTCAGCCCATTGGCATGTGTATCAGGGCTTCTCCAAGCTGTATCTTTTCAAAAGGAACATCTGAGTAAGCTCTGTCTTTATAGTAGTGAGAGCAGCATCTATTAATAAACCCTTACAGACCAGCATATGTAGCAGGAAACTAAACCCCAAAAATGTAGCTTTCTATAAAAATATATTGCATTAAACAGCTCATATGTAAAACCCTGTTTCATCTCAATAAACCATTTTCATAAACATATACTTTTTTATTAGTACTGTATGTGCTATGAAAACTTCTTCCTGTTACAGTGAGAGCTGCATTATTTCCTGTCAGGTGATCTCTGAGGGAGCACACACAACATGCCAAAATGATGGCTCAATGTTAAAGACGTACAAGGGCAATATTTACTAATATATACATATATATATACAGGTATAGGACCCATTATCCAGAATGCTCGGGACCAAGGGTATTCCGGATAAGGGGTCTTTCCGTAATTTGGATCTCCATACCTTAAGTCTGCTAAAAAATCAATAAAACATTAATTAACCCCAATAGGATTGTTTTGCATCCAATAAGGATTATTTATATCTTAGTTGGGATCAAGTACAAGGCACTGTTTTATTACTACAGAGAAAAAGAAAATCAGTTTTAAAATTCTGAATTATGTGATTAAAATGGAGTCTATGGGAGACAGGCTTTCCGTAATTCGGAGCTTTCTGGATAACGGGTTTCCGGATAAGGGGTCCGATACCTGTATATATATTTATTATTTTTTTTTATATATATATGTCAGTTTGGGCACTATCTGTTGGTTAAGTATTCATTCTGGGGGTATAGATTTCTTTTAATTAAAGTCACTTACGGATAAGTTACATATGATATCCTGAAGCTGGAACTGAATAATTTGCAAATTCTTTATATCAGACTCTTGTAGAAGCTCCTACATTGCAAACAGACTTCAGCAGAACCTATGTTTTTGTTTTTAACACAGCATTTTCTGAACAATGTAAATGATTAACACATGTAGAAAAATGATATTAAAAGTAGAAAAGACTAAAAGCTCCATTTTAGTCAACTGCAGGCCCTAGATGGCGATAAGCACTGTAAGTTTCCAGTAGTACATTTCTCAGGCTAAGGCAGTCTACAGCGACATATGTAAAATAAAATAAACAGTTTATGATCATGCTAGTAGAAATAATAGGCCAATCTCAGCCTGGCTAATCCTCGCAGCCTACTTGAGCATACATGGCGTTCGCTGAAACTTTCGCAGCCACTTCACATTATTAACATTCCTTCTTGTTTCAGAAACCTTTGCTGCCACAGCTGAATTCAGCCTATATATCATAATATGCCATTAAAATAATTCCAAATATTGAAAAGTGTTTGAACCTCTCAAAAGAATTCAGTTAGCTGCCAAGCCTCACAGATGTACCCAAAATATAGCAATAAAACAGGCACTGTGGCAATGTTTTATGATCCTACCAGGCTATAAAAAAGCTGAGCTCTTTTTGGGTCTTAGATAAAAAAAAAAGGTATAACATTACTTGTTTAACATATTTCCAGACATTTTGTATCTGATTACCCTAGTTTTATTTAACTTCCAGTATATGCTTCTTTCTCTCATGTGGTATATAGAAGTATTTTTAATGACAAGCATATTTGCTTTTAGACTGGGGCACATGTGACAATTTGATCATTACTGTTTATGGTGCTGCTGCCCAAAACTCTGCTACTTGCAGCAATTATAATCCTCACAGCAGGGATGTGTGGGGACTAGTGATGAGCGAATCTGACCCATTTTGCTTCACCGAAAAATGTGCGAATCTCTATGAAAAATGAGCAAAATAGAAAAAATGTTGCGCGTCAAAAAAAATTGACGCATGTCATTTTGTTTACATGTGCTACAATTTTTTTGACGTGGCCGACAATTATTTGTCACACGGCGAATTTTGTTGCTGTTTCGCCAATGGTGAAACACAGACATTCGCCACAAATCCATGCCTGGCGAATTATTTCCCATCACTAGTGGGACATTGATAGATGGGATACAGTAAGAAGGAACAGGCTGCATTGCTGCCCCACAGCTACTTTTCTTACTGAACATAAGGGCACAATATAATAAAGAACATATTAACCACTAGTATGTACTTAGAATGCACAGTGTCCTGTAATTCTTGGTATCCTATGAGGACAGCATGGGGTTCACTTTGCCAATAAAGCTTAGGCCAGATATACAAGATAGGCACTGCCCCGTTATATCCCCCATCAATAAAGTGAGCAATGCACTGTAAAGGGACATATTTATTATGCTATGTAAAATGAAATTTGCCCCCCCCCCAAAAAAAACGGTGTAAAAAGCTGTGTAATATAAATGGCAAATGATGTTTTACGCTGTCAAAACGCCAGATTTGATGCCGTTATTTTACAACAATTCAGACCTTGGGGCGTATTAATTAACACCAATCAATGGTGATGTTACTGATAACAAGCAATCATATCTTTGCTTTTGTTTTCTAACTTAGGCTCAAAATCTAATTGCTTATTGGTTGCTATGAGTAACATCACCAGTGATGTTTGTCTCCAATGATAGTTAATACCCCCTGTTGTGTAAGTAAAGTCAGGCGGAACAGTAGGCACATAGGGAGTGGCAGCCAGAATTTGGGGTGCAGCTTAACCACAATCAATCAATCAATCCAAGCAAGGAAGAACAGGTCCAGGGGGTGCTCGGGGGGCAGGAGCAGTGATAGCTGGAGGGCAGTGAGGGATACAGGACTCAGGCATTTCGGGAAGGGGGGTGGTGTGTGTCAGCAAAGAATACCAGGAGGCCAGTGTCACCTTATGAGAGACGGCTGTTTCAGGTGGCCTTTGCACTGGCCTTCTTTAGGGTCTTTTGAGTGGGGGAATTGGTCAGTCAAAGCAAGGTAAGAAAGTCAGTGAGGGTGATATTTGGCATGAAAAATGTACTGTCCCTGATATTCAATACACCAATAATTTTCTAAAGTGCTGACTTTGTTACGAGCTAAAGGACTTGACCAAAGGTTGTACCTGCAAGGGGGGAATTGAAAAAGTCTGACAACTTCTGATCCAAGTGGACAAAAGGGAAAAAGAAAAAGGTTTATAAGAGGTTAAAAGGTAACAGAGGAAGGGTGAGATTAAAACTATCGGTAAGGCATTTGAAAATATATATATTATTAAATGAAAAGGGTTAACATAACTGAAGTGGGTAAATAATGCAACAGACAAAATGAGAGTAAAAGTAGCTGAGACTAAAGGAAGCAAGTGGTTGTGCAAGTGGAAACTAGAAATACTTGCCCAAATTTGGTTGGAACAGTTAAGTCTATAATCACTCCATAAATATTATAATTTTTAGAAATGAGACATTCTTATGGGAAAGAAAACGTTAATTAAACAAATTTTTGCCTGATTTTATGGGATCATAGGTCACGTTCCATTATATAATCCAATGGTATGGAACACCATTCTCAGGAGGCTTCATACATACATTACATAAGAGAAAGATTTAAGTTGTATTTATACTAACCAATCAACATGGAAAATGCCTTCACATCCATTTTACCCACAGTGATTTTTTTCATTAAAGAGCCACAGGTATTTTAGGATTAGGTATTCTGTAACTTGTTATTCTGTATTCTGTAACTTGTTATTCTGTATTCTGTAACTTGTTATAGGATAAGAACTGAAGTAAAGCACGTAGGGCTCTAAAATGAGAGTGGCCCTGAGTGAACATATTGAACTCTCCATACAATGCAGAAGAATCTATTATATTTGGCTCAGTGAAATTATCTTACATCTTCTTATGTCTTCAGTTATATTTAAGCCGGAGTACACGACCTTCGAGAAAAATTGTATCCATTGTAATTGTATTACAAGGCTCAGCTCTCTGGCAATGCAGGATTAAAATAAGTGCTTTTACCTGTCTTGGTACTCCGACTTTAATAACAAAGATGTATATTTTGCAGGATGGTTTCTATTTTCTTCAGCTTCTCAGAAATTGTTTCAAGTCATTTACATGTTCCCCTCAGTACTTTATGTTTGACATTAAAGGAATTACAATGTATTAGACATAAAATGATTTCCAAATTGTTCAAAAGATCACTGAGCTCACCATGAGGTATCTATCAGTGTCTTTTATGGTCTCCAGATAGCTCTGTTATAAAATGTCACAAAACCCTTTCTGCAAAGGACTTTCCTGTTATAACTATTTAATAAATGCAGTACCCTCGTGCTATCCTTCATCGTCTTGGGCAACAATAATTGGCATTCTAATGTCTACATTTTCCGTATGCTGGCTTAGAATGTATAGGACAATTCTATCTAGCTTTCCTACATGTCTTGCAGTCTGGTGAAGGAAGGTAGGTAATACTGAGACTATATAAGGCAGTGATCCCCAACCAGTGGCTCAGGGGCAACATGTTGCTCCCCAACCCCTTGGATGTTGCTCTCAGTGCCCCCAAACCAGGTAGTTATTTTTGAATTCCTGAGTTGGGGGCAAGTTTTGGTTGAATAAAACAAGATATACTACCAAATAAAGCCTACTGTAAGCCGATAGTGTGCATAGAGGCGCCTAATAGCCAATCTTAGCCCTTATTTGGCACCTCCATGAACTTTTATGGTGCTTGTGTTGCTCTCCAAGTCTTTTTACATTTGACTGTGGCTCATGAGTAATAGTTGTAGTATAGTAGCCTTCACGGCTGCAAATAAAATGTACTGCATATCCCGTGCAGCCTCAAGTCTGGCATGCAAGTAGCAACCTCAGTAACGTTGTAAGTACGTGTGCCCTCTGTGATTTTGCAATGTTATGTATACTTTTTTGAATAATTTAGAGAGAGACAATTTATAGAGAGAAGCAATTCTGCTGATATTCTAATATGAGAAGTGTCCTTTAATATGGGACACACTGTTGCTGCCTTTTGTCCCCCCGTGTCCTCTGATTTTTGGAGACCCATTTATCAAAAAAGAGTTTTTTTGTACCACGACTAAATTTCACTTTATGAAAAGCACGAATGCCCACTCATTTACTAAAAAATAATTTACTAAAAAGCTCCCATTGGCTTCTACATGACCTCAACAACTTTTAGATGGCAAAGTTTTGTGTTAAAATGTTTGTGGTTTTTACGGTTTATAAATTACAAATTTTCCTGTTTTGAAAAAGTTATTATAATACATGATTTTTAGTGCTACAAAATACAATTTGTGCATACAAACGTTAGTAAATGGGCCTACCCTGCCTACCCTGCTTTGCATTTACTCACTACACTATTTAAAGGAGAAGGAAAGGTAAAAACTAAGTAAGCTTTATCAGAAAGGTATACGTAAATACAGCCATAAACACTCACAGAAATGCTGCACTGACTTCTCTGTCAAAAGATTTGTTGTGTCTGTTTTCCTCTGCCAGAGACACACAGCTCTCTCCCCTCTTCCCTCTCCTGCTCCCCCCTCCCTCAAGAATGCTAAGAACTCATTCCTCCCCCTTAGGGGCATGTACACCGGTCTTGGTGTCGGTGCAGGAGTGAGGCATTATGGGAACTTTCTTTACACAGCTCAGCGTTTTTTCTTCCTGTTTGGCTTCTGATCATCTGAACAGGTGAAATATGGGGAGACTTAAGGGCACTATTGAGAGATAGTCTGCAGCTTGAGATTAACTCTTTATTAGCCTTTCCTTCTCCTTTAATGGAGCAAAGGGGATTTAGCATGTACTTACAGGTGTCATTGCATAAACTACTACAGTAATCTGTAATCTATTTCACATCTTAGGTCTATTTCATGCTCGGACTCCTTTGCATAACCCACTAACCCATATGTCTGTCTCTGCTTGCAATACAAATTATGCTTGTGTTTGTTCCTCACAGTTTTTTTGTATACAAAATGCGGTATATATGTCAGAGCTTCCTTGTAATCAGCTTTGAAGAAGGAAATGAAATGTTCTGAAAGCTTGCTGTGATTATTATCCTAGTTAGTCCATAAAGGACTTTACATCTCTTTTGTTATGCTTTATATCAAAAGTTATACCCTATAACTTAAACATTAAATAAACCCAATAGTACTGTTTTAGCTCCAATAAGGATTAATTATATCTTAAGGTGGCCATACAGAGGCAGATTTCACCTGCCTATTCAGACCCTTTAGACCGATTCGGCAGCTTATCTGGCCGTGTATGGGCACAACCGATAGGCCTCCCCGACCAATATCTGGCCTAAAATTGCCCGGGCCTCGATTGGGCAGGTTTGATTTTTCCATCAGATCGGGGATTGCATTAACTCCTATGCAGTCCTTGGCCCAATGGCCCACTTTTAGTTGGGATCAAGTATAAGTTACAGTATTAATATTGTAGAGAAAAAGGAATCATTTAAAAAAAAAAGTATTTTATTAAAATTGAGTCTAAGGAAGATGATCTTTCTGTAATTTGGAATTTCTGAATAACAAGTTTCTGGACAACGGATCCCATACCTGTACAACAAGAGCCATGCATGGACTATACTTATAGTATAAAATGTGGGATACAATGTCAGGCAGGCTACAAACGTCCATCTCTGCACAATCCAATTAATATTTTTATGAGTAACTCTCACTGCACTTTGCTCCAAGTATTTCCATTACAGCAAAAGTGATCCCCCCCAAATAAAAGAAAGATCAAAGAAGTTGTACTTTAAAGACACCTCACATTAAACATTACAATAGATGTATATAACTGCTCGAACATCAGGCCAAGAATTCTGCGGTAAATAACTCCTTTCTATGGGAACAGCCAGGATGTATTTGAGAAACAAGGGCAAGACCACCCAACTTCTAGCAATTGAAAATACATTTTACTCACCAGTCTCGTATCACCACCAACATATTAAATGAATTAAGGCAACACTCATGCATGTGCGAATGAAATATACTGTAAAAGTAAGAATATTGTTTGCTAATTCAGGTTCTGAAACTGCACAGCTAGAGGGATCAAGGTTTCCTACATGGTCTATGCACTTTCCAAAAAATGGGACTTTAAAATGCTTAAGAAAGATGTAAATGTACTTGTTCAAGTATAAAAGCAATATGGAATGTTTCTCACTTGATTGTTACATTGTTGGCACCAAATACATACTGTATATTACATTTCTTTAAATTTATATATTATGTCTTAGATCTCTGTACTTTTAAAGTGATACTGAATCCATTCTGTTGGGTTTTGTATAATAAAGTGTTGGCATCACTTTAAACTGCTACAGCAGTGAGCTTGCAGTCATCATGGCAGGCTGTGGGTCAAGATATTCTACAGGGTTGGCAGTGGTACAGCCACTCAAGAGGTTTCTTATCAATAAAGGGTATCTCCTTTTATCCCACGCTTGAATACACATTCACTGGAGCTTATTTATAAACTTTGCACAGAGCAAAACAGTGATATTTATAAAGCTGGACAAGACTTGTGTTTAATTTAATGTGCAAGCATAACTGTAATTTTTTTTATTTTTGCTGCTATTGTTCTTTTAGAGATTGTTTCTTTTATCAGTCTGTCCTAATTCGCTTTGCTGAAAATTCACAAAACGTATTGAAATCAATTGGCATTTTTTTTTTGTGGCGAATTTCCCATCACATGACTTTTTCTTCTACAATACATTAAAATCTATGGTTTTTTTCATGGCAGTATAACCCTATGCAAATAAACATGCGCCCTGCAAAGTTTATAAATGAGCCCCAATATCTCACTTAATTCGAAATTCCTAATGCCCCAATTTGAGGGTGCTTTTTCAAGCAACTACTGATTTTACATTCTATAGTATATTATTAACACATACAATTCAATGTTTATTCAGGCCCTAACTAAATATGGGTGGCCGATGCTGTCAATCCATAACCAAATATAGTGCTAGGTACAGAATTCTATATATATATATATATGTCATTGTATCTTCAAACATCTCTCTGCTCTCCTCTGTAGTCTTGGGCTCTATCCATCTTTTCTCTTCAAATGGGAACACAACCCAAAAACAGATGATTTTGCATAATAAAAAAAAATGTACTGTACTTCTAAGCAGTTATTTGTATATCCTCACTATTGAAAGCAGTATATGTTTATCCCCTCTGATCACTACTCCTGAAACAATATAGCAGAAGCCAGTTGTCCTTCAGGTCTGGTAATAATCTGGCTTCTGCTACTTTGTTTCAAGAGTCAGAACCAGCAGTGGAGAAAATAGACAGGGAATGATACTGTTTTCAATAGCAATTATAATGTACAAACAACTTTTTTAATTCATGTGCATTGGATCCTCCTCCTATGTATTAGAGTAAGTGCATGGACTGAGCTTTATATAGTGACAGGTTTATATTTCCCAAAAGGAAGGGGCAGACTTCCCTTATTGACTATATCTGTGAAAATATAACATTTGGAATAAACACGCAAGGTTAATCCTGCTTGCACCATGACCTGTTGTACCGGTGATTTTCTTTAAAGTCTTGTGAAAATATAATGCACCCTCCTATTACTGCCATTAGCTTTATTACATATGCTTATCATAGATCTGTTAAATAACAGGGCTGAACACATCAAAGTATAGCATGTTCTTTTGAAATTACATTTTTCCAGCATTTAAAGGATAAAAAAGGTTCATCCCCCCCAGTTAAATCACTAACTTTTTTCCCCAGACTGCTTCTCTTGTTTGGAAAAACTTGGACCAGATCTTTCTAACCAAATGCCACAATGCCATCTTTCCTATCTTTAGATTAGAGGAGCAGAACTTTCATTTGATGCAGAGTAGGGGGTTCACGGTAAGGGAAGTGAGGTTGGGGAATGCCCTTCCTAGTGATGTTGTGATGGCAGATTCTGTTAATGCCTTTAAGAGGGGCCTGGATGAGTTCTTGAACAAGCAGAATATCCAAGGCTATTGTGATACTAATATCTACAGTTAGTATTGATGTTGGTATATATGGTTTATGTATGTGAGTGTATAGATAGGTCAGTATGGGTCTGTATGTGAGTGTATAGATAGGTCAGTATGGGTCTGTATGTGAGTGTATAGATAGGTCAGTATGGGTCTGTATGTGAGTGTATAGATAGGTCAGTATGGGTCTGTATGTGAGTGTATAGATAGGTCAGTGTGGGTCTGTATGTGAGTATATAGATAGGTCAGTATGGGTCTGTATGTGAGTGGATAGATAGGTCAGTGTGGGTCTGTATGTGAGTGTATAGATAGGTCAGTATGGGTCTGTATGTGAGTATATAGATAGGTCAGTATGGGTCTGTATGTGAGTGGATAGATAGGTCAGTGTGGGTCTGTATGTGAGTGTATAGATAGGTCAGTGTGGGTCTGTATGTGAGTGGATAGATAGGTCAGTATGGGTCTGTATGTGAGTGTATAGATAGGTCAGTATGGGTCTGTATGTGAGTGTATAGATAGGTCAGTATGGGTCTGTATGTGAGTGTATAGATAGGTCAGTGTGGTCTGTATGTGAGTGTATAGATAGGTCAGTATGGGTCTGTATGTGAGTGTATAGATAGGTCAGTATGGGTCTGTATGTGAGTGTATAGATAGGTCAGTATGGGTCTGTATGTGAGTGGATAGATAGGTCAGTATGGGTCTGTATGTGAGTGGATAGATAGGTCAGTATGGGTCTGTATGTGAGTGTATAGATAGGTCAGTATGGGTCTGTATGTGAGTGTATAGATAGGTCAGTATGGGTCTGTATGTGAGTGTATAGATAGGTCAGTATGGGTCTGTATGTGTGTGGATAGATAGATAGGTCAGTATGGGTCTGTATGTGAGTGTATAGATAGGTCAGTATGGGTCTGTATGTGTGTGGATAGATAGGTCAGTATGGGTCTGTATGTGAGTATATAGATAGGTCAGTATGGGTCTGTATGTGAGTGTATAGATAGGTCAGTATGGGTCTG
Organism: Xenopus tropicalis; assembly: GCF_000004195.4. Lineage (NCBI taxonomy): Eukaryota > Metazoa > Chordata > Amphibia > Anura > Pipidae > Xenopus > Xenopus tropicalis. The sequence goes on along the minus strand of NC_030681.2, from coordinate 124,243,167 downwards.
TATGTGTGTGAATAGATAGGTCAGTATGGGTCTGTATGTGAGTGTATAGATAGGTCAGTATGGGTCTGTATGTGAGTGGATAGATAGGTCAGTATGGGTCTGTATGTGAGTGGATAGATAGGTCAGTATGGGTCTGTATGTGAGTGGATAGATAGGTCAGTTTGGGTCTGTATGTGAGTGGATAGATAGGTCAGTATGGGTCTGTATGTGAGTGTATAGATAGGTCAGTATGGGTCTGTATGTGAGTGGATAGATAGGTCAGTATGGGTCTGTATGTGAGTGGACAGATAGATCAGTATGGGTCTGTATATGAGTATATAGATAGGTCAGTATGGGTCTGTATGTGAGTGGATAGATAGGTCAGTATGGGTCTGTATGTGAGTGGATAGATAGGTCAGTGTGGGTCTGTATGTGAGTGTATAGATAGGTCAGTATGGGTCTGTATGTGAGTATATAGATAGGTCAGTATGGGTCTGTATGTGAGTGGATAGATAGGTCAGTGTGGGTCTGTATGTGAGTGTATAGATAGGTCAGTGTGGGTCTGTATGTGAGTGGATAGATAGGTCAGTATGGGTCTGTATGTGAGTGGATAGATAGGTCAGTGTGGGTCTGTATGTGAGTGTATAGATAGGTCAGTATGGGTCTGTATGTGAGTGGATAGATAGGTCAGTATGGGTCTGTATGTGAGTGGATAGATAGGTCAGTATGGGTCTGTATGTGAGTGTATAGATAGGTCAGTGTGGGTCTGTATGTGAGTGTATAGATAGGTCAGTATGGGTCTGTATGTGAGTGTATAGATAGGTCAGTGTGGGTCTGTATGTGAGTGTATAGATAGGTCAGTGTGGGTCTGTATGTGAGTGTATAGATAGGTCAGTGTGGGTCTGTATGTGAGTGTATAGATAGGTCAGTATGGGTCTGTATGTGAGTGTATAGATAGGTCAGTATGGGTCTGTATGTGAGTGTATAGATAGGTCAGTATGGGTCTGTATGTGAGTGTATAGATAGGTCAGTATGGGTCTGTATGTGAGTGTATAGATAGGTCAGTATGGGTCTGTATGTGAGTGTATAGATAGGTCAGTATGGGTCTGTATGTGTGTGGATAGATAGATAGGTCAGTATGGGTCTGTATGTGAGTGTATAGATAGGTCAGTATGGGTCTGTATGTGTGTGGATAGATAGGTCAGTATGGGTCTGTATGTGAGTGTATAGATAGGTCAGTATGGGTCTGTATGTGTGTGAATAGATAGGTCAGTATGGGTCTGTATGTGAGTGTATAGATAGGTCAGTATGGGTCTGTATGTGAGTGGATAGATAGGTCAGTATGGGTCTGTATGTGAGTGGATAGATAGGTCAGTATGGGTCTGTATATGAGTATATAGATAGGTCAGTATGGGTCTGTATGTGAGTGGATAGATAGGTCAGTATGGGTCTGTATGTGAGTATATAGATAGGTCAGTATGGGTCTGTATGTGAGTGGATAGATAGGTCAGTATGGGTCTGTATGTGAGTGTATAGATAGGTCAGTATGGGTCTGTATGTGAGTGGATAGATAGGTCAGTATGGGTCTGTATGTGAGTGGATAGATAGGTCAGTGTGGGTCTGTATGTGAGTGGATAGATAGGTCAGTATGGGTCTGTATATGAGTATATAGATAGGTTTATGTATGTGAGTGTATTCTTCAGACTACATATTTGCATGTGTGCAGAACAAAAAACTAGTGTAGATTATGCTATATTGTGCATGTACAAGCTGAAAAAGATGCAAAGGAGCCCATTGTGCAAATTTGTGCTTCCATGCACCAAAGTCGGACTTGTACAGATGAGTAAGGGCAAGTAGTTCTTGTTTTGCACCTTTAGATGAGCAATTAAGTTTCAGTGGGTGAGAACAGGTCTAGAAAACTCAGAAAATTAGATATTTGAATTGAGACTGCTCCTTTAACAGATACACAGTGGGGTGGATAAAGCTAGACCATCAAATTACTCCCAGAACCAACGTGTCCTGTTTTCAGTGCTGCAGGGAAACTTCAGTCTGATTTATTGCTTGCAAAGAGCTTCAGCGCAGACAGAGAGGGAGAGGAGGTTGCATGGGTTTGTGTTTATTATGTTACAATACACCAGAGATCTCAAGGGGCAACAAACAGAGGGCACTTTGTCACACTGAGGTTAGGCACACTGCTTAAATTAAGTAACATAAAAGGTCCTATAGCCCGGGGTGGGCCACACAATGTGTTAAATAAGATATGATGTACAGAAAGGGCTGAAAGGTCACCATGAGAGGAAGCATCTTGTTGTTGATCAGGAACAGACAACCTGTTGGGCTGCAATTCCAAGCATCCCCTGGCAACTGCTAGGGTGTAGCATGGGCTAGACTGAGCCTGTAGGATGTTCCATAGAGACAAGTAAGCACCACTTGCCATGTACGATTCCCTTGTGCAGAACCCTCGTAGCTAATTGGTATATTAGGAGACTGCAGTATAAAAGCAAACCATAAATGCTGTATATTCCAACTCCCACACACTAATAAAGCTCAGCAGATAGTGTGTAAATATGAACCCTACTGCAAACAGAAGGTACCTATGAAGCTGCAAGCAACAAACATGACATTAAATGAGCAATGATAGCATGGTTTAAGTTGCTGATAAGGATTTCCCACAGCTACATGTAACGGGGGTCGCTTGCTAACATACATACTAAACTAGCAATAACTAATAGCTAGCAACAAATAATCATCATATAGCTACAACCTCGTTACTGCTAGTTGGATATGTTGCCGCACTTTCCCTATAACCCTGAAACTTGTGATTTCTATGCACATATGGCAGCCCCAAACAAAATTTTAAAACCAGTAATAATGACATGGCATCATCCTTGCTCCAGAACAAATCACAAAAAGCTAGTAAAGGATCAGTTAATTTAAAGGACCAATCACTCCGCTGCCTGGACCAACAAGGTCCAATTGTACTGCCAATTATCATGGTTACCCTGTATGACTACTATCACAACTTGGAATCAATTCTGCATCCTCCCCAACATGATCCCTCTTTTTTATGCACCAGCAGTTTTATATATAATAGTAAAGGTCCCATTCCCCTTTACCCTCACCCAGTCAGAGATGTTTCCCAATGAAATAAAATATATGAATATATTTTCAAATTGATTTTAATGATTCAAAACCAGTGGCATGTAAGTTGATGCATGATAATCCCTTAGTAGAACAACATAGATTATGATTGGCTGCAATGCCTCCGTGTGCCCCATGTGCCAGAGTTAAAGTGAATGTAAAACAAATGAACAAAAAAAAGAACATTCTTGGTGCCCTAGTATTAGGACTAGTCTACATGGTTTTCATGTTTTTCTTATCAGGAATTAGCAAAACCATATGGGAGAAATGTAATAAATGTAGAAAACTGAAAAATACTTTTTCCCATAAACATGGCTACATTGTTGGCTCCAAATAGAAAACAATATCAGTTAGAATTGCTGGTGTACACACCCTAATGCAAGTCTAAAGACTGAAAAAAAGAATTTGCCCTAATTAGGGGCATATATATAAACAAGACCGGTGTAAGTGCAGGACCAGAAGAAAAGAAAACCTATTCCAAAAAACAAAAGGAAAGTATGTGCCAGATACCTTTCTTAAAGGGGTTTGGCATTTAGACACGAGGAGCAGTGCTCATGAAATAACTAAAACAGTGTGCTAGAGTATTCCATGGCGGGAGTCAAGTACTGGGGGGATTATCCAATCATAACATTAGAAACTAAGCACTGGGATTTGAGTTAAACTCCATTATTGGGTAGCCAGGAAAGAGAAGCGTGGAGATGAATGTGGATTATACTTTAAGTAGCTAAACATTTCTAAAATTGGGATTTCAAATACAAATATGGGCAGATAATCACAGGCCAGAAGCAGTAAACATTATACATGGTTTATTATTGCAGTGACTTCAGGGAGAGAGGGTATCTGGGCTAAATGAGGACAAACTGACAGGTTAAATTAATGTTGAGTAGAGAAGTAAGTAGTAAGTACAGGTATGGGACCTGTTCTCCAGAATGCTCAGGACCTGTTATCCAGAATGCTCGGGAGCTTGGGTTTTCTGGATAAGGGATCATTCCGTAATTTGGATCTCTATAACTTAAGTCTGCTAAAAATCATTTAAATATTGAATAAACCCAACAGGCTTGTTTTTCCTTCAATAAGGATTAATTATATCTTAGTTGGGATCAAGTACAGGTACTGTTTTATTATTACAGAGAAAAGGGAATCATTTAACCATTAAATAAACCCAATAGGGCTGTTCTGCCCCAATAAGGGGTAATTATATCTTAGTTGGGATCAAGTACAGGTACTGTTTTATAATTACAGAGAAAAAGGAACTAATTTTTAAAAATTGGAATTATTTGCTTATATTGGAGTCTATGGAAGATGGCCTTTCCGCAATTCGGAACTTTCTGGATAACGGGTTTCTGGATAAGGGGTCCCATGCCTGTAGTATCTTTTATCTGTACCCCTATATTCTTGTCCTAAATTTCATATATTTCATCAATGACGATGATACATATTCCCCAATAAATCTACATACTTGCTTTTAGAACTTTCACCTCTCCCAGCCTACAGCCAGTTCTACCTGTAGGTCTTTGTGACCATGCCAAAATCACCCACATACAGAATGAACATTTCAATGGGGAAATGCTGTGTGCCAGATGCCTGGATAAAGTCAGCTCCGTATTTATGCTCATGTTTTTTGAACAAATAATCTAAATAAACACTTCAGTCGACCTTAAATTTACTAAATAAAAGTTTATATTGTGCATTTTCTAATGGGCACATCTGTTTAAGCAGTTATACATCAAACTTCCCAAACAGGAAGCAGAAACTCTGAATACATTTCTGCAATATTCATTTTTCCTCTAAAACGTACAACATATTTAATAAATGAGTCAGTAGGTGGCACAAGGGAAGATTTATATTAAAATACTTTTGGAGATAATTAAAACATAGCACTGCTCTAGAAGCTGATCTAAACTGCAGGTCAGAGATGGTGCGGAGATAAATGGAATGCATGGATTTAGCTTCAGATCATTATTATAGATATTTTTTTCCCCTTCATCCCTCAGAAAGCTTTGATAGCTGGAAAATTTGTTAGGGCAACAATGCCAGATTCTCAGCAACTGTGAGCTAAGCTGCTAAGGCCGTGGGACTAATTGCTTGAAAGAAAGCAGCTTGAAAGTAAATCTTAGTTCAATTACAAAAACGCCCCAGGAGAAAGCTGTCTTATTGAAATCACATTCTCATTGATACAAAAATATAAAAAAGATCCTTATCGGCCAGAAAAAACATCTCCCAATGCGCCGCTTTGCTTTCTCTTTCCAGGGCAAGGGAAGCTGCTAGAATCACAAGGTCACTATTGTTATTACAAAATGTTTTTTCCCAATATAATTGTTACGTTAGGGAGATAGAAGGCTCCATTGTCTATGATCTCATCTGGCAAGACAACCCTCTAGTCTAGAACATGATTGTTATTTTTTTTTTATTGTATTTTATATTCTTGCCCACTTTTTGGGAAATTGTTTAACAAGTTATTTTCCAATAAAATTTCATTTCCCTAGGTGGCAACAGAACAGTAAAAAAAAGTGCATGATTCAGGTCACCATTAGTTTTGTCTGGATAATAATAGTTTCACTATTCACTGTTATTGATAAATCGTGAACTCCAGGTAGAAATATATAATATATGGTCTAGTAATTATATATTATACATAAACACCACATACCTCAGAAAAATGGAAAAAGTAGTAAGATGGTAGTAGATGGCAAAAAGACTATGGGGCTGATTTACTAACCCACAAATCCGAATCCGAATTGGAAAAATTCTGATTGGAAAACAAAAATTTTGCGACTTTTTAGTATTTTTTGCGGTTTTTTTCATCGCCGTTACGACTTTTCGTAAATTGTTGCAACTTTTTCGTAACCATTACGACTTGCGTGAATTGTCGCGACTTTTTTCGTAGCCATTACGATTTGCTCGTATCTTGTCGCGACTTTTTCGTATTGAGCGCTCGTAAACTGCGGGCAAAACTTTCAGACTTTGCATGATAGGACTCAATGGCACTCTGCAGCTCCAATTTTTACCATAGAGTGCTATTCTGAGAGTTTTTAGCAATGAAGGTGTAAGGGAGCTGTTGTCACACTATGTTTTTGTATCTGCTGATCGAGGGGAACGGGAGGAGGTAATATCATGCCAACTTGTAGGGAAGCAGTAAAGTGCGACTGAAGTTTATCAGAGCACAAGTCACATGACTGAGGGCACCTCAGCTTCCTGTTGATTGGTCATAAGTCCCTGGATGCAACTCACTTGTGGAAACCTGGATTTACTACCATGTTTACACACATGGTAATACCAGGCTTTCCTAGCATTAATGTATGCAAATGTTGGCAACTCACCAGCATGAGCCAAATGGTTGCTATGGCCCTTCATGCGGGTAGCCACAAGATGAATTGATGCAAATACCTTTGTAAATGGTGACAACCCAAATATATGTTAGCACTAGTCCACTTGTACTAGAACCCTACACTGTCTAGTTCAACAACTGGTCATAATAAAAAAACATCCGTGAGCCTCAGTAAGCTCAATAACAGCAATGCATTTGTAGGCACATATTACATCGTTATTATGACATTATTATGACTTCCTTCACTACAGGAGGTATGGAAATCAGAGGGTGGGATAGCCACTACAGACACCTGTGTACATTTTTGTAAATATTTGTAAAGAATGATGTTGTAGCATAATGAAAAAACAGCCTATAGAAAAAGTCAATAAGCCATATGACTCAGGAGAATCCCATTTACAATATATAATCCTTTCACAATTTAAAGTTTAATAGCATTAGGATATAGTCCCTTCATAACAGTATATTGTAGCTTTCTGGTGGACATTACAGGTTATAGTAGTATAAAAACAGCAACAAATTTTGAATCAGACCCAGTAACCCCTATCAGATATAGCTGATTGCTATTATTGCTTTCAAACAGGGCTTCTGAGGGTTGCTAGACCCAGCGCAAGGATTATGAGTTCCTGAACTCAAACGTCCAGCATTTAGATTCCCGCATGTTGTACATTCCTACTCTAATTACTTATTTGCAGAAAAGTTTACTTGGCTGCAAAACTCTGTAAATTAATAGTAAACAGAAATAAGATTTTGCCAACTCTAAAGCATCCAGCCCAGTGCAGAGAGGTGTTTGGTTGGAAAAGCCTACTGGGTTTTAGATTAGTTTAGGGCTCTAGAACACACTTCTGCAGAGATGGACGCCAGAGGTTACAGTAAAGTGGTGAAAATGGTGGTAAAAAAAAATGACAAATAACCATAAGAGCACCATGATCAAATCTTTTTGAAAGAGGATTTATTTTGCCCTTGAGCTTTATATTTTAAGGGACATATTGTCTCTTTTAAACTCAAGCCCAGTCTTTGGCTGAAGTATTTTCATGTTAAAGAGCTTGAATAAGTATGAGTAGATGTTTCTAATTAAGAACTAATGATGTACAGCTTCTAGATCCGGAGGCACAACTGATTCAACTCTGTCCATTGACACATAGTTTTAATTCTTCAAGATGTACAGATGGATATCCTCACCAGTGATGAACCTGTGCCCATTCTGTAGGAAGATGCACGTGGCCAAAGAAAACTTAGTGCTGCCTGAGGGCAAACCCTTTGATGTTGTCTTAGTTCATGTTTATTTCACCTGTAGGGCTGGTTTGAATTTGGTAACTTTCTTAAAAAGTTCCAGGCCTGAGCAGTTTCTAAAACATTCCACTTATTTGTCAGTTTATTCAATGTGTTAATGTCCAAAATGTCCATTTGTAAAACCTCAGCTGCTGTTACGTTCATTCTAAATAAGAATATACTATATATGTAAACTATTATGTCTTTTTCTATCCATAAATCTGTAAAGCTCTGGGGAAGACAATGGCGATATATAAATAATAATAATTTATTATATTATAAAATGATTGTTTCCTGTTTTCCTCAAGGTATAATTGCTACCAGGAATATAAACAAGTAATAAATAAGTAAATTAAGTTTCATTTAATGAATGCAATACTGACATGTTTAAAGTCAGGGTATCACTGTCATCCCTAGAACCTAATATTCTGGGTAAATAAAATCTTTAAGGAGGTAGGAGGGTAAAGAATGAATTGGGTCCTTAGAAAACTGGCAGTTGAGGACCCCGATTTCCCTACCTTCACGTATGGTCTTACCGCAGTTGCCTGTTACACTGGAAGTATAAAGGTATTTCATTTCTCAAGCTGGTGCCATACACCATCCCAAGTTGTCTTCTCTGGTCCCAGTGCAAAGTGTGGCCCCACAGAGTAGGCATGGATAATAGACAAAGTAGATCTTTGCAATCTGCAGACTAGGGCAAGATGGACAAGATAGGCAAGATGGCAATAGCAATACTTTTTATTAGTGCTGCCCACCCTGCAGCCCTTCAATTTCTGTCTAAAAGGATTACATCATGATTGTTATGGTATTCTTTTTAATAATTTACTCTACCATTTACAATTTTATTCTTGAACCAACAATTTTTTAGCTGTAATATTGGTGTGTAGGCGCCATCTCTGTCCATTGTGCCTGAGTCTGAGCTTTCAGAAATTGCCAGCACTACACAACAGAACGGCTTTCAGGTAACCTATTGTTTTTCTGTTGTGTAACTTGAGTAGTTATGCCTTGAATTTTTACTATTGAGTATTGTTCTGCTGATTGGCTGTTGGGGTTATATCACTTCAACTTGCAGCAGTAAGGGCTCTGGCACACGGGGAGATTAGTCGCCCGCGACAAAACTCTCTGTTCGCGGGCGACTAATCTCCCCGAGTTGCCTTCCCCTGCCATCCCACCGGCGAAAATTTAAGTCACCGGTGGGATGGCACACGCGGCGGCGCGATTTCGTGCAAATCGCCGAAAAAGCCTCGCGAGGCAACTTCGGCAATATGCGCAAAATCACGCCGCCGCGTGTGCCATCCCACCGGCGACTTACATTTTCGCCGGTGGGATGGCAGGGGAAGGCAACTCGGGGAGATTAGTCACCCACGAACAGGGAGTTTTGTTGCGGGCGACTAATCTCCCCGTGTGCCAGAGCCCTAAAGTGTGCCTGAAGTTTACACGAAACATGACTAAGGTCTCCTGGGAATCTAAGAATACGTTAGATTTCAAAACTGAATATGAAAAAAATCTGTTTGCACTTTTAAGAAAATGATTTCAGTGTAGAATTCTGCTGGAGCAGATTTATTAATTCATACATTTTGAAAAAACCATGTTTTCCCCTGCCAGAATCCCTTCAACTGTACATAACAATTTACTTAATGAAAGAGAAATGTAACTCTGAGCAATTTTCCAATTTACATTAATTCAAAATTACAAATGATTTTAAAGTTAATTGTAAATATATTTGTCATTGAAAGGAATAACTGCTGATCTGACCACATGTACCCTATGAAAGACTGTTAAACTAGTCATTTCTCCTTCAACCAAGACTACATTTTCCACAATGCCTTGCATGATCTGTGACTGAAGCAGATTTTGATGACATCTGTCTGCTTTGATTATTGCTTTAATTCAATCAATGGTAGATGTAGTCCAACTGTAAAAAAAAATTATAAAAATTATTGTAATATTTTTTAAAGATTCCCCAACATTTTCCCAGGCACTGTGTATGTCTTTGCCCTGCTAGCCATGCATTGGATGAAACCAATAAACCCAGTGGTTATATCCATCAATCCACATATGTGTTAATGACTAACACTTCATATTAGTGGTTCAGAGTTATTAATGATTTGCTTGCACTCAAAGCAGAGGGGATTGTGGATAAAAAGAGGGCAGCAATATGCTGAAGGAGCAAAGAGAGGGAACTAAAGAAATTTAATTTCCTACAGTATAATGCAGGACAAGCTGTGTAAACATCTGAGTTCATAAAAGAGAAATACTTGAAAAGAAAAACAAATGTTCTAATTTTGGAGAAACTATTACCATCCAGAAAAGGCCCGGCTTTTGATACATTTTTTTCACAGGCTCCCCTAAGTCTTGTTTAAAGATTGATGGCTAACTGGACTGTCAATGGGGCATCCATTGAGCAAAATTCCAAAAGTTTGATAAAGACATGCCAATTTCTCTAAAGGGATTTGTAATCATCAACATTAATAATAATAATGTACTCCATGCAAATTCCCTTCAATTTATAGACTTTATATAAACGCACATCTTCATTTGCATATACCCATTTCAAAGCTTCAACACTGATGAGCACTATATATATATATATACAAAAAGAAAAACAATTAGAAGAAAAAAATATTTGATTTTCTTAAGCATTAGTTCTGGTTTAAACCTCCCTTTTTATGGCTGACACAAGTGGTCATTATTATGCTCACATTAGTATGGTAGTTTTATTGACTTATGTCACTTAAGCTGACGCCTTATGAAAACTGCCCACTCAGCCCATTCCAACTGAATTGACAGCTTATTAGCCCTGTGTGTTAAGGCTGACAAATCATGCCTCTATCGGGTTAAAGAGGGGTAGAAAGCTCTCACCAGGCCATTCCCCAATCAGATATCACCCTTTGGCCCTACACCCTCTCTAATGAATGTCTGACTTGCACAGTACTCTGAAATCTAAATGCATGTCCACTTCACCCTCTCTGGAGATGGGCAGGGAGGTCATGGGCTTAAAAATCATGGCACCGAGTGGGCCAATTAAGGTTCACATCAGGGTAAGGGACAGTTTCAGGTCAATAATTATCAACCCATGCATCACTTTATAATCATCATGATTTTTATCTATAAAGGGAAACATTAAACACTGACATACAAAAACAACCAATAACTGATACAATCGGCCATACCCAAACGACCTCCAAAAGGGCTCTCTGTCTGACATCTTGCCAAAAATCTGATATCAGGAAGGTTTGAATATCCCTTCAGCATGTAGATTTGGTCCTTATTCCACACATATATCACCTTTTGGTTTGTCATGTCCCCAGTAGCGTCAGATCCTGTAGGGCCACTAGGTCATTTGCCTTCTGACTTCTTGAAAGTGCCTTATCCCACAATACTAGAGCTGTCTGAAGTTATGTTGTTCAAGTTGTCCAAGTCAGCCTTAGGAACACTGATAAAATTAAAACCATTAGTTAAGCCAGTAATATATTTGTAGATGGTAGGGGAAAAAAATTAAAAGAAAATTAGTTCTAAAATTACCTTTCAATAAATACATTATTTAGAAAATATTAAAAAATGAAGGGCAGCACTAACAGACATCAATTTAGGGCTTTAGATGACCTTCAAATAATATCTATAGTGTGTAAAAAACATAAAGATGCATATTACTAGCCTGACAACAGAAAAAAAGCAGGTTCTTCTTTTAGAAAAGTCACTTTCAGTGACATAAAATTCTAGGTTTCTTGGCATGAATTGTTAGCATATTGTTTCCGCAGCTACATAATTCTTCACATTTTTAAAAATGAGGGCACAGTGCCACGAGTGAAGTACACCAATCTCATGCTTAATTCATATCCTGTCCTGAAATCTGTCTTTATGCCTCCTGTTCCAGCATTGCAAGCATTCATTTGAATGGGAAATGCGTAGGGTTCTGAACACTATGATTGTGAGTGTATAATAAAAGTTTAAACGACATGAAGATAATCTTGCTTTTTTTTTTACAAGGGAAATCACTGTGCGTTGAGATGGAGCAATACAGCCATTTCTCCTCTCTAAAGTATAATAGAAGTAATATTTTTTTATTTGCTTTCTAACCTGACATTTAAAGAGGAGTGATATGGAATCTATCTTTCAGTAGAAACCAAAGAAAAAGATTGTGGCCAGCAAGGGTAAATATTGACCTGCAGGGCATCACTAAATCCAGTAGCACTTGTATAAACAAGTGATACATGCTTGCTGGAGCTCTTGTCCAAATAAACCATGATATAAGGTGTCAGAGCAGCATTGACTTCCATTTGTTCTTCAGTTTGAACAAGCCTGGCAACATGCTTTTTAAATGAAACAGCATTTTGTTTTTTATGGCAATTCCAGTCACTTCATGGTCAGTGATTTCCTTTAGGGAGCAAACAGCAAGAACAAAGGGAATTGTTGCTAACAATGCTTCAAGAGTGTGGCTGGATTATGTATTGGTGATCTGGAACCTTGTGACTGTGTGTGTGGGATAAACAGTCATTACAGGCCTGGGGAATCAGCAAATTACATACTTACCCTAAACGTTTTTATTTCAGGTATGACTTATTGCATCAGACCGAAAATGATGGTCTGATTTGCCTCCTGTGCCTATAGGATCCCATGGGTGACTTGACAATCAACTAGAAAAATATCTACAACTTGATGGGTGTTGACCTACAGAGTTCAATTTATTGTACCCACCTGACCCAATAGTTGGACGGGCGAGTGTAGGAGCTACATGAATTCAGTCACTCACTTAAAGGGGAACACAGAAACCCCTAATATACCTATTGCTGTAATCTATTTCTTCAAAATATTTCTTCTGAATAAATACCATTTAAGAGGACCACCATCATCTCTGTCCCTAAGAAAATCAATGTGAGCTGCCTAAATGGCTATCGCCCAGTAGCACTCACCTCCATTGCCATGAAGTGCTTTAGCGTATAGTCAAGGCTCACATAACATCTTTACTCCCTGCTTCACTTGATCCACTCCAGTTTGCCTACAGGTCAAATAGATCTACAGACGATGCCATAGCAATTGCACTTCACACTGCCCTCTCCCACCTGGACCAGAGAAACACATACGTGCAGATGCTGTTCATTGACTACAGCTCCGCTTTCAACACCATTGTACCATCCAGAATTATCATGAAACTCTGTGACCTGAACATCGGTTCCTCCCTGTGCAGCTGGATCCTGGACTTCCTGACAAACAGAACTCAGGTGGGTCGGATCGGCAACATCACCTCATCCACACTGACACCGGTGCCCCCCAGGGATGTGTGCTCAGCCCCCTGCTGTACACCCTGTTCACCCACGACTGTACAGCAACACACAGCTCCAATACTATCATCAAATTTGCAGACAACACCAACATCATTGGCTGCATTTCTAATGAAGATAAGTCGGCATACAGGGCAAAGGTGAGAGACCTGTCATCATGGTGCCGGGACAACAACCTGCTGCTCAACTTCAGCAAAACTAAGGAGCTCATTATGGATTACAGGAGACTGCAGGGAGGAGGCCATACTCCCATTCACATTGAGGGAGCAGAGGTGGAGAGAGTCAGCTGCTTCAGATTCCTAGGCATCAATGAGTTGGTCTCACCACGTTGGTGTGATCACAAAAGCTGCAAGACAGCGGCTCTTCTTTCTGCGGCGCCTGAGGAGGTTCAGCATGGACTCCAGAATACTCACAAACTTCTATCGATGCACCATTGAGAGTATTCTGTCCGGCTGTATCACCACCTGGTATGGCAGCTGTAATGCTTTGGACCGCAAAGCTCTGCAGAGGGTTTTGAGATCAGCACAGCGCATCACCAGGACTGAACTGCCGGCCATGCAGGACCTGTACAGACAGCGATGTAGGAGGAAGATGCAGCGGATCCTCTCTGACCCCAGCCACCCCAGCCACAGACTTTTCACGCTCCTACCATCAGGCAGGCGGTACAGGAGCATCCAGACCCGCACCAGCAGATACAGAGACAGTTTCTACCCACAAGCCATCAGGCTTCTGAACTGCTGACATTCTGCCCAACACACACTCCCCATAACTACTGAACTCTTCGCAGTGTCACTTTAAGCAAAGCCACTTTAAATCCTCACTGCACAATTCCAAATATTTCATTGCATTTTTTTTATTGTAAATACTTTATTGCACACTTTTATTATATTTAATATTTGTATTTTTTTTTTTGTCTATGTAAAGTTGGGAGGAACACGGGTCAAAAAAATGTCATTACGGTAATGATGCTTCATTGTTATTTGTATATGACAATAAAACTTGAAACTTGAAATCACATGTGCAGGGAATTGTGGGATTTGGAGGATGCAGGCTGAAGACACACGACTACTGATACATTTTTTTTGGAGTCTCAAAGTAGTCAGTCAGATCAGCAGGAGAACAGGTGGTTGGCTTAGGTAACTATTCCAAAACATATTATTACATAAAAAATCATGAAAAGGCAGCATATTTTTAGTAATATATACAGCAAAGTTGCTTGAAATTATGTTTACTTTTCAAAAAGCTAAAGTTGTGTTTGGGTGGAGTTTCCCTTTATGACAGCAGAAGTTCGTTGGAGCTTTATTAATCACAAGAGGTAAAGATTCTGGGTACAAAAAATATTTATATATTAAACTAGGTGGGTACAGATTTGTCGGAGAGCTAAGATCTTCTGCCTTCACTGCTTTACCGTGAAGGTAAAAAATGTCAAATGATTATCATTATATCCTATCAAGCATTGATGCAATGAGAGAACAAAACAGATTCCCAGCATTATCTTTTTGTCTGAAAGTACTAGAAAGGGCATTTAAGCTATACTGGATACCAGTATGGAACCCGGATTACAACAAGTTACTAGAATTGTGCCAAGGCCTGCCAATGAGTACATACCTTGTTCACCAGAAAACAGAAACTGTCTAGATAGTGATGCAACTCCGAAAAGCCTGCTGAGCGATCATGTGCACTTGCAGCTACTTTTTACTAGTCAGTTTCACCTTTACATAATGTATTTACTAACATTTTATATTTTATAGTTAAGGTACATGTACACTGTGTTGACTTACTGCCTACTGTACTCAAATACTGTTATGCAACATCATTTTGCTTTTACAGAGACTACTAGAAAAGAGTGTGGTCTTCAGACAACTGATAACGTGTGCCCCTTTTTTTCCCCTGTTGCATGGATAAATTGTCCTCATGTACAAATGCTACTACACAAGAAACAAACAAAAAATGTAATTTATTATTAACATTCTCACCACTAAAAATGCTAGATACATTAACAGAAATCCTGTAAAATAACATGGAGTTTAGCATGCAAAATAAGGTGTCTTTCTTGTCTCCCAAAATATCACGGGCCTTCAAATACAGGTATCGGACCCCTTATCCGGAAACCCATTATCCAGAAAGCTCCGAATTACGGAAGGCCCGTCTCCCATAGACTCCATTATAATCAAATAATTCAGAATTGTAAAACTGCTTTCCTTTTTCTATGTAGAAATAAAACGGTACCATGGAATTGATCCCAACTAAGATATAAATAATCCTTATTGGATGCAAAACAATCCTATTGGGTTTAATTAATGTTTTATTGATTTTTTAGTAGACTTAAGGTGTTGAGATCCAAATTACAGAAAGACCCCTTATCCGGAATACCCTTGGTCCCGAGCATTCTGGATAATGGGTCCTATACCTGTACTATAAAAGAGTTTGTTTTTTTTCACTCAATTTTTTTCTTTGCACTTTCTGACATAATTACAAACTCTTTTAAACAAAATTATCCACACTAATAGTCAGCTTACAAAGGAAATAACATGGAATTATAAAAATGGAGATATATGTATAAAAAGGATACATGTATGGTGCTACAAATAAAAAACAAATAATAAATGTGCCATCAGTCTTGCATCTCACTGATCTAAGCATATATCAAGAAAGTAACATCATCATAAAATTGTCCAAATGCATCCAGTTTAAAGGGAAGATAAGGAATTCTCGCTAGGAGAAGGATGCAGCAAAAGGACACAAGCTTTCTGTTTCACACACACTTCATTATTTCTGCTTTGTACATTGCATCTTCCTCTTGTCCTGACAATGTGGTTCCACACCACCCCCCCCCCCTTCCTTAGAAAAGAGTTGCTTCTAAAGATATGAATTTATCCACATGGACAGATACTGTAATGGTCTGGGAAAAAAAAACAGATAAATGGTGAATGCACTGATTCTGTCCTGAAGGGACCATAAATATGTGTTACATGCTTTGTACAGTCACATAAAATATTGTGGATAACTGTTATTCTATGAATCTTTAGTGCCTGGGGTTTACCACATTGGCCTTAAATTCAGTATTGTTCCTTTAGTTTATGAGTATAAGTGTCAAATGTCACTATGTTTTTAGCTTTAAAATAGAATAAAGAAATACTGAATTGGCGAACCTGAATATATTTCTCCACATATCTCTGCGCCTGGCAAACAGATGTTGGGTTAAGGATTTTGATATCCAATACGGATAAAGAATTAATGGGGCCTACAGGCAGCTGATGCCCTGATACTAGGAAATAGCCATTCTCTCTTTTCAACCCTATCTTACTGCTCTGCATTCAAACATTTTGGAGTTTATTTACTAATATACTTTAGGTGCATTGGACTGCCTCAGTTGTCAGTGGTAACCAATCAGCCATTAGTAATTTGTGTCATTGTGTCTACATGTAATAATTACTGTTTCCCTCTCCTGTGTAGGTTTTGCTACTGAGTTGTAAGACCAGGGTCTTTTTGTCTCTTTATGCTTTTGTAAATGGGCAGACACCAGCTCCAGTCAAATCCAAGGTATTGTACCCATGTGTCTAATAGTGACAGGTACTGCCACAGTATTTTGCTGGAAGTATTGATATTAATCATAAAAATACTGTATCTGTGTTATTCCATCTGCTGGCCATCTCCGTTTCTCTTTCTAATCATCTGGATCAAGAATGCATAACTACCATGTAAGAAAGAGGAAAAAGGGTACAAAGTGGAGGGAGGGTACTGTCTAAAAACATAAAAAAGATGTGATTGTGACACAGGATATCATAAGTAATGTATCAGTGTTTGCACATGAAACAAAAATATAAGGCCTAATTAATTCCTTCCATGTGGCATCGTTGCAGCAGGATAATAACAAACTGACAATCTGGGGGACTAAGTGACAGATGAGATTTAATGTGGATAAATGTAAGATCATGCACCTGGGATGAAAAAAATATGCAGCCACTTCTACCCTTAATGGGACTGCACTAGGCAAATCCATAATGGAGAAGGACCTTGGAGTCCTTGTAGATAATAAACTTGGCTGTAGCAAGCAATGCCAGGCAGCAGCTGCAAGGGCAAACAGGGTTTTGAGCTGTATAAAAAGGGGTATAGATTCACGGGAGGAGGGGGTTATTCTTCCCCTTTACAGTAAGGCCCCATCTAGAATATGCCATGCAGTGTGGTCTCCAGTGTTAGGAATGGGTATTATTGAAATAGAGGATGAGGAAAGAGGGTGACTAAGTTGACAATATAAAGTCTCAGTTATGAAGAAAGACTGGCCAAGTTGGGATTGTTTACACTGGAGAAAATATTTAAGTGGATCAAATAATTAACTCTCCCTGGATCAGTCGTGCTGCCTGATACATTAGTTTCAAAGTGTTTAGAATAATATATTTTTAATTGTTCATATTTGTATATCTTGCGCTGAACCTTATTTGCACTCACGTACTCTTATTTACATTAAGGTAAAGGAAATGTGCTCCTAGAAACACACTCAAAAATCTAAAGATTGTTGTATACATAGATGTCAGAACCGGAGGGAACAAAGGGGCACTCTGGAATTATCTGCCCCAGTTCTGAGTATTGATGGGGCAGGTGGCTGGGCAGCTAGAAGGCAAGGAAAGTTGCATGTCGCAGCTTAACCCACTCCTGCACAAAATGATCTTCCACGGCGCCTGATTGTATCAACTAACACATAACCTGTAATAAATCTTCTGAGTGCTAATACTTCCCCGGCCTCTATTATGGGTACAAAGGTCATGTTTTTATCCACCAGTTGGTCTTTCTTTTCCTTCCTCCATAAAACCCATAACATTTTCATATTAGTCTGGGAAACTGGAGCTGCCCCTAAATTAGTTTAGTTTGATGTCATCTGCCAGGCAGAATAGTGGCACCTTGATGTCATCAGGACACAAATTATTGTGGGTCAGACTGAAAAAAATATTATGAAATAATCTCAGTTTTAGTGATTAGCTGATATGCATTTGCTTTCATGTACTAAAGTGTGTTCCTAGATAATAATAAGACCAGTAAATACAAGTTCCCATGGCCGCTTGCTAAATAATCGGATGGGGTTAAATGCTGCACTGTGCAGCTGTATAAAAAGTATCATGTGTTGCCTGATATGTTAATTCTATAGCACTGGATTAGAATAAAAAAAAATACTTGGGTATTGACTTTTGAATAGCCCATATGTTTAAAATTCAGGAGAGCTGATTGACATGTTTTCTACATTGGCTGATCACATGCAGGAAATCATATAAGTTTGATAAGCATCTAGTGAATTTACACTAAGTAATCAGCCCCACATGAGTCTGAAAGCACAAGGAACAGAGTTCCAAGTTCAGCCTTACTTGTCACTTAATGTGCCATTAGGCAGCACTACGGTATTATTTTATACAAAGAGCGACTGCATTTCCCCACAGTGCTATTATTGCACACTGCTCATAATGTATCATGGTTGCTTATATTGATTTTTCTATACAATTTCAATTAACAAATATTTAGCATTTCGTTAACATACTGCAAATGTCTAAATGCACCTGTTTAATGATGTAGAATGTGTAAGTCTGTGATCACGGCTACTAAAACGTGACAAAATGTGACCTAAATAAAGGAACTAGTCACATATTCTTTATGTGTCTTTACAATCATTGTACAAAGGCTCCAGCCAGGACTACATTTCTGTGAGTTTTGAATGTCTTAGAACTGTAGGGACGAGCAAAATGATTTCATTTCAGCTTTCAGACATTTAGGGTGATTTTTATTGATGTGGACCTGAAAGTTGGTCCATAAATCTAGGGCCAAATCAAAGCAAGGTGGTGAAAGTGAGAACCCAAGCAGACTGCTGGAGAGCATGTGGGAACACTTCCCCCAGCTTTTTTTTTTTTACTAGGATTTAGGTCAAGGGCGGTTCACCCTAGGCAACCCGGCCGACCAACCTGCCCCTGTGTCCTCCTCCATAGGGAAATGCCACACAATGAAAAAGGCAGGGGCAAGGGAGTGTAGACCAGGGGTAGGCAGGAGAGGTACCTGCCTGGGGTCCCCCAGCGTTGTGTCCTAGGCAGGTGCCACTTCTGCCTACCCCTAGTTCCAGATCTGGTTTAGGTGGCTATTTCCCACCAGTGTGATGTAACAGTAAGGATTACTAGATGTGTTAGCAATGGGAAAAAAGGAGATTGGTTGTAGATGAGAAGGGGTTAATAGAAGGGTTAGCAGGCTAGTGCAGTGCTAGGAGGTCTAGCCAGAAAGATCAATTTGATGGTTTTCAAGGCAGCCCTAGATCATTGGCTGTCAAGATTTATTAAGCATTATTTGTTATATCAGACAATAAAGCAACAGCCTCTCTCCACCAAAAAGTTTTCTTTGTCTGGTATAATTCAGCATTTGAGATCTTGCAGGGCGCATGTTCCTTGTACCATTTAACACTGGTCTTCCTTTCTTGCCCTAATAACACAGCTGTAAAATAGGAAACTACCACTTGTATACATTTAATGGTGCTCTAATATTAATATGACATTGTCTGATAAATATTTAACTAGCTAACCAGACCCTTGACTAGTATAATAGGTGCCAGAAATGCATAGAGAAAGGTTTTATTAACATTCTGAACTGTTGCCATGGCATTTTAGTATTTCCTTAAATATTGGCAAGTAAAGTCAGATATTGTGACATAGATTTTTTTTTTAACTTATGTTTAGAAGGTAATGGCCATATAAACCAATAGGTTAATGTTCATGGCATTAATGTTCTTTATATTTCCCATGTCAACTCTGTTCAGCAGACACACACCATAGAAAACAATTGCTCCTGTATTACTCCTGCAAGGCCTTCTCTACAAAAGATGTCTGTTTTCAGAGGGACATTTGCTTCATTATAGAATCTTGTCATGAAAGCTCATACTGGCTTTAATCAAGTCTCTGCTGCCACAATGGGTTAGCGAAGCTTATTCCTTTCAAAAGATCAATCAACTTCACAGGTCTGTGAGCTGCCTCTGTATTATTTCCGTGGAAGGTAATGAAAGGTTGGGGCTGGCCAGCCAGCCTGAGATGCAATGGCAGTTGGGGAAGAGGAAAGTTGCAGGGTTACCCATTAACACCTTTACAGAGGGGAGAAAAGCAAGTATTTAATTTAATATATCTATAAGAAACTTAGTAAGGGTATATACAGCCCTAGATGTATAGGATGTATAGTTCACATGCAGATAACGCTTTCCATCTAAACCATAGTCCTACATCAAGTCATTAAAAAATCAAATCAAATCCCTTCCGTAAATATGTAGAATTCTAGTATATCTGGGGTGGGGGAGAAAAATAAACGCTGTAAAAGGAAAAATTGAATAAATGTGTACAAATATTTGCATGTAAAAACTATTTTGTGTTTGACATTGCAATTTTTTAGGTGGCATAGGGCACTGATGCAATCTTTAGAATTCACAGTCTTCCAGTCTTACTTCCACTGCTGCATGGGGTAGCAAATACTTTCTGCCTTCACAAAATCTATTTTAAATTTGCACACAGGTAAATTTATTTGCCCAAAGCAATCATTTTTCACATTTTGCATATTTTTTCTTTCAGCAATTGTGTTTACATTACACCCATTTCTAGACTGCATAGAAAAGGCATGTATGTATTCCCCTCAGGCTTGGACTGGCAATCTGTAGGGTGTGGAAATACCAGAGGGGCTGCTGAAAGATGCCATAGACAGTCACTATTTAGAGCGGTTTTGACTGTACTTGAAATACCAGGTTTACTTTTGATTCTCAGACCTGATTCTGTTCCACCTAATAACCCCCTATGGCCAAAGGTTTTCCAAGTACAGGTACGGGACCTGTTATCCAGAATGCTCAGGACCTGAGGTTTTCCTGATAATGGATCTTTCTGTTATTTGGATCTCCATAACTTAAGTCTGCTAAAAACCATATAAATATTGAATAAACCCAATAGGATTGTTTTGCCTCCAATAAGGTTCATTATATCGTAGTTGGGATCAAATACAAGGTACTGTTTTATTATTACAGAGAAAAAGGAAATCATTTTTAAAAATTAGAATTATTTGCTTATAATGGAGTCTATGGGAGATGGCCTTTCCGTAATTCAGAACTTTCTGGATAACGGGTTTCCGTATAAGGGATCCCATACCTGTAGTACCAAGTATTCAAGTTGGATACTGTCTGACTATACTTATGTATACAATACGTACTGCACCTATATACAGCTCATTTCGTAGCCTATACACAGGGGCTGACTTACTAACCCACGAATCCGACCCGAATTGCAAAAGTTCCGACTTGAAAACGAACATTTTGCGACTTTTTCGTATTTGTTGCGATTTTTTCGGCGTCTTTACGAATTTTTCGTTACCAATACGATTTTTGCGTAAAAACGCGAGTTTTTCGTAGCCATTACGAAAGTTGCGTAAAAAGTTGCGCTTTTTTCGTAGCGTTAAAACTTACGCGAAAAGTTGCGCCTTTTTCGTAGCGTTAAAACTTAAAAGGTGCAAAGTTTCGCATAAGTTTTAACGCTACGAAAAAAGCGCAACTTTTTGCGCAAGTTTTAACACTACGAAAAATCGCCAGATTTTACGCAACTTTCGTAATGGCTACGAAAAACTTGCGTTTTTACGCAAAAATCATATTGGTAACGAAAAATTCGTAAAGACGCCGAAAAAATCGCAAAAAATACGAAAAAATCGCAAAATACCGATCATTACGAAAAAAACGCAATCGGACTCATTTCGACCCGTTCGTGGGTTAGTAAATGTGCCCCTAAGGGGCATATTTACTGAATGGTGAAAGTTAAAATTTCCCAATTTACTAAAAGAAGAGTATGACAATTTTTGGCAAATTCTCTTCAGTTTGTGAACATTTACATCTTTTTTTCAAGTGAAATTTCTCCAGGCAAAATTTACTAAGAGGACAAGAATTAATTTTCCCCTAGAGAAATGATGCCAGGTTCTGGCCAGTGAACTACCATTATAAAGATAGAGCAGCTAATTCTGCATGTCATTATCTGTATTACTTCCTTTGTGCCAATACCCCATTCATAGTTTATTTACTAAATTTCATTTACAACAGTGTATTTATAATTCTTAGTAAGTATGAGATGTGTTGTGAAATGCACCGGATAGCCTAAGGTGACCTTTTGGGATGTTAGAAAATTCACACTTTAGTAAATATGCCCTAATATATCCCCTATCATTATAGCATTGCCAATAAAGTCAGGCTGGAAAGTACATTGTGGCATACAAAGTATGGGTTAACCAACTTCCCAGTCTTAAATGATTTGCACGCCAAATGTTCTGTATTCCTTTATGTAAATCCACATTGAGGCACCAAGAAACATTTTCATCGGGACAACATAAAAATGTCAGTAATACAGGTACAGACATAAAAACCCACTGCATCTATAAAGATTTCATGTCCAGGCTGTGAAAGTGTCAGTCATGTCGGGGCCGTATAAAAAAGTGATGAATTAGGCATGTAACTAAAGAACGAGCAATACATAAACATAGTTATAAAGTAAAGGATAAAATAAATGTTTATCATGACATACTCCGATGCTTATGTACTATAGCACTATATGCGGGAAGAAGCCAAAACAAATGAACATATTTTAATTGGTGATTTGCATGGATTTGTGGACATTTTTCATGTGTCAAAAAGTTGAACAGTAGCCACGTTTTGTGAATTTTTCACCGTTTCGCGAATTTTTTCGCAGTTGCACAAATTTTTCGGCAAATCGAAATTACTAATTACTAATTACTAATTGTAATACAGTATATATTCAGTGCTTCTGTTGCAACATATATTTTTTAGGTGTTCTTTTTGCTTTGGGACACAGCATGATTGAATGTAACAACTACTCAGGGACCATTCTCTAATTCACAAGGAGCTTAAACACCTCTCAGTCTTTATTAAGTGCTTTGGGTGTCAGTTGCCAGTACCTCTTACTGTACCCCTGCCCTTAATTATATATAATCTGCCTCCCAAAAGATTTGGGAGTGGCAGTACCCACTGACATGGATAAACCACACACCAACACAGTACTTTGTTGCAAATAACTTGAAAAAATAAAAAATTGAGACCAATTGTAAAGTTGCTGAAAATAGGGCATTGTATAACATACTAGGAGATGAACTACCCCTTTAAGTACTGGGGACACTATGCTATCACTCATTGTATATTATGCTTTGTGTTACATTAGCTATTGATTTTACTGTACTGTAATAATAATACGGATTTGTATGTATGCATGTATAACTTTATTTATAAGACAAATGTATGAATATGCAGAGCTGTACAATTTGATTTAATTGCTTTCACTAAATTATGGGGCTGCCCATGCAGGGGAGTGGGCCTGGGTCGATGGGAGCCCATGAGGTCTATGGCGCACTGGGTTTTCTCCCAATATCCTGCCAGTACAATACTGGTTGTAGGATCCAGGCTCGCAGTGTATAATGGGCAAAATTGCTTGTAGTCACCAGTTGTCTAGACTTGGAAATATTTACTGATGGGATTTTGTAGCAGAAAAAAAAAAGAATTCCTTGCATTACTGACTGTATCTGCATTAAAAAAAACATGATCAATTCTCTATTAATGGGAAAAAAGGGATACTTTAAGGTAGTTATGGCACTGAAAAATGGGAATAAAATTTCCCATGGCGCCCTTACCTATAAAACATTCCAGGGCTCCAGGGTTTCCTTTAATCTGCCCTTGGCTGCAATCATAATTTGGCTCCCCATCCTGCCACTTAACCTTTACACATAAGTTATTTGTGTTGGGGCCCCAGATATGCTCCTTAAGTGTAAAGCTTAAGATAGGAGGCAGGGCTGCAGTTACAAGCAATTCTACAAGGCAGCGAAGGCAGTGTAATATATTGTGCTGCCACATTACGTCTGGCACCATAGGCGGATTTTCAATAAGGCTAGGGGGGCTAAGCCTCCCCAAACCTGTAATCAGCTGTGCTCTGATTGCACAGCTTTCTTGCTGACCAATCAAGACACAGATGCAGACAGGGCTCAGGAGATATTACAAACTGAAGGGCAGTGCAGAAATGAAGACTAAAAAGAAGAATCTTCAGGCTGTAACTTTACCTGATAACCAACTCTGAACTTTTGCTGCAGATTTCATCCCACTCCCACAGGTACTATACACAGGCACTATTCGCAGGTACTATACGCTGGTACTATACACAGGCGCTATCATAAGCAGATTTTCAATAAGGCTAGAGGAGGCTAAGCCTCCCCAAACCTGTTTGGCACCTTAAAAAAACAAAACAAAAAAAACCTCACTCCGTTTCTGCACTGTCCTGCAGATTTTCTGTTCCTGCAAGCTCCGGTTCTGCTGTGCTCCGACTGGATCTTTCTTCTTGTGGATTCTCCAATCAGAGCATAGCTTTCTTGACAGACCGTAAAATTGACCAATCAAAGCACAGATGCACACAGGGATTTTGAACATAAAAAAGAAACTTAAAAAAATAGTAAGCATAAACAACAAATGTAACAATAAAGAATGGATATGTTGCCTTAAATTAAGACAGTAAAAAAGACTGGTGGCGGATAAGATATTTTATCCCTGGGTCTGTACTGAAGATCATTTTAAGCATGTAGGGCTGAAAATAATAAGGGGTCGTTTTCATATGCTAACCAAGGGAGCCAGATCTTATAGGTCAATTTTTCGTTGGCTGCTATGTTGATTATCTTTGCTTTTAACATTGTCGGAGGGATGGTTTTTTTCCAATTGCTTGTGATTATGAGTCTCGCTGCCATAAGTATATGTTGACACAGTCTTTGAGTTGAGTTTGTGAATTTCTTAGGTTTTTTTTACCTAAAAGTAAAGCAAAAGCAGTGTTAATTTTTAATAAAAACTTCTCTTCAGCTTCTGTGTCTGCCAGTGTCCTGGTTTCACCCATGTGCCCTAGTAAGTTTTCTGCAAAGCCTGTGAAAAGCACAGAAACATGCCAGGCAGGAAAGCAGGGAACAGGGTGAGGAATCGGGACAGGATGACACAAAAACACTTGATACAGAGCCCTACAACCCGCAAGCAAAGCTCTGATTCAAGGTGGTGTCTGAAAGGTGTTGTAGGAAGAACGTTTGGGTATCACTAGATAAGCTACAGACCAGGCTACAACACCTTAACATTGAGGATCATTTCATAAATGACCATCTCTGGATATTCTGATTAAAGTTATTTGGTCAAAAGACAGCATTGCAATGCTCAGTAGAATAGTATGCCGTGGTGGTGCATTCAGCAATGAGAAGCACTAGCCTGAGGTAGGGATGCCACCCGGCCAGTATTGTATTTTGCTTGTAAGACCTGCCTCTTATTATCACTGCCATGCAATAGAAACACGTATGCAAGGTGTTACTAGGGAACACAAAACTATTTAATTCCTGGAACAGTGTTGTCCAACTAAATATCATATATAGTGCAATTTAGTAGAGGATCTATTAGTCCCATAATAAAGAAAAGGCAGATAATTTATTGCTAAAGGATTCCTTTTTGGTTTGTAACAATAACCTACTACCTTGCACTATATTGTAAATAACCCAGCACAAACCAACAATATATTATATGTTAAAGGCAAAGCAAATGTACCTTTTCATATGTATATTTTCAGCAGATTTGAGGCATGGTCCTTAAAAGTAAAGAATACAGAAATCCCAGATCCCAAATATTTCAAATGAAAGATCCCATAACTCTTCTACATGCAATATTTAAAGTTACTATTTTTCTCTTCATTAAAGGGGACATATTGTGTAGAAGAAAGAATATGCCAGTCCATTAAACTCCTCTAAATATTAAAGGCGTAAGCTTGTGTAGGGACCCATAGGGTTAAGCTCCCTATGGTGTCATCCCTTATCTTTATCTAATCTGTGCTGTTATAGGGCAGAGCCCTCTGCACTCCTATTTCAGTTATTAGGCTACCCCCTATAGGTTTAGCCCAGGTTGACCACTCCCCTTGGCAGACTATATAGTGTCTTGCACAAGGAAGTGGCTTCCTCTTTTGGCCGCATGCTGTGTTCTGGACAGATCCCAACTGAGCCTGGACCAGAACATAGGCCCAGAAGCAATTTGTACCCTAGGGGACCACCCACCCTAGTGCTAAGTCGGGGACAGGGCCCCGTGAACGAGAACTAGCCAGCACAGTCAGATTATATAATAGCACCCTCTAGAAGTGGTGAGAACAGTCAGCTTATTTAGTAAGGGCAGTCTATAGCCCCAACCAGGAGTTGTAAAAGGGTTTAGTCCACCCCGGCTCTGTAGTCGTTCTTTAGGGACCAGTTTTATTAGACGCCAGGTACCAGTGTAGGAGCTCTCCCCTGGACCACAGTCGGCCGGAACACTCCCTTCTGAAAGGTCTATATCTCAGGTGTCAACTAATCCTCTGTGCATCCTCCAAGTGGGTTATTCTGTGCCTAAGTGTCACCTTTGTATCTTCCACGGTGATCACATATTCTATACTGCTGTGTCTGTGAGTATAACCCTGCTGCACTATTAAGCTGTGCCCTTGTCCAATAAACTGTACTATAGTTCATGAGCAAGAACCTTTCTGGCGTCCATTATTCTATCTGCACCACACAAGCTCTATCTAGTTGTAGTTCAACTACACCCTCAGCTCCATTAATACCTCCCATATAGCGGAGGCCCACTCCTGTGTATTAAGGTCGCATGTAACACATGCTCTATACCTATCACTAGCCTGGGTTTTGCCATATCATAGCCAAACAAGTGTTACACTTGAAAAAGTTATTTTTTTTCTGGCTGATTTAATAAAAATTCCTCCAAAAACATTACTAGTCCTGTCCATCTGTTTCACTTCTTGCTGCCACCTTTCCCAGGCCAAGCAGGGGTGGCAGTGGCACTCAGCACACAGCTCTGTAGGACAGGAACCAATCAGCAGCTAGGCTGACCCGATAGGTATCTGAAGCCTGTTGCCCCTCCTATTGTGCTTCTATCAGGGTTCATTAGGACATGCACATGCCACATTTGAAACACAGACAGACCTATAGGGAGCTCTGACAAAGTGGCCATTTTTAAAGATAATAATAATTTTTAGCCCAGAGTGAAAGAAGCACTAAATAATATTCATTATTGCCTGTAAGACTGGGGGGGGGGGTCAGTCATGCTCCTTTAATGCTCACTAAACCAATATTAAATGCATAAATTCCTCCTTTTAATGAGCAGAAAATTAGAGTTTTCTTTCTAAATACCAACAGTTTGCTCCCATAGGAATCTTTCGTTCAGATAAAAGGGAGTTTTGATCCTGTCAAATACACTTTGGAGAATAAAGCATTGATCTTCATGTATAAATAAACAATGTCTGTTAATCTAGCATTGAGAGTTTGGCCTGTTTATATTGTGCTTGCCAAAGCAAGGGAAAGACAATTTAATTCCTGCGAACACAGTTTGTCCACGGGGCCACAAAAGTTGATACTCACAGATAAATAAACATGGCTTTAGATAATACAGTAGTGTTTATTTGGCAGTGGTGGTGGTGCAAGAAAAGACAACAATCCTTTCTTACTTTAACACAGTTGGATATAGAAGCTTTAGACAAGGAATGGCTGAAACTATGCTTTGAGCTGGAAAAACACCAAAACACAGTCCTTCTCTGTAGTCTCTTTTCTCTATTAGCAGCCTTACAACACCAATGACCCTGAGGCCTAGAAACAGGTATGGGTCTAGTTTTGATTACTGACAAGTTCACATAACTGTATAAATTTTAGTTACACTCAGAATGATCTTTATAATCCTTGAATTGCATCCTGTAGCATAAATACTACATTATCCACTTCATATTAGAATGAAAGTTCTTCAAGGCAAAAATCTCATTCCTCTTGGTCGTTTATTCTCTACACATGCTGTTACTGTGTTACACCTGTCAGTTGCTATTTATTGGTCGCCTTCATCTAGTAAGGACTTGTCAAGTGCTAAACGCCTTTATGGAACTGTGCCAATAAACATTACATACATATATAGATACATTGATTACGCTATTCAGTCCCTTCCCCAACATGCATTCACATCCTACTATTAAGATGTAAGGGAGTACATTTAATCTGTTTCAAAATGTACCTGTCTGTACAGACTGTTAGAGTTGTTTTGGATACAGGGAGTTTCATTTACAGGTAAATTACGCTCACTTTTTTCCTCACCAGGGCCGGATTTCAAATGTATCCACCACAAGGCATATGATTGCATATGAACCCGCCCTCCGTACATGCCAACTACTCAGTAGCTGTGTCCAGCTCTTCCTATACTCAACCCGTGCATCGGCCCCTACTTAAAGAAACAGGATTTGCAGAATGGACAGGAGATTTGATGCAATCTATGGCGCAGGTCCCTATCAATGTGCCCTTAAAATCTTTGTAGCCTTTTCACAAATCCTGGCCTGTTCCACATCCAAAGAGCTTATAGCATTTGACAAACACATAAGGCAATTTTCCTCTACACCTGCATTGTTTGTCACTATATAATGTATAGAGTAAAAATATCTGAGCTCTATTATCTTATAGGGTTATTTCCACTTAGAGGTGCCTGATAATTCTCTCACCAGTGGCGTAACCACAGAAGAAACAGAACCTACTGTGGGGCCTATGTCTGCTTCTTCTGTAAAGGGGCCCACAGTTGATCCTCAACACACTCAAAGTTCTTTGTTACCGACATCATGGGTGACTTGCAATTTTAGCTGGGAGAGGGGGTGTGAGGGCATAGAAAAATATTTTTTTGGAGGGGCGGACTCCCAAATTTACACCTCTGTCTCCAACCTGTAAACACTGTTAACCTTTTGTGCAATAATGGCAGGAGATTACTCTGCATGCCTGACTTGCACTTAGCATTTGCCAACACTTGGACCTCCTAGTAATTATTGTTTTCCATATATTTAAACAATGGTTCAACAGGAGCAAACAAATCTTACTTTACTTTTCCGAACAATGCCATTTTTTTCCTAAATGCCATTTAGAGAAGTGACTGTATTGTTCCTTTAGACAGATGATGATTGATAGAGAGATAGATGATAGATAGATAGATAGACAGACAGACAGACAGACAGATAGATAATGGGAGATGGCCTTCCCATATCTTATAATTCTCTAAATAACATGTTACTAAATAATGCCCCCCCCCCCATATCTGTACTATATGTGAAGATGCACAAATATTGAACAGTACTTCCCCTTCAGACACCGCAAGTATGTATTTAGGTTATGCAGCCATTGCACATAATGTAAATATAAAACTCAGCACTATAAGTTAAAGCAATAGTCAATTTTCACCCTTTAGTCTACAATATCCAAGGGAAATTAGACAAGTCTCTAAAGTGTGATGGAATTTCTGTTAAACTCTTTAATAAACGTGCCAGCAGGAAGGCACAAGACAAACGTGTCATACAAGCTCTATTGTAATGCTTGGGAAATACTAGAAACAGTGATCTCACCAAGTAGAGCCTAGTCCAGAACGCAGTACAAGTGTGATGATAAGAACTGTGTCTTCTGAGAAATATTAGGCAAGCAAATTTCATTTATAAAGTGGGTCTCGATTCATTTGGGCTTGTAGAATCAATACTCTCATTATTATATTATGTGAAAACATTAAGTTCAAATGAATTTAATTCCACCACATCTGTAAAATGCCCATAATAACATCCAAATGACTTCCTAATAGTAGAGTGCTGCAGAACGTTTGCAAATATCATTCCGTTCAAGAGCACATTAAGCCCTGTGTAATGTTACTGTTAGCAGTTAAGCTCCACTGAAGTTCTGAAGACAGCCTAGAGCTCCTGAGCTGTTTTTGTACATGAACAGGTAGAGATAAGCAAAATTACAGTAAGCTCTATGGAAATTTGTGGTGATGCTGCAGAGCTAGAAAAATCAGGTTTGCAGGACAAGTAACTGTTTGGCTGCTAAAAATGTCTAGTGCATATGCTTTTAGATGGCTATTTTTACAGGGCCAAATGATGGAATTACAGTGGTGGGCATAGGCACCGTTGGTCCTTGATTCAATGGAAAATGAAACCTGCCAAATGGAGATCTGGGATATTGTTTGGGTAGGCCCATCGGGCTGAAGGACCAGAATCGGCAGCTGAAATCTGCCCTTGTATGGCCACCTTCACCCTTTGCTGGGTCAACAATTAAATGGCACTAAACCTAATATACTGACTATAACCATCTTGCAGCTCCACTAAGAGAAATGTATTATGCAATTGAAAAAAATTAGCTATGTTTTCCATTAGGAGTAAGTTACAGCTATTTCTCATTTCTAAATGAACAAATAGATCCGTAGTGCAGATAAATACATAAAATGCTGAACCATTCTCACTAAGAGCAAGAAAAAAAACCTTATCAGCAAACCTTATGTCAATTTGCAAGTGATAAAAAGGAACGCTCACTAACGTTTTAATTAAGAAGATGGGGATAATATATCATTTATTACTGAGACAACTTGCTGAAATGAAAAAAAATAAATTCATCAAAATAACCACTGCATTAAGGGATGCGTCTGCCATTTGTATGCATTATATTTCCTTGACAAAGTGTAATTGCTTCAATATTTCTGCCGTATCAGTAGTTTTTATACAAATATTTTTGCTTAAGAGGGAGAGTGAATGATGTAATGTACTGGACAGTCGTGCAATGCGTCAAACCTTCATATATGAATCAAACACATCTAGTGGCTATGTGGCTATGGCATTCCCCTTCCCATGCTTCAGATGTCTGATGCTGAGGGATTTTAATAATAAAAATATATCTGTTTCTTAATTTAGGGTATGGGGAATGTCTATACTTTATACAACACTCCAGCTAATGATGGAACACTCCAGCTAATAATGGAATACTTTTTGAGGCAGATTTACCAAAGTGTGAAATTAGAGCTCACCACCAGTGAGAACCCAGTCGTGAGGTTCTCCAGATGCCAATACAGCAACCCCGCCCCCTTCAAACCTGCTCAACACACAATTCTACCACTCTCTATTCATTTCTATGGAATTTCTAGAAGCAAATTTATCAGTGGGGGAAAGCTCATCCTTTGATAAATATGCCTCCAAAAAAATTTTTGTGAGCTCTTATATCATACTTTGAGGCCCATTTATCAACATTTTCATGTTTTAAAAGGTTTTTTAAAGTACGACTAGTGATGAGCGAATCTGTCCTGTTTCGCTTCGCCTAAAATCTTCTAAAAAATTTGCAAAAGGGTGAAAAATTCATGAAACTGCAAAAATGTTGCGTTTCAAAAAATTTTTCCTGTGTGTCATTTTTTTTACGCGTGCAACATTTTTTTTTTGACACGGGCGACAAATTTTTGTCACACAGCGAATTTTGTCTCCCATTTCGAGAAAAAATCTACAAAGGTGAAACGCAGACATTTGTTGCAAATCCATGCCTGGCAACTTATTTTGCCCATCACTAACCACAACTAAACAAATTTTCTCTAAAACCACAAATGCCAAGTGATTTATTAAAACAGCCTTTTAAAAAAAACACGAATGAAAAAAGACATGGAAAAAAACACTGCTTTTTCAAATTGTAGCACAAATGAAAAGCCTAAAAAAAACGAAAACTTATGTTAAAAGGACACTAGTTGTAAAAAGGACACCGCCATTGACACCGCACAATCTTGACAGCTTTTAGATGGCATATTTTTTCTTTCTGTATACAGATGCAATAATGGAAGCGCATAGAAAACACAAAAATAAAACACATATAGTGCAGATAGTAAAGGCAAACTTGACAATAGTGTGATATATGCACTGTAAATCCACACCCACTAGTGCTAGTGATATATATGCTCACCAGATATCAAGGGATGAGGACCAAAATAAATAAGGTAGAACTTTGATTGAAGGTAGAGCCAGGATCCTCAATAGGATATAATCGCAAAAGAAACACGGGATAGTGTAATAAAATTTATTAAGAACAAAAGCTGCACAGAGCAGGCTACTCACAATTTTGGAGAAGTGTACAAGACCAAAAGCTCAATTTTTTCTTTCTGATGTTGTTGAGGTTGTTGTGTTATTGCATTATTTTCTATTGCAAAATCATTTTTTTGTGCAAAAGTATATGAATTGCAAGCTTTAGTAAATGTCCCTCTTTGTGCTGAACTAATTTTCTGGCTCTTTGGCCCTCCATGAATTACATTAGGCTTTGTTATATTGCTCCAGCTTTGTGGATGTATTAAATTCAAAGCAGTGAAATTTTTTATCTCTCTATTTCTAAGTTACCTGGGATATCTACTTTTGCACATTGATTTGCCATTAATAAGCCCAATATAATTTGGGGAAAATGAAGAGCAAGAGGGATGCTAAGGTTTTATTAACCCTACTTTGTTTCACTACTCCTCCTGTATTCATCTAATCCACAGAAAATTACATCTTTCATTTTATCTCTC
Organism: Xenopus tropicalis; assembly: GCF_000004195.4. NCBI lineage: Eukaryota > Metazoa > Chordata > Amphibia > Anura > Pipidae > Xenopus > Xenopus tropicalis. The sequence goes on along the minus strand of NC_030681.2, from coordinate 124,210,772 downwards.
CGCAGAAATATTTTACTTTCACCAAAGTCATATTTGGCTTTAGATCTCGACTTCTCTTACGGTACAGAGTGACAAGCAATGGAGTCTAAGTAGCTTTAAAAGCTCCATAAGTGTAGGCCTGTTATATACTCTTATTCCTATATAACGAATACTGATGTATATATTTCAAAACATGCTTTAGTGTAGCCCACAAATACATAAATAGGCACGGAATGCTGAAAGGTCTAATCTTGACATTCCCTGAACAGCACTTTGACTGAAATAATACTAAAAGCTCCCTATCATTACCTCCAATTCTGTCAGTCGGCAGCAGCTTAGGCTCCTGTAAAACTTTAAAATGTATAACAGGCAAATATGCATACTAGGTTTGTTTCTATTTTTTTGTTTTAGTTCTGGCCTGCCCAGATATTTTTACTCTTTGCTATATAATGAATGTTATTGCAACAGCTAAGTAACAAGTTATTTTTGCAGAACAGGTCCTTCAAAGGCTATATTGCTATACGCATCTAGGAGCACCTTTTTTTTGACAATGGTTCCCTTTTCAATGAAAAGTTCCTTTTTTTTATATTGAGTATTTTCGTTTTACAATAAAAGAAAGGGAGAAAAAAAAAGAAAGATAACAATAACAATTATACAATATACGAGTTTCAGTGGAGAACAGAATCTCAGAGTGTCCATATTTCTAAAAATTTGAGAGTTCTATTGTGTATCTTAGCGATACCTGATTTAAATATTTTACTAATCTCTATCCTGCGTTTGATTTCAATCAAAGTGTGGGGGGGTGGAGTGGATATTTTCCACCTAGCAGCTATCGAGAGACGTAAGAATATGATCGATCAAAATTTGAACAGATTTATGAGCCTGTGGAAGTGGTTTGCTGAAACAGAAAAATGCTTGGCTCAACTGGTATTGGTGTATGAAAAACTTCAGAATTGTTGCATGATTTTGTTGCACAAATTGTTGCAAAGTACGAAAAAGTTGCAGAAATTGACAAAGAAATTGCAAAAAATACGCACAGTTCTAAAACTGTTTGTACTTTGATAAATGTGCCCCTTAAAATCTATCAATGGTCATATTTTTTTTATGCTATTCGTATGTTTTTGGGCTCATAATCACAATTTGTTTTACTTACAAAGCAATTTCTTTGCAATCTATCATGGGTAAAACTGTTTAAAACGTGAATGTAAAAATATGCATCTAAACGCTTGCAAGATCATGTGGAATTCAATGGGAACTGTTTTTTGCGGTTCTTTCACTTCAAGGTATTCAATTTTGTTTCGTATATTTTTAAAGCTATTAAATTTCATGATTTTAGGTACTTGCATTTTTTAGGCATTTTGTATCCATGTTTTTTTTAAATTATTAATAAATAAGGAAACATTAAACATATTAAAATGTGAGTTGAAAAAACCTCTAAAATTACACAAATAAAAATTTTGATAAACCTGCCCCTATGCAACAGTCTTTAGACTCTCTTTATACATCCCTATTGTTCCAAAACTATTCACTGAAAATTGTGGGTGTCGCCCACCCCTAAAAACACCTACAGGAGTTAAAATTCATGTACAGAGGAAATCTAAAAAGTCCACTCTACATCATACATTTCATGTAAGAACTTCTTGCCTGGTGTTCTTCAGCACCAATAAACCTAACAGAGCTTTGTAGTTTGGCACATGTAAGAGTGGCTTGTCCATATTAATGCTGTAAAGTCCTTTTAATGAGAGGTAGTTTATTTATCCTTCTTCTAATCACCTTCTCTTACACATTCCACAGCCAAGTTTGTAACTGTGCCAAATATGTCTTGTGCATGTGGTTTCAAATGCCGTTTGCTTGTAATGTGCTTTTCTGTTTGTCATTATATCAATGTCCGCGGTGTTCACATTATTTATATAACAAATGCTTGCTGTCGTGGGGAGTTGAAACTGTTTCCCCTTGTGGGTATGCCTAGGTTTCCATGGGCTGGCAGTTTATTGCATGCTAATTACTGTTGTTAATGCATCTTTACCACTTTGTCAGCTCCCCAAGGGTATAGGCATTTTCAGTGTTTAAACACATTAAGTTCCAGCGATTTCAAAAATACAAATAACTTAACCCAATTAGTGCCAGATATCCAAGCAACTCATTAGAATATGAAAAAAGCTGATGTACTAACTAAAGTTATTTTTGTATATATCTTTTACAGATTAATTACTTTGGATAAATCATTAAAAAAAACAAAAAACTGAAATAAATTTTTGGTTAACAGTAGGGGTGTAAACTTATATTAGCAGCAAACCCAGTGCTGTGGAAGTCACAAGTATGTCCAGTGACATGCTAATATGCAATTTCAAAATACCTTTGGTCATCTTCCCAAAGGTAAAGGGGGCCCTAAGAGGTCCTAGATAGTGATGGGCGAAATGTTTCGACAGGCATGAATTCCGCGTTTCGCCATTGGCGGATTGTTTCGCGAAATGGATGAAAAAAATTCACAGCTGAAAAATTCGCTGCACGTCCAAAAATTGTCACTGGCATCAAAAAAGAATAGTTGCGGGCGTCAAAATAATAGCCTCAGACGACAAAATAATAGCCGCAGGCGACAATTTTTTTTGCCGCTCAACATTTTCGCCGTTTCGCTAATTTTTCGCTGTTTCACGGATCTTTTGAAAGATTCGCAAATTTTCCGCTGAAGCGAAACAGAACAGATTCGCTTATCACTAGTCCTAGATATTTCTGGTTACACCATTAGTAGGGGAACAACTGTATAAGGTTAAAATAAACTAAAAACAACACATTGAGGATGTTTGGGTGAATGCAACAAGGGCTGGGTAAGTTCAGTCGTAGTTGTGGCCTCATAAAAGGCAGTGTTGATAACATGAGGTTGGGCGAATATAGAATCACCTTCAGATGGAGAATCAGGAAATTATGATATAATGAGTAAATAATAATAATAATGATACAGTACCCTGTTCTTGATGGTAACTAAGCTACATGAATCCATACTGGTGGCGAAACAATTCTATTGGATTTATTTAATGTTCAAATAATTTTTAGTGTATTTTTATGATGATCCAAATTGCAGAAAGACCCTTAATCCGAAAACCCCCAGGTCTCAGGCATTCTGGATAACAGGTGCTATACCTGTACTGTAGGAATATTTTTAGGGATAATACAAGAATCCAGAGAGAACTACAGAAACACAAAGTAATCTTAAGCAGCCAGCACTTGTCTTACTTGTATGAAAAACATATATATACTGTATACTGTATATATGTCAAAATAATCTAATACTTTTTTGAGAGTTACTAAGTAATTATTTGAACTAAGGAAAGGCAGGTTGGAGCAATACACTAAAACTTTTAAGGCTATTAATACGGTTCCTCTGAGGAAATTATTGCTTTACCTCAAACATTTGTAGCCAGCCACTGGCCAACCTTGGTGTTGAGGGAAAGCAAACAGTACAGTAAACTCTAATCCTGGCAACACAAGCACATTTGTTTCATATTTCACTCCCTCGGGATCTGGTAGAATTTGAGACAAAATATTTTACCCAGAGCAGCCTGCTGCAGTGGTCTCCAAACTGTGGGGTTGACCCCCTGAGAGTTCCTGGAGCAATGGCTAAGCATGGTTTAGCGTGAAGACCAGTTAGGGTGACATTTATAAATAATTCCTATTTGATCTTCTAGATACTCCTAGAAGTTAAATATCAAATAAAGTGGTATGTGGGAATTTAGCACTTATTTTCTGTTTTATATATTGTTGAAATTATAGCTAAATGCCTGATATAGCAATGGTTTTATCTATCTGTAACCTTGTTGAGTAATACATACTTCAAAGCTTGGACTGCCAATATAGGCTTGAACTGAAAAGGTCCACCATTAGGTTTTGGTAAGATTTGGCCATATCTGTAAAATGAGATTTAAAAACATCCTAAATTGTTTTCTATCTGACATATCTTGTAAAAAAAAAATGAAACACTTAGTTGCTGCGAAACTATTCATAGGATCCCAAAAAATTGATTTTCGTTCTTATATACTTTACCTTAAATATGAGTCACAAAATACCAATTAGTCTGGCTACATTTGTTTCTTGCCAATGCAGGTCCATTAAAAATGACAAATCTCTGAGAGCTAATTAAATTTAGTGTCCCTGGACAGAATAATTAACAATGACATGGTTCGTAAGACAAAACAATTTAAAGACACCTTTTGTCAAAGGAACAGGGCTCTTCATAAAAATGCAGTTTACCACTAGGTGGGTCGAGACTTTCATGAGGATAATTTATACAAGGGAGGAGGTACCTGCTGTGATAAAACCAGTAGCTCATAGTATGAAAATAATGAAGGTGTCTTATTTAATTTAGATCATTTAATGTTAAAGTATTAAAATCTAATCTCTAAGATGTGTAGAGGTGGGTACGCAAAGAATGATGCAATTGTGAGATTATTAATGTATGCTTCAGATGAAAATGTTTAATTAAATCACATTCGTTTTAGATTCATTTATGACGCATGCATTTTTACTAATTGTAGAATCTTTGTACATTTCAGCTATTTCAATCAAATTATATTTTATCATTTATTATAATTGATAATGCAATATTGTGTTGTGTAAGGAATTCACACGTACTAGGCATCTGTATACAATGACACAGAGTTCTGTACAGGTTACAGGTATGGGATCCATAATCCAGAAACCCGATAATCAGAAAGCTTAATGTCCCATAGAGTCCATTTTAAGCAAATAATTAAAAGAAATTTCAAATTATTTCCTTTTTCTCTGTAATAAGAACACAGTATCTTGTGTATGATCCAACCTAAGCTGCATGAATCCATATTGGTGGCAAAACACTCCTATTGGGTTTAATTCATTTTAATGTTTTTAAGTAGAATTAAAACATGGTGATCAAATTACAGATCCCCAAGCATTTTGGATAATAGATTTCATACAATACTGCATAATAGATCCCATTTATATATTGGAAGACATGTTTTAGCCGAAGTTTACAAAGATTGTCCATCATTCACACCAGCCCCTGCCCTAGTTGACCTTACAGTCAGGAGCCAGATAATCTGTCTGTATGTTTTTGGTGTGTGGGAGGAAATGGAGTACACAACAAAACATCTCTAGGTTCAGTAGGAAGTGTATAGCCTCAAACAGGCAATTTACAACAAATAAAGTGCAGAAATGACTTCTAATCTAGGTCATAACATGAACTCAAATACAATATGTTAACAGCAGAATACTGTGGAACGAGCTCCCCTGGGGCAGGGACTAATGAGAACAGTGAATCTCTTTAAAGCGCTGCATACATGTGTCATACATATATATAAGTAGATAAATCATCTAAATGTAAAAACATCAGAAGAAATAAGTAATATTATTGCAATGGTATCAGGCTACACACTCTACATTAGTACTGTCCAACGTCTGTGGTATCGAGGGACAGAATCTTTCTGGCCTACATGTTGGAGGGCCGATAATGGAATGGGATAAAGATGACTCCCCTTGTTTAAACTGCACCACTTCAAACCACACGACCATCCCCACATAAATGGTAGTAGTGCAGCAAAAATCCAAATGGTTGTTGCTCACTGCAGGGATATCACCCATCATTCATATGTGAAAGAAGTTTATTATGTCCTATTAACACACCCCTGTGGATAGCACAGCAACCCCCAGCACATAATTACACACCTTGGGAACCATATAATGCCTATTTCCAAATGCTAACAAACACTCAGAATAAAGCCTTGGCAGGTTCACCTCCCACAGGCAGCATAGGGCAAGCAGAGTATGGCACACACAGGCAGGGTAGGGCAGGCAGAGTATGGCACACACAGGCAGGGTAGGGCAGGCACAGTATGGCACACACAGGCAGCATAGGGTAGGCAGAGTATGGCACACACAGGCAGGGTAAGGCAGGCAGAGTATGTCACACACAGACAGCATAGGGCATGCAGAGTATGGCACACACAGGCAGGGTAGGGCAGAGTATGGCACTCACAGGCAGCATAGGGCAGGCAGAGTATGGCACACACAGGTAGCATAGGGCAGGCAGAGTATGGCACACATAGGTAGCATAGGGCAGGCAGAGTATGGCACACAGAGGCAGCATAGGGCAGACAGAATATGGCACATACAGGCAGCATAGGGCAGGCAGAGTATCACACACAGGCAGGGTAGGGCAGGCAGAGTATGGCACACACAGGCAGCATAGGGCAGGCAGAGCATGGCACACTCAGGCGGCATCTTTTAAATCTCGTTGTTTACTATGTGACAATGACAATAAAGATATATTCTATTCTATTCAAAGTATGGCACGCACAGGCAGCATAGGGCAGGCAGAGTATGGCACACACAGGCAGCATAGGGCAGGCAGAGTATGGCACAGGCAGCATAAGGCAGGCAGAGTATGGCACACACAGGCAGCATAGGGCAGGCAGAGTATGGCACATTCATGTGGCATAGGGCATCATAATACATGATGCCTCATTCACAGTATGCTTAATATCCCCCATCTCTTGGTGTGTGTTCAAAACACTGGGGATCACTGCTCTAAGGGAAGGTGTATCTCTCCATGAATGCTCTATGAGATGAACAATGGGCTGTGTTGTTCACTGAGGCTGCAAAGCCAGTACAGGTGTTGGGATTGGGTCATTACCTGTAGAAAAGGGGTGGGGATGTGGTCTTTCTCCAGGAAGTAGGAACTGCATAGCAGTAATGTTCTTATCGGTGATTATTTTGTTTTACATTTATCTTATTTATGAATTTGTTTCCATTATTTTTAAAAATGCTGTTTTAAATGAAACTACCATTGGTTTTATCATGCTGTGGGAAAGTGCATTTATTATCATACTATAAACGAAAAACCTTAATTATTGTATACAGTATAAATGTAATGTCTGCATGTCTGAAACCCATAAAGATGAACAATTTGGTGCAAAGCATACTGTAAATGTATAAGACTAAATCTTTCTGACATTCTTGCAGGGAAAGTAATATTTGAACTTTAAGGACCAGTAACACCAATAAATGAAAGGGGTTTGGATATTCAATGAAACAAGTATGTAGAATGCAGCAGGTGTATCTCTGTAAGTCTTTCATTAGGCAGAAATATAGCATTTTTACATAGCTTAATAGATTAATAAAGCTTAATAGATTTTGACTTTCCTTGTCCTTTAAACACATCTAAAGGGGTGGTTCACTTCTAGTATGTTATAGAATGGCCTATTCCTAGCAACTGTGCAATTGGTCTTCCTAATTAATTTTTTTATAGTTCTTGAAAAATTTGCCTTTCTCTTCTGCCTCTTTCCAGCTTTTCAAATGGGGGTCACTGACCCCGGCAGCCAAAAAGTATTGCTCTGCGAGGCTACAATTTTATTATTACAGGTATTGTAATTTTATATTACTTGTTTTTCCATGCAGGCCCCTTAACTATTCATATTCCCCTCTCTTGTTTAAACCACTACCTGGTTTCTAGGGTAAATAAGACCCTAGCAACCAGATAGCTGCTGAAACCTTGAGCATTTATATGGCCATAGAATTCTTCAGTGACTTCTAATATCCTTTTTTATGTCACAGAGATTAGTCAACCATTTTTCCCCATCCCTCATTTTAATTTGCACTTCTATTAATGTAATACAAAACCATCAATAAGTAGCATGTGTTGTCAGTGTGATTATAGCAACTAGAGAGTGAGAGCTTATTAGACCAGACCTGTATACTGTAGGCACATAGAAACAAGAGCGCCCCACTTCATTTTTAGATTGGCTCATTGTTTACTCCCCTTAGTATACAGGGTTGCAGTTCCAAAAAAAGTAAATGCTGAGTGACTTTATTATGAAAAAAATTGAAATAGCTCAGTAAACACAAGCACCGTTAAACCACACATCCCTAACTGACTTTATGTAGGTGTCCAATAGCTTTCAAGTTTTAAATACATAGCATGCATAATAAAAAAAAAATGACTGCCGTGTTTAAGAAAGTGTGTCTAATTATTCTTTGCAAAACACTGTGGCAGTTTTCCACTAATTACAGAAAAGAGTAATGGCTTCTTGAAACGTGGTATTTATCTGAATGCCAATGCATGAAAACAATGAAGGGGGTTGAGAAAGGACTGAGCCTAGCAATGAATTTGGCAAAGAATGATAATATTGCTGGCCTTTAGCCAATTACAGAAGAAGTCTGGACCAAGGAGTTGCAGAACTACAGCAAAGGTTATTGTGCTTTTTGTCTTCTTAGGGGTGTTGAAGTGCTAATTAGTCTTGTTCTCAGTAATTAGGTGATATAACATACAAGAACATACAAGCTGAAAGTATATTTAGAGAAGTTATTTTGGTTGCAGCTTTGTGTAACCTTCCACAGTAAACTTTCCAGATATTATTTCAAAGTAATCCTTGCAGTGTTGGAACAATAATATGTATGCAGATAAAGTTATAGAACAATATAATCCCAAATTAATAGTAACTACAAGAAACATTCCCCCACATCCCCCTGCTTTATCACTACCCTGGGGTTCTTTCTGCCACCAATTCCATTTTACAAGAGGCAACTGAAACACATTACCTTACATTTTATCATAAGCATATAATTATGTTCTTTGAAATAGCACACCCTGCATATCACAGAGAACAAAATTAAACTAGCCAGCAGCCTACAGGATGACTTATGCATACAAAATAAAATGCAGAAACACAGCACTGAGAGTGGGTTTTTACAGAAACTAATACCTGTACTGATAACTGTCATATCATATTATTTTAGTGTATCATGTATATGTTTTTCTTTTACACATATACAAGAGGGATATGCAATATACAGTAAGATAAGGAAAAAGCTAATGCAGATAATGAGGATAAAGGAAAGCTAATGTAATGTTAGAGTTGTGGAGTCGGAAGCAATTTTGGGTACTTGGAGTCAGAGTCTGCAAAATGTACCTACTCCGACTTTTATTAAATTTAAATTGTTATAAAAAATACAATATGTTCCAATGTCCTATTTCATAGATAATAGTTACAATAAAGTTCTTCTCTGCTGTAAGAAACAAGCCCAGTTTGTAGTGTGAAGTCAGTTGAGCTAGTATAACCTTATTGTTTTCATTTCTTGACTTTTGTTTAAATGTTAGGTTTTTCTTCATTTAGCTGTAAAACTGCTGAGCTTTGGCAGTAATGAAATGCCTTGTATGTTGTGTTCTCTCAATAAACACGGAAAATACATTAGTATATTAAAGGAACAGGAACACCAAAAACTGAAAAATGTTTTAAAGTAATTAAAATATAATATGAACTTTTGCCCTGCACTAGGAAAAGTTTAATGTTTGCTTTAGAAAGACTTCTATAGTTTATATAATAAGCTGCTGTGCCATTTCTCCTTTTCCAGCTTGAATGGCTGCCCCCATGGCTACACAGCAGCTCTCTTTATATAAACTATAGTAGGGATTTGAAGCTAACACACATCCTTTACCAATGCAGTGCAATAGAACATTAAATATTAATTTTGTACATATTTTGGTGTTACTCTTCCTTTAAGAACAGTAAAGCAAGTATTTTATACAAAGTTCACCAATCATTTTTTATTCTTTAAGAACAGAGGAGTTGGAGTCAGAGCCCGTGGTACCATAAACTAAGGAGTCGGATTCAAATGATTTATGTGCCAACTCCACAGCCGTGTGTAATGTAGAACAAAGCTAATTACTGGGGTTCTTTTATGTCCCCTGCAGTGTTCCTCTTCACTATCATCCTTCACATTAAAGGGGCTTTGGCCTAAGGTATCATAGAAAGAATACGTTGAACAAGGGAATCCCATATCTGCCAATCATGTGGATGAGGGTTTTCATGATGATGTTGTGGATTTTCATGATATCTCTTGTGTTGATGAGGATCTACATCCACTGGCTTATAGCAATTAAAGTCACTGTACTAGTCCAAAAGGGATCCTAAATCCCAGTCTTTAGCCTTGGGTCACAAACTCCCTCTTTTAATCCATTCTCATGGCGTGAATAAAACATGGTTTATCTTAGTATACAGTGATAGAGATGTAGCGAACTGTTCGCCGGCGAACTAATTCGCGCGAACATCGGGTGTTCGCAAGTCCGCAAATTCGCGAACTTTTCGTGATGTTCGCAATTTGGGTTCGCCGGCACCGAAAAAATCGCAAAACTTACGATAACGGTACGAATGCTCCGAAAAAGTCGCAAAACTTACGATAACGTTACGAAAGCTCCGAAAAAGTCGCAAAACTTATGATAACGTTACGAATGCTCCGAAAAAGTCGCAAAACTTACGATAATGGTACGAATGCTCCGAAAAAGTCGCAAAACTTACGATAACGTTACGAAAGATCCGAAAAAGTCGCAAAACTTACGATAACGGTACGAAAGCTCAGAAAAAGTCGCAAAACTTACGATAACTTTACGAAAGCGCCGGAAAATACGAAAAAGTCGCAAAATTACCGATCATTTCGAAAAACGGCGTGTGTCAATTTTTTAGAGGTTTTTGCCCTTGATCCCCCTCCTGCATGCCACTGTCCAGGTCGTGGCACCCTTTAAACAACTTTAAAATCACTTTTCTGGGCAGAAATGGTTTTTATAGCTTTTAAAGTTCGCCTTCCCATTGAAGTCTATGGGGTTCGCAAAGTTCGCGAATATTCGCAATTTTCGGCGGAAGTTCGCGAACAGGTTCGCGAACTTTTTTTTTGAGGTTCGCTACATCCCTATACAGTGATCATGACTTAGTGATTATCTGTCTATAGAAGAGTTTGGTAATGACCCTGCACCTCGCAAACTTTGGCCGGTTGACTGTGTTACAGCAAAATAACTACCTGAAATCAATGAATCATTTTGTATCTAAGCAAAGATGTATATAAACAGGGGTTTTTAGTTACATGATCATAAAATTGACAAGCCACCATACCAGGTCAAGGTAAACCACATATGTTGGTCCTAACTATTTACCTTCAGTCAAATTTTCAAAGGCTGGAACCTCCCTACATGGTAGCATCTCATGCAATAAGTGTCTCCTTACCTAGGAATTGGTTTCAGTACAGGGCTTAGTCCTTCCCCTGCCATTTGCTTTAATATGAAAGAGATTGCCAATAGTACAGCATTGGTTCCACAAACATAAACCTTCCCTCATCCACCCCAACCCCCCACTTGCAGCTTTTAAAGGAGAGAGGATGCCCAGACCAACATCCTTTTTTTAAAAAAAACCATAAGACCACTATTTACAGGAATGGGTGTGAGGGTGCTATAACCACATGTCAGTTTGGCCATTCTTCCTGCAGAGCAACTCTGCTAAAGCGCAAAAATGCCATTTGGCCAAATTGGCTTCAAGCAAAGATAAGAGAGGGGATAAGTAATTTAGTATCTATGCAAGTGCACGTATTTACAATAACAGAGGTTTTTAGTTACAAAGTTATGATGATAAAATTTACAAGCCACCTTGGAGTGTTCCCACAACACCCTGAGTGTTAGTGTAATATAACTAACCAAATGCAAATAGGTGAATATGCTAACTTAAAGGTGTACCTGTGGCTTTATATTTGATTTTTGAACTGATGCATAAGGTTGTTGGATATATCCTCCTGTCACTGAACACATGGGGCAGATTCGTGATTTATAAATCCTAGTCCATTCCATGGTCATTTTTTGATTTTCACTTCACGTATTTTTTTTGCCTTCTGGCTATATCTGCATTGGATTAGTTTGCTAATTCTGCAATGTGTGCTGGGCTATGCAGTATGTGTAATACTTTAAACAATACTCATTTAATAGGAGACACCTTTATTCTGAAGCCATGGCATATTTAAAAAGTTATGTTTGTTTGTTTAATTAAATTAATACAATGATGTTCCAGTAAAACTTTCGACTGGATAATTTCACAGTGATTTCTCAATGATCCCAGGAGATACTAATACCCAGGCTGTGCATCTCTTTGGAGGTACCAAGAGAACAGACCAATCACTTATCTGCCATTACCACGGAACACCCCAAGTTCAGCACAAATAATTACCACTTGTGCCTCTTATAGAATAAACAAGAAAACAACACAAAATACAAACAAAGAGACATTAGCTCAAAGCAAAGGATGACTGCTAATTATCTAATTATTTAATTATGCCAATTACACATATATTTGCCATGGTAATATAAAAAGAGAAAATATCCATTATCTGCAGGTATACCAAGTGAAATTTGTTTCTACATTTCTCTCAAGTGGCTTGGTTACAATGAAGACATCAAAAACCACTTAAAATAGCTGAAATACAGAGTTTGTTATTATACTGCTTGAATGCATATACAGAGCACTGAGCCTTTAGTAAACCATTAAAGCACTGAAATATGTAGGGTGCCCGGTTCAACACCAAGGGCCCGAGTTTTATGAGAAAGAAAATGTCATGATTTATCCAGCAAAAATTCTATTGAAGTCTATAGCAAAATCTAAAATTGAAGTCAACGTTTTTCTTACTACTCTGACTCAGATATACAATATATATTTCTTTATTTTATTATAAATACATTACAATGCAGATTATAATTATACTGTATGCTGACAATTATATTGGAAGCTTCTGGACTTGCAGCTTTGGTGCATATACTGTAGATTAGGGCACTTAGGTCCAAAGCTATTAAATGGGGGTAATTACCATGGTTTAATGTAAACATTGGTTCTTGGCAGAAATCACACTTGGATATTTCAGATCTTAAAAAAAATATATTTTCCTGCAACTTCAGTCAGTCATTCAGTATCTGTCACATAAGCTACATACCTCTATGAAATTTTTTTTTAAATGCATGAAACAATGTTTGCCTGGGGATCCTTTGAGGCAGCTCTTGCTTAAACCAAAAACAAAATATTCCCTGGATAAACTGATATAGAAGAGTGTAAATATCATATTAGCATTATCAGCACTATTTTTTCTACATGTTTGTAGTTAATATAGATGCATAAATATAGACCAAATAATGCGTGTTTTACTCCTTATAAATCCAGGATTGTGCCATATGTAGCAGGCAACATAATACAGTGATTATCAGAGAGCAAACCTAATATATCTCTTTATAGTATATGCAGTTTTTTATATATAATATACAAATATGCACTGCAAAATGGTAAGTGGTAGAACAGATACAAGAGGCCATTTAGGACACACAAGTGCAGTTTCAGCATGCAAGACAAAAAATACTCAAATACTACTGGTGAATGGTTCCGACATTTTTGGTTCTATAATCATTTGTCAACTTGATGGGATCACTTTTATTCTCAGTGGGTTACCTATTCAAATGAAGGTTCCCTTTACATATTAAATACAACATTGTAAAGCTTTCTCATCAAATAGATCAGCTTTACAAAATTGCTCTGCTTGGGAGCACAGGTAATATAATACACTGTACATGGGATCTACATTATAAACAGCATTATTCATCTGCATTTTGACTCTAGGGGTGCATGCAGGAAAACCTCTGTTAAAATGTTTGGAACTAGCAACACATGCATCAGTGAAATTAGCTCTTTCTATGAAGTGCTTTCTTTTTTAACACACACAAAAACCGTTTACTATTCAATTCTGTAACAAGGTCCCTAGCTATTTATCTGCAACAAAAATAAGCAAGTCCATCAAAACAGGAAAGACGAGGAAAAGATATAATGTAATTATGAGACACATTTTCCAAAACTTACCCACTGGGACACATGCGGAAACAGCATGGAGATCCAAATATTGACTAATAATAAATGTGTTCAAATGGAATGCTCATATAAAATAATCTAGAATAGTTATAACCCTGAAACTCACATTGTTATGACTACAAAGCTAAATGAACTCTATGGCCTAGTTGATTGTCAGATAAATATGAGGTTAGTATAAAAATGAAAATTACATGCAATTTGGGTTCTGCCATGATCCAATCTGGATTGTATACCGAGACCTGGAAAATCAATTTTTAACTGCTTGGCTAAGCATGCAGAAGGCTATTGAGATTATCATGGGCTTTTGTCAAATCTGCAAATGTGCAAGTCTTGTTCCTCCATTACCCTCCACGTCTCACCTTTCCATTACCACAAGCATTTGAGACTCAACTACTGCGTTTTGCTTTGGCACTGGCTGTTTGCAGAGTTACCAATCTGGCTTGTATTCAAATATTCTGCATCTTTCTGATTCAGCTAATGTTTTTAATCGGTGTTCAGACCTGGCCTGTTCTGTTAACGTCTCCTTCAAAAGAGGTAAAGGTGGCCGTACACAAGCAGACTTTTGATAATGTATTCTGTCTACTCTTTTTACATATACTGGCATAAAAAAATTTGAGAAAAAACACCCAATGACTCATTTGGCATGAGAAAGAACACAAGAAACACCATCCATTGACTTTAATACATTTGAAACAAGAAAAAAGTTTATTTGCAATGAGAACAAAAATTTAGAAAAAAACACCCACTGACTCCAATTCATTTAGGGAAAAAAGCATCCATTGACTTTAATGAATTAGGCATTAGATAAAATGTTCACTGACTCCAATGCATTTGGTGCAAGAAAAAAAAATGTGGCAAAGAAATGCCCCATTGACTCCAATTTTGGAAAATTTTCCAAGGGTTTGCTCATTTTTTGCTGAAACGAGGCCGTTTTCATCATCGCTGTTCAGCAAAAGTCCTTTTCATTGAGCCCATTCAGGCAAAGGAGTATACTGCACCCTTAGGTGGACATTAAGGCTGTGGCTTCAAGCAAGCAATGATTGTGATGTTAGGATTTTGTAACCCTACTACTACTTAGGAGTAGTGGCACTGTACTGTATATGGAAACCACACTTACACTGGTGGTCACCTGTGACTTGTTATTTATGCATTAAAAAGGACACATGATTTTAAGCTTGTATTGTTGGCATTACTCTAAGTTAGGCTTTTGTCTATGTATCCTCCCTTCATAGCTTTCTACTCCTGTTCATACAGAAGGAATAGCAACTGGAAATCCTGGTTCATTACCGAGTGCATATTGTTTTGTTTCAAACCTTATTGTACATTCTTTTGAGTATTAATCTCTATACAACTAATCCAAATTGTCCGAAATTGACCCTGCACTTTATTTTAGAGATGAGATGCATTTCACACGTAGTAATGATCATTTTCATTTAATGGATTGGTTGTCTGTATATCCAACACTATTAAAAAGAAGCCGAAATGAAATTAGAGCAGATTTTCTGTCCAGCAGCAAATCATAATGTTTCTACTGTAATAAATAATAATGAATTCCATTTCCTGTTATTGCTATCCACCTGGCACATCGCATCTGCATAAAAAAGGCATTTTATTGATTTAACAGCCGAAATTTCTACAAGAAGCATAAGCAGAAATAGTAGAAGGGTATTTCATTTCCGGCAAGGGATGAAATGATTTCCACAGACGGGCGTTCGTTTTTTTTCCCCCATGCTGCTAGAGAATTGTGATAATAGATGCCCACCATAAATGCATTTCAGGCATAGCCTGTCAAACCTGGAATGGAGCCCCACATGCGCTGTTTTAGAGGTAACAGCCCCCATACAGATTTTTAGAGCACTTCATATTCATGCTCAGCCTATACAGGTAAATAGATTCTGCCTTTCCTTTGTTATGCTTCCAAGCTGAGTTCCAACGCCTCCTCTGGATTCAGCAATAAATTCCACAAAGCAACTGGGCGAGAGAGCACATAGCCATCCTGCTGTGATAATAACCTTTATAATGGAGTTATTTCCAATTTTTTCCACAGTTTCTTTAAAAAGGCTGTGTTCGGAGTCCCAAAATTACATTACACCTTAATATAATAAAAAACACACTATCATGTTGTAACTTTTCACACAAATGAAGTGTTTTCTTAGCATTTTCTTCCCTGTGTGCTGTTTTTAAACCAGATTTTTTAGATTTCAAATTAAAGTGAGTTCCTGTGTAGCAATACTCTCCAATCAGAATGCCAGTCACTACCAAACAACAGCTCCCCCTTGAATATGGAGGATGCCAAAATGTGTCGCTCTGCTTACAACTGCAGAAAGGAAAGAGGGGTAATTTACTATGACCCCAGATGGGGCATGAGCATAAATAGAAGCAAAAGTGTGCCCCTTAGTGCTTATTCAAAGAACCCTTTATCGGTCTGATCGCTCTGTCAATGGCTGATGAGGCAGGCAACAAGTAAAGGTGGTCCTGTAGCTGCCTGCTCCAATTGATGCTCCCTAATTTGGGCATATGGATAATAAGCAAAGTAGGGGACAGGGAGGAGGATGTCTACAAGTCTCACTTTATGAATACAGTGCTTCCATCAGGGAAACACAGATCTCTCCACTCTGTTTTTGGCCACAGAGATCTTCAGCAATTCTTCTATGTGCAGGGCACAAGGTGCAATACACAGTGGATTGTGCCTATTTTGGGCACTTTCCTCCCTGCCCTCCAATTAATAAATTGATGTTAATTTACCCCCCAGTGGAATATAATAGACATGTAACATGTGGTCAGTGAGTTTAATGGATACCCCTTCCTTTTTGTGCCATATTTTGTTCTATGTTAGAGGAAAAGTGTGGAGCAAGAGTGTTATATGGCTAGAGTGAGGATGGAGGCCAAGAGGAGATGGTAACTTCCAGGGCAACTTCCTTAACATGTGCCTGGTTATGTGAATGCTGTGTGCATCAGAGTACCAGGAAAGATGTCACTTGTGCATTCATTGGCTGAGAGAAAACAATGCTACCATTTGCAGGTAATTTATCAACATGGTTTCTAGGTTGCACCTACATTAGTAAACCACTGGCAAAGCTGTAAACCAAAGTTTTTATTATTATGGAACTTTGGTAAAAACACTGAACTGTGATTAATAACCAATTTTGCACTGGCATTTTACAATTTTCACTGCTTTAGGAAATAAGTATTTCTGCTTATCCACTGATTTTGGTTTCAGCAATACAGTTATAAACTGCCTGTTTCACATTGTGTTAGCACTTACATAAAGCAATCACATAATATTCTGTAAAGGGTCACAACTACTGGGATAAATTGTGCATTTGCTCTGCCCTGGAGGTTCTTAAAATGTTAAAGGCCTGAAAATGCTCCCACATGAAGGTAAATGCTGTTATTTTCCATTGCTTATACAGCCTACTAAGTCTAAGTATATAATTGGAACAGAACAACATTCTGCAGACCTCAGTCGAAAACAGCACCTGTCTTACAGTTTCTCTTTAACTTTTTGATGCAGCAAAAGTCCTTCAACTAAAACTCCATTTCTACAAAGAGCAGACCAATACAGGTATGGGATCAGTTATCCAGAAACCTGTTTTCCAGAAAATTCCAAATTATGGAGCGTTCATCTCCCATAGACTCCATTATAAGCAAATAAGTCGAATTTGTTTTTAATTATTTCCCTTTCTCTGTAATAATAAAACAGTACCTTGTACTTGGTCCCAACTAAGATATAATTAATCCTTATTGGAGGCAAAATTATCCTATTGGGTTTAATTAATGTTGAAATGTTTTTTTAGAGATCCAAATTATGGAAAGGTCCATAATTTCAAAATCTGTAATTTGGAGGATAACGGGTTTCTAGATAACCCATACCTGTATACATTTTTATATTTTTTAACAACTGCCAACACCATCTTTAATATATTAGAAAAGAAAGAATTGTGAAAAATCAGCCTTTTCAGGTAATTAACATCCTTAATTGTTTGGAAAGTATGCCATTAAATCAGAACTCCATGCAACCTCAATTAAAGAAACCTCTGGTAAAGTTTCCCTTTTATGTGCTGAGAGGTGTGAGGAGCACCCCAATTAGGCACTGTAACATTTTACAACATCCTGGAAGCTGGCAGGAAATGGCACTGTGGGTAACGTTAAAGATTATTAGGCATTTTATTTAGCACTGGGGGTGAGAGGATTCAGATGCTTCTCCTAATGTGCTGCGGAGCCTGCATGCACTTTATTATCTTGTAAACAGTACACAAAGCCAATTAGCTTGATTCATGTGAAACGGAATGTATTGTTATTTTTATTAATCAAATATGAAAGGGCATATAAACGCCTCCTGAATGTGAGAAAGGGATGATTTTATCTGTATAAATGTAAATTAAAATATTCAAAACACATTTACAATAAATAAATTACCTGTGCAGGTACAGATCGATAGATAGACAGACAGACAGATAGATAGATAGATTGCATCTCGTTGAAATGACACAACTTGCAGTGTTCCACCCATGTGTAAGAGCCCTTAAGCAACAAGGCCTTCATTCCACCAACAAGTCCTTTCCAGGCAACCAATCTGTAGAGGAGAGGGCATCTCTAGCAGCTCCGGGGAAAGGCCTCCATAATTTCAGTTGGCATCTCTCCTTAAACCTGACACCCTACTGTAGTGAAAATACATTTTTATTATTATTATAATCATTTATATAACACCATTGTTTCCCACAGTGCTATAAATATAAATACAAGACCAAATGGTTTACATACACAGACAAACATTTCTCCAAAATTGATCAGAGTTACTATTGGATATTGTTAGGAGACAATAGAGGGCCCTGCTCACAAGAGCTTACATTCTAAGAGGGAGAGTAAGTGAGACATATAGGGAGGGGAACCAGCGTGAATGTAGCATTCCTGTTGGTTAGTATAGTAATAGGTATAGTGCAGAGTGAAAGATAAATACAAATAATTAGTAAGTATGTGAGCAGAGCAGAGTAGAGGGGGCTCGTAGGTGGTTGCTGAGGGCTTAGGTTTTATTGAATGTAAAGGTGGCCGTTTTAAAGTTGATAATGAAACAAGAGGTACAGAAAGCCCAATCTTTAAAGGGAATCTTCGCCCAAAATAATTTCGTCACTATACTGTAATACTAATCAACTTTTCAATATTCACTATTTAAAAATGTCACTCTAAATCAGATATATGATATATAATATTACACACGTAATATATAAAATATGATCTTTTAATCGCCTCATAGCTTGCATTTTACAACAGCCCGACAGATAGATGCACAGTATTCATAAGGTTACATATCTAAGTGGCATTTAGAGACCCTAAAATTGTATATTATTTATACCATACAAATATTTTCAGGAACAGACAAGTAATGAATAAAACACTAAAGTCCAATAAAACTAAATCAAAATAAATAATAAATTGGACTGTAAGATCAGTAGTCAAAGTCTTAGAACGAACATTGCAGAACCTTAACTCAAAGTCTGAAAGCGTTAACTACCAAGGAGATTTGCAATGCCGATCATGTGCGGATTAAGTCATTGTTTTATCTTTGACCTCGAAAAGGAAATTCTTGTTTTCTTTTTCGACAGATTAAATTAAGGAGTAAGATTTAATTTTTGTCTAATTTTACATTCCTCTAATATAACATGAAGAGCATCCAAGTTTTCGAGCACCTTGAAGGGATTAAATATTCCTTCCCATGAAGAATTTTTCCCCAAAATGAACTTGGCAGTACTATAATGTTTCCAGGGCACAATTTGAGAAAAATTCTGAAAAGAGCAAATAATATTTTCTTAGCATAAACAAATCAAAATACAGATTGTAATGTTATTTCTAACCCTATTGTACAGTTTATGTGAGACTGATGCTGAATTATTAAGCAGATTGTTAGATACAAAGCAGCCCAGCAAGCCTTAGATTCTCAGGGCAACAGTAATCGTTTAGGGTCCATTTCTAAAGTGATACTCTGATTCTTATAAACATGCTTTGAAAGTATTCCTTTATTTTATATTTTATATCCCAAAATTATATATTAAATCCCGGCTATGTAATAAGATAGGCTTCTGTTGTCAAAAGGAAATATTTGATTGAGTACAAGAAAAAAACCTTTGTTCTCAAATTCAATACATAATATTTCACATTGTTTTCAGATAAAAATAATCAGCATATTCTAAGGACAGTATCCCTTTATATAGCATTCTAGGGGCACCAGGGATTTGGGGCAGATGAATGCGGCATGATAAAACCTTCATACTTTACAATTTTAACTGGAAATTCGGGAGTATGCTGGTCCAAATCCTTTCTTTCCTGCCATAGTGATGAGCGAATCTGTCCCATTTCACTTCGCCAAAAAATTCATGAAACAACAGTAAAAGTCGTGGAACGGCAAAAAGTCAGCGCAACACGTTTGAGGTGCAACTTTTTGTCGCGCGTGTCTTTTTTGCCCTATTTTGATATGACCGCACCCATTTTGACGCAGCTGCCCCCAATTTTGACTTTTTTGACACATAGCGAAATTTTCCACGGGAATTTTTGTGGAAGTTTCGCAAAAATTGTTGTCTGGTAAGTAGTGATGAGCAAATCTGTCCCATTTCACTTCACTGAAAAATTTGCGAATCTTTGAAAAGATTAGAAAAATGGCAGAAAATTCCCAAAACAAAAAAAATTTGTCTGATGAACGTGTAACAAAAAAATGATGCAAAATGTGCTTTTACGCAAGCAAAAATATTTTGATGCGGGTGACAATTTTTTGTGGCAAATTTTGTTGCCTGTTTTTCTAAAAAATCCACAAATGGCAATATGCGGAAATTTGACACAAATCCATGCTTGGCAAATTATTTTGCCCATCACTACTGGTAAGCACTGCGCTTTTTATGACTATCCTGTCAAACAGTTGTGAGAAGTGCTATTCAACACCAGTAGGCAATGCCCAGGGTCATGCTGAGGGAACTTTCTCTAGTAAGATCAGCCTTTACAACTAGCCTGAATCTTATTCCTATTTAATAACTCGGGTGTCAAAAATGCTCAGCCGTGGGGTGTCTTAGGGTGTAGTGGCTCCATCAATACAGTGAAGCTGATTTCTGAGTGAACAGGTCAAGATCAAGAGCAGAAGGAACCAAAAGTTTATGCTATGAAAGGTTGGATAGAAGAGGACCTCAGTAATTTTGCCAATAAGTAGAAGGACATCATAGCTTTCATTCATATAATAAATATGTACGCCCTTTGTGACTTTTCTTTTTAAAGTACCAAGGTACTCAACTAGTTCACTACGTAAGCTCATGTTAAATTAGAAAGAATGTAAAGGTCTTAAAGCTGCAACTGATTAAAGTCTTATGCAGAGCAACATATGACTTAAAAGAGTAGAAATTTCCATATCAGTGCATGATGGATGCAAAACTAATTGGTTCCAAATCCTCCTTGGTAATCGTCATATGACCTATACTATAGACGAGATATGAATCAACAGTCAGTTTTGCTTAGCAAACAGTTCACAGACAGCTTTGTCAGCTCGGATTCCCCAAAGAAAGGGCCAGATTTGGTCAAACAAAAATGGAAAGAGTGCATGTGTTTGAGTAATGCCCACGTGGCCCTTTAATCCTGCTTAAGATGTGGGAATTTGCTGTCATCAGCTAAAGGCACTTGGCATTGAAAATCATTTTTTAGCTCATCTGTGCAAGTCACCTTTATTCTGAGAAATGAGTTTATGCACAAGCAATGTGCAGCTGAGTGGGCTACTGGTAGCACAAGCAAAGTGGAACCTTCTTTTGTTGCCATCATAATACATGATAAAGGGTAAGGGGTTTCCATCAAAAATAATAGTAGTTAATAGCGATGAGAACATTTTTTGCCAGGCATGGATTCGCTGTAAAAATTTCACATTTCGCCATTGGCAAATTGTTTGCAAACCCCCCCAAAAAATTAGCTGCAGCTAAAATTTCCCGAGTGAGGTCGTGGTCACATCAAAAAAGTGCCGCTTGTCAAAAAAAGTCACGCTGTAGCCGCATTTCGCACATTTTTTGATGTTCCACAAATTTTTCAGCAGTTTTACAAATTTTTTGGCAAACCCAAAACGGGGCAGATTCGCACATCACTAATAGTTAATATATACAAAGCAACATCTGAGAAGTCTTGTAATGTTTTTCCTAGAAAAATACTCTAATTCACTCACTTGTTTGAGATCAAGTTGACAAAGCAGTGGAAAAATACAAAAGGTATAATCACTGGGGGGTGCCAAAAAGTTTGCACCCCTTCCCCCCAGTGATTATAATGGCTTACCTGATACCCCAGCTGGTGCTCCTGTTAGCAGAAAACTGCACCAGCTGGAAGCTCTTTCAGTGCAATCTTTTTCCTCTTTTGCCTTTTCTTTGGTGTGGGCAGGCACATACGCAGTAGACAGAGAAGACTGGCAGTTTGTGGCTATATTTGGCTTCTCTCCGAGTGCCAGATTAAAGAGAAAATGGAAAAAACAAAAATGGTGGCTTCAAGGAAACTACTTTTAGTGAACAGGAGAACTAGCCCAGGGTTCCAGGTAATTAATTAAAATCACAGAGGGGGGCAGTGCCTAAGATTTTGGCACCCACCCAGTAATTTAACCTTTCAAACTCGTTTTTTTCAATTCATAATTGAAAATTACATTTATTCCAGGAAATTGGTTTACTATCTAGCAATGGGTTGGCGGGAATAGTAATAGGTTTGTGGGATGACCACACCCCAAGCAAGTAAAAAATTCCTCGCTGTTGCGCTCTCTGCACAAGCAGAGCTGAATATACATTTTTTTAAAAAATGGAAATTTGGCTCTTAAAGTTACTAAAGGGCGGCTTTTTATTGCCCCTGGAGTTTTAATTTGCCTTGCCTTTAGTTTGCCCTGTTTAGCTCAGGAAATAACAAAAGCCTTTGATGTTTAATGATTAAAACAATAGATAAAAAGTATGTTCAGCATAGGCCTCATTCATTGCACTCCTGTTGAACAAGGAGGCATACTGCTTTTAAACAAGGTTAAAATATATCTAGTAGAATTAAGTCTAAAACAACTGGACTTTTTTTTTTTTTCGAAAACGTTTCACCACTCATCCGAGTGGCTTCTTCAGTTCTGAACTCAGAAAAGTCCAGTTGTTTTAGACTTAATTCTACTAGATACTGTATATCATGACCTGGATGAATGAGAATCTTCATAGACAAGGTTAAAATATGTCCCATAGATTGAAACAAACACCTAAAAAGGGTAAGTATATGTAAAAAAACAACAATTTTAGCACCAGGGTCGGACTGGGCCAGACCCAATTCCCGCAGGGTGCTCCACCAATCCTCCGGTCTCCCTCCCCTGGCATGCTGCAGGTAAGTTTAAACTATGAGGTGAGACTGTCGAGGTTGAGGTTGTTTTCTCTGGAAAAGAGGCGCTTGCGAGGGGACATGATTACTCTGTACAAGTACATTAGAGGGGATTATAGGCAGATGGGGGATGTTCTTTTTTCCCATAAAAACAATCAGCGCACCAGAGGCCCCCCCTTTAGATTAGAGGAACAGAGCTTCCATTTGAAGCAGCGTAGGGGGTTTTTCACGGTGAGGGCAGTGAGGTTATGGAATGCCCTTCCTAGTGATGGGGTAATGGCAGATTCTGTTAATGCCTTTAAGAGGGGACTAGATGAGTTCTTGAACAATCAGAATATCCAAGGCTATTGTGATACTAATATCTACAGTTAGTATTAGTGGTTGTATTTATAGTTTATGTATGTGAGTGTATAGATTGGTAGGTGTGGGTTAAGTGTGCTGGGTTTACTTGGATGGGTTGAACTTGATGGACACTGGTCTTTTTTCAACCCTATGTAACTATGTAACTATGTTGTGCATGTTGTGCCGGTATTTTGTGCTATTTTGGATCGTGGTGGAGAGTACCGACGTCTCTAAAAGTACTGTGCACCAGGTGGAACAGAGTGGAAAGGCCAGGGTGTGCTGGTGAGTGTGGATTGGCCCTCCATCCCTCAGTCCAACCCTGAGTCCAACAGTACAATTAGTCTTTCAATTAATGTTTTACACAAACACGAAATTCCCTGTTAGACAAGACACTGGCAGTTGTTTTTCATATAAAATGTTACTCTTGATAAGAAGGATATAAGGCAGCATACACAAAGTATAAGGCAACATTGACTGAAACAGTTAACGTATAACAGTGTCAATAGGTTTGTCACAGCATTCAGTCAGTTAGTAGAGCAGTACATTGCAAGCAATACAGCTGTGAGGGGGCTGACAGATGTATCAATGTATTATAGCTAATTTGCCCAGGGGAAAATTAATCTTAGTGACTTCTCACTGTGGGAAAAAATAGCACTGTGTGCAATACACTAATTAGTTCTATTTAGGTTTTAATGATAATGATTATGGTAATTTGACTGAATTGAGGTGCACTAAGTACTTTCTTAAGAATTTACATTTTTGCAATTGTGGAAAAAAAAACATTATTTCATTATTTTTTTAATATCATAATTAATTGTTTCTGTTAATTTGAATCGCTAGTTCCTTATTACAATGCTATATTTTTATAACTGCTGTCAGACATTTGTACTTGTCATGTACTGCCGTGTCATTTAAATCTGTTCGGTGTTACTAAGGTATGATGAGAAACACGTGGCTTATGATGGATTAACCGGAATTAATACAGAATGATTGCATTCCCATTTATATAACTAAAGAATTATTTAGCAGTGAATCTGATTTGATCTTTTTGGATTTAGCTAAAACATTCAGCGCCACATATATGTTTGCCCTCCAAATACAGGTCTTTTTGTCTTAGTGAAGTCGTTTGCACATGGATAGGAGACTGGCAATAGGATCGGGTACAGAGGGAGGTTGTCAATGGTAAATTCTCTACTTGGAGTAGGGACCTTAGTGGGATCCCGCAGGGTTCCATTTAGGGCCCATTTATATTCAATTTTCTCATTAAAGTGATTGTTCATCCTTAAATTAACTTTTAGTATGTTATAGAATGGCTAATTCTAACCTAATCTTTTCAGTTGGTCTTAATGGGTTTTTTTTCATAGTTTTTGAAATATTTGCTGCCTTTTTCTGCCTCTTTCCAGCTTTCAAATAGGTGTCACTGATCCTGGCAGCCAGAAAACTATTGTTCTGTGAGGCTACAATTTTATTGGTATTGCTAATTTTTATAAGTTACCTCTCTAAATGAATCAAAAACCACAAATAATTAAAAATGAAGACCAATTGCATATTGTCTCAGAATAACACTCTCTACATCATAGTAACTGGCAATTTGGGCAGTGTACAGTACTTAACTGGGGTATTTAGGTATAATAATATAATATTATTATATATAATATAGGAATCAATGGCAGTCAACAAAAGGACATGCAAGCAAATAATTGTCTTGGATTAAAAGGGGTATAGATTCCCAGAAGGAGAGAGTCATTCTTCCCCTTTACAAAGCATCGGCAAGTCCCCATTATAAATATGCAGTGCAGTAGGCTTCAATAATTAAAAATATATTATTAAAGGTCCAAAAGAGATTTACTAGCTGATATAAAGTATGGAAAGACTCAGTTATAAGGAAAGGCTGGCCAAGCTGGGATTGTTTTCATTTGATAATAGGAGCTTAATGAGGGTTCCATCTGAAGATGTGGAATGGTTTGTTTATAGTAAGAGCTGTGAAGTTGTGATTTTTTGTGATTATTGGCAGATGCAGTAGATAGTTTCAAGAAATTGTTGATCCAGGGACGAGTCCCATTGCCCTCTTGGAGTGAGAAAATGTTGTTTTCCTGCTCTGAGGCAGATATATATATATATATATGTAACACTTGTTTGGCTTAATAGGGGTATTATACCAGGCTAGTTGGGCACTTAGAGCATGGGTTACATTCAACCCCCTTTCCCAGGAATGGGCCTCCGCTATATGGGAGCTGTGTCAGGCTAGATGAGGTAGTTGAACTACAACTCACACTGGTGTTGTGCAATATAATAAGTGATTGGACGCCAGGAGCTCTTGCAGTTAACTGAATGATACTTTATTTGGACAAGGCACATATAGAATAGTGCATCAGGGTATATACTCACAGTCACAGCAGTATAGAACTTGGTCACAGAGAACACAGCAGAAGTGACACTCAAGGTAACAGTATAGCCCACTTGGAGGATATGCAGAGTATTAGCTGTATGCCAGGAATGGATGCCCTTTACTGGAACGGATCCCCTCCAGCCAACTATGGTTCAGGGTAAGGAACTGCCTGAATCCTGCGTCTTAACTGTGGTCCCTACAGCAAGGCATACAGAGCCTGGGTTAGACTAAACCCTTACAGTCTCCTTTGATGGGGCTAGTGCTGCCCTTACTAAATAAGCTGACTATGCTCACCACTCCTAGAGGGTGCTATTACATATGACTGACTGTGCTGGCTAAATCTCATTCACGGGGCCCTGTCCCCGACTTACAAATCAGCAGTTCTCTTTACTGGGGCCTAATTGCCTCAGGCTCGATGACATGCAGCCTCAGGACAACATCAGCCAAAGAGGAAGACACTTCCTTGTGCCAGACACTATATAGTCTGCACAAAGGGAGTGGTCAACCTGGGCTAAACCTATAGGGGGTAGCCTAATACTGTAATCTGAGTGTAGAGGGCTCTGCCCTATTACAACACAGATAACATAAGGGTAGGGAATAACACCATAGGGAACTTAACCCTATGGGTCCCTACATTCACCCGGGGGAAGAATCCATTCCGACCCGGCAATGGCAAATAACAATAAGTACACTTTTCAAGCAATAACAGTAGTGCATTGAGTTAGTGCAAAAATACAGTACCCATACATCCATTTCTGATACCCTCTCCTGAGGAGTATCCGGTACATTGGATATCTGCAAGGAAAAGATTAGGCACATACAGCAACTTGTATTGAATCATATACACTTTGAGTGTCCTGTAAGATCACTCAGTGCACACATGGGAATTCTCCTGAGGTACAGGTTCCCAGGCACCATCTTAGCTGTAACAGAATTTTGATTTAAACAAAATATTAACTGTTTCGTTGCTAGTTACGTTACTGTAAACCATATACAATCATGAGTGTCATAATAGATCACTCAGGCACTTTACTTATAGATCCATGACATACCATCTGACTCTGCAACAGAGGTATGACAGGCACAATACTTAGAGCAAATCTTGAGTCACCTTCCTGACCACTACAGGGGTGCTCAGGCACACACTTAAGAGATCCTTGATATACTACCTGTAACCTGCAACAGGAGTATAACAGATACACTTACACATGGAAACGATCCTGCCTTCATTCAGGTGTTCCAGGCTCAAGCTTAAAGAGAAAAATGTTAGTGCAAACAATAGTTAACTCATTAGACATTTATGGCCCCACCCAAGCCAACTTTATTAGTCCATTGCTTCCCACCCTAGCCCAGTGTTCATGAATCTCCCGTCATGCACTTCGTAGGGGTGGATTACTGCAATGGGTCCTCCCTGTGAGGTTGAGGTAGAAGTTGCAGTGAGGTGGGGGCTCAGCAGTCTTTTTAGAGCCAACTATGTACAACTAAAAGTTAATGTCTCAGTAGTGCCTCCCTTAGGAGGAGAACCATTTCACATACTGAACTAACTGAAGGAAGTGATCTCTGCATGCTCAAAAACGTGAGTTCAGAGTGGGGAAATTTTCCAAATGCAAAATTTTCGGGTACTGGCCAGACGCTCAGTCCCTACAGAAATGAAATTTACAGTGCCCAGCCGGTACCACTGTGGAATACTCACGGACGTACCCCAAATCTCTTCAGGGTCTCCTCGTAGGAAAGGTAGTAAGAAGGATGAGGCTTGTCAATCCTTCCCCCTCCGGGGAGTTGAGCATTCATGCTGACGAACTTGTCTTCATGAAATTTGCCGCAACTTTTAACGAAGTGCTTAAGGATGGTTCTCCCATACCACCACTCGTGCATCATGTTTCCTACGAACTCTACATCACGGCCGCGTCTCTCGGCGTCACTGTGGAATACTCCCTCAGTGCCAATCTCTGCGCGCCTGATGATTTCTCCATACAACCATTCTTGTACCTTTTTCTCTACCTCGTCAAAAACCCACTCTGGGGCATATGGCATACAAAAACCCCAGAGGTCCATTACACGGGTATTTATCATCCTCTGTACCCTGGACACTGAACGCATCTTTGCTGGGTCTCCCCGTCCGGGCAAAACCCAAAAGGCTTGATTTAGACCTGGCACGGCCCCTTTAAGTGGTACAGTAGGCAATGACAAGACCGGCTCCGCTGGAGGCTGGTCAGGTACTGGTGGTGTAGGCATTGGTGTGGGTGATGGTTTATCTACCCAAATTGTAGTGGTCCCATCAGTGGCCCAATCTGTAGGCTCCTCTGAAGGACTCTCTGTGGGTGGAGAGGAAGGCTTGTTGGCTACAGCCCGTACTCGACCCCTCCCCCTAGCAACAGCCTTACGATCCAGCATTACTGGAGGCTCCTCCCCCGAGCTGGTTCCACGAGGGCTATCCTTAACACCTCCCATGGGTGGAGAAATAGGCTCCTCTTTTATGGCCTTGGCAGAAAGAACACTACGTGCTGGTGAGGATGCTGGTGTGAAAGGCTCCGCCTCCGCGGAGAGATCTGACTGCACAGACAGTTTGCTTATTCCCAATATCATGGGGCCAGGCAGTGGGCGACCCCTAGGGGGCCTTGTTTCCTGGTATGGGCCAATCCAGCAGCCATAATAACATAAACTGCAGTGGCTCTGAAAATTCTTTGCCTCCTCTATGAGGGTAGTGCCACACCTGCCACAGAATGGTACAGTCACCCTTTCTCCCTCACCATTTAATCTCTCCCCAAATGTACCCACCCATACGTAGCGGGCACTTGCGTCTATCACTGGGGGGTCTCTGAGGGTGAAAGCTTTTGTTTTGTCCTCATCAAGAACCTCCCAGCCATCCCAGCCTTTATCTGCCATTTCTGGGGTAGACGTGGGGTAAAAATTAAGCACAATTAACCTGGCCGCAGCCGCTGGCTCAGGTAATACTGGTACAAATAGAACAACCACCCGCTCCGAAGAGAGCCGCCCCACTATGTGGCTTGGCTGGGCGCGGTGGCAAACAGTGTCCTTATGCTCAGCCGCAGCCGCGGTCTGAGCTGATAAATGCAAAAATTACTATTGCTGGGGTACCCCCGTATGATCCCTCGCAGCCGCGTAGGGCGGAGTAGTACCCAAAATTCGGCACAAATTATTGTATGGCCGGCCGCACTGTAAAGGCCGCCCCACTATGTGGCTTGGCTTGTGCGGTAATTTAACAGTCCCCTCTCCTAAGAGAATCTTACCCGCAGCCGCGGTATAAATGGAGAGTGAGGCACTGTTGCTGAGTTGCGCAGCCGCGCTGGTACTCAGTATCGCTTTGTGAAGAGGTAGCCCTTGTCCCTAATGCAGCCGCAAGAGGTCTCTAGGCACAGCAGTGAGGAGCTAGCTTGCACGCGTCCGCTCTCTACAAAGTCTCTTCACAAAATGGCGGCGGTGACGTGCGTCCGGGAGCCGCCCTTGGAGATCTCGCGTCTAGACTATTCTTCACGCGAGACTCCCCCTTCGCGCCAAATACCTCCCGCGTCACTCAGAAAGTGCGCGAAACAGCAGAGGGTGATTGACAGCGCAGGGAAACCAATGGGAAACGGTCTAAGAGCTCCAAAAGAACCGAACCCACGGCCAATTACAATTTAGATTTTTCAATGCAGGCTAGCCTTTTTGCCTGTCAGTGATTTTAGAAGCACAATTTTCACACAGTGTTTTCCAGCCCCACAATTACGTTGGGCGCCAAAATGTAACACTTGTTTGGCTTAATAGGGGTATTATACCAGGCTAGTTGGGCACTTAGAGCATGGGTTACATTCAACCCCCTTTCCCAGGAATGGGCCTCCGCTATATGGGAGCTGTGTCAGGCTAGATGAGGTAGTTGAACTACAACTCACACTGGTGTTGTGCAATATAATAAGTGATTGGACGCCAGGAGCTCTTGCAGTTAACTGAATGATACTTTATTTGGACAAGGCACATATAGAATAGTGCATCAGGGTATATACTCACAGTCACAGCAGTATAGAACTTGGTCACAGAGAACACAGCAGAAGTGACACTCAAGGTAACAGTATAGCCCACTTGGAGGATATGCAGAGTATTAGCTGTATGCCAGGAATGGATGCCCTTTACTGGAACGGATCCCCTCCAGCCAACTATGGTTCAGGGTAAGGAACTGCCTGAATCCTGCGTCTTAACTGTGGTCCCTACAGCAAGGCATACAGAGCCTGGGTTAGACTAAACCCTTACAGTCTCCTTTGATGGGGCTAGTGCTGCCCTTACTAAATAAGCTGACTATGCTCACCACTCCTAGAGGGTGCTATTACATATGACTGACTGTGCTGGCTAAATCTCATTCACGGGGCCCTGTCCCCGACTTACAAATCAGCAGTTCTCTTTACTGGGGCCTAATTGCCTCAGGCTCGATGACATGCAGCCTCAGGACAACATCAGCCAAAGAGGAAGACACTTCCTTGTGCCAGACACTATATAGTCTGCACAAAGGGAGTGGTCAACCTGGGCTAAACCTATAGGGGGTAGCCTAATACTGTAATCTGAGTGTAGAGGGCTCTGCCCTATTACAACACAGATAACATAAGGGTAGGGAATAACACCATAGGGAACTTAACCCTATGGGTCCCTACATATATATATATGTTCCATGTTCACAGGTCTTAGCATTAAAAGGCAAACATATTTTTATTGAAAATATAAGACTAGTGGTTCATTCTAATTCCTATGGCAACTTTTTGTGACCCTGGGCAATTTACTTAATTCCCTGCTGCGCTGCTGCTATAGGTGCATTATTATCCAGATATCTAATAAAGCATATGAACATGGGGTAAATTTCAATTTTCCCATACAAATTGTTATGTCTTCTTACCCACAATGAAATGTTTTTTTCCCTAGAATTTCAGGAAAAGCTGTATATTGCTAAGCTGCATCTGTTGCAAATTTAGTGTGATGCACCAATATGCGAATTGCACATAAATGACAGCAAACATGTTTTGGGTGAGGCTGATGTCACTTTTGGCGCACCAATGCCTGTGGTATGGATCACTTGGGTTAGTCTTTATAAGCTGTGCATCTGTTACATTGTGCAGGTCTGGTTACAGTTGCATCATTTTACAATTTAATAAGATTTGAATGCTAATATTACCTGCTTTTCCCCTCTAACCCTTCTTTCTGGTTTAATACTTTACTAGCAAAGTCCTACCATAGGCTTTCAATATCACTTCAGCCTGCCTAGCGCAGACCATATGTTTTTATTGGTGGTTTCCTTAGTAGGATTGTGGTCCTGAGAACCCAAAGTGTGGAGTAACCATTAGTCCCTAGAAACCTGTTTGGGTTTTTGATTAGTTCTTTTCTGTACAAATGCTACAAACATCTGCAAGACATTCATTCCTAATGGTCAGTTTCTGGCAACAGAGCTATGTGAGCTAATACAGAGGCTTTGTACAAAGCAACCATTGCGCTGCCGCCTTTAGAGCAGACTTAGCCGTGAGTGATAGATGCACTGCTTTCCAATTGCTGAAGCTTTCATGCTGAAACACTAGTATATGCTATATAATTTAGCAGTCATCTTCATATTAGCACCTGGATTGAGCTGATTAATTACCTAATTTGAGCACTTGATGTTTGCTGTAATTGTTTCATGTGAAACATCATTTGGATCTGTCTATCCTGCTTTACTGCATCTGCATCATTACGGCTGCCGCTCAGGCTTACAAACGCCTGTGTGATGCTATTGCCAGTGGATTTAAAGGGGATCTCAGCCTAAAAAACTGTGTTTTGCAGGAGAAAAAAAAATATACAGTTCTAAGCAACTTTCCATTTGACATTGATTAAAATATTTCAGTTCTTATAATTATTAGTGAATTTCATTGGTATTGAAAACAGTATTCATCTGCATATTTACATTCTCTGCTCTGATGGTTTTAATTCTAATACAATGTAGCGGAAACTAGCTAAATAACAGACCTGGAGAAGAACTGACTTCTGCTACATTGTTTCAAGAAACAGAGGACAAAAAAGGCAAAGGATGATGAAGGAAAGGGTTAATCACTGGGTAGTGACACCCCCAGTAATAATTTCGTACCTCATACTCTGAGCCGGAACTCCGGGGTTCCATTCTAGTGAGTGCTGCACTGCCCAAGGCTAGTGGTTATCTTATTCAGGCCTGGGCAAAGAAGCTCTGTACTGTGTGCGCTCTGTACTGTGTGCCTGAGAAAGCAGAAGAATATGGTGGAAAGACTTAAAAAAGAAAAATACCCCAATTGGTGCATTTTCTGAAGAAGAAGAGAGCTTACCCAGTGTAGGGAGCAAGCAGCTGACATCACTAGGGGTGCCTAGCAACTTGCCCCCCCCACCCAGCAATTTACCTTTCTTTCTCTGTTATGTACTGCATTATTATAATACAACAGATAAAATGAGTCCTAAAGACAAGTCACCTCACATTGCTAATTAGCATTTGGCAGTTATAAGGTTATATTTTGCAGGTTATGATTTCTAAACTTATACTTTTAAAATTCAAAAATCTGTATCCTATAAAGCTTGCCCTTATAAATGGTAATATAGTATATTATAGGTATTATATTAGTTATAATCAGTGCTTAGGGATGTAATATCTGTCACATGACTCACTGAAACATGTGTGTTATAAAAAATGTATCATTGTACCCCTCCTGTTGTAAAATATATGGATTAGAAGTCACCTCGGAGTTCCATGGTCTGTACTTAGCCCTCAGCCTCAATCCTCGATGACTTACAATAGGGGAAGCATCATTCCTTATGTAACGGTCACACTATAACATCACCAAATGGCAAATATAAGGATATATTTCAGCGTACAGTTAAAACTGCATGGCATAATAGCACTAAAGCGGCATCACAGCAGTAAATTTGAGTTTCAGTCCAATTTAATATTATGCAGTACATGAAAAAGTCTTTTCTCCGGCTCAGTCTTTTAACACAGCACAGGTAATGCTGGCCTTTAGATCAGAAGGTTTTGGTCAACTGTTTCTGTTGAATTAAAAAAGCAAATGATGCTGTATAAATGGCTAAAAATTACAGTTCAGTGTTCCTAACTGAAGAATAAAGAAGAGGCTGAATCTTTTGCAATCTGCAGTGCACGTGTCAATCATAACTCTCACTCGGCAGCCTGATCTAAAATAAAACCATTCTGAGTCGGTTGGAGGAGCAATTACTTTGAAATCTGTCTCTGAAGAATAATGGATGATTGAATGCCAAATAAGGATACAGCACATGAAAAGTTCTTTGTGTTTTTAGAATAAGCATTATCTAAAGTAGGTGCTGCTTCTTTGAGTTTTATTTAACCCCTTCGGAGCCAAATCTTTCCTAATCAAGTCCTACTTTTTGCAAGATACTGAAATGAACAATATATTATACTGGTGTCCCTTATCCAGAAAGCTTTGAACTACAGGAAGGCCATCTCGCATAGAGTTCATTTTCTTTTTTGCCTCTAATAATAAAACAGTACATTGTACTTGATGGTAATTAAACACCATCAATCCCTATTGGGGGCAAAACAATCCTATTGGATCCATTTAATGCTTTAATTATTTTTAGAAGACTTAAGTTATGGTAATCCAAATTATGGAAAGATGGCTAATACAGAAACTCCAGGTCCCAAGCGTTCCGGATAATAGATACCTACTATACAATATATACCTATGACTATGTGTTGAAAGACACAAAATGCGTCAGGACAATTGTGAATAAAGATATTTCTTAACCACCTTCACCTGTGTCTGAAATGCGTACCCATCGAGAAATTTTGCTTGTGACTGCTGGGTCTCCCTTTGCTACGTCTTGGGCCCTGCACCCGGACCACCAGATCAGTGGGGTGAGTGTCCATGAAAAACTGTGATTCATGTGATAATTAAATGAATAAATAGTCGTGAAAAAACTTTTCCCTGGGTGAAAGGTCCGGGGCAAGGCACCTGGACCAACTCTGTGAAGGGGTGAGTGAATGCAAATTGAGCCTGGCTGTTTCAAATTTTAAATTAGGCTTGATGTGCTGGGTGGCTTAGAGCAAGTTTTGGTATTGTTGTATTTACTATACAATATACCCTATATTGGTTTAACCTACTGGGGTGTTTCAGTTTTGCTAAAAGCCATTCTGCCACTGTGAGATGCCATTATACAAGACTCAATAATCAATGACACATTGCAGCAATGTTTGGGTTCCACTTGGCCCTGCCTATCAATATTATGTACTTTATAAAAGACCAAGTGGAGCCTGAAACTTTGCTGCTGTGCATACTGCTGTAATGTGCAATAGACTGGAAATAAAGAGGGGTTTGATGAAAATAAGAACTGCTGCTGTTTTTTTTTTAATTTCTTGGCAAGCCCGATGGAAGTTGGCCATTGAGGAATTGGCACCTCTAAAGACCTCTGTGCTTACTACTGCTTAAGAAATTATACACTTTCATAACAAAGTAACAAACAGTTCAGAAAGGTTCAAACAATTGCACTCATTGCTATATATTCTTTATTGTTGCTGAGCTGCGCTGCTCTTTTAGCCCAAAAGGTTTGCTGATTTACTGCTGTAGTGTATCATGTTTTCTTATGATTGATGAAATATTAGGATAGGTTTCAAGGTTCTCTAACATTTGTTATTTACAGGGTAGCTAGGCTAAATAATGACCAAGAGGGTTATAGAATGAATATAAAATGAATACAAATGGAACTACAGGGAGGAGAGGGAATTAAAGGTGGCTGGAGGGACTGCATAAGCAAGTTATCAGCTTTAATTGATGTTCAGACACACTTACTTCAGCATTCAACTTTAGTGTTAGAATGAATTAGTGTCAAACGGAATGTGTGAAATGTGTGTAATTAATGTAAAAACTTCTTGAGATACAGAAATTGTCTGGTTTATAAAACTTGCTGTATCCTTGTCATATGTTATACACATTACATAAGATCATTCCAAGATTAACCATGTCAAATTATATTGGGTCAGTATCTAGTAAAATAAGGTTTTTAGCAATGTCTAGGGAAAAGGCCCAGTATTTGAATTATACTAATTCATGATAGACATACATTATAAGGCATCATATGTTTTTTCTAAAGGATCTTGATCCTGGGGCGTTTGAGATGTTGTTGCATTGTATCTACCAGCATATTTATTTGTGCAGCAATAAAGATATACATTTATTATACCTTTTGGCACACACTTTTTAATGTGACATAATCTTGAGCCAGATGAGAAAACAAAATGTGCTCCAGCTGTAGCAAGGACAAGTATAAGGGCATTGAAGAGCTAACAATGCAAGTCGATATTCTAGGTTGCAGAGAAGATTTACCTATGCAACTTGAGCAACTCAACCAAGTGATAAACTATAGATGACTATTATTCATGTTGTACTAAGACCATGAGATTCCACAGAGCTGCCTGTTGTTGTCTTCTATATAGTCATAAATATGTGTTCCAATCATGTTACATCTACTGTCATGTATGACTACAGCAGGGATCCCCAAACTTTTTTTAATTGTGATCCACACTCAGATGTGAAAATTGTTGGTGAGCCATACATGAAAAGGGTTCTTTGGGGAAGCCAAATAAGGGCTGTGATTGGCTATTTGGTAGCCCTATGTGGACATCTAGTCTGCAGAAGGCTCTGCTTGGAGTAAAACTGTGTCTTTGTGCTTCCAAAACTTGTCTTCAAGCAAGCAATGTAAAAATGGGAACCTACTTTGAGGCCACTGGGAGCAACATCAAAGGGGGTGGTAAGTAACATGTTGCTCACATGCAACTGGCTGGGGACCACTGGACTACAGCTTTGCACTATCTTGGTGCACCCTTCCCCTAATATCCTCCTTGGCATTAAGTTAGAAATTGGACTTGAGATGATAAAAAATGAATAATATGACACCTCAAAAAGCTCTGGATTGTGCTTTTTTAAAAGAGAAAAGGAAGCTATGCAAAATACACTAATATCTCTAGGAATCTGGCAGAAGATGGAATAAAAGGAAAGTGAGGTGATAACTAACCAAGGAATGGGAAATGGTAGCTGAGAAGTTGAAGATTAATGCTTTTGTCTAAAACATAACTTTTTGTAATTCCCATACATAACCTTGAACTCAAAGGCCAGATGGGGTAATTTTTTGCCTGAAATCAATTAAAAGAAGAAATAAACCATTAATTGTGTCTTTAGAAGCCAGGGGAGTTTCTCACGGAGTTATGATGGAGCGTGACAACTGAAGAGCTCAAATGTGCCAGTTAAAACTGCTAATATTCCTACTTGCTCCCCCCAAAAAATCATCGGTTAATAATATCATAATATTTATGTGAACTTTTAAACTAGGTTATTCTTCATTAGAGCAAAACATCGGTCTCAGATCAACATATTCAGTTTCTAAAAGAACATCAGTGATTAAATAAGAGACATTAAATTGAGAAATGTTCTAATTTCTTTAATAGCAACGTAGTGCCTCTGAATTACATTTCCTCATTCACTTGCTCATCTACATTATTAACCACTAGAACAGTATCATGGCAGACATTTATTCTGTGTGTAGTCGAGCCAGTGGACCATCACAAAACAAAATATTACTGCATCATTGCTTATATGCTAGCATTTAAAATTTGATTATGAAAAGCAAAACCATGCTGAGTTCATTTCTAAGTGATTATGTAGTAACATGGGGAGGTTGCGTAGAAAGCCTCTGTTTCATCTGGTGACATTAAACATACTGAAAGAAGCATAAATGTAATGCACACTTCTCATATGTAGTTACACACCTGGTGAATAACAATTTAGACAAATTTTCCCAATGTGGAAAGTGCTTGGTAAATCTGGAAGCATATTTGAGAACAGGAAATAATCCCCAAAAAAGAAACGTCAGGTTTGGGTGCCTGGCAGCACGAAATGCGTAAGGCTTTTTAAGGACATGAAACTTAATAAAGATACTTATCCTTTTACCTTTATGGTCTGCTACATAGGGAATCTTTGGAGTGCATACTCATTGTCACATCTGGTTAAATCTGGAATCTCTATTTTTTACCAATTGGTAACTTAGCATTGCAAACAATACAAATGCTTAGTAAATAAGTGTACTTGTCTGTACCTACATATAATTCTAGGGTTCATGGTAGACACTAAAATTTCTCTCAACTTCAAAAGAAAAATGTATAGACTGCCAAGTTTTTGCATCACTGAATTTTTTACCTCGTAATTCTTTTTATCTCAACATAGACTCAACTTTGTTTTCTGCCCAGATTTGTTGTGTGTTATTTCATTAAATTCATTAAATCAGTTTTATTACTAGAAACTTAATAACTTTAGGAAAAGTCTGAATATATGTTCTTTTAGTAGTTACCAAGCTCTTACTTTTGTGTCTTATTATTATCCACTATTCTTGGTCTTGACTTCTCTTTTGTCAAACCTACTAATAAGTGTGACAAGGAAACCCATATTTGCAGTACATATTTGTAATGTACATTTGACTCCAGCCATGGACTCAATGTGCCTGTGGAGGGGTTTCTCAAATTAGTCTGCTTTGCTACCACACTCAAAAAACATGCAGAAAGGTACATTGACCACAGTGAGTATGTGATACCTTAGTTTGTAAGCTCCACTGGAGCACAGATGTAAATGATATATAATCTCTGCAAAGGATAATGATAAGAATAGAAGTATAAATTAGAACTATGTTTCCCCAGTTTTAAAGATGGTATACAAGTAGTACCAGGGGAAATGCCTTGTTTTGCAGTAAGTAGTGCTGTGTTCTTGTTATTGGTTTAGGAAAAGCCAGATAAATGAGCCCCTGGAGTAAATGGTGGGAGAATAGGATAGGTCCTACATTCCGTACTCCAGTTAGTGTTTTCAGCTGCCCAGGGAGCTTCCTGATCAGGGTGCAAGTGAAGAGCAAATAAAAGAGCTGTTGGTTGGGGTTGGGGGACTCACAGAGAAGGTTGAGCCCCAAAGAAGGAACAAGCCATGAATAAGTTTGATGAACTGTTTGATGATCAACTGTGGTTTAATTTTGGAGGAGTTTTCCCCAAATAAACTTGTATTTTGCCTGAAGATGTGGTGTCCCTCTCTATGGTCCAGATCCTCTGCTACCCTGCCTACCATAGTGTACAGGCAGACAGCATGTCACAATATATACATGTATATATCAGGGATGGGCCAAGCTGATTGGGTGCCCTAGGCAAGCCGGTCTGCCATCTCGCCCCGGACACTGGTCCCTCCATTCCTCTTCGGTGAAACCACAAATGCACATCTCTCTAACCTGCCACTAACTCTCACCACCTGCAGTGAGTTCAAACTAATCTCTCCTATCACTATGCCTCCTATTCTCTCCTGCCAGTCACCTTACTGAAGGGGCCTACCTCAGGCTTCTTGGCCCCATACATTATCTGCTTCTTCATCTGTCAAAAGAGGATGCCTGTCACTACACTTAAAGGAACAGTAACACCAAAAAATGAAAGTGTATAAAAGTAACTAAAATATAATGTG
Organism: Xenopus tropicalis; assembly: GCF_000004195.4. Taxonomy (NCBI): domain Eukaryota; kingdom Metazoa; phylum Chordata; class Amphibia; order Anura; family Pipidae; genus Xenopus; species Xenopus tropicalis. The sequence goes on along the minus strand of NC_030681.2, from coordinate 124,172,550 downwards.
CTGCTGCCCTGCACTGGTAAAAGTTGTGTGTTTACTTCAGAAAGTCTACTATAATTTATATAAATAAGCTGCTGTGTAGCCATGGAGGCAGCCTTTCAAAGGAGAAAAGGCACAGGCACATAGCAGATAACAGATAAAACACTATTGTATTCTACAGAACTTATCTGTTATCTGCTATGTAACCTGTGCCTTTTCTCCTTTTTTCCAGCTTGAATGGCTGCCCCCGTGGCTACACAGCAGCTTATTATATAAATTATAGTAGTGTTACTGTAGCAAACACACCAGTTTTACCAGTGCAGGGCAACAGTGCATTATATTTTTATTACTTTAAAGCTATTTCATTTTTTGGAGTTACTGTTCGTTTAAAGCTCCTTTAAAGCCCCTACCCAACAGCGACACCTGATGGTTGAAACAGAACTCACAGAAAAAAAAAAAATCCCAGTCCTTATTTACTTACCGCACCACAAAAATCCCACTAATTAAAGGAACTTACACAAAAAGGTGCACTTCTAAAATGTTGCACTCAAAGCCACTGCCTTTCCCCTGCCTCCTGTTCTAAACTGAGCGCTGTTGCACCTATTGACCCAGGGGAGCCCTAAAGCTACAACCACTTCTGAACCAGGCGGTCACAAAGTTCCCACTGTGCTCTGCATCAATCGCCACAGTGCAGTTGTATCAAAAGAATAGGGTGCACACACCACTTGCATCAAACACATAGAAACTGTAGACATTAAGAAAAACTTTAGCTCAATTATGTGTCAATGTGCTATTGAGTTAATTATAACACATCACCCACAATTGTGTCATCTGCCCCTGGTGACCCCAATGTCACTGGATTCCTGGGAAAAATTGCAGCGAGTAAAAAAGCATGGCAAATAAACCCTGTCCAGACAAGTATTAGATTATGTTTGAGTTTTACCGGCTGCTTTATTTTCCTGTTTCTGCCTCTAAGGAAATAGCAAAGAAACCTCTTTACACCATACATTGTAATGTGCACCATCCATCATTCTGTATGGGAAAGGCACGCATTTATACAGCAGTTCATCTTTTTGTTGTTTTAAATTGAAAGTTTTTAGTTGCTGATTTTGCAAAACAAGTTTTGTACCTTGTCTACAATGTTGACTGAAGTTAGACGTATATTTTGGCAGAGCCGTGCTTCAGGTTGGCAGCTCAGGAAGGGTTACAGGGTTACAGTATACAGAGCTCCCGACTTGCTGTGGGGTCTATACAAACTCTCCTCTCCATCCTCCATGAATCAATGTACTGGCTCCAGTTCAGCTCGGTTCTGCTATAGTAGCATTTCCTGGGCTTCATCTCCGGAGCCGCTCACTGGAGCTTGAAAGGGAAAGTTTGATTTTACTTTTAGTGTGATGTAGACTTTGATATCCTGAGACCATTCACACGTCATCTTCCCTTTGTATTTTCTGTGGGTTTGTTTCAGTTATACTGTATGTATTTCTAGTCTAACTCTCTCCTTAAACAAATGCACACAGTTACCAACACAAAAACAGATCCACTTGTGAACAAACCAGCGCTAGATATACACACACATCTTAGTGCTCATGCAGGGGGGTCTGCCTGTGCTCTGTACCTTGCTTGGTAGGGGCAGGAGGGGCAGTGCCTATGTGGCCCCCTCTGAGTCTTCATGAATACAGCACTGCCTAATGCTGGAAGTACTGTATTCATGTAGCCCAGAGAACTCATGCTGAGCTAGCAGAAAGCCAGGGTACAAAGCGCAGATTACACTTAATTTTTGCACTTTGCCTTCAAAGTTTTAAAGGAGCCCTTTAGTACACAAGTAGTGGACAAACCTTTAGACAAGCCAGGGACAATTTAACACACAGCTCAGCATCAAGCATCCTGAAAATGGTCATATTCTTGCAGTTTTGAGCTTCTGTTCTCTGAGGTCAGCTGCCATGGTCTTTTCTACTACCCAGGGCTCTCCTGTATTTTTTAAATAACCTTACCAGGGTCAGAGAGTGCTTAGGGGCTTGGCCTATGGCCCAGCGAAAATCAGCATATCATTGCTTCATGGCAGCCGTTCAAACCACAGGTACAACCACCTAATAAGGGGTTAAAAGGTACTTAGGGGTTTGGCCTTGTGCCCATATAAAAAAATCATGCTTTTTAGACAGAATTAAAAATTATTGTAAGACTATATAAACATTAGTCTCAGTGCAATGTTGGTTATGCCAATGCATCCTGTCTATACACACTTCAAAAATACCTGAAAGTCCATAAGGGCAGACAGATACAAACCTGTCAATGCTGCTGACCATGGTGCAGTAAGAAGGCCATTGGTGGAGAAAACTTTGCATCACTAGGGACCCCCTAAATGTGGGCATTTGGTGTACCTTGTTGTGTAAAGCTGGGTGGTGCTGCATGGTTGATGGTGCCATCTTCTCTTATTTGTGATTGCTCCAGTTACCCCCTATACCATAAAAACATAGAGGAAAGTTCCTGATAAAACTGACTGACTGTAAATGAATGGAGTAGGGTCCTTGTGAACTCCATTTAGGCAGGGACTGATGTAAACAATGTACAATCACTGTAAAGTGCTGCAGAAATGTGGTAGTGCTATATTATAAATAAAGGATTAATACTATTTTTTAATTAGTTGAATAGCCCATTTTTCTATCACTACATTGTCATAATATTTTATAAAATCATTGTTATATGTTAGTATATATATATATTTATAGAAAGCAATTCATTGCCGTGAGTTGAAACTTTCACTGTAAACTAGATGCTATCTCCCCTTCTGTTTATAAGAAAGGGGACAGCTCCGCTGCTCTTGTACAACTCTGTGGCGCAGTCTATAAATAGTTTACGCAACCAATAGCAGCCAGACAAGGAATAGAGATTCTATCAATTTTAAAACAAACCTTAAATGGCGATAACAGCAATACTGTATGGAAAAGTTTCATAGAATGTTTCTCGTCTGATGTTGTCCAGATTCAGTGCGCAGTCCAGCAGCATTTTGGTCTCTACTAGTTCCAAACACAAAGATGTATAAAGTAACTATGAGTGTGGCATGAAATGTATTTTTAAATGCCAAATGGATTGCTAATATTATCATTTTCCCTGGATAGAGGCCATCACTTCTTTCTTCTCTCACTGTTGTCCATTATACGATAACCTGGGAATATTCATGGGACCTTGAAAAGATACTGGCAAAGAATTATTGAGTGAGCTTTATCTGCTACCCCTCCATTTACATATTACAAGGTAAGGCCCATTCAAAGGGACAAAAAATGATGTTGATGTTACTTGCCATTGTCAATCACTGCCTGCAGTCAGCAACTTATTCTGGAATTCAGTGCCTAGTCGGCAGGGTGCCCTAGGCAACCTCACTAGCCACCTTGACCCCCGCAGGCACAAATGTTCATTCAAGGCCACAGTCATGACATGATGGAGTAAAGCAATCGATAAATGGGTAAGGGCTTGGGCTAGGGATAGGTGACAGAAGAGGATACGTGCCTAGCACCCCCCACCTTTGCCCCCTAGGTATGTGCCTCTCCTGCTTTTTATTTCAGTATTTGTCCCTGACTACTATGCACTTACTAGTACCACTATATAGCACAGCCCTAAATCTAATGGAACACAGAGTACATTTGGAAGGTTTGCTACACCAAAGATAAACTGTCAGAGTTCCTTTAATTGCCTATGGGAACAATCACACCGGGGCACAGGTGAATTTTTTTGTTTGGTGTGGTTACCATCAGATTTCCACTGGATAACTTATAATTATATAGTAAATATTGTACCCCCCTGTAAACTATAAGGATATTATAAGCCACTGAGGAGTTCCATAACCATACAGAGACACAAGGGCTTTTCATGGAATTCTGAGGTGATTTATGGGAAAATCAAGACTGCCCATTAACTGCATTCTTGCCCGAGTCTGCAGCTTTTATCGTCCTGTCTATGACCACATTTCATGCCTTTACAGTCCTTCACCCACACTTGGCCAATATAGGGATTGTCTTGTGGACAAAGGGTGTATTATTTAAATAGTGTCTATTCCGGGGCCCTCCACCGGCAATGCTAAATCATACACTTTGCTAAATCATACACTTCAATCTACTTGGTTAACTCCATTGAATGCTATGGTATGCAACTAAGCTTCATAGCTTATTATAACTCAAGCTATTGTGTTTAAACATGGTGTGCAAAAAAGCAGCACAGAAAAGTGTATTTCTGGCAAAATGATCTAGAAATATATATTCCCACAAAAGAACTGAATGAAGCCTTTGTTTCCTTCTTTAAATTTAACAGAACTGTAAACTTCTTAGAAACAATACTATTTTGGACAACTCTAAAAAATGGCACTAAAACTGATAAAATAACTCTGCCTAGCTCCAGGAAGAAGTATTATTTGGCTGGATATAAATGAAACAGGAATGGCAGTTTTTCACTATCATCTATCAATCTATCAATCTATCTATCTATCTATTATCTATCTGTCTGTCTGTCTGTCTGTCTATCTATCTATCTATCTATCTATCTATCTATCATCTATCTATCTATCTATCTATCTATTATCTATCTGTCTGTCTGTCTGTCTGTCTGTCTGTCTATCTATCTATCTATCTATCTATCTATCTATCTATCTATCTATCTATCTATGTAGCTAGCTATCTATCTATCTATCTGTCTGTCTGTCTGTCTGTCTGTCTGTCTGTCTGTCTGTCTATCTATCTATCTATCTATGTAGCTATCTATCTATCTATCTATCTATCTATCTATCTATCTAGCTATCTATCTTTAGGATAAAGGCTCTTCTGAAGACAAGTTATTGTGTTGGAACTTAAGCAACAGGGTTTACTATAGACACTTGGCAGAGTACATGAAAAATCTCTCTCCCATTTATGATAATCCATCACGTGCCAAAGACAGTTATGCTTCAAGCTGGTCAAAGATATTAGCATTCAAAAATATATGGGCTCTCGTGTTAATAAAATAGCACCTTTAATAATGAATTCTTTGGCACCCGGAGGATTTCACAGAGAAGCAGCTCTACAGTAGATAAATTATTGATACCAGTGATTAGGATGAAGCCTTGGCTCGCCGACAGATTACTTTTTATTTTAATTTTTTGTTCCATGTCTTCCCGTCACCAAGCTCCTCAGAGTGCATTGTGAACTTGGAAAGCATCTGAGTAAAAAGCTATAGGTGGGGTATCTGTTCTGCAGTACTGGTAATCTGCCTATTTAACATTCAGTATTAAAAAAAGCATTAGATGTTATGTTCTTATGTAACAGCACATGTGCCACAGACATTATATGATATTCAGTATATAAATATAGCAAATTGCTTGCATTTAACTGAAATGTGGATTAATAGCAGTTGCTTTTTTTGCAGGTGTAGCATTGATTACAGAACTGTGTTTTTTTATTTAATATTAAGGTAAATAATAATCACAATACAATTTTCTAATATGATAAATTAAATCTCAAATGGGTGGTTCAGTCACGGGGGGTTGTTAAAATGTTAGGCCCCACCCAGTGATACCTGATTCCTCGGCCGCTGCTCCTGTTAGCAGAAAACTGCACCGGCCTGGGGTACCTGTGAGCGAGTGATGCTCTTCCTTCTTTGCACCGCTTGCTCATGTACTGAGTGCAAAGCTTTAACAGGATTGCAAAGAAAGAAGATGGAAGGAAGAGGAATGCTCACTCGCAGGTACCCCGGGCCGATGCCGTTTTCTGCTAACAAAACCACTGGCTCAGGGAATCAGGTAAGTGAGTACAATCACTGGGAGGTGCCTGACATTTGGCACCTAATAATTTAACTTTTTCAAAAACGATTCCCTTTTTCTCTGTGATAATAAAACAGTATCTTGTACTTGATCCCAACTAAGATATAATTAATTAACTAAATATTAATTAATAGTTAAATTCGTTTTTAGTATACTTAAGGCAGTGATCCCCAACCAGTGGCTCGGGAGCAAAATGTTGCTCACCACCCCCGTTGCTCCCAGTGGCCGCAGAGTAGGTGTTTATTTTTGAATTTCAGACTTGGAGGCAAGTTTTGGAAGCCCAGAGACACAACTTTACTCCAAGCAGAGCCTCCTGCAGGCCACATGGGGCTACCAAATAGCCAATCACAGTCATTATTTGGCTTCCCCAAAGAACTTTTTTCACACTTTTTACATATGCGTGTGGCTCAAAAGTAATAAAGGTTGGGGATCCCTGACTTAAACAATAACACAAGAAAAAGGGAAAGTTGTGCTCAACCCCTAAATTGTAAACCATTAGGCGGGGGTGCAATGAGGCTGTGACCACAAAATACATAGAAACAACCGCAAAAAATCCTCTGCACTCACCCATTATCAATATGTAGAAATAGGACATTAGGACATTCTGTGCATTCAGCTACTAAGAAATGCCTTCCCTCCCCACCCCAAAAAGAGGGATTGTTTGTCTGTACATTGCAATATACTTCAAGCTGGCCAACTACGTCAAAGTCATCCCTTCTGGCCAGTCCTACACTGACCTATATAAGTAATTTAAGATTAGTACTGAGCAAAGGGACTAAGTTTTACCTGCAACATTCTTGCTTTCAAGGTTAAAACTCCCATATGGTTGCCCTTTTATTAGCTCCATTGGGATCACCTGACTGTAGCTGGGAATCCCTGACTTAAGGTATGGAGATCCAAATTACAGAAAGATCCCTTATATGGAAAGCCTCAGGTCGAAAGCATTCTGGATAACAGGTCCCATACCTGTATAATAAGTTTCTCATCTAAACCATTGTCCTAGTGCTCTCTGCACTGCTCATTTTTTTTCTTTTTTGTTGCATTTTTTTCTTATGTCATCACTAACAAACCTATATTTTGATAGCTAAGGTTGTTTTTTTTGGAAATAAACAGCATTTAAGCCTTACCACATTTATCCTCAAAATCCCAAAAAATTAAATTACTGAGAACGTTGATTTAACTTGTCATGAAATACTGACAATTTTTCTGGCTTACAACCCAGTAACTTTAGGCACTTTCTGTTCAGTGTAAGAGGTCATGGTCCTTAGTACTGCTCCTGGCAGCCTTCCGAGAATATCCTTTATTTTTATAGTATAGAAATCATGATTATTTTACACACTGCTTCTCAAGCAGAAAGTTATAATTCCATCTTTAATGACTAGATTGAAATGAGCAGTTATAATAAAAAATGGACTTGGGAACAGAAGGGTTTGTGACACTGGACATTAAAACAGGTGAAAACTGACTTTGGTAAGAAATGATCTGCAAGGGATGGAACAGGTATGGGACCCGTTATCTAGAAAGCTCAGAATTATACAAAGACTGCATTTGATCGAATAATTCAAATTTTTAAAAATGATTTCCTTTTCCCTGTAATAATAAAACAGTGCCTTGCATTTGACCCTTACTAAGATATAATTAATCCTATCTGGATAAACCATTTAAAAATGTTTTCTTATAGAACTGAATCTGGCCCATTGTTTGAAGAATTTCTAGGACAGCAAATATGTTTTCACCACAAATCTCACCCTAATTGACCTTCAAGCTGGGCTTTCGGTGATATCTGGGATTTACTGTGTTGCAAAACAGCTTAAAATCAGAATCTGACAATTCTCCAGCTAAAACTTGTCAAAATCATGTAGAAGGCAATGGCAGATGTCCCTTCTCTTCCATGGAGGAACCTTTTTTGCTTTGAAACTAGAGGTTTTTGGATTTTTGACGCTGGTTTTTTGTTTGACAATTTGAAAAAGCAGAGGCCCACTAGTTACGCTACTGATCTAGACCTGCATATAATCTACTGCATATATAAGGCATATATATATATATTCTTGAATATTATGCAATCTGCTTGATAAATATGTGTACTATATAACAATAGTGATGAGCGTTTTTTTCGCTAGGCATGGATTCGCAGTGAATTTCTGCATTTCGCCATTGGCGAATTGTTTCACGCAACTTCAGTGAAAATTCGCTGCGGAAAAACTCGTTGCGCCGTTTCTTTTTATGTCGTGCGTCAAATTGGGCGCGGTCGTGGCAAAATGGGCGTGCGCGACAAAAAAATAGCGGTGGCGACAAAAAAATAGCAGTGGCGACAAAAAAATAGCCGCAGGCGACAAAAAAAAAAGTGTGACAAATGCGTTTCGCGAATTTCTGCATTTCGCCATTGGCGAATTGTTTCGCGCAACTTCAGTGAAAATTTGCTGTGTGAGCAACAAAAAAATACCCGTAGCGACAAAAAAATAGCAGTGGCGACAAAAATATAGCCGCGGATGACAAATGCGTTTCGCAATTTTTTCACCGTTTTGCGAATTTTCTTGCCGTTTCACGAATTTTATGGCGAAATGGGACAGATTCGCTCATCACTATTTAACAAATGTAATTTTTAATTCCTCAAACTCCAAACTCTCTATTCTCTATGCTCATTATACCATTTGCTTTACTGCATCAGTGTATTCACATACAACAGAGAATCGGAAAGACAGGAATAAAGTGAATAAGTTATAAGATATTCTTAATGCATAAACTATTTATGATCAGTACGGCCTTCACCCCCCTACCACCATCCCTTTTATGTCTCCTGTAGCTGTTTATCTGTATGATTCAATCAACAAAAGAAATGTCTATAAGAACAAGCAAATAAATATAAAAAGGCTGCCCTGAAAAAAAGCTATTGTATTTCACAGCTGGCTTTGTGAGCCTGTCGGAGCTCTGCTGCAGACATACACAAAAGACTTTCTTGGATATTGTTGGAGCCACCTACCTAAAGCAAGGAAATGTGATCTTCTTTCCTTCAATGTGGTTGAAATTTGGTTGAACTGGAAAATAGATTTATTTTTTTTTCAGTTCTTTCATTCTTTTGCTTAGTCGCCAGGTACACGGCATGTGGTCTGTTCTGCAGGTTCAAACAAACATTCAGGCATTTAAGTGACTGAACAGCTTATTTGATAATTTTGTTTTACTAAAAAGAATGGCTGTTTTTTTGGAAATGTTCAAGAATGGCCGAGGCTGACAGACAAAAAATTGAGTGTAAAGCAGGGAAAATGTTAATGTTGCCATCCGCAAGTCTGTGTTTTGTTACCATGCAAGTTGTTTTACTTTATGACTGACATCAAGCTTCCTATTGTGCGAGTCTCCGCCTGCCCTTATTGATATGTTCATGATTACGCCAGATGTATCCCTAACTGCTCAACTTCTGAGCTGCCTCTTCTCTAGTGCTAAATTGTCTTCTAAATACCCTTATTTGGTGCAACAAGCTGATGGAAATAATGCATTCAGTAACCCACAGATGTAATGCCATGCATCCCTGTGCCACCTTCAGAAGGGAGCTTCATAAGCATAGGAAATGTTCCAAGTTTCAGGACAAGGTTTACTCTAACATGCAAGTTACATTTATTACAAATCTTCGTTTTGCTGGTATTGAGTAATAGGAGGCAGGGACCAAGGCAATGCAAAATAGTCAGGCCCCCAAGCTATTGTAAAAAAGTAAGTCCAAGCTATAGTCCTCCAGCTATTGTTTAGGTACAGCTCCCAGTTACCATGATGAGGATGATGCAGTTGTTCTGGGGATAAGAATCACTAGGCCCTATACACTAAAAGGCCAAAAGGATCTAGACACCTTTCTGTCCAGTGTCTTATTCAAAAACCAAAGGTATTAATATGAAGTTGCTACTCTTCGCTGCTAAAATAACACTTGTCCCCTACTATTTTGCAAAGCTTTTCCATTAGATACTGGAATATTGTTGAAAGGATTTGCTGCCGTTCAAGCATAAGAGGTGTGAAACTGATGTAGGGCAATTTGTCATGAATTAGTTGCATGACTGGCCAGTAAATATTGGAGACTATACATGTTTCAAAGAAACTGGGTAGATTTATGCCCTTTGAGTAAAGCACTTTTCTTCATATGCAGAACTGGCAGCACAGATGAACAGTCCATGCTTAGGACATGGGCATCTTCAAACAGCCTTTGCTTGCACATTATGAATTAAAGAGAGTTAGGTGACACAAGGCACGTAATTACATCTTAAAGCAAGTAGGAGCAACAGGCAATCATAGCTCATCTGCACTAGAACCAGATACAAAAGTGTCATATTGTGCCAATTGCTACACACAAAGCTTGCCCCTGGTAATAATAAATAAACACTTGAGTCCTTTTGCAATCATTTTTGTAGTATGGTCCTAATAGCTAATTCAAGGGCAAAGACGAAATGTAGAATCGTGTTAGCACTAATGCTCTTTTAAGACGGATGTTGGGGCCATCTTTTAGAAAGAAATATGAGGCATTTTAACTCTTAATTGTTAGCAAAAAACAACACTGGTCTGCTTGAGTCAGAAAAGAGTAATATTATGTTTACTTACTGTTTAACACCCAAAAGAAAGCAGTAAAATATAACTGAAACTAAAGAACTGCTAGAATGGCTAGAACTGTCTCTCAATGTAATTTCATGACAATGGTATATAAATGCAACAGAAGAAGAGTCAGAGACAGACAACCCTTGACACTCTTTATACTCCCCAGGTTCTGTCTTGCTCCAAAGGATCCCATATGTCAGAAAAAGAATAAAAAGTCAAAAACTGAAGGGTGGTCGTCACAGGAAAATAAGAAAAGGAAGCACTTTTCATGGAAAAAAAAATCTACAGACTTACAGATAGCTCACAAGCAGATGTGAAAGCAGCTGACAATACAACATCTATAATTCTTGCGACTTGCTTAAAAAAAATATCCTAAAGGCATGAAATAAAAATGGTTTGTAGGGATTTGAAACAGGAAAAACAATAATCAGGCTAGAAGGGCTGCAGACACATTTGTCTGATGGTTTGGGTACTGTAGTTTCAACCTGGTCTGTCCTCCCAAACAGCTGCTATATTGGTCTGAAACTCTACTACCTTACAGAATGCCACATTTTCAAGTCTCTATGAGTGCTGGTTGCCATTAGTAAGTGGCATAAATAGATATTACAGGACCCCGCAGCAAATTTAATTTAGGGCCCCAAAACATTGATAAGTTGACCTATTCTACCAAGATAAAGTGAATTTGCTCTTTAATTTGGGCCCCTGCCTTTAGTTTTTCCTGTGGCAGGTAACACATTTCAATAATAGTTTAACACAGTGTTTGAATTTTAGCATTAATCCATGCAAACATTTGTTCAAATTCAATGTTGATGACCCAAAGGGTCAGTTGCTACTGCTGTTCAACAAGTCCTTGTTCTGTAACCTGTGCAACACAGGATTCTTCCTTGGCCCAGGGTTCTGTGACTAATTTCTGTCCCCAGGTTATGTAAGAGAGGGAGCACATGGCTCATCCTCTTTGGTCCCCACCTAGTACCAGAGGCAGATGTGCTAGGAGCCTGGAGTATAGGGCCCCAGTTACAAGTGTTGAGACCTAAGCAGCACAACACCATAGCGAAGCTGGGGAATGAGGCAAAGGCAGTGCACAGCAGCTTCTTTTATTGCACTCTTATAATTGTTAGACAGACCAGCATACAAGAGCAGCATCCACTCCACCAAGGAATGGTAAAGACCGCAGTGTGGAAAGGGACCCAGGCTATTTTGCTTGTGAGAGGCTTTCACTGGAAGGGATCTATTTCACTAAGGTGTCTCTCAATTGGTTACGTATGTATGTATAACTTTATTTATAAAGCGCCACAAGGGTACGCAGCGCTGTACAATCAATCAAAATTACACACAGGGAGGACAAGTGATATAATAAATACAATATATATATATATATATATATAAATGCACAGGGAATAAGTGCCATGTTGTATGAGACACAGTAGGAAGTGTCTTACTTAAACTTTAATATCCCACTTTTAATTTGCCTCACCATTTGCTGTACTCTGGGAAGCACTTCATTTTGTTATTGTTGTGTTCAATAATCAATCTTTCTGGTGCCTAGTGCCTTTCCTCCAACAGCTTGCAAGGGCCCAGCTAAGAGAGAAGGCCACAATGTAACAGGGTTCTACTGGTCAGAAGTTATAGTTAGATAAGGGAAATAATTTCCTTTTCCTTCTACCCATTACATCGATGAAAAAAAGAAATACCTAAGTACAGAGTTTAATTTGTCCTTATACAATGCTATATATATACTGTATATATATATATATATATATATATATATATATATGTTTACTGTATACCTGCTTACTGAACTGAATGGGAAAAAATCGGATTGGAAATTTTGCTACTTTTTCGTATTGAACGATCATGAATGGCGGAAAAAACTTTCTGACTTTGCATGATTTTGGAAGCCTTCCATAGGAGTAAATGGCACTCTGCAGCTCCAACCTGGCCCAAGGAAAGTCTCCCATAGGGCTCAATGGCACTCTGCAGCTCCAACCTGGCCCAAGGAAAGTCTCCCATAGGGCTCAATGGCACACTGCAGCTCCAACCCGGCCCAAGGAAAGTCTCCCATAGGACTCAATGGCACTCTGCAGCTCCAACCTGGCCCAAGGAAAGTCTCCCATAGGGCTCAATGGCACTCTGCAGCTCCAACCTGGCCCAAGGAAAGTCTCCCATAGGGCTCAATGGCACTCTGCAGCTCCAACCCGGCCCAAGGAAAGTCTCCCATAGGGCTCAATGGCACTCTGCAGCTCCAACCTGGCCCAAGGAAAGTCTCCCATAGGGCTCAATGGCACTCTGCAGCTCCAACCCGGCCCAAGGAAAGTCTCCCATAGGGCTCAATGGCACTCTGCAGCTCCAACCCGGCCCAAGGAAAGTCTCCCATAGGGCTCAATGGCACTCTGCAGCTCCAACCTGGCCCAAGGAAAGTCTCCCATAGGGCTCAATGGCACTCTGCAGCTCCAACCCGGCCCAAGGAAAGTCTCCCATAGGGCTCAATGGCACTCTGCAGCTCCAACCTGGCCCAAGGAAAGTCTCCCATAGGGCTCAATGGCACTCTGCAGCTCCAACCCGGCCCAAGGAAAGTCTCCCATAGGGCTCAATGGCACTCTGCAGCTCCAACCTGGCCCAAGGAAAGTCACGATACGGAAGCTTGAATGAATCCAAAACTTTCGTACTCGGCACAACAATACGATTTTTTGCGATGGTGACGAAAAAGTCGCAGAAAATATACGACAAATTCGCGACGGCAACGTAAAAGTCGCAAAAATATCGATCATTATGAAAAAAACGCATTCGGACGCTTTCAGTCCGTTCGTGGATTAGTGAATGTGCCCCTATGTGTAGTTAATTTAGAAATATGTAAAACTGAATAAAATCCTGTTCCTTAACCTGTGTTTAACAAAGGCATTGCTTTGGGAACCGAGGCCTGAGTACTGAATAGAACCTGACATTTACATTGTGCCCTTACCTCTGAGCCTGCTTAAATTCTCCTTTATTTAAGTCCCCACTTTTTGCCATAGAAACAATACTTCTCACTATCACAGCAATTAGTTGCCGCTCACAAATAAAAATACAGAGAACACTGAGTACTTACCTCCATAATAACACTTCATGTAGGAGTCAAAACTCCCACCAGGAAAATTAGCTACAAAGAAACTTGCAGCATTTCATGATTGATCTACAGTCATAGTCATTTTGTATTATTTTTAAAGCAAATGGAAGTCTTTGTTAAATAGTAAAAATTGAGGCACTGCAGCAAACCCACTTCAGCTCTATATTTTTCTTGACAAGGAGCTAAAGAAGCAAATATGTAATTTTTACTCAAAATACCTTTGAATTCAAAAGGACGAAAATGCTAAAATAAGGTTGCTTAAATAGTAAGAGCTGTACATAATTTGTAAGAGAAAAAATCTAAAAATGTAAACGCAATCATTTATTTAGTGACATCCTTTGTTTACCAATATTAATAGGCTAAATTTACCCACACTGAAATCTGACACAAAGAACACAATAGCATTTTTAAACCAAAAATATATTATGCCTAAAGGTGTACTTTTTAATATTAGTTGCTGTTCTGTTTGTTTTCTCTTTCATGAGATTTCAGAAAATTGAGAATCTCCTTGTCACGTTCTCTGTCCCCATTGTGATGATGTCATGTTTAGCCTCTCCAATCATACGCATCAGAGTATTCCCCATTCATTCACTGCAGCTCTTAGCTACGGCAGGCCCCATTGTCATAGCTAAGGATCAGTCATTTTTTGTTGTTGCCTGATTTGTGGCAAATTTGTGTTTTCCCATGTGTCTTGCTTCACTGGCAAAAAATCTGAAACACCCATTGACTGCAATACATTTGAAGTGAGAAAATTGACTCCAATGAATTTGGTGCAAGAAAAAAACTCTCATTGACTCCACTGCATTTGGTATTTGGTCCGAGAGATAAATGCCCATTGAGCGCTTTGTATTTGACATTTGGTGCAACGAAAAATACCCACTGACTCCAATACTTTTGTTTCAAGACAAATCGCCCGTTGACTCCAATGCCTTTGGCACAAGAAAAAAATACCCCTTAACTCCAGTGAATTTGGCATGAAAAAAACATTTGAAAAATATTTCAGCAAATCGAGACAGAGCAATGTCGCTAATCAATAGCACATGGGAAATGGGTATATAAGGGTAGGGGCAGAAAGATTGCCTTAGATGCGTCTAGTTAAAATGCCTCTTTGCCTATGGTTACAATATACAAATATATATAAATATATATAACACAGTGTGTTATGATGTCATAATAGAAAAAAGCTAAAAAACAACATCTCCTATACAAACAAGAATATTATCACCAATAAGGATATAGGCCAAGCAAAGACAAATCATGGTCTAGAAATGTAATTAAAAAAAATGTCAGGCAGAATAATCCATCAAAAGTCGTTTTTTACAGTAAACACCTTTAATAAATAAGCATGAATCTTACTTTGCTGATGCGATTCCAACCTTCCTGCTGATATTTTTTAAACCAAATTAAGAACTCTTCATGCCTCAAAGCAGCAGCACCATTACAATAAATACAATGGCTCCCTCAGGTGGGATATTTAGCTAGAAAATGATTTTTACATTATATTTATTATTAACAATGAATTTACTAATAATACATTTATAAGTAGGGCATGTCAAAAAACTGACGTTACATCTCTCCCACTATACAATTTCCTGTGTTGCTTCAAATAACGTCTCTCTGGGTGGCGATAAAAACTGGCGACACATTTTGTCTATGTTTAGCAACAATTCTGGCAATAATCTTTAGTAAAGCTTATGAGACGATTTATGTAGCATGAACGTGATAATAAGCAATAATATAAAGCTATAATATAAACGTGTGCCAGAAAATCTGCAATGACAGAAGTGCTCGCACTTTAGTAAACCTGCTGGTTTTTTTTTGTTGTTGTATTTTTAGTGGAAGTCATTATTGCAGTCACCTTAATATGTCAGTGTATTGACAGCAAATACTTTTAGTCCATAAGGTGATATAATCAGAGGTATAGAGCAAACTAGAGTTCTTCAATAAATAACCAAGACCAATTGAAGATTGTCTATCACTGTCTGCATCACAAAAAAATTCAATTTAAATGGGAAATACCCCTTTGAATTACTCTCCATCAACAACCGACCAACGGCAGCCATCAATGGGTGAGGAGCATTAAAGGTGCCGAGACCAATACATTTCAACCCATGGCAAGGATACAAATTATAGCCTCCTAGCTGTGACATAACTATCATCTTAAACCCAATTATACAATGATAGGTTGTAAAATATATGTTTTAGAATAAAATGCTTTATGAAGTTACCAACCCAAATTTCAGTCTTTACACATTATGGGGTTATGTAATAAAAGGAACTAAGTTTGCCCAGGAGCAGTAACCCATAGCAACCAATCAGCAGGTTAAATTTACTGGTCACGTATTTGAAAGCAATCATTTTATTGGTTGCTATGGATTACTGCTACTGGGCAAATGTAGTGCCTTTTAATTCATATTATCTCTCAGTTAGGTATATTGTATGTTTATTATTGCATAAATAAAAAAGAATCCTACATATGAATGTACCCTCATGATTTCACTTGTTTTTACTGCTGATCAAATCAGTAGCACTCCATTCATACTTCATGAGCCAAAATTGTTTGTGCTTGACATACTAGGTAAGATTGTGTCTTTCTATGCACATTAATAAGGGAGTGATACATTTTTATGTTCAATAGAGCTGTGGTTGACCTTCATCTGCAAAAGGACCAACGCAGTTTTCTTTGATGAGCAAATCTCTTGTTTCGCTTAGGCAAAAATATGTGAAACCACAGAAAAATTCACAAAAGGCATTAAAGTCAATGGGTGTTTTGTCATGGTGACTTTTTTATGCAGAATACATTGGAGTCTATGGTCCATTTTTTGCACCAAATACATTGGGGTCTATGGGCTTGGCATGACTCCATGCACGGCTACAAATTTCACTTATCACTATTCCTGTGGAATATCATTTGGTTGAAGGTTACAGTAGGTGTCCCTCTATTCCTCTATATAGTATAGTATAGTAAAGGTTAGTATAGGTTAGAAAAAGTACTAAATAAAAATGAGCACTCTAATGGCTAATTTAGATTTTTATTGTCACAGTGAATTATTATGTACTTAGTATAAAGCAGTTGTATGTATGTATGTATAACTTTATTTATAAAGCGCCACAAGGGTACGCAGCGCTGTACAATCTTACAGAATACAAAATTACACACAGGGAGGATGAGTGATATAATAAATAAATACAATAAATACAATAAATATATATATATATATAAGTGCCATGTGGTATGAGACACAGTAGGAAGGAGGTCCCTGCCCCGTAGAGCTTACAATCTGAGTAAGTTTAAGAAATCCACCATGTTTTCTATGTTTCTTAACAAAAAGTGCCTAAATATTGAAGCTAAAATGCAATACTTTAATATAGGAATGAAATTTTGTCCCCTCACCGCCTTCGTCAGATGAAAGGCAGCTTCACAGGTCTTCCAATGATGAATTTAAACTCTGATAAGTGCAGTAATGTAAAATACCCCTAACAGTAGCGAGAAAGCGCCATTTCGTGTTTGCACATTGTTAGTTAATGTTCTGCTGGCATTTAGAGACTGATGTAAAACTGCCAGACTTGGCAGATCATTTAAAAGCTTACAGGATTATCAAACCAGTCATTTAAATTGACATTTTCACTACCTAAATATTTGTCTATGAAATGGGATGTATGGTACAGGATCTGGCCCTGCAACAGGTTCTTCATGCTCTGGAAACACCACTGTTTCCCCATAAACCTGTCAAGCCTCCTTTTAATGAAACATATATAAAACGAGATGATGTTTGCCACATCTCAGCATGCTAATTCACTTTGGCGTTTTCCTGTCGAGTTCCCCTATTAGCACTTTAATAAGATCGTCTTTTTAGAAACAGGGCAGAAAGTTTGCTCAAGGAACCCCAACCAGGAATGTAAGAAGGTGTTTAATTTCCAGGTATTCTATCCATTTGTATAAACATAGAAATATGGCCTATTTCATGCAGAATTATGCCCTAGCAATGACTTGTATTAACCACGCTACTTCTCAGGTTCCACTGGTGGTTAAACTGCGGTGGTGACCAAAGTTGCTCCTTGGAGCTGTATTTTTAATCATTATCCTAAGTTACATTTTTTCCCATAAAGAAATATAATATATTTTAAAAATAACACCTTCTGTTTCATTCTTACAAAAATAGAGGTTTTTGAAAAAAAAAAAATAGGAACTGAGAAACTTAGCACATTCATTACTAAACTAATGGACTTCTACTGCTTCTGGTGAAAATAGTTAAAGTTAAATAGGTCAGATCTAAATATAGTTGCTGTTGCATGGAGAAGAAAACCAGTAACAAACAGTGTGGTCTCAGTAGGGCAAAGTATACTAACCTTTACCAACTGGAATCCCCCACTTGTACACCTGGAGGGGGAGAGTGACCGCACACGTTGGATACACCCCAGGTTCCATATATTCACTGTTATCTTAATTTTTATTATGTCCTCAAGCAGGCATGTTTTTTTCGCCCATAAAATTCACCCATTTTTTTCTGGTGTTTCTGGTAGCTTTTGTGGAAAAATGTTGGTGTTTCTGGTAGTCTATGTGGAACAATTCTCAGAATGGCAAAAGTTCTATGAAATTTAGCAAAATGCAAGGTATCTGCATTTTTCCTGGCACAAAACGTGTTGTTTTTATTTGTTCAGGTGAAACAATATGCATGGTAAAATTCAAATAATGACCATGATTTTTTAGGCGTGAAAAAAACCTTTTTGTTTCAGTAAAACACAAAGAATGGCGAAATTCTAGCATGGATTTGTAAAAATGTGTGCCACTGGGAAACTGTCCCAAAGAAAACAGTTTGCTCATTGCTATTTGTGCCACAAATGGTATTGCAGGGGCTAATTGCTGTATATTAAACACCCCAGTGTGTCCTGTTATATATTGTGCTTCATTCCTTTACATGCAAAAGAGATCCTGGTGTAATTATCCTGAATGCTTGAAACTTGGGGTTTTGCAGATAAAGGTGGGCCTTCTGTAATTTGGAACACTATGCCTTAAAGCTGCAAACCTTACAAAACATAATTTTTGTCCTATATGGGAAGTGACAATAGCATAGTTCAGAGCTTGCTGGATAACAGGTATGCAAATAATAGATCCTATACTTGTAGCTTGTGATGAAAACAATAGCCCCATCATGCTTCACTGAAAAATTAGCAAAACCCCAGAAAAATTTGAGAAATGCCAATTTGAGATTTTTCTTGTGCCAATGCTTTGGAGTCCATTTTGTTCCTGGCTTTTTTTTGCCAAATGTACTGGATAGGTGTTTTTATTCTTTCATATTTTTCTCCAGCATGCCAAAATTCAAGCTCAGATTCACATAAAATGTTACCACATATGAATTTCACTGTAAATCTATATAAAGAAAAAAATGTGCCCAGTGTTACCTATTTTCATATTGCCTTTATGATATGTTTGGCCACATGCTGTGATTTCACTACAGTCCATATGGTGGGCAACTGTATTGTGTTCAGTCCTGGCATCTGACATAAACATCCCCTAGGAAATATCAGTGAGGAATCATCACCTTGAGTAAGACAATGGTTGTTTGGACCCATTGTAGGAACCCATTGGGATCATAACCTGGGGTTTTTTGGATAAGGGTTCTTTCCATACCTTAAGTCAACTAAAAAATAATTTAAACATTAATTAAAGCCAATAGGATTGTTTTGAAAGGATTAATTCTATCTTAGCTGGGATCAAGTACAAGTATGGGATCTGTTATCCAGAAACCCATTATCCAGAAAGTTTAGAATTACGGAAAGGCCATCTCCCATAGACTCCATTATAAGCAAATAATTTTGATTTTTAAAAATTATTCGCTTTTTCTCTGTAATAATAAAGCAGAACCTTGTACTTGATCCCAACTAAAATGTAAGTACCTTTGGAGGCAAAACAATCCTATTGGGTTTAATAATGTTTAAATGATTTTTCAGTGGACTTAAGGTATGGAGATCCAAATTACAGAAAGACCCCTTATCCGGAAAACCCCAGGTCCTGAGCATTCTGGACAATGGGTCCCATACCTGTACATGGTACTCTTTTATTACTACTAAGAAAAAAGAACAAATTATTAAAAATTTTAATTATTAGATTAAAATGGAGTCTGTGGGAGATGGCCTTCCCATAATTTGGAGCTTTCGGCTTAATGAGTTTCTGAATAATGGATACCATACCTGTATTTGAAATTGTGTTTTTTCTAACATATCTAGAACATTGTGGTGAAAACCGCAATCATGAAGGTATTAACAAATTGGTAATCTCTTAAGAATAAAAAAAGATACTGTACAATAAATGACTTCAATTATTTTGGTGAAAAGCTCTTGAATTATTAATATTTTTACTCTTTCTACAAACCTATAGAGCAGCGTAAATGCGGAACGCATAATGCTCGTATGCATTCTACCGTTTGCCATGGTTTTAAAAACGAATTCTAAACCATATTAAACTCACCAATCTTTCTGCCTGTTGAAAGCTTAGGCAACGTTCTCTGTTCTGAACATGTGGCTTTAGTTAATATTTTATCTAAAATGTTTAACTCTCCTTTGAGCTTTGCATTCTTTTTTGGAAGAAAACACATAACAATCCTTCTTTGTTTCATGCTAAGGAGGAGAAGGTTCCTGCATGACTCACAAGGTCTTAGGAAGCCTTAGATGCTGACCTGGTAGCACTTCATTTTCAGAAGGTCAAAGCGAGCTTCATGTCTACAGCGACAAATCATATTCTTCGTCATACTTGTTAAAAAACTTGGGCAAGTACAATGTTAACTCTTTGGATTTAAGCTAGTTAGACATCAGGCTGGAAAGAAATATATAATTCTTTCATTGTGTTTTAAAATTGCATGCAGGGTGGAAAAGGAGAACAGAAATATTAGTGGGGTGCAATTTGTGACCCCCCCCCATCAACTGACTCCCAAAAAAACTGTGAATGTGAAAAAAGCATTAAGCCATAAAAACCCTAAAGCAGTGATCCCCAACCAGTGGCTCAGGGGCAACATGTTGCTCACCAACCCCTTGGATGTTGCTCTCAGTGCCCCCAAACCAGGGAGTTATTTTTGAATTCACAGAATTTACTACTAAATAAAACCTCCTGAAGCTGATAGTGTGCATAGAGGCTGCCTAATAGCCAATCTTAGCCCTTATTTTGCACATCCATGAACTTTTATGGTGCTTGTGTTGCTCTCCAAGTCTTTTTACATTTGACTGTGGCTCATGAGTAAGAAAGGTTGGGGATCCCTAAGGTATAGGATCCATTATTTGTAAACCTATGATCTAGAAAGGTGTTGATTATGGGAAGGCCATCTCCCATAGACTCCATATTAATCAAATAATTCAGATTTTTACCTTATTTTATTTTTCTCTGTAATAATAACACAGTACCTTAAACTTGATCCCAACTAAGATATAATTTGTCCGTATTGGAGGCAAAACAATCATTTTGGGTTTATTTAATATTTGAATGATTTAAACTTTAGACTTAAAATAGGGCAATCCAAATTACAGAAAGACCCCTTATCTGGAAAACCCCAGGTCCCAAGCATTCTGGATAACAGGTCTCTTACCTGTTTTTCTATTCTAGAATGTGCCTACTATGCCATTTGCCCCAGTTCATTCCATCCCAATGGCCACATTAAGACTTGCCAGTCCCATCCAGATTAAATACCCTGAGGGCCAGCCTCTACTAAATGAAAGAGATTTGCCTTGAGAAAAACTGAAACATGACAGGTTTTTCATTTTTTGTCATTAAAATTTAATACAGTTAAAGTTTAATACTTTATCTGTGCCTGCATTTTTGACATTTCTGTACAGAAGCACTGTCAACTCACACTGACTGAGGATTTATCTGCCTTCCAATACCTGTATTATTGCATAAGTTCAGTGTTGATCATAGGTCTTCACTAACATCTATATTTTCCTTTTTTGAATTTCTAATTAATTACTACCTTGCAGAGTGCCTGACTGCCCCCCAGGGGCGTTTCTTGCCCCCAGGCCCCCCTGAGGCAACCTTTACAATGCCTTCACCCCACCTTGCCTCATGGTATTAGTGCCCCATGTAGCACCTCTGGGATCCATCTCTGTGGCATAAAAGGATGTTCCCCTCCATTACATGCAATGTGTTGCACTATAATATAATCACCCTGCGGTGCTTTCTGCTTGCACATAATTCCCATTAAGCAAACTAACAACAAATATTAATAATGCATCATTTGCCACAAAAACAAAGCATTCAGAAGCAGAAAGGACTACTTTTCTTCTCTGCCTAAAGTGCTTGTTTTTAAAGAAGCAATCAAACACCCCATCCCATCCTATGAGAGTGAGAAAGCTGAAACACGAGCTTCATTATAATGCTAATCGAACACCGCCTGAGCTCCTATCATAACTGCTATATTAAATCACCCTCCAACAGGAAACCTTGAGAGAGACATTTGCATTACGCGTTATACATATTAATATGGAGGCACCTTTGTGTCTCTATGCGCGGTTGTCAGGAATTCTAGATTTCATTGACAGTGAAATTCAAATGCAGTCCCGCCTATTAACATTGTGTTGGAAGGATCTGAAAGTATTCTGTGCCATAAGATCTGGCTCTTAGGGACAAAGTTTTATATTACCAATAGCAGCAATGTCTGGAGAGCATGAAAAAATAAAGAGAGAGAAGAATGAAGCTAATCATGTGTTTATTTTATTCTACATTTTATTATTGACTCACAAGTTTTCTAATAAACAAGGAAAATAAAATTGTTCCATTTTATATACAGGATACGCATGAAAGGATAATCTTGGGAGCTCGGTGTTTTCACTTCGGTGCTTCTTGAAATGATTCCGTTCTAACAGTCTTATATTAAAACTGCATTTTAGCCACAATGGATATAGAATCATTATATACCAATATTTCTCACAAAGCTGGCATCAGCAAGTGATTACTAACTAGAAAAACACAAAATGGGTAAAGAACAGGTAGAAAAAAATGCAGTTTATCCATAACTATTTCTCTTTTGATAATCCCTGGGTCGGACTGAGCCGTAGGGAAAGGATCTGGTGGGCCCCACCCTCCAAGACCCAACTGTGTACAACTCAGAGGTGGGCTGCTCCCCACCAGGACCAATGATGAGGGGGAATTTCAAGGTATGGGCAGTGCATTGGGCGGGCAGGGGGTTAGGTGCATTGGGTGCATGGGAAGGCAGGCGAGCAAGTGGTCAGGTGCATTGGGTTGGCAGTTAGGTGCACTGGGTGGGTGGCGTGCGAGGGAGGGGTTTGTGACAAGTGTGAAGAAGTGAATCCCTAAGGTAATCCCATTTACATAGAAGAGATAAAGAAGGCTATGGCATGATGTTCTGCTCCACAATATGCAATTATATTTATGCTTAGTCTGGAAAAGGACTGAATTTCATCCTGTAGTATAAAAATTATTATACCCCTCCTATATATAGATAATAAATATCCTATTACTCTGGTCTGGACTTGCTGGGGAAGAGACTCTCTGAATCTCTAAATACAGTATTTTTCACCCTACCATAAAACTGTAGCTCTGCTATTCCCAGAGACAGATGCATTTCTTGGACAATACTATGCACATTAAAAACAACTCCATGGAACTCTGTATACTGAAAAAACCAACTCTCCGCCTCCTCCCCTTAGAGCAGAAAGGATAGCTCCCATCCCAGACACACAACCAGTTGGTTTCCCAATAAGTTACTTCATCACATGTGTTTCTTGAGAGTCAACATGAATATAAAGTGCAGATTTGTACTGTAAATGTGATTTCATAGTCAGGTGCAATGTAAGTGCTATGTGCCAAGGAGAGATCACTTGTCTCTGTACATGATATATATATTGTATACTTTAAAAAGACCACATGGTTTGTGCTTTATTCCTTTCTGGTCTATTGTGCTTCATTGCTTTATTCCTTTCTTACATATTTCCTACTAAGTGTCTGTTTCTGCTCAAATCCCAAATCCTTTACCTGTATATTGCCTTGCTGCTCTGGTACTTACACAAGCCCTATCCCCTACCTGTAATAAAGCACTGTCTGTCCTCACCATCTCTGCTATAGTACTGAATCTACTGACCCTGATCTATGGGTAGACCCAGCATTTTTCAGTGCAACCGCAGCATAGAGAGAGCCGTCACTGTGGGCAGAGCAGTAACAGAGACCCAAATTGTGTAAAAAAAAAAGGTGCAATGTTTGCTGCTGGTCTTATCACCATTACAGATTGTATTACAGATAAGGGGTTGCCACCCAGCTGATATCACTATACCTACCCTACCTATTAATCTCTCCCTTCCCTGATTCACTCCATGGAGCATCAGCCCCTTTACATAGAGACAGGGTCTGCCCCACCCATTTCTCCGCTCCAGACACCCATTTCCCTGCCCCATATGCCCATTCCCCACCTGGCCCACCCATTTCCCTGCCTTTTGACATCATTGCCCCCAAAGGCAGGTACTCTAAAAAAGAAAAAAAATTTGGCAACCCTACCAACATAAACCATTTAGAAGTGCTTACTGCTCACCTGTAGATAATTGCCATTGTGCAACCTTTGTGCCTTTTACTACATATAGGGTGGGGGATTGGAATGTGTAACACAATGTTTTACAAATTTGAAATAATTCCTAATATATCCAAGTAAATAAAAAATGGCCATTTTTCAGATGCAGTCCAAAAAAGTCATATGAAGTGTAAGATTTTATATAATATTAATAATAATATAATTCACCCCTCTTACTAGGGTCACAGTTCTTTTGGGAAGCAGACAAATAATCCACACTAATACTTATTGCATATTTACACTATTTACAGTTACAGATTAATGTCTAGTTTACATCACATAGTTACCAAAAAAATAAAACATGGTGGTCTGTTTCCTTTTCTCCAGCAGGTCCATCATGGCTTCCCTATGTGCTCTCCAGTACTTCTGGATTTGGAGTCCTCACATGCTGTCTGGTAACAGGCTCCTCCGTCTCTTCACAGACTGCTCTCCTTCACTACTATCCAGTTTCCACATTTATACACAATTTCAGCCACTGCCCCCTAGGTAACGATGTTGAGTCATCGCCTGTGAGTCCTACCCGAAGGCATGGGCTCCAATGCTCATGTGTCCAAGGCTTTCACCAATGAACAGCATGTGCGGGCAGATCCACCTTTGCCGAAGCTAGGGTGAGAACCACTAAGTCTTGGCCTAGGGTCAAGCCCAGAGGACTATGACACCTATCCAGGGTGCACAAATCAAACACAAAAAGGGTGCAGAAGTGTACGGGTGCAATGCCATTAATCGCCTTGGTAAGGCTCCAGCTGGCAGCTGGATAGAATAAAAGAAATATGCCTCCCACCTGCCTAATGGCTGTGGCAAGGAAGTGAAGCATGATTAGGCATAATGAGCATGTGCGAAGCCCCCGACAAAAAATAAGTCAGCAGCTCTTCCCTAATGGGAACACAGCCCCTCCACTTTCATCAAGCTTCAGCTTCATCACAATTAGCAATAATCACACCTCGGTTTGACCTCATTGGCTATGATACTGCCACTGCACTGCCCCCTAGGTAACATCCCAACTGATCAGATGGGACGATAAAAAAAAGGGATGATAAAAAAAAGCACCCCTTGCCCATAGTCCCAAGCCAGTTGAGTGAGCTTCTTGCATATAGTGATGAGTTTTATGGCTCCTGCACAACCACAATTTACATGAAAATACTGTATGTGATTTGGCTTTGGCTGTGACTAGGACAACTGATTTTCTAGTAAACCTACATTCCCCATAAGACATGGTGGATATAAATCCATACATGTATATAAAAATAATGTAAAACCAAGATAGTAATATTGTACACGAAGTAGCTTTTCAGTTATTTCCCAATACCCAGTAACAAAGCTGCTGACACTGCAGAGCGCAGAGCGTTGCTGCTGGATGCTGACACAAGCCAGAAGGTGGACTTTACACAAAATGCAATCTAATAAAAACATACATCATACAATTCAAAAGCATTTCAACAAGCGTCTCTTTGTAGCACATTCTGCACCACTGCAGCAACATTCTGACCCCAATATATCAATGTTTTTGAAACAAGAGCTTTCACTAAAGATGTTATCTGTTGTTCAATTTGTTCAGCGCTTAACCCTTGAGTCTGGCTCCGGATCCAGCTCTGTGGGTAACTGCCATTCCCTGGGAAAATACAGCTCAGCCGCTGTTCCATAAGAAAAGGGCGCTACTGGGGAAGAAAGCATGTTGCTGCCACTTTGTACTGTATCCAGGGTCGGACTGGGCCGCCGGCCCAGTCCGACCTTTGCCGGCGCTCCCCGCTACTGACTGTTCCTCCTCGACGCGTTCAATTTATACGCGCTCGGGGAGGACGTCAGGCGGGGGCCCTTCAGGGGGGGTTAGGGGGGCCCCTGGGGGGGTTAGGGGACGCGACTGGGGCACCTGCAGGGCCCCTGGGGCGGGAGCCCCGGTGGGCCCTGCACCCCCCAGTCCGACCCTGACTGTATCATGTTAATGCCAGACTCTACTATAGGATTTAGTGACATACAAGGTATATTTAGCATGGAGTTCTCTTAATAACAAGGTCAATATTTCTCCTAGCTTGGTTTTTTATGACTGAAGCTATATGAATAAACAATGAAAAATAAGCTAAACTGTTTAAAATCAAATATTACTGTCTGTGGAATGGTTGGTACGACTGCCTTCCCTGCATAAAAATGTACAGGTCTGTCTTACATCATCTGTGGGCATTCACACTGTGTACATTGTTCCGTAAAATTTACTGAATGATGCTTGTACATTTGTTTGTACATTTATTTATTGTGAATTACCTTATAAATTAAATTAAAACTTATAATATAGATTTAAAATAACTGATCACTTGGCCTAACGCACAATGCAATGAGTAACATAGACATTGACATATAGAGTGTTTTTATCAGAGAAATTCTGCATCCATTTTAGCACATAGAGATTTACTATACCAGAGTGCCTTTGTTATAGGTGTCCCATTTAAGGGTGACTTTTGGACTGCAGATTTTAGTCACTCCAAAATAGAACACAGTCCTGTGACTATTTGTACACACCCCATGCTGTGGGCAAAGTCCAAGACAAAGGGCAATTGTGGCTGTTTCTTGCACTTTGCACACTGTATGGGGCACTATATTTTATTGCCAGAAAATCTGCAAGATTTATAGCAAAAACGAATGCTCACATTAGCTCTTGCTCTTGTAGCTCTTGCTCTTGTTTAAATAACGCCAGTGATCGCAAGACAAATTATGCACCATCACACTTTAGTTAAATGGTACAACATATAATTTGGGGCTACATATAATTTGCAGTTGAGTTATTTAGTAAAAAGTACGAGTCTACTCCCCTGTACCAACTAATTGTTACATTTACAGATCACCTCTTTAAAAGCACCTGGGCATCATTTGTGCCTTTCACTACATATGGGGGTGCATGGGTAACCTGCTGTCATAATCAGTGGCGTAACTAGAGGTTACTGGGCCCCACAGCAAAATCAATTTAGGCCCGAAAACATTGCTAAGTTGACCATTTCTACCAAGATACATTGACATTGCTTATTAATTAGTGCCTTACTGGGCCCTCTACACTCCTGGGCCCCCAACCACAATGTCTTGTTCCTCTGTAGTACCCCCCTGGTTATAATATAACAATTTGATCTTTATAAGACAAGTATTTTTCTTTGATGCATGGTGTTAATTCACACATAAGGAAAACAATAAACACTTTATAACAAACCTATTAATTTCCACATACAATTACACTTTTGTTTTTGCAAAAATATTTTTAAGCAGCATTATGCACAAGGGCCAGACACCTGTGTGCCAAGTGCCCTGAGTAAAGGAGAGTATGGGGAAGGTGGGCAGTGGTAGATGCAAACTCACTGCATAAATTATCCTGTGATTGGGAACATCTGGTGTGAAGCTGTGAAGGTGATTGGGAATTAAATCTATAAAAAAAAGTAAATCAAGGGGGTGCTTCAAGCGGGCTGCCACTTCAAATAAATGGTCCCATTGAAGGTTTCTAAGAAACAAATCAAAAGTAGGGTGCATTCCTCTACTGTAATACTGTGAAAACATTTTAAAAAAAAAAAATTCACTTGCAGGAATGTAGTAGTTATTCCCTCATCCAATAACTATAAAGCCTAATGCGTTTCATCACCAATTGTGACTTTCTCATGGGCAAACTACAGTATCATCTGTTCCTGAGTTCATAGGCAAGGCCTGTGTGGGTCTCAGGTTTACTCTTCTTCATTAGGATTCAGTCGAGCTCTCCCTGTAATAGTGGTGTGCGTTAAAGGGTTAATTCAACCTTACTATACACAAAATTATACACCGCGGTGGCTCCCTGTTACAAGCATCTTTTCCAGACTGGCCAATGATTTTATACTCCTTAATGAATTTACAGTCCAGAGTGGAGCACTCAATTTGAAGGAAGAATCTTTCAACTGAAGAAATATAAAGACAAGAAATATTAGGAATCATAACATCTGACAGACTGTAAAATACTAAAACAGTGGAAATATCAAGGCTAACACATTTTTTTTTGTATGTGTATTGTGGCTTTAAGGATATGGGCAGTCTGACTATGATCTGATTTGTGTATACAAACACTCTTACTTGAGGCGTCTGTTCTTTTTCTCACCAGTTATTCAATTCTTTCCCTTTTAAGTTGTGGGGGTATTCCTATTAGCCAAGCTTGGCACCAAAAATGGAAAAGGGTATATAGCTTGTACACTAATGTCAGCTTGGTTTGGTGTTGCTGATGCAGATCCCATTGGGGGGTTCCAAACGTTAAATGAAACAATATGGTTACACTTTTTCATATTTACTTAAATCCTGTAACTATTATTCTGTGTACATTATTTTATTTTTCTTGCAACCAGATCTTGTTCCCCATGTAGGCAGAACACCTTCTGGTCTCTGTAAAATTTTTGGTGTGCCGTTTATAAATAGCACTACGTAATAATATACATATATGCATACAAAACATGTTTTTAGCTTTTGAGTTCATGCTTACAGAATTCTGTACTCGCCTCCTTTGTTAGAAAAAAAGTTATAGCAGTTGTGTTCTCCAGTCAAACTAAAGGTTACCCAATTAGAGAATTAATATACATTGAGTTTCTCTATCTAATTCCCTGCACTTTGCCAAGAGTTTGGATCATTTAGGCCCTCAGGGTCATTCTTCTGAAAATCATTAGAAAGCCATAGTTGTAGGTCTGTTAGGATTCTGATCTAGTGGGTGCATTTTGCCAGACCCCTGGCCCAAGGCTGTTCAGGCTGTTCATTATTTTCCCTGTAAAAACTGTCCCTTGAGAGAATAAGAGGCCACAGAGGTGTTGTGCACACCAATTTTCAGAGGTATGTCTGTAGCTGGGCTGAATGCAGTATCCTCATATCATATATATCTGAGGTTAAAAAACAGTTGCAATATATAGAAATAATCAAGGTTCACCAGGATCCTAGCTATAATATATCAATAAAATATGTTCTCACAGTTAATAAGATCATTGCTTTCTATCTGTAAGTTAAACAAGTTAAGATTAGAGGTAAACCAATATTCCCGAAGCGAAAGAATTAGGGATTCATCCATTTGCATTCACTTGGTATAAAACTATTGATTCTATATCTTGAAAAACTGCAGGTATTCAGCTATATTTTTGTAAGGGATAACTGGAAGGTATGATATGATGCGTCTACTACTCCCAGCATTAACAGCAGGAGGCTCTCAGTCTCAAGATACTGTACCTTTTGTGCTGAGAAAAGTATAAACAAACATTTCCTTTTTCAAATATTGAGAAAGATGTTTGCAATCAGTACTTTCTGATTGAATCCATTCACAGAGAATAAGCGGCGCAGTGACTAATGATATTCGGAAGAGCAAGCTCAGGGCAGTAGCAGAGGTGTTGGCACGGCATTTAAAAGGACAAAGCGAAGTTCTTAGCAGAACTGGCAAGTACCACTCAGCAGCAATTAAAAGCTTTGCAGCCTCCCACAGATATAATTATTCTGAAGCCAGAGTTCTCAAGACACTTGGTCAGCGCTTGCCTTCTAAGGAAATTAACCAGACATCCCCCTTCTGCTTTCAAGTGAAAGAAAGGTAGAAATCCTTATAAAAACATTGGGCTTTTATTGGGAACACACAGGGTGCTGGACACCTGTACTTATTTTCTTTTCTTTCCTCCAGCGGCTAAAGCATTAAAATGATGCCCTTGGACTAAATTCTATTGTAAGACTTACTGTATTCCTAACATGTCTTCTTTAAAAAATAATAATAATAATACCCTATTTAGGAACAGAGTTTAAATTCACTTTATTTTTCCAATACAGAAGTAGATTGGAGAAGGAGTTGCAATATTGTTGCTCTGGTATCAAACCGTGTAAAGGAAAGTACAGATAGAGCTGTAACCCTCCAAACATTGTAGAGTTACTAACTGTTCATCCCACTCATAGGCACTCTCCATTTTCTACGCTCCTTGTACTCTGCAATGTTTTCTCTGGGCACCAGAGGGCACTGCACTGACATTGAAGCTATCACTGATGCCCTTGTGTTTTACCCACTATGAAAAGTAGGCTAAAAGCATGCCATGCATACCAAAAGAGATGGTGAAAGTGGAGTTTTCAAGGCAGCAAGTGAAATCAAGGTCAGATAATCATAGATTACTAATTCTTTTACATTACCATTTGTCTCTGATCATTCAATAATCAAATCTGGGGCCAATGCAAAGAATTCAGGTTGTTTATTAAGGGGGGGGGGGGGGGCTGGGGTGCAACTAAACTGGGGACCCTGGCAGACTGGCCAATGATTTTATACTCCTTACTGTTGTACTCTACATGCATGAGCCCTTGTAGAATGACAAATGAGACCTCTAAAAAACAGATGTATTTTTGTACTGTACAGTACATTTTTACTTTACATTCTGATAGTAACAGTGACAGAAACAGAGGCAATAAGATATGCTTTCCAGCCCAAAAAAAAATCCTCTCTGCAAAAAAAATAGCAAAATTCAACTACAATAGCATCCAGGAGTAACATTAATATCCTACAGCCTTGGCCTGATTGGCTCATACATGTGGTTTACTGCAAAAAAGAAAGCATAAACTTTGGTGATTATGTTCCTTGTAGCGCTTCTGAATTGTCGTAAAACATACAGAATATACAATTTGGCAGCTCAAGAAAGGAAGACAACACAAACAGAGCTACAAAACCCAAACCTGGCAGCGTTCCGTTCCCAGCTAGCCAGCACATTCTAAATATTTGCTTCAGTGTGGTCTAATGTTTTGCAGCAAGCTATTACTTTTTGGTAGCTAAAGGCAACCTTTTTTTACAAGTTTTTCTTTTTCCCCCCTTAAATATAGTCCTTAAACTTTTATATTAATGTCTAGCCTAGGTATTTTTTAGCCAATTAACTACCTGACCACAACATTTTCACATAGTATAACTTTTTTCCCATTTGCTTATGGCAAAGCAACCAGCAATAAATCCAGGTTTCCTGGCCAACATTTCCAGACTTTAAATTATTCATAAAGCCATAATTTTTTTTACTGAATATTTTTTGTTTTCTTAAATATAAGGGTTTAGTATTTCCCCTAAAATTTATGAATGGACATTAAAAAGCCAAATGTGAAAACATGAATGTGTTAACCAGATTCTTCGGAAGCAATACACTTTTTAATAGATGCATTTTTCTAGCAAAAATATAATGTAATATAAAATAATAATAGCTATGTGAAACTTTATACAGGTACCCACAAAGGTACTCATGCATGCACACAGACCCACAATCAGACACAGGACCTCACAGTGACACACACACACAGCCACACTGAGATGCACAGACATATGCACAAGGCACACAAACATACAGTATGACACAAACTCAAAGAACAACTCCCCCCTTAAGGTGGCCAATACATGAGCCGATTTCACTCATTTTGCTATGAACGATCTAATTGGTACACAATTGTTTGACGATGGGTTTGCCATACGATATTCCATCCACAGACAACGATTATTTGAAAAGATGTCATCGTATTGTTGACATACTGTAAAATATAGAAAGATCATAAATCAACATACGATCCGATATCGTGGTGGAAGCAGTATTTACCCCTGTCGGCCCTAAGCTCTGTGTGTGCCATACTCCTGCCTGCCCCATGCCCCTGTGTGTGCCATACTCCTGCCTGCCCCATGGCCCTGTGTGTGCCATACTCCTGCCTGCCCCATGCCCCTGTGTGTGCCATACTCCTGCCTGCCCCATGCCCCTGTGTGTGCCATACTCCTGCCTGCCCCATGCCCCTGTGTGTGCCATACTCCTGCCTGCCCCATGTCCCTGTGTGTGCCATACTCCTGCCTGCCCCATGCCCCTGTGTGTGCCATACTCCTGCCTGCCCCATGCCCCTGTGTGCCATACTCCTGCCTGCCCCATGCCCCTGTGTGCTATACTCCTGCCTGCCCCATGCCCCTGTGTGTGCCATACTCCTGCCTGCCCCATGCCCCTGTGTGTGCCATACTCCTGCCTGCCCCATGCCCCTGTGTGCTATACTCCTGCCTGCCCCATGCCCCTGTGTGCTATACTCCTGCCTGCCCCATGTCCCTGTGTGTGCCATACTCCTGCCTGCCCCATGTCCCTGTGTGTGCCATACTCCTGCCTGCCCCATGCCCCTGTGTGGAATCAGCCGTTTAAAAGTAAAAAATCAGCTTGTGTATGGCCACCTTTACACACACACATCTTTAGTTTAGATTAGTGTATAACACTTATAAATGTTCCAAGTCGAGACGTGTTTTAGTATTTGCTTAGAAAAAGGCTCTTTAAACTCTTTAGTAAATACAGTATGATGCCTCTATAATGTAACTATAATGTGAACCCAGGGTCGGACTGGGGTGTGGAGGGCCCACCGTGGGCCCGCGCCCATAGCCTCCCCCCCCGGTGGGCCCCCCAACCCCCCTCGCAGGGCCCCCCACGCGACGTCCTTCCCCAAGGGCTTAAATTTAACATGTCGGGGCAGGAGCGGTCGGGCAGGGGGAGCGCCACAAGGGTCGGGTCTGGGCGGCCCAGTCCGACCCTGTGTGAACCTCTAAACATGTCTCCAAGATGGATATTTATTACAAATTTAAGAATGAATTTCAAGGTCTGTGGCATCTCAGCAGATATTTAGGTGACATTTTTTTTATATTTAATTGGTTTTCATGATATTTTAAAATTCTTAAAAAAAAAAGTCACAATTTCTCTTTATCTCCTCATCTGATTTTTGCCACAATTTTCCCAAATAAAACTGTGTTAGGGGCTAAACTGCACAAGAGATTTTGATCAGATTTTGTAGGTCAGATTTGATCTGATCTTGTCATGCAACACCACGAGACAACAGGAGATGTTGTAGATCCTATAAAATCTGATCCCCATAGGCTGTAAAGTAACGTTGGATCAGATAAAGTCGGATGGTGGGTTTTGTTGCTGCTTAAACATCCAACAGTCAATGTATTTCAATGAGAAAAAAAGTCAGATTTGATCTCGTTGGATAAAGTGTGCAGCGTTCCCTCCTCAAGTCGTGTCAGATGGCAATCCTTTCATGTAGTTTACACATCTGATTTTTGTACCCTTTCCATTATATTCAACCCATGCAACTACACCTGGTTTTTTTTCTATCCGACACCAGCCTACAAAATCTGCCGTGAAGTTTAGCCCTATGTGTTCTAGATGGCCAGCACAAGCTCTAGGCTGCTCTAGAATGCCAGGGGCAAGTTTATTAAACCCTGAAAATGTTTTTGTTTCTCTTTCAGTTTTATTTTGCCAGTGTTTTCCCTTCGATGAAAACAAGCCATTCATGAAACTTAGAGAACAATGAGTGTGAAAACAAAAGATATCAACATTTTGTGGGTGAAAATGATCACATAAACATCATTAATACAAATGTTTGCTAAAGGACAAAATGTGAGCAATTTAAAGACAGCGATCCAAAGGTAAGATACAGACTGAGGAACTAGCAGGCAGTGTGATCCCAGCAGAGACGGCTGAATCATGAATAGCAATGTCTCAGTCTCTCGACCCCCTGCCTCCTCTGCTGGATAAGAGTTGCAGCAGCAGCAGTTAAAGTAACCACTGCAATAAGCCCACAACTTGTTGGCTACATATTTTATATCAAACTTTGTAACATTAAAGTGGAACTCCACTCAAACACAACTTAAGCTTTTGGAAAAACATCAGGTAAAAAATATGCAACCTTTTGTAACAATATGGTCTGTAACAATTCCCTAAGCCTGGCCCCTGTTCCCCTGCTGATCTGGCTGACTACTCTGAGCCTCAAAAAACAATGTAACAGTAGTGGAGTGTTCTCAGCCTGCATCTTCCCAATCCCACAATTCCCTGCACATGTGATAGCAATAAGGAAAGAAACGGCATAGTGCATTGTGAGTTATGTAGTTCCTGCATGCTGTCTGTAAGCTGTGGAGAAGTTGTAACAATTTGTAACACCAGTTTTTTTAGTCCCTCCTTTATTCATACTTTTTGAAGGAACAGATTGCAGTGATGGGTATATTAGGGGTTTCTGTGTTGTGTGGGGTCTTTAGACTTGTTTCCCTTTAAAACAAGTCTAACACTGCTCAGCTACTATATAAAAACATAAAATATTCTGGCGAAAAATAACACTGGCAAAGGAAGATTGCAATTCTTGGGTTGTAAAGCTGATTTCAATGCTTTATCCTAGTCCTATGAGAGAAGGAAACACTTGCTTAAAGGATAAGTCAACCCAAATAATTGCCATTAAAAAAAACAGTTCTCTGCCCTGGTTGCTCAGACTGTTGAAACAATGTAACAAATGCCAGCAGACTGACAGACCTGTCTTGCTGATCATTGTTTAAAAAGTAACAACCAGCAAATGCTGCTTTCAATAGCAATTACAATTTCACATAACTTTTAAAGCACTAAATATTTGTAACAAATCTATATTGGAAAGTTGCTTAGAATCACGTTTTCTTTTGTTAGGCAAACAAAGAACATTGATCCCACTTGCCCTCAATAACAGCCATTCCTGTGACCATACCCCCCAACTGTCCCGCTTTCTATAGCTCGTCCCGCTGTCCGGGATAGTTCCCTGAATGTCCCGCATTTTCGTAATGGATTACAGAAATGCGGGACATTCATAGAAGGATCCGTGACAGCGGGATGAGTGCTCCAACTCCTTGCACTGCTTCTCTCCTGTGGCTCCTTCGCCGGCGGTCCCTGGCCCTTTTATAAGGTTGCACCCGTGCGTAATGACGTCACACGTACGCACGGGCGCAACCTTATAAAAGGACCTGGGACCGTCGGAGAAGGAGCCACATAAGAAGAGAAGCAGCGCAAGGAGTCGAAGCGCATATGGGGGTGCTCTGTGTATGGGGGTGCTCTGTGTATGGGGGGTGCTCTGTGTATGGGGGGTGCTCTGTGTATGGGGGGTGCTCTGTGTATGAGGGGTGCTCTGTGTATGGGGGGTGTTCTGTGTATGGGGGGTGTTCTGTGTATGGGGGGTGCTCTGTGTATGGGGGTACTCTGTGTATGGGGGGGTGCTCTGTGTATGGGGGGTGTTCTGTGTATGGGGGGTGCTCTGTGTATGGGGGGTGCTCTGTGTATGGGGGGGTGCTCTGTGTATGGGGGTGCTCTGTGTATGGGGGGTGCTCTGTGTATGGGGGGTGCTCTGTGTATGGGGGGTGTTCTGTGTATGGGGGGTGCTCTGTGTATGGGGGGTGCTCTGTGTATGGGGGGTGCTCTGTGTATGAATGGCACTGTGTATGGGGGTGCTCTGTGTATGGGGGGTGCTCTGTGTATGAAGGGCACTGTGTATGGGGGGTGCTCTGTGTATGGGGGGTGCTCTGTGTATGGGGGGTGCTCTGTGTATGAGGGGTGCTCTGTGTATGGGGGGTGTTCTGTGTATGGGGGGTGTTCTGTGTATGGGGGGTGCTCTGTGTATGGGGGTACTCTGTGTATGGGGGGGTGCTCTGTGTATGGGGGGTGTTCTGTGTATGGGGGGTGCTCTGTGTATGGGGGGTGCTCTGTGTATGGGGGGGTGCTCTGTGTATGGGGGTGCTCTGTGTATGGGGGGTGCTCTGTGTATGGGGGGTGCTCTGTGTATGGGGGGTGTTCTGTGTATGGGGGGTGCTCTGTGTATGGGGGGTGCTCTGTGTATGGGGGGTGCTCTGTGTATGAATGGCACTGTGTATGGGGGTGCTCTGTGTATGGGGGGTGCTCTGTGTATGAAGGGCACTGTGTATGGGGGGTGCTCTGTGTATGGGGGGTGCTCTGTGTATGGGGGGTGCTCTGTGTATGGGGGGTGTTCTGTGTATGGGGGGGTGCTCTGTGTATGGGGGGGGTGCTCTGTGTATAAAGGGTACTGTGTATGGGGGGCTCTGTGTATGAAGGGCACTGTGTATGGGGGGGGCACTGTGTATAAAGGGTACTGTGTTTGGGGGGCACACTGTATGGGGTGGCCTTTGGGTCACATTTCCTTTAAAAACATCTTTAATTCCCATATGTGCCATGTTCCATATCCCTCTCTAAAGGTTTATCTATATGTGGAAGATTCTGTATTCAGAGAAAGGATTACCCTTCAACTGAAAATGTTTCAAAAATGTAAACAACATGTTCTGCTATGGCAGATACACACAGCTATAGAGACCCATTGGCTGTCATCAAAGTACAGTACACCCTATGGTGCAAACATTGGTTCCCCAAAATGTTTCCATATTGAAATGGTTATTGTCCATAAATACAATACAGATTCAAAACACCCTCCATAGCTTTCTGATTCATGAAAATAAAACATGTTAAACAAAGGCAAAATGATAATTTCATGTATTGAATCTATATAACTATACACATGCAGGACATGATCTTTGCAAACTTTGCAATCAATGCCTGGCAATGAACCATGATGCTTAGTCAATTATAAACCAATATTCCTAAACATATATAAATTCGTACATTGTTTAAGGATAATGTTATATCAAGCAATGTGGATAAGGAGCAGGCCATCTATCATCTGGAAACAGTTTACTTTATTACATTCATCAAAAATGTGTATAGAGCCAAAAACGTGATAACCCTGCCCTTCTCTCAATAAGATGTGCTGCCCGGGTCTTAATAGGGTCATATGGTGTTCTAATAAGGAGGGATGGTTTGGCAGTGATACTACATAGTCATCCCCCTTCTGGAGCAGGTGGCCAACTGCTAAAGGAATTACTGGAACAAAACGCCAGAAGGTGAGTACATGGGACTGCTTAGTCTTGTAAAATGTCAAACAAATAACTTTGCAGACCCTGAAGTCCAGGATGAGCTGTTGCCAAATAACATTATCCCAAAACACTTTTTATATAAAAATATATTCTTAACTAGGAAGAGAAATCTAATCTGATTTTAAATAGGTACATTGTGAAATAAACTTATCTAGATCTTACATAAATAATATCCACGGGCCAAGCGTGAAACATCTGCAGAGGCTTTTTACACTTTTCCAGAAGATTACTTGTGGTTTGGCAAATATTTTATTATTACTGCAAATTTCTGACAATTAAGACACAGGATTATTCCGTTACATTGAACTTTTTCTCAGGATGCTGACTATGATATGATTGGGGGAAACATTTGATTTCATATATTAACAAAACTTAAAAACAGATATGAAATGAATAAATAAAAAAAAAATATTATCATACGTGAACATATAATAAAAAATATGATTTGAGCACAAAAAAGGAACATTTTTCAGAAGTGTTACAAAAATAACGTAAGAAGATAATATTTGCTTTGGATGGATTGGGGTCATTACTTGCCCCACTGGAGCATCAGAGTGGGACTCTTGTTATTCAGGTTCAAACAGCAGAAATAAATGCTGAATTTATTTCCCTGAATTAAATCGACAAACTATAAAATGTTTCCTAGAGGGATAACTTTTTAACCAGTGATGGGCAGATCTTGCACAAGGGATTGTAATCAGCAAAATACCCTATTATCTTCCCATAGCGTCTAAATTGTAAGCTGACAATATCTAAAGCCAAGTGCTGTAACACCAAACAACAAGACTATAATGAGGCTTGGAGGGCCTTAGCCTCCCCATAAAAAGAAGGCAACCACCATATATCAGTGAATAATTAGCAACTCTCTGGGTAAAAATAATTTTCCTTTGGGAAATTATGGAAAATTCTGAATTGATAGATAAAACTTTTGCAATTAGAGTTTATGGAGGTTGAGGTCAGTCCCAAGTACTTGCAACTTCTCTGCAAAGGTATTGCCAGTATAGAGATTGCTACTCTGCATACAATGTAACCATTTGGAATGACTAGGAATGGGAAATACATTGAAGATACATAATTGCCCCAAAGGAAAAGTTGTTCCTAAATGTTTGAAACAAATCCACTCGTTTTGGTAGAATTATGACAGCGTGAATGGAAAGCAACAGGAAATGATTTTGGAAATTCATTAGAAACATAAACATAAAAAAATTGGTCCATATATAATTAAGCATTCTGACTAGTCTCTAGGTTCTTTAGGGCAATGCTATACTGTACAACATGCTTTCAGACCTGTTGCTTTTCTTGCTAAAAACAAGGCATCAGATGCCCACAACTATACTACACAATCTCTTGAAAGCACAGATGAAAGTTTCCTGAAGTCACTAAACAAAATAAAATAGTAAAACTGCTCCCACGGGGTGTTTCTAGGCAATATATCACTTGCCTGTTTTATTTCTTTCTTGTGTAAAATCAAAACTTGGTAACCTGTTTGTAGATTTATGTTTGGGAATGTCTTTGTAGTAACCATATCTAATTTAGATCATCATCTTCTTTAGAGCATCATCTTCTTGACAGTCTATATGCCAACAAAACAAGGGTTAAACTACTTCAAACCAATGATAAGGGTAGTCTGGTACTCAGTGAGGATGTCACAGAGATGGTGCAGGTACAGTAGACACTAGGAAAACATGAGTGCAAAATGGCACAAAATTCTTTGCTAGGTTGTAGGGCCCTCATCCAAGGCCACACTCTTTGAGTTATATTTTAATATTTACTTTAAGGACTTTAATTACATTATTTGTACGGTCTTTTCCTCCTCTTTCTGAAATGGAAGAGCAAATAGTGTTATTCACAGATATATATCAAAGTTTACAAGGGTTTATAAGAACAAGACACACCTGGAATAGGACTTTGATCATAAAACTGCAAAAAAATGATTGATTGCTACGTATGTTCTAGGTTAGAAGCCCAGGCAGCTGGAGACAGAAAAGATGAGAAGACCAGTTTTATATAACTATGTATATATACAGTAAAATGTTCATGATGTGGCTATCTTCTATCCGTATTCTGTTCCTTATCCCTAGAGGCCATTCATTCACAGTAAGTTAGCTGCAGCTGGCTGAAAAAAGCCAATCACTGATTTGTTGCTATGGGTTACTGCCCATTGGCAAATTTGCCCAGTGTTGATAAATGAGCCCCTTTTGTACTCACACTGTAACATAGCCTTCATCTGCTCCATGTAATACTAGGCATGTCAGTATGTCAGAATTAACCTCTTCAGTGCTATTGTACTTCTTACTTCAGTTTCTCTGCAATAGTGTGGGTAGATTTACCTGCCCTGCCAAATTATTACATAATTGTTTAGCAATTTCAATCTACAAAGAAAGGGATTATGTAATAAAAAATATTACATTTATATTTGGGTGTCAGCTGATGGTTTCCTGGCTTTGCTTTTATAAATGTGTTGCACAAAATCCCTGGTCTCAGTGTCACTGTCTGTACTTTTGCCTCAGCGATGATTATGGTGCATTTAGCCTAATTATGATGTAAAGTGTCGGATATAGTTACTCGAGAATGTTATTAATATGATAATAATTTTTTTTTAAATTACCACAACATAATTGTGAAAGTAATAATAAAATAATGATTTTTAGATTTTCTTTATTCAGTGTTCAATCTCAGTGTCCCAACTAATATACAGTACATTAGAAGTGACCTAATCCAGAGCATTCTTTTTTACGTGCCATATAATATGAAGTGGCAAACAGTGTCACAAAAAGTAGAAGTAGAAATGTAAAATATCAAGCCCCATATGTAATAAAAGGCACAAAGTCTGCCCATGTGCAGTAAACCATAGCAACCAATAAGATGTTTGCTTTTAAACAGGTGACCAGAAGTGATGAGCATAGATTTGCTGCAAATTTCCGCGTTTCACCATTGGTGTTTTTTCTCGAAATGGGCACAAAAATTCCCCGTCTAACAAAAAATTGTAGCGGACGTCAAAAAAATTATGCGCACAACATTTTTTTTCGATGCGCACAACATTTTTTTATGACACGTCTTTTTTGCCATTTGCCGAATTTTTCACCAAAGCAAAACGGGACAGATTCACTCATCACTAGTGACCAGTGAATGTTACCTACTGATTCGTTGCTATAGGTTACTGCACGTGGGTGCCCTTTCTTACATCACCACCCAAGTTTATAAAATGTTGCGGTCGCGTCAAATACATTGCATGTGTCCAAAAAGTCATGTGACAGCCACTTATTGTGAATTTTTAGCTATTTTGCAAATTTTTCAACAGTTTGGCAAATTTTTTAGGAAAGCAAAACGGGACAGATTTGCTCATCACTACTTGAGAACCATCTACATAACTTTTATCAGATTGTAACACTATACATCAAAAACACTATGCAGATGCTAAGGTTGTCCCACTACCAGGATAGTAGAGCTCTTCCGGTGTGCCAGTTAGTTAATTTATTTGCTAGCCATTTTGTTTCATGGACTTTCAGCATACAGGCCCATCATGCTCAGTTATAGTTATGGTAAAAGATCCACTGAAGAATTCAGCTGAGCATATCCCTGGTCCCCCTTTTTATTAAAGAGATGACCGGCATTTCCAATGTAATTCTTTATACTACAGAGTAGCAAACCTACATACAGGGCCTCAAGTTCCTGAGATGTATGCACTTAATTAGATTCCACTAACCCAGAAAAGTTGACGCACTCTGCAGTGAATAATTACCTGTGCTTGAGTTTGGCTCCATAATACATTCCAAGAAATTGTGATGAACTGAAGAGGTTAAGGAGGAAGCAGCCAGTGCCAAAAATTAATCTAGGAAATCAGTATTCCAAATGGCTTCTGGCCATTAAATATGAAGTGTAAGATAATCTTACAGCTGCTTTCAAAAGTCTTCCGCTTGCTTGTACTAATATGCATTCTCTTTGATCATGAGATGTCTCCATAGCATGACATATGGCTTGGCCTAACCTGTGTTGGAATGTCCTGAATTACTTAATGGTCAAGTCTTGAAAAAAATGCTACAGGAGATGAGGCTACAGCTTCAATGTTACTTTCACAGAACACATATTACATAGCCATGGGGTTGGTAATTCATTTATATGGTAATTGAATAGGGGGGTAATGGGTAAGCAATTTCATAGAAAACAGTCAAGTGATTAATTTATTATTAATATAACATAAAATAGATACAGCCAGAGTGGACAGTAGGAGGGGTATATCAAACATGTAGATTTTTCAGCAGTGAGGGTGAGATTCAATGGGTTAAGAGACAGTGGAGTTTAAAGGGATTCTGTCATGATTTTATGGTGTACATTTTATTTCTAAATTACACTGTTTACATAGCAAATAATTCACTCTACCATTTAAAATTGTATTCTTGAACCAAAATGTATTATCTACCACTTTTTCCCCTAATCTCCCCGAAATGCCATCCCACCGGCTAAAATGTAAATGGCCAGTGGGATGGCATACACGGTGCCGCGATGGCCGAAGTTGCCTCTCGAGGAAAAATAATTACTTTCTCATGATTACCAGCAACCCTACCTTTTACTCCAGGCAGCAACAATGTCACTGGAAAATTGTTATTAAACAGAACTATCCCATAGTTTGATAAATGATGTATTGCAACAGATTCTTAATGTCAGTTACCATTTTACTATGACTGGAGCAAAGAGACTATTGCATACACAGGTATGGGATCCATTATCTGGAAAACCGTTGTCCAGAAAGATCCAAATTACAAGAGGGCCATCTCCTATAGACCCCATTTTAAAATAAGTCACATTTTTAAAAGTGGTTTTCTTTTTCTCTGTAATAATAAAACAGTATCTTGTACTTGATCCCAACTAAGATACAGGTATGGGAAACCTTATCCGGAAACCCGTTATCCAGAAAGCTCCGAATTACGGAAAGCCTGTCTCTCATAGACTCCATTTTGATCAAATTTCCTTTTTCTCTGTAATAATAAAACAGCGTCTTGTAATTGATCCCAACTAAGATATAAATAATCCTTATTGGATGCAAAACACTCCGATTAGGTTTAATTCATGTTTTATTGATTCTTTAGTAGACTTTAAGTATGGAGAAGGGTTGGTTGCATGTATGTAGTGTATAAAACGATGTATTGCTGTCTTTTAACACAGACCTTAACCTGTTACTGGGGAAGATAGTTTACAATGGATCTATATATGTTCATTCTCAGAGAAGGCTTTATATAATAGAGATGGGACATCTCCATGCCTCTTCTTTTAAACTGGTATATCTTAAAAATCAGTATAAAAAGGAATTTTTCTCTGAGAGGATTATCTCATGACCCCTCTCTGATCACATCTCTCCCCCTGCTTAAATGCTGGAGAAAAAGCCAATATTGTGTGTAATCTTGTACGGGAAAGGCAGCACAGATAACAGAGTCGCTATTTTTTTACAAAAAAAGAGGAAAAAGAAAGAAAGAAAGGAAAGAAAGAAAAACAGGTTCCCTGAACTTGGCAGCTAACACATTTTCCTGTTTATTTTGGTTCTTTTTTCCTCTAACATAGTATGTACAACAGTTCTGACATTTGAAAGGAACAGCTCCCCACTGGCTGAAAGCCACTAATTGGATTAACGTACTTTAGCAAAAGACGGCTCTACAACATTGTGGCTTTTCAGAAAAGAAGGAATTGATGTCACAATAATTAACGTCTGGCATGGACCAATAGACCCCGAGCCATCTCAGATTTCCTCACATTCGTATTCAATGCTGGGCAGCTTTGCTTTAGTATATAAGTGTAGCATGCAAAATGATTTCAGCTTCCACATAGACAGAAAATGTTGCTGACTTGGAATATTCCATTTCTTCTTAGGATAAATGCCCCAGATTTTAGTGAGGCTATTGAGAATAGTATGTATGTGTTTATTTGTGCAAATCTGTGTATCAATCAAATGAGTGCTGGCTGTGGTCTTCCTATCAGTCCATAGGAATGTGCCAGATTGTCATGTGATTTATATTTACCAGCTGAAAGTCTTTTTCTAGAACAAGGAAAGAAGAAAATATATAAATGATCCCTTATTTACAAAGTGCTCTCAGACACATAATGAACATCTCCTTAAAACCCAATGAACATTACGATCACAGGATTAAAATACAACATAAAAAATCCACCAAGGAACATAAGGCAAGAAGAGGCAAGAAAGCCATACAGTAAAGTTGATAGGTAGAACAA
The DNA here is from genome assembly GCF_000004195.4 of Xenopus tropicalis. Classification (NCBI taxonomy): domain Eukaryota; kingdom Metazoa; phylum Chordata; class Amphibia; order Anura; family Pipidae; genus Xenopus; species Xenopus tropicalis. The sequence goes on along the minus strand of NC_030681.2, from coordinate 124,129,618 downwards.
AGTGGACCTTCCCCATCATAGATATGTTAAACGATTCGTTTAATAAATGACTATATCATCACCTAATAGCTTTACATGTTTTGTGCCCCTTGTGGCATCATAGGTTAAAGGTGGTCATACATGTGTAGATTTAAGCTGCCGATTTGGAGCCTTAAAACTGAGTCAACAGCTTATCTGTCCTATTAAAACGAAAAAGGTCATTTGTTTTAAATTATAATGATTTGCTTACAATGACTGGATAAGGGATCACATACATGTACTAACAGTGACGGCACTTAAACTCAAAAAAAGCAGTGTCCCCAGTATTACTGGTTTTTCACATATGGATTAAACTCAATAAAGAAATTTTAAATTAATACCTGTGTTATGTTATAAAATCACTTTTAATATAGCATCTTGAGCTTATAACCTATCTGTCTGTATTACATAAATATTCTTTAGGGAGTGCAGGTATGGGATCCCTTATCTGGAAACCCATTATCCAGAAAGTTCAGAATTACGGGAAGGCCACCTCCCATAGACTCCATTATAAGCAAATAATTCTAATTTTTAAAAGTGATTTCCTTTTCCCTGTAATAATAAAACAGAAGCTTGTACTTGATCCCAACTAAGATATAAGTAATCCTTATTGGATGCAAAACAAGCCTATTGGGTTTAGTCAATATTTAAATGATTTTAACAGACTTAAGTTATGGAGATCCAAATTATGGAAACATCCCTTATCCGGAAAACCCCAAGTCCCGAGCATCCTGGATAACAGGTCCCATACCTGTACTAATTTAAAAAAAATAAAAATAAAGTGGCAAACAAAGTATTTCTAGAATACAGCTGTGTGAAATACACTGAAAATTTTATATCACTAAACACTATGAAATGTATATTCTACATATACATTGTTGACATCAGCTTAAATAGAGCAATAACTTTCACTAGTTATTGCCTACAGTTTAAAGCTGCAAATCTGCAAACAGATCATTTTGGATAAGGAGCACAGTGGAGAGACAGCACATGTTTAGGATAATGATACTTGGCAAATTGGCCAATTTGGGCATATTAGATCATTTACTAGTTATTTACTAGTATTTCACTTTCTTTTAATAACGGTGCGTACATGCATTTTGAATTAGACTTTTAATATTTGTGTATCTCACCACTCAATCAACAATACAATTCTGCCAAGGAACTGGCAACAATTGCAGGATCCAGATGTACAAAGCTTGTAAGAACTTACCCCAAAAGCCTTGCAGCTGTAATTGCAGCCCAAAGAGGTGCTTCTACCAATTATATGCTCAGTGCTTATTCAACCAACAAATGTATGTATGTATGTATAATGTTACACACAGGGAGGACAAGTGTTATAATAAATAAATAAATACAATAAATATATATAAATGCACAGGGAAAAAGTGCCATGTGGTATGATACAGTAGGAAGGAGGTCCCTGCCCCGTAGAGCTTGCAATCTAAGTATCAAATGTCTGCGTCTTATTGAATAATTAAGTATGTTGTTTAAACCAAATAGTAACAATTTCAGTAAAACTTAAAACATTAATTATTGGTGGAAATGAGAACTTGCATGCAGTGAACTGTAGGAGAGCTGAATTTATTCATTGTCATTGCCCTTGTAGCTGCCAGTATTTAACTTGTACTAAGCTTTAGCCCAGATGTCCATTTTTACTTTTAGTGGCCTCTTATTTTGAGGTTAGTGACAATGTACATTTTATTAAGGCTGAGTTTTTAAAAAATATATATATATATTTTTGTACTACAAAGATCTTGGGAAGGGTTGTTCAGACGCTGAGTAATACTAGGCAGTTAAAAAATCATTTAACATTGGTGCTGACCAGCTTAAACCACAAAATGTCATACAGTGATGTTCTACAAGTTAAAATGCTGCATGGTTCAGTCTACAATGGACTCAGTGAGAGTTCTAAACACATTTCTAAAACAATAAGAATAAAAAAAACATATTGTTGAATATAATCAGTGGTAAAGCAGTATTGCATTACATAAACATGCATATAGAGAGCTTATTTATTTGAAGACAAGCATTGAATGAAATCCCAGAGATATAGCCACTCAGGGAAAGCCACTCCAAACAGTATTCAGTTGGATCATGTTCCCCCTGTCTATCTCTTCCCATATCTTTGATGCAGAAATTACTGGCTACTCTGCAACTTCTTAGAAGGTTTGGTGTTTATTAAATCCAATCCCAAACCTAGTGAGTAGGGGAGAAGAGGTGCCAGTAGACCTTTGTTTGTTAGAGAGAAACAGATTCTTATTGGTCAGTGGACACCCCGCCCCCCCATTTGTATCCGTGTGGATAAAAGCAAGCCTTTTGTAGTGTCTTTCTTATTATGAAATTGCTCCAGGAAACAATTGAGTTGCTTTGCATTATATTTACACACCAACAATACCAATACAAAATGTGGAAATGCAATTTATTTTCTAGTTTTTGCCTCTATTTGGAGGGGGGATTACAAAATGCAATGTTTTGTGCCCAGGGATATGGGTTACAAACCTTTCTGTGGGGCACCGCCTTTACTCAATACACTATTATCCAACATATTAATTAATGCCCAGTTGTGCATTATATTTCGATGACTGCGTTGCTATGTTAAAGGTAGGAGAGGGGAGGACTACAATACAGCAGACCTCATGGTCCACGACCCCTGTCGCCTGGGGCCCACACAACCATAGTATCTGCTGTATAGATAATTATGCAACTGATACTTTTGTACCTTTTCCTTATATTTATTGTTAAAAATGAGTGGACAAGTTAATTTTCCTTGGTGCCTTGCAAATAAACTTGCAACGGCAACTGGTACAGATCTTCTCTAAATGACAGCCAATGATGCAAGCCAAGGTCAACAGAGAACAAATCATTATTGTGATAAGTCACGGAGCTGAACCTTTGGTCCTGCTGATGCATTAATGTCAGGTGAAGGGTAAGTTTGTGCTAATCATTTTTTTTTATTTGGTTAAGGCTGACAAGTATTGTAAAAATAATAGTCACTACCACAATTTCCAAATGTGGGGCTTTCGGCAGAACCCAGAGTTGCGGCCTGTTGGATAGCTTAAACTGCTTAAAGCTGGGGCAGGCTCCAATCATAAATCATATAACAAATTCATAATTCTGTGCTGATGCTGATTTGGGAAAATATTTGCAGAACATAAGCATGACATAAAATACCTCCTTATAGTGAGTAATTCAAACAGCACTGAATTGCTTCGGAGGAAAGGGGGAAAAGCTATGTGTTGCCTGTTTGGTTCAGGATATGAAACACTCTAATAAACCGAGTCTATTGATTGTCATCTCCTGAAAAGCACAGTCCAACCCACCAATAGGCATTGAGGTTTGAATGACCTTGTAAAAATTCTTCTCTTTTTGCAATTCATATTGCCTTCTGCATAAAGAGGATTCAAATCCCTTTCCTGAACTGAACAATAAGGCAAGTGAAATGTATCATGTCATAGAATTAGAAAACATTTAAAAAAAGGGTAAAGAAACATTCAATACGTGTAGCAATACATGCATATTAGAAATATTTACATCCTGCAGTGCTGGGGTCCTGGGTTCAGGAACTAGAGTGGATATTGTGTGTTCTTTACTAAACCACCCCAGGATGTAACTGCTCCTCTAAACTCATGTAATGCTCCAATATATCACTAATGTTTTTTATAAAAGAAAATGATGTGTGTGTGTAAGTGATCACTAATAAAACTGCCATATCGGCTGTTCTGAAGATTATATAGGAAATCTCACCCCAAAACTCCAATTAAACATTTTAACTATTATGCAGAGTTGTCAACCAATCCTGTGTAATGAGGGAAATAATGATCCACTCCAGGCCTTTTTGAGACCTTATTTCATGTTATCACTTAGGGGCACATTTACTAACCCACGAACGGGTCGAATGCGTCCGATTGCGTTTTTTTCGTAATGATCGGTAATTTTGCGATTTTTTTCGGCGTCTTTACGATTTTTGCGTAAAAACGCGAGTTTTTCGGCGTCTCTACAATTTTTGCGTAAAAACGTGAGTTTTTCGGCGTCTTTACGAAAGTTGCGCAAAGTCGCAATTTTTTCGTAGCGTTAAAACTTGCGCGAAACGTCGCGCCTTTTAAGGTTTAATGCTACGAAAAAGGCGCGACTTTGCGCGCAAGTGTTAACGCTACGAAAAACTCGCGACTTTGCGCAACTTTCGTAAAGACGCCGAAAAACTCGCGTTTTTACGCAGAAAATCGTAAAGACGCCGAAAAAATCGCAAAAAATACGAAAAAGTCACAAAATGTTCGTTTCCAATCGGAATTTTTCCAATTCGGATTTGAAATCGTGTCTTAGTAAATCAGCCCCTTAGTGTGAAAAGGAATTCAGGCCTAAAAAAACACAGAACTGGATGATTATGTCCCTCATGACATGGGGTTGATTGACAGTTCTGATTATGTTTAAAGTAATCTAATCCTTTTACAGGAGTCTTTTTCCCCTCCCCAAATTTAGTGGGTATGGATTAAAGTAGGAGATTACCAATGGCAGCAAACAGGCTTTCTTATAGGCTAGACACTCCCTTAATTAACATATGACATCCAGAAGGAACAAGCCAATAGTTTGGGGGCCTTGATGTTGATGATATACTAATGAACTGTTACCCATGGCAGCAAATAGGCATTTTTACAGGCTAGATCCTCCCCAATCAACATATGAAGCCCAGAAGGAACCCCTAGTCTGAGCGCCTTGATGTTGACGATACCCTAATAAACTGATGAACAGCATAAAGGTATTTTGGGCTTCCTCACCTACAATTCGTCAGAAGTCTCTTTATACGTGAATTTTAAAGCAGGTAACATTAAATGGTTATTTGAACATATTACTGTTTTGCATACTTTTCAAACCATAGGCACAGAGGCCTCTCTCTACTTTTATCCAACAAACAGTTGAACCATCCTGGTTGTATGGCTTGGTTATTGGCTTGCTTCCCAATGACTTGGCAGCTCTAAATGCAGTTCCTGGGCGAGAGAAAAGCAAACAGGAAAGCTGTTAACCTTGGTGACAATAAATAAAAACAATATATTTATACAGCTTGTAAAGATCTGCGTGACAGTAAAAAGATGTTAGTTACTTTAAATGACTAATCAAACAGCATGTGTGTATAGTAACAGATTAAATCAATGTTGATATGCATAGTATTGCCAATACATATCCTTAAATAAATGTAATGTTCAGAATAAGATAGATGATGGTACAAGTATGGGATCCATTATCCAAAAAGCTCTGAATTACAGATTGACCAATTTCCATACACTACACTTTAATCAAATAATTCAAATTGTTTGCTTTTTTCTGTAAAAATAAAACAGTACCTTGTGCTTGATCCCAACTAAGAAATAATTTATCCTTTTTGGAGGTAACACAATCCTATTCATTTTAATTAATGTTAATTTTTAGTAGACTTAAAGTATGGAGATCCAAAGTACAAAAAGACATCTTATCCGGAAAACCCCAGATCCTGAGCATTCTGGATAACAGGTCCCATGCCTGTACAGGTCTGTGTGCAGAGAGTCTCACCCTAGTTCTAGCCTTGGCAGACTCTGATCTCTGTTTATCAGTGAGCCCCACTGCAAAAAAAAAAATAGCAATAGTGAAAATGACTTATTTCGGCCATATTTCTATAGAAAAAACAGCACCCAGTGCGGCACTGCCCCCTTGTTTGCCCCTTCTCCTACCTGATTGCTACCCACTTACTCTCAACACCACCACATGATATCACAGTAAGTATCTATTAGAGATCTAGTGTATTTAATAAAATACACTAAAAAAAAAACCCTAAAAATAATATAATTGATAAAACCAAACGCTGAAAATTAATTTCACCCTGACTGAACTTACTAAAGCTCCTCACCTCCTGCGCCAAATATAAAAAAAAAATAGCCAGTACAGATGCCCCCCTTTATATATTTCCCAGCCTAATATCTATAATCTTAAAAAAACAAAATTTGCAGTTTTGAAAAAAGTGCACTGCAGATGTAATTGCCTCCACTGGCACCCAACTGCTGATTTCTGAGGTCCCCGCACCAGTGCGCTTAACACAGTTTACACCTCTAATTGTCGTCCATTTGCTAGACCTTCACAGTTAAAAAAACAACATACTTTTTTCATTAATACAGCACCAAAAACAGTAAAATAATACAACCTGCGATTTTCATCAGGACAAACATAGACCCAGGTAAAAATCGAAGGCAATTTGTTTTAAAAATGGTTTAAGTCAAAGCTCACCTTTAAACACAGTGTTTGAAAGCCACAAGTAAAAACATATTTCCCAACTAAAGTTTTATGCACAGTGGCGTTTACTTTACTTTAGCTCAGGAATGGGGTCCACCTATGGCTTAATTGGTTCCACATTGAGGACAGCGCTTTCTTCCCATGCTGCATGGAAAATGAATGGTTCCTGGCTTTAATTATAATCCATCACTCCACTATTGCACAATAATGTACTTTGGGGTTAAAAAGGGTATCACCGTAGGCTGAAAAACTTTCCCTTGATTGTCCTATAAGCTAAAGGATATTGATTTACTATTGGCAGTTCCAGAAAGCACCATATTAGATCACAGGATGGCAGCTTCATTTTCTTTGGCACGGACACGTTGTTTTCTCCCCCTTTTTAAGAAGCTTGCACTGTAAAATAACTTATCGTGCTAAGCAAACAGAGCCACATCTACAAGGGCTTTAATAAAGCTCAATTCTACCTGTTACATTTAAACCCTCTGTTGGTGCGGTTGAAACTGTAGAAAAAGAATAACACAGGTGGAGGGGTTTTTTTTTCAATATAAAAAAAAAAAATTAGAGGGATTTTATATTAAGTTCTAAAAAGAAACAGAAGCAAGCTAATGAAAATTATATGAATGTGCCACTTCTCTTACTTGTGGTGAAATGTAAACCTTCATAGCACAATACTAAATACATGTGTCTGCACCTCAGCAGATAAATTGCTTTACTGATATAGAATAGAATGCATCCCCTTGTAACTGTGTGAGTGCCACGGGGCAGGGTGGTGCAATGTATAGATAAACCTGAGATGATTGCAGGATCTATATTACCTCACCCCATATGTAATAAAAGGCAGGAGCAGTAACCCATAGCAACCATGCTATTACTCTACGCACCAGAGGCCGCCCCTTTAGATTAGAGGAACAGAGCTTCCATTTGAAGCAGCGTAGGTGGTTTTTCACGGTGAGGGCAGTGAGGTTGGGGAATGCCCTTCCTAGAGATGTGGTAATGGCAGATTCTGTTAATGCCTTTAAGAGGGGCCTGGATAAGTTCTTGAACAATCAGAATATCCAAGGCTATTGTGATACTAATATCTACAGTTAGTATTAGTGTTTGTATATATAGTTTATGTATGTGAGTGTATAGATTGGTAGGTGTGGGTTGTGTGTGCTGGGTTTACTTGGATTGGTTGAACTTCATGGACTCTGGTCTTTTTTCAACCCTATGTAACTATGTAACCAATAACATGTTTGGTTTTAACCAGGTGACCAATAAATTCTACTGGATAACATTACTGATGGGAAGATAACTACAATATTTACGTCCTCTGTCTTCAACTACACAAGTGTCTGTCAGCCTGCAACAAGGAAAACATTGTGTCTGTTTAGCACTTTAGCCTTCATCAAATTTTCCCACCCTTAAACTGTGTCAAGTCAAACCCACCTAGAGGTTCTGTTGTTAGTAGCTCTATAATAAAAGGCAGCTGCTTGTTGACCTATATAATGCATCTATGTCAACACAAATGTTTTATGTAGTAATACTGTCTAAATGCATTTAATCATTTTACAGCAATATGCCAAAAAAAGAATGTATCTATCATCAGCTTGTTGAATGCAAGTTATGCTATGTAATATGATGTGGTTTTAAAGTCAGATCTAATTATGAAGCTGTTAGTAGAGTGCTGATCTGAGCTGCATGGGCAGCTTCTTTGTAAAAGAGGACAGATACACTATCTTCTGTGTAAAGGTGGCCATACACGTTAAGACAGGTGGGCGATATTGGGCGAATTAAGGTGGTAATGAGCGCAGTTGGTCCGTGGACCGCATGAATGAGTCAATGCTGTCCCAGATCCGACTAAATTTTTTAACCTGCCTTATCGATATCTGCCCGATTTCAGGCCAGATATCGGTCGGGCAGGCCCGTCGGTAGTGCCACTACATGGGCTGATAAGCTGCCGAATTGGTCTAAGGGACTGATATCGGCAGATACAATCGGCCCATGTATGGCCACCTAAAGTAACCTGGTTGCTTTATAGAACTTGGAACACTTCAGCATAACATGTCTGCAGCAGAACACACAGGAAGAGGAAGAAGAAATCACACAGGGTTACAAACATCATATTGCTAAGCAACAATAAACCCTCCTTTGCAGGAAGTAACATTTACAGTAAATGTACTGGAACTCTCTGTTGTATTCCAACACAAACTGTATACAAAAACAGTTGTGAAATACACCAAACACACTCACTGGAATGTAATACATACTGGAATATACACTGGAATGTTAAACATGTATGTCTTGTATTATGGCAAATAAACAGCAAATCAATAACATTCATAAACAATACAGTTTTCTAAATTAGCATACAGATGGAGGTATTTGTGTAGAAATCTGACTTGTTCATCTGTATAACTTAGTGTCCCATTGCAGCTACATAGTTGCAATAGCTTTATTCCTGGGGAGAGAGTCTGAGACAATGATACCCAATCAATGGCCCCAGTAGTCTCAAAGCAAATCCGTATCAATGTTCAATGAGGTTCAATGTTGATAAGTGCAAAGTTATGCACTTTGGTAGAAATAATATAAACGCAAACTATCTACTGAATGGTAGTGTGTTGGGGGTTTCCTTAATGGAGAAGGATCTAGGGGTTTTTGTTGATAACAAGTTGTCTAATGACAGGCAGTGTCATTCTGTGGCTACTAAAGCAAATAAAGTGCTGTCTTGTATAAAAAAGGGCATTGACTCAAGGGATGAGAACATAATTTTGCCCCTTTATAGGTCCCTGGTAAGGCCTCACCTTGAGTATGCAGTGCAGTTTTGGGCTCCAGTCCTTAAGAAGGATATTAATGAGCTGGAGAGAGTGCAGAGACGTGCAACTAAACTGGTTAAAGGGATGGAAGATTTAAACTATGAGGTGAGACTGTCGAGGTTGGGGTTGTTTTCTCTGGAAAAGAGGCGCTTGCGAGGGGACATGATTACTCTGTACAAGTACATTAGAGGGGATTATAGGCAGTTGGGGGATGTTCTTTTTTCCCATAAAAACAATCAGCGCACCAGAGGTCACCCCTTGTGAGCTCCCATAATCATTTGTACCTGTTAAATAATATGAGTTCCAATGCTTTACATGCAGAACATGTATAGAGCATGAGAAGAAGCACTGCCAGGTCAACAAACTGCTTTTTTTAACAAAATAAAAGACCCACCATGAACACCAAATATTCATCACCAAACCATTGTTTAATCATCTATAATACTACACATATTTATATTCCTCTTCTCTTACAAAGTAGTGTGAAACCACATCTTAGGTCTACAGATGTTTAGGACCAAGCACCACTAATTTGGTTTAATAACAATATAATGAGCTGCTCATTGTAACTCAAACTTAACACCTATGGTTCATCCCTTTACCATGGATGCACAACTTCTAACATTCCTCTTCTACAAAAGCACTTCTGCAGCCCCCGTTAGATATGTTCCTACCAACATAATGCAGGTAATGAAAACACCTTATGTTGGACATTGCAACACACAATACACTGATGTTCTTTCAACAGAATACCTTTGTAGGGATGGATGGTATAGGGCAGGGATAATATCCAAAACCCCTGCTAATGTCGGTACTGTAGATATTGTGCCTGTAGATTTATCTTTATTACAATTTAGTCATATCAACCTATCAATATGATCTTTTGTGGCAGACACCAGATATCTGTATGTCTAGCCTGGTCCTCATCAGCCCACTGACACTGCGTAGCTTGAGTATGGGTCAGATCACATCACTTGCAGATGGAATTAAGCCCAATGCAGTCTGCCTTCACCAATATATTAGATACAGACTGTCCCACAGCTGACACTTAATACAGATGGGAAGCTTGTTATATAAAATAAATGTGATTTCACTTTCTACAAAGAATAAGTTAATGGAAATCATATTAATGGGTCTTGCTTTTTACTAGCTGGCTGGGTATTGCTTACTGTATGTTTAGCATTTTGAATATTGTCTTATATTCAATTGGTTTTGAACACTGTACTAATTTTAGGCCTAATGTGATTTGCAGATGTTGTTCCATTACATCAGACACAATGTCAAAGAGACTTCTGTACGACTGCAGTCCCCTGTCTGGATTAGTGGTCCACACAGGCGTGCATTATACTACTGTTTGAGCCTGGAGAGACACATAAACTTGGGGTTTTTAAGATACTGTTATGGGTAGATTTACTAAAGGTCATTTTTTCCTGTTTCAATGTCTTTTTGTGTTCTAGTTTTTTTTAATCTAATTTAGAAGATCTTTTTTTTTTTAATGCAAAATTGTTTAAAATAGTTTTCAAATTTTACAGATTTATTATTATTCAAAGCCTTTCCATAGATATGTTTGCCTCCTCTGATCTAGCGAAATCCCAATGGAAACATTTCCAAAGTACAATTATGGGATCTGTTATTCAGAATGCTCGGGACCTGAGGTTTTTCTGGATAAGGGATCTCTGTAATTTGGATCTCCATACCTTAAGTCTGTTTAAAAAAAATCATTAAATACACTCAATAGGATTGTTTTTCTTCAATAAATATTTACGGGGTTTGGAAATATAAATAGATACAGTCATTTCACCCATATTTGCAATTTGGTTTAATTGCATGATCTACTGCATTTTCAGGGATGTGCAAACTGCATGCAGTTTTGAATTGCACTTTATATCATTATTAATATGATACACAATTCAGTTGTAAGGGCAATACAGTATTGCTGTGCTCTTGTAAAATCAATGTTATCTCTATTGATTGTGGCAAAGGAGCAAAACATCAGGCTAAATGTTCTATGCACTTCCAGGTTTTTCCAGTTGTCTGGGGGCCACTGACTGCATTCACATTGAGCCTAAACCACCTAGAGCAGTGTACCAATTATTACATGTAGTGGACCAATTATATCTCATACAGCATGGAGTGCTGGATTAAATGAAAATGTTGTTGTTATATAGTGAAGTCTATGGAGTTTCTGAGGAGACTGCAGGCCATAAAAATTCTATGGAGGGCCATGTCTGGCCGGCGGGCCTCCAGTTGGACAGCCCTAATCTAGAGGGCTAGAACCAAAAGTACTTTTACTTAATCAAGTCCAGAAGAGATGCCAAAGGACATGCTTATCTAGACTGATGTAAATGTAATTAAGGTTGTCTCACTCTAAATATATTAAAGGTATGGACCCGTTATGCAGAATGCTCGGGACCTGGGGTTTTCCAGATAAGGGGTCTTTCCGTAATTCGGATCCCCTACCTTAAGTCTGCTAATAAAATTATTTAAACAGTAATTAAACTCAATAGGATTGTTTTGGCTCCAATAAGCATTAATTATATCTTAATTGGGATCAAATACAAGGTACTGTTTTATTATTAGAGAGAAAAAGGAAACAATTTTGTGAATGTGAATTATTTGATTAAAATGGATGGCAGATGGCATTTCCGTAATTTGAAACTTTCTGGATAATGGGTTTCCGGATAAGTCCGATACCTGTACTGCCTAAACCTAATTAAAAAAAAATATAAATGAGTTTACTTTTTTCAATTCTTCCAAAAAGCCCAAAGAGAAGTCAGAGCAGCCAGCTCCATGTCCCTTTGTCAGCAGGAGACAATGCAACTGCCGCAGTAGGAATGCTGAAAAGAATGTTTGTAATAATCTCATTTATCATTTGTACTTCTTATATCTTCTTTCTGTCCAATAAACACTGTAAGAAGTCATACACTATGCAAAAGTGTTCTTATAAACTCAAATGCTTACGCAGTGGGTCTATGGGGAAAAGCAAGAACAATGCACAAGAGAGAGAAGAAACACAAGGTAGGAAAAGGCATTGCTTACAATACAGTACAAAGGTCGCTTTATTTTACATTAGCAAAGAGACAAATCATACTGTATTGCACTAAGAATAAAATATGAGCCATCTGTTCTGATTCCTAATCAAAATGTCAGCTGCGCAGACTGCATTTTATAGAAGACTGTGCAACCTATATTTTTTACTGAAATTTTAGTAATATGCTCAGCTTGAACATCCAGGATTTATTTTCAACACTGCCGATACCTTCAAATTAACTAGTATTGTTCTCTACTTAAACAGATGGTAGGGATCAAGCTACCACAAAGAATAAAATGCTGAACTAGAATGTTGTAATTTAACCAATCAGCAGGCTCAAAATGTATTTATGTACCTAATTATTATAGAAGCACAAGCATTGTGTTCTTTTTTTTTTGTTTTTGTTAAAACACCCTTTGTGATTCCAGTAAGCAGATGAACGGGTCCAATGGCCTGTATCATAACCACTGCGCTCATTTGTGGCAGGCAGTACAATCCTTGGGCACAATAAAGTTCTACTAGCATGGGATCTATTTACTCCCTTTATGCGGCCCTGAAATGTGCGACCTCTGCAGTTACAGGGATTTACATTCCCCTAGTGATCTGGCAGTTTCAGAAGCTTTTTTTTGCCTACACATGGCAAACGGCCTACACTGTGAGCAATAAACTCTCAGGAGGGACCATCTCTGCCTCCATTAACATTTACTGTACAGTATAAAACTAGTGACTAGCCAATTTCTACTAATGGATTAATATAGTTCTGTGTGTTCAGGAATGCATAATACTCATATACGGCATGTGCTAATATTAATATGTAGAATAATAAGGATTTCATGGTCTGTGCCCCAAACAGCTATATGAAATTATAGTTTGTAGCCTCTCTTATTTGACAGAAATGTAAATGACAGATTTTGTCGTCATTTTTAGCAGATATATATTACTAAGCACGGAACCTCTTAATGGTGGAGGATATTTGTAACTGCACTAGAACAGTAATAGTTACACACCAAAGTATAGGTACTCTCCAAACAACTTAGCAACATAGTAAGTTAGGTTGAAAAAAGACATACGTCCATCAAATTTAACCTTAATGCCCATATACTGTATAACCTGCCTAACTACTAGTTGATCTCTAATGAGATGAGGAGAGGTTTTGAGTAATGACTTAACACCTCATTCACTATACATTCAAGACTTTGCTAGAGATGAAGCCATCCTCTGGAATTCCTTTCCACATTGAATTATAGGTTAGATTTAGATTGTAAACTGTTCCCCCCCCCCCCCCCCATATTGGGCAGTATTTGCATGTTTGAGTTATCTGGGGCACCCAGTAATTTTTGTGGAAGAAGAAACGGCCATTGACTCCAATGCATTTGGCACTAGAAAAAATGCCCATTGACTCCAATGCATTGGGCAAATTGGGTGAAATTTTTGCTGTTTTGCAAATTTCTAGTTACGGTTCTTATTACATGACTGGTGGCTGCTTGAAGTTAGAATAATAGTAAGCATACCTATCACAATAAGGCCAAGACTGTATCCTGATGTAAAACTATCACAATGAGTCTTGTGCCCCTGGCAAGGTACTTAAGGGGTGTTATGTAATAAAAGGCACTAGGAGGAGTTTGCCCAGGAGCAGTAGCCAATAGCGACCATTCAGCAGGCAGAATTTTTTAAACAATCTTTCTTTGTTGAAATCTTTCTTTTTCAAACTTCGAAAATCTTATTGATCTTTTTGATTTGCTACTGGGCCTTGAGTGCATGAAGAGCATTAATCTTGGGCACCCTTTACTTTATGCTATCCCTGTGTCTGACATTTCAAGGTTCCACTTCTCCTACATGTTAGCTGCACAAGGCCCAGCCATTTGCTGTGTGCTCTGGTGTCGTCTCTTGTACGCTCAAGTGACTGTATGACTATTGCATAGAGACTTCATTGAAATCACTGATGGAAGAAAAGAACACAAGATGTATTGTTCTTGTTTCCCTTTCAGGCATACTGGCTGTGTGTCTGGTATTCATGGGGGTACTTAGCACATCAGTAGACACGTGGTATACAAGATATACTAGGCAATGTCTCAAACACATATTATCTCCATTCATAGGAAAACATTGAGCTCATGTTTAGTGAAGGAAGGTCAGTGTAAATGTCAAATAGGTTCAGCTTTGGAGGTAAATGCTTCATTGCTGGGTAAGATAGTAATGGGAATACAACAGAGCAACCATTTTGGCCCCATTTTCATATATTTGTGCTTTAAGCAACTAGGGACCTTACTTTATATTGGGGAGCAAATTTGGGCCTTGAACTCCAGAGCTCTGGAAACCTATGAATTATCATAAATGTAATTTAAATAATTCTTATTCCACGTTCTTTTCCCTTCCCACATAACACATCAGATCTTATGTTCCTTTTGCCAACACTGAGCTCCATTGTCCTTGATCAGTAACAAAAGGGGTTAATTTATCTTTTTTACTAAATAAGCGGCAAATCCTCTAAGCAAATGGGGTAACGGCTAATTAGCAGAACAAAGGCAGCATGCAAACAGTAGGAACTAGCTCTATGGGACACCCAGGGAGATGTAGTCTGCGAGTGATGGGGGAACAAATGAACCAGTAGGCCTCACAGCTCATAAATTCTATTGAAACTCCCTGAACACTTTCATTTGAGGGCGTAAGGTAAGGGCAACTCGTACTGGGCCCTTTTCAGCAAACAGTTCCCCTCCGTGCCAGCTAAAAACGCCCCATGTGTCTCTAGTGAGCGGAATGACAATGCCCAGCCAGTGACTGAGAGCTGCAATGGAAGAAAGGGCTACAGTGTTATATCACTTTTCACACGATCTCTCAGCAGCATTTGCTTGATAAATCAGCGCTTGGAGCAGATCAACAGGAATTGTGGGATTAGAAAGCATTTCCTCTCTGAATGAGAGTTATGACTGCCTCTGGCAATTTACCTTCATTTGAGCTCTGATGTTTTTAATTACTTAGGCTAATTTCTACAAATGCAGATGCCAGTCCAATCCCAACCAAGTACAAAGGAGTGCGGGGAAGGAAAATAATAAATTCCTGTCTGTTGCTCCTGTTGCTTTCACACCTCTTTTTTCTTCCTTTCTTTCTTTTCTGCCAGTGGGCTGGCGCTGGAAAGGGCCTCTTTATAAGCAACAATTAAAAAGTTAAGAGCTCATTTCTGCTTACTCCTACTGCTCCATATGCCCTATTATATATATATTGGAAAGGGAACAGGAATGAACATTCAGAAGCCACAAACACACATGCCCTGTGCAGGATGTCTAGCAGATTCCTTATGTGGACACAATTGGAAGGATTTGCTTTATGGGTATGAAATTGTTGTATATAAAAAGGGGTCCTGGTTTGAGCTCAACTAGAACTGCTATCTTCATCTATTGTTACTTTATTTACACAGAACCTGACATATGCAGTAGCTATAATGTTCCTATGGCAATCACAAATGGGTGTGTTTTCACTATATGCATTTATTAATCAGTTATTTTTGCAGATGGAATTAATTTTATAATATGTAGGGACCCATAGGAACTAAGCTCCCTATGGCTTTAGCCCTACACTGTGCTATCTGCTGTTACTGAGCAGATTGTAATGTTGCCACTTTAGTTATGTGTCACTATGCACTTATTGGCCCTTAGTTAGGATGACCACTTCCTGCACACTGTAATATAGTGATTTGCAGGGTGTGGGCACTTCCTCTTTGGCATTCCTATCCTTCAGAACAGGTTGCACATTGAGCCTGGGTTCTCAACTGGGCCCAGAAGTCTGTGCCCTAGAGGAAGCCAATCCATCTAGCGATTCTAAGTCGGGGATCAGGGACCCCGTGAATGAGGTGTAGTCATTTGCAGGTTAGACTCTGTTATAGCACGCTTTAGGAGTGTGACTTAGTTCAGGGCTATTTAGTATGAGCAGCTATACGCTCCCACATAGGAGACTATAGAGGGTTTAGTACACCCAAGGCTCTGCTGCCTTACTGTAGGGACCGCAGTGTCAGACATAGGATTTAGGCTGTTATTAACCCCTGAACCTGTCGCTGTAGGGATCCGGTCCAGATAAGGCAGACACTACCTTTGGGACTCCTGGCTATCCTCTATACCTATCTCCATAGTGGTGCCATACTTTTCCTGCTATCTGCAACTGCATTTGACATTTATGTGCTATTCTACCTCAAAGCTGTGAGTATTAACCCTGCATATGTGTGTACCATCAATAAACCAAGTTCTAGTTCAATGCAAAAGAACCTCTGGCGTCCATAATTACTTGTATACACATTGTGGCAGTAGAGAGTTGTAGTTCCGCAACACCTCTCAAGTGTAATTCTTCCGTTTTGCGAAGGCCCAGCCTGTGTGTTGGAGTCACATGTGCCCGTGCTCATACCTACTAGCCGGTACTGGCAAAAACTAGCCAGAATAGGGTTACAAATATATAAGAAAATCTAAGATTTCTGGCACTTTCTAAACAGACGCAAAAGCAGGATAATCTTATGAATGTGGAAATATTTTAGACCTATGGAGATGTAAATCATGCAATGTAACATTTTTTTTCAAGAACTGATCACATTCAATATACACTAAATGGTCACATGTATGTGCAGTTTTGTTGCTAGGACTGATGCTGCCTAAAACAACAGCCCAAATACAGTACATCCCCCCGACCTCCTCCAAACGTACTTCTTTGGCATGGGAGTGGGCCAAGGGCGGGCCACATTTCTAGTACAGAGAGCCCTATTGTCACTCAACTTCATTATATAACCATCAAAATCAGCCTGTTTGCCTACAGTAGGCCTGCGTGCAAGCATTAAGCTAATGCCAAGTCATTTGTAGAAAATGTATTTATTGGCAAAGCTCAGCAAGTCACTCACAGCTTTCATTATTGTGTTGCACAATATCAGTGATATAAGTGATATCATTTGAGAAGTAAGGCTCCTCCCTCATGCCCCAGTCCTGTTATTCATGGGGGGCAACATTTATTACAAGTGATGAGCAGTTTTTTTCACCAATGGATTTCCTGCAAATTTTTGCCCAGAGTGGGGAAAGAGTAATTTCCATTTCAACATGACATTTACCTATTATTCACTGGGTGAGAGTTTTATGTGCCTATTGACACAGCCAGCAGAGGAAACCCTGGAATTACCACCAGCTTGACAGTAGCTGTAGCACTAGGGTTCCCCTTCATCAGGAGACGCAGCTGACCGTGATGTGAACAGGAGGTGGGACGGACGCAAGTATAGTACAAGTATAGGGAAGTGCATGGACCTTAAATAAATGGTGTCACAGCACGCAACTATTGTGTCCATTTGGGCATGACTGCTGTTATATGAATAAATAATATGGCACAGTCTACCGTAGTGGGGTGGATATCATAAAAGTTGTATATGACACCATCCCTAACTGTTAAAGCTACTACATGGCATTTCAAAGGTTTCTAAGAACCTTGTATTTAAGGGGGCGTGGGGCACTTTAAAACACTTACATTCAGAAATCTTTATCTTGCTGTGAACAATAAAAAGGAATTATGTTCAATATGCGGAGCCAACAAGTACAGCACATTAACGCATCTCAGCTTTCCTACACTTGTCATTTAAAATACACTTTGCAGATATTCTGAGAGTAGCCATAACCTGTTTCCTGCTTTTTTTCCTTCCCATCCTTGTAAAAGTGGTAAGAATTATAAAAAAAAAAATGTAAAAAACATGTTCTGTTAAATTGCTTTTGGATCATCTACTGACTTGAAAAGTAAAATTATAGTATAATCTGCGAAGGCAAGAGAATGGCAGAAAATAGAAGTCTTTTCGGAACTTTCAGTACTTATTTCAGAACTGTTTCATATTCCTACCAATGAAAGCTAGAACCCTGAATCATATGGGCCTTACTAAAATATGTAGAGGTTTGCAGGAAAAGCATTAGTATTTCATTTTATTTATTTGCTTTATTTGGCTCCAGTACAAGAAGTATGAAAGTGTATGATACCATAAAGATTTTAAGACAGAAACAATCCTTTACAGAAAAAGCCCCGGAGCAATGAAAGCAGGAACTGAATGATAAGGGATCTGAATAACTTGCAACCCCTCACACACTGATTCATTCAAATCTGGGATATGTTGGCACAACCCCAATCAAACCCACCATGCCCTATTACAACCATACAAACTGATCAGATTAAACAGCGCGCTCTTCCACCCATTTTGGAGTGTGCAAATAGAAGTGGATAAACATTGTTTTTGGAAACTCACAGCATTACATCACAAGCCAGAATAAAGCAGCAGAAGACTTGCCTGGGGGGTGGAGACAGAATGAGATATTAGGGTTCATTTACAAAGAAAGTATAAGAGCACTAAGGGATTAAAGCTGGCCATACACACACCGATAATATCTTACAAAAACAGGTTTCGTACGATATTCGATGCGTGTATGTCAATTGGGCGAGGCGACTGATATCGCAGAAGACTCTCCAATCGGGCGGGTTAATAGATTTTGATCAGGTACCATTGAAGGCATCTGAGCAAAATCTGCCTTCAGGGCTGAAGCGACAGAAGGAGGTAGAAATCCTATTGTTTCTACCTCCATATCTGACGATTCAGCCCTGAATGTCAGTGGAGGGTTGGAAATCGCCATGTGTGTGGCCAGCTTAAGAGCACAGCCTTTTATGCTCATTCAGGAAACGCTCCTTCCTGGCTGCCCTCTCGTAAGGCACAAGTAGCAGAGCACAGCATCAGTGAGAGAAAGCTAGCCCTATTCCAGCCCACGATGGGTAGGGGTCTGGAGCCATCATCTCTGTAGGTAGAGGCAGTCCTAGTACTCTTGGGGGCAGGTTTATTAACAATCGAGTTTGAGTTTTTACCACTATTTATATTTTTTGGGTTTTTTTGCAGTAAAAATAGTAAATAGTTTCCAAAACTCGAATGTTCAAGATTTATTAACCGTGAAAAACACGAAAAAATTAATATACATAGTTGCACTCTAAAATCTGTCAAGTTCATGCAGGAGTCAATCAGAATTGTATTTTCAAAATTCAACCTATTTTTTAATTCAAGTTTGAGATTTATTTGAGATTTGGCAGACTCACTGAAAATGATGAGTAGAATGTGGTTTCCTGACAGTAGAGTTTTTTTCTCCCGTTATGACTGTTCTCTCTACAAATGCAGGTTTTCCTGAAAGGAGTTGTTCACCAACTCTTGGATTTTAAGCAGCTATTCGGTTGCTAGGATCTAAATTACCTTAGCAACCAGGGTGTGGTTTGAATGAAAGACTGATATATGAATAGGAGATGACTTGAATAGAAAAATAAGTACTAACAAGTAAACTGTAGTTTCACAGAGCAATAATATTTTGGCTGAGGGGGTCAGTGACCCCTGTATGAAAGCTGCAAAGAGTTAGAACAAGAAGGCAAAACCTCATATCGAGGTTGTACGAAAATATCGTGGAACAATCCGAAAGTTACAAAATTTTCGTTTATGAACGATCATAAATGGCGCAAAAACCTTTCTGACTTTGAACCTTCAAATGCATGATTTTGGAAGCCTCCCATAGGACTCAATGGCACTCTGCGGCTCCAACCCGGCCCAAGGAAAGCCTCCCATAGGGCTCAATGGCACTCTGCAGCTCCAACCCGGCCCAAGGAAAGTCTCCCATAGGGCTCAATGGCACTCTGCAGCTCCAACCTGGCCCAAGGAAAGTCTCCCATAGGGCTCAATGGCACTCTGCAGCTCCAACCTGGCCCAAGGAAAGTCTCCCATAGGGCTCAATGGCACTCTGCAGCTCCAACCTGGCCCAAGAAAAGCCTCCCATAGGGCTCAATGGCACTCTGCAGCTCCAACCTGGCCCAAGGAAAGCCTCCCATAGGGCTCAATAGCACTCTGCAGCTCCAACCTGGCCCAAGAAAAGCCTCCCATAGAGCTCAATGGCACTCTGCAGCTCCAACCTGGCCCAAGGAAAGTCTCCCATGGGGCTCAATGGCACTCTGCAGCTCCAACCTGGCCCAAGGAAAGTCTCCCATAGGGCTCAATAGCATTCTGCAGCTCCAACCTGGCCCAAGAAAAGCCTCCCATAGGGCTCAATGGCACTCTGCAGCTCCAACCCGGCCCAAGGAAAGTCTCCCATGGGGCTCAATAGCACTCTGCAGCTCCCACCCGGCCCAAGGAAAGTCTCCCATAGGAATCAATGGCACTCTGCAGCTCCAACCTGGCCCAAGGAAAGTCTCCCATAGGGCTCAATAGCACTCTGCAGCTCCAACCTGGCCCAAGAAAAGCCTCCCATAGGGCTCAATGGCACTCTGCAGCTCCAACCTGGCCCAAGGAAAGTCTCCCATAGGACTCAATGGCACTCTGCAGCTCCAACCTGGCCCAAGGAAAGCCTCCCATAGGGCTCAATAGCACTCTGCAGCTCCAACCTGGCCCAAGAAAAGCCTCCCATAGGGCTCAATGGCACTCTGCAGCTCCAACCTGGCCCAAGGAAAGTCTCCCATGGGGCTCAATGGCACTCTGCAGCTCCCACCCGGCCCAAGGAAAGTCTCCCATAGGGCTCAATGACACTCTGCAGCTCCAACCTGGCCCAAGGAAAGTCTCCCATAGGGCTCAATGGCACTCTGCAGCTCCAACCTGGCCAAAAGAAGGTCACAATACCAAAGCTTGAATGAATCCGAAACTTTCGTACTCGGCGCGACAAACACGATTTTGTCGCACGAAAAGGATATGGAAAATATGCAAAGTGTTATAAATTAGAAAAAAGACGAATTTTTCCAATTCGGACCCAATCGTACATTGATAAATCTGCCCCTTAGAGATGATGGGGCAGAGCGGCAACTTGACAAGCAGCCACTGAGGGGATGCTAAAAGGGCATCATGAGCAGCAATCTGAGGGTCCAGACTAAGGGGAGGCAGGCAGAGGTAGGTACCCAGTGTCCCCCTACTGTTGAGCCCTAAGCACATTCCTCTTCTGCCTGCCCCTTGTTTTGGCCTTGAGCACAGGCCCAGACATGAAGGGGGGTTGCCCAGTAGAGTTTTAACATTTAATTCTCCTTCAATTTATTTAAATCTTTCTTTAGTAGCACCTGACAGGGAATAAAAACAATATTCTTTACTAAAATGCATAACAGCTAAAGTTCAGGATTTATCATTTATCACATTGTAGCTGATGCCTATTTATATGTGTCAGAGATTAAAATGAAGTGCTATCTCCATATAAAAGCCAGACAGATTCCTAATTAATATAAACTAAGCCAGGAAGTAAGGGATATTCCTAACAAGCTACTCTCCGGTGGATGACAATGTGACATTACGGTTGCGGTGCCATCTCTGTGTGTGCTATCAGGCTGCTGTGACATAAGCGCGTCTGCAGGATATACATGTCCGGCAAAACGTTTTCTTTGCAGCATAAACATAAGAAACAGATGGAGCACTGCAGATCCTGCCAGAGCAAACAAAGCTTATTGAAGACAATCTCCTCTCATGCCAAGACTAACATATTCCTTCCAGATCACTAATTTTTTGTATAGTGGAACCAGCTAAAACAAATAAGTGTAAAGGAATGGAACTTGTAAATGAATAAGCCTTCTGTGCATAGAATGGCTATTTTTCTTTCACATTATTTCGGAATATGAATTTAAACAATCAAACAGAATCTTGGCTATGGGTGCAGGTGACTTCCTCTGTGACTCTCTCATGACTATTTCTCCCAAACTCAGTAAATAATACATCCATATATTAAACACCTTTCCCTGTCCCAGAAGAAGGTGATGCAGACATAGAACAAGCTTCTGAGTTAAATATCTGTATTGAATGCTGGGTATGTGAGAGTCATACATTCATATGGGGAGAGGTAATCCTAGTCCTGCAACCTATACCAAACAACAAAGGCCTGATTCCTTACTATAGCTGCATTAAAGCTAGCTAGATTGGATGCTAACAGTGTCTTTTTGCTTCAACTCAGTATACTCACAATCGAAATTATGCTCTTAAAAGTAAAGAATACCTTGTTCAACTTGCTTGTGCTTAACATAGTTTTTGCTTATTCATTTAATAGGCTAAAAAGCTATGGTTCTTGTTATCTCTTGCCCTAAACACGGGGAAATTGAAGCCCCTCCATGTTTGGTCCTCGCGAGGTAGATAATAATATCCTTTATATATAATATACACCATATAATTAAGACAGTGAAACACAGCTGTTAGCCCCTGAAATAATGCACATTTCTTCCATGCCATGTCTGAATCCAGCACTTAATACATTTTATCCACTTAATCTCCTTCTCTATGTCATTAGAGTTTGACATGTCTGCAGTATAAGTATTTATCGCAATATAAGCTCATTAATATTGACACTTTCAACAGCGTATTCAATAGAATGTCTCCACAAAAATATAATGGGATTTGTCAGCATAGATGGGGTAGTTTTCTGAGCACGTTTTACTGCAGATGTGTAGTTTTCCCACTTAATGTATGCTTATAAATGACAATTTACAGCACATTTCTGACACATGCAAATGGCTTTCTGCTTTGCAAAATATGCCCAAATAGATGCATTATTAGCCTGTAAAGATCAGCTGCTAAATGCGTAATTTTATGTATCTTCAAATGGGTTTTTTTTAAACTCACAAACACTTTATTCTGGATTCTGTGTATGTCTGTTTTAAAGCCAAAGGATCTTCTTTTTAAACAAATGACAAGAAGCACGTGCTTGGGGGGACTAAAGACGTAAGATTCTTACATACAGGTGGGTGTCATGGAAATATTACACTGATTCTCACTGGAAACCATGCTCTTACCTGCCATGTGACCTCTTGCCACCATTAGTGGCTTAGCTAGGCACTTCAAAACACCTTTCTTTATGTCGAGCTCTTACTTCTGTCTGATTTATTGGACCATAGTTCTTCCTCCCCTGCATTTTAGATTTTGTTTCTTTCTTCACCTGGACCCATTATTATTTTTATTTATACATCACCATTGTTTCCCACGACACTTTAGAGAGTAAATACAAAGACAAAACATAATAGTTTACAAATACATACAGACATTTAACCTATTGTATATTGTGGTATATAATAGGTAGAGGACCCAGCCTGTGGCTATATGCTGGACATACTGTAAGAGTTCTCCTTGCTCTTCTGTTGCTCTTATTAATGCTTCTTATCCTATCTTACCAGATATGGGGCTCAACACAAAGCCAAAGGTGCCTCCTAGAGGTGAAGCACATGTAATGAGAAAGTTATTTGTAAAGAAATCTTCTTATTGAATTAAGTACTGAGCTATTATAGACCATGCTTGCCTACATCTAGTAGGTAGATACTTATGGCTATTTTAATTTGAAGGTAGAGATGGTTGCAATGAACTAAATGAAGGAAGAGTAGATTATATTTCCTTATATTGTTTTCCTATTGATCCACACTAAAGAGAAATGGCAGGCTGTATGGTGCTGTCCTGGTCATGAACAAAGTGCAGATAATTAGTTTAATTGATTTCATAATTAAGAATAATAAAACATAACCATACATTAAACATGGATTAACCATGATTTCTTTTTTTTTGTCATAATTTTTATGGTGTACATTTTATTTCTAAATTACACTGTTTACATAGCAAATAATTCACTCTACCATTTAAAACTTTATTCTTGAACCAACAAATGTATTTCTTTTTAGCTGTAATATTGGTGTGTAGGCGCCATCTCAGTGCATTGTGCCTGAGTCTGAGCTTTCAGAAGGAGCCAGTGCTACACATTAGAACTGCTTTCAGGTAACCTATTGTTTCTCCTACTCCCATGTAACTGGAGGAGTCCCAAGCTGGACTTGGATTTCTTACTATTGAGTGCCATTCTGAGCTGCTATCTTTCCCATTGTTCTGTTGATCGGCTGCTGGAGGGAAAAGGGAGGGGGGGTAGTATCACTCCAACTTGCAGCTCAGCAGTAAAGTGTGACTGAAGTTTATCAGAGCACAAGTCACATGGCTGTGGCACCCTGGGAATGAAGAAAATGGCTACCCCCATGTGAAATATTAAAATTAAATATTAAAAAATCTGTTTCTGTTTTTAAAAAACAGATTTCAGTGCAGGATTCTGCTGGAGAAGTTCTATTAACTGATGTGTTTTGGAAAAAAAAAAAACATGTTTTCACATAACAGTATTCCTTTAAGATCTACTTGTTTGGCTAGGTTGCTAAACAAGCAGATCTTCACCCACCTAATGTAAGCCATATCAGGCTAGGGCCAAACAATGACGGGTATATGGTCACTTTAAAGTCATATTTGTTTAAAGTGATACTGACAATAAAAAACTACTTTTTAAAGTTTGAACATATATTAAAATTTACATATAGGTCATGTTGATTGTCTTTTTGCTGATAGGGCTGCTTTTGTAAGTAATTGTTACTTGAAGTTCCTAAACCTGACTGCTTTGCCAACCTGACTGCCCCTTCCCAACCTGTCAGTTACAGCTTCTAATGCTAACGGCTTACTGCTGTACAAATATGGCCGCCCCCTCATAGAGGAACATGGGGGATCAGATAGTTAATATAAAAGCATTGGGAAAATACTTTTATGGCAAAATTATAAATAGCATGCAAAGCCAATGTTATAATAAATGTAAAAAAAAGGTTTAATTTCTGGTGTAAGTACCTTTTTAAAGGCTTCCTCTGGGTATGAATGGAGTTCAGCATTGTGCATTATCAGATATGATACAAAATGTGTTCTCAAAGACATATTAACTAAATCAACTAAATTTAGGTTTTAGTATCTGACCAAAAAAAATACATTTTGTCACGTTTCTATCACATTTTTGTGTGTCACTATTTTGTTTACTTTTCTAAAATGATCCCCATATGTAACACTATGATAATCCCATCAGTGATGGTTGCTTAGCATTACAAAGGATTCCTCCACCTAGCAGTCATACAGAAATGAACTGAAACCATCTGACAGATTGAGTCACTAGGATGCAGGAGAGCACAAGTTCAGCATAAGCAGGAGAATTGCAGCTAGCAAGCTGGAGTATGGTTTGGCTGCTTCAGTGCCAGGCTATAAAATGTTGCAATGTGTCATTTACATCAAATCTTATGTTTGTAGTTCATTCGGCACAGAACTAGCATACTGTAAATCTCTCCAGCCAAGCTCCATGCCTCACAGATTGAAAACATCGCACAAACCAACACAAAAAAGGTTGCCCCGATTTGCGGTAATTTCTGTGATTCTGGAAGCCTTAATTAAAATGTTTCAGCCCTGACATGAGAAGATTTAGTGCCCATTCAGTCAAACTCACTTTTCTTCATCCATTAACGCCTTTGAGGAGAAGACATTTTCTTGGAGTACTTTGTGTTGCCCAATGGCACCATAAATTTATCGAAACAGTTTCTTGGAATACAGAGCAGTTCGTATGAAAAAGAAGCCACGGCCCACAATACCAGTAGAGCGCTGGAATGAAACCTTTGTCACTGAGAAAGTTGGACCTCAATGAGACACATTCAAAAGTTTTCGCTTTCTTGCTCTATTTTTTTTTTATCAAAGAGAGACATTTTCTTCTTGGTTTTTGTTTAAAATTTCAAGCATGATGGGTACACTGCTAATCTGTTTTTTTGTATGGTCATCCATTATAGTGCCAGAGTACAGTGCCAGAAAGCCAATCCAGTCCATGTAACAATGAATATCAAGAGAGACACTTGAGGTCCAGGCTGTTCCCAGGCTGTTCCATTCTACTCTCTGTTTATTTTACATTTTAACAGCCAACAGCTCAGAGTATATAGGGCTGGGGAAGAGAGAACATACTTCCATATCCTATAGCAGTACCATACTGTATCTCATTTGTCTCTGCTGTGCAAAACAGTCTGGGAAATGATGTACCCCAAAAATGCAGAAATGTATATCATCCACTCGTTGTTTTTACAGGGGGATGTAAACCCTAAAAACCCTGTAAATCAATTTTACTTTATTTATACCACCTTTAAACCTTGGGTCGCTGACTCTTATTGGTTGCTATGGGTTAGTCGATTTGGGGAAACTTAAGGTTTTATATTCTATATTTTTGTCTGTTTGCTGGTAGTAGCCTGATTTTATTGAACTGCTTTTCATTAGTGGGGTCTTAGCATCATGAAGGAAGAACAGTTGCTGCAAAATACTAAAAAAATGACTTGTTTCAGTCTGCTACCAACAATGAATCTTGGGGGAGTTAAATATTATCTTCAACCAGGACAATGTCTCAAGAACGATGCAAATTAACTCAAGGGCCCTCAAAGCCCTTATCTCAGTCCAACTGGGAAACTACAAACTTAAATGAATACCAGAGCAGTGGTTGTTGGACTTTTTTAGCTCCATAGTCCCTCTGTCAGGTACCTGGTCGTTCGCCTAAGGTAGGCGCGTGCCCGATCGCCAGCGCATGTTCCGGCGGCCACGCGCGCTCCGCCGCTCGCGCACATATTAATGCATATTAACGCCGGCGCGCGTCTTGACGCCGGCGTGCGTCCCGACGCCGGCGCATGTGCATTGCGCTCAAAAGGACGCCAAAGGCCTACCAGCATTGCGAAGTGATCGTTTCCTTGTGTAAGACGCCAAGCTTGTTTCCTGTGATTGCCTATTTGATTCTCTGACCCGGCCTGACTCTCGATCTTGAAACCTGCTGCCTGTATCGACTTCCCGCCTGTCCGACCTCGCTTTTGCCTGCTGGTTTTGCTCTGACGTTCCTGTTCGGCACTCCTGCCACTCCTCCACTTGGTTCAAGTCCTGTTTCATCCTCAGTGGCTGTGATCCTTAGTGGGAGGTGTAGGAGAGGTCCTTCCTCTACGAGTTCTTCCAGTGACGCGCCCGGCTAGTCCTGACAGTATCACTTCGCCAGTATGGAAGAATCTGAGGAAATCTCTGCTATGCAGCTCCTTACCCAGCAGATGGCGACCCTCACTCGAGTGGTGCAAGAACTACAGGCAGGTTTCCAAGAAGTTCAAGCCCAGCTACAACCCCTGCCCAGGGATCCTACTGATGCTCCTATTGCACCCCCACCTGTTGCTGCCCAGCCGCCAATTGCCAAACTAAAGCTCTCTCTGCCGGAGCATTTTCTGGGGGATCGCAAAAAGTTCCGGGCTTTTATGAATAGCTGCAAGCTGGAATTCACACTTAACCCCCAAGTTTATATGACTGAGCAGTCCAAGGTGGGGTTCGCTATCTCACTCCTGTCCGGGGAGCCACAGACTTGGGCTCATCGTCTTCTGGAACAACAAAGTCCATTGTTTAGTGACTCTGCTGCTTTTTTCCAGGCGATGGCGGTATTGTACGATGACCCCCAAAGAGAAGCCTCAGCTGAAGCCGCACTCAGATCTTTGTCCCAGGGTAAACGGCCAGTTGAGGAATATGTTACTGACTTCCGTAGCCACGCTGCAGATACCCGATGGAATCAAGCTGCACTGAAGCATCAATTCAGAATAGGGTTGTCTGAAGGTCTAAAGGACGAGTTAGCCCGAGTTGGGATTCCCGAAGACTTCGATTCTCTCATCGATGTCGTCGTCCAGTTAGACCGACGTTTGAGGGAGAGGAGACTGGAAAAGTCTGGGACATTTCAACCTAGTTGGCTGCTCCCTAAAGCTCCTCTATTCCCTAAACCCATTTTGGCCCCATCCACCACGGCCTCGTCATCGGCTGGGGCTGCTGAACCCATGCAAATCGGGCTCATCCGTTCCCCTCTGACTCCCGAAGAGAGGCTACGCAGACGTCGCCTGAACTTGTGCCTTTACTGTGGTGCCTCTGGTCATCTGCTCCGCACATGCCCGGTGCGACCCGCAAGTAAGAGATCTATACCAGGTCTTCTTAGTGCGGAAGCTGTTGATGGACTGTCTCTTATGTCAGTTATTACTATTTTGCAGTGGTCAAGAAAGACGCTCCAGACCCCTGCGTTGATTGACTCCGGGGCGTGCGGTTGCTTTATCGATCGAGACTTCGCCCGTTTCCATGACATTCCTTTAAGACCCAGATCCTGCCCACTGACGGTGAAGTTGGCTGACGGATCTAATATTTCTTCTGGTCCAGTCCTGTCTGAGACTATTCCTTTGTTAATAAAAATTCAACAGCATACCGAAACCCTATCGTTTAACGTGGTTTCTTCCCCTCTGTATCCTATCATTTCGGGGTTTCCGTGGTTAAAAACTCATAACCCTCTCATCAATTGGGACTCGAATCAAATAACATTTCCATCCGATCATTGTCCTTGTTTTGAGGTGGCTCCTGGGAGATTCCTGGTTGTGACCCCTGATCCTCGACTCAAACTGGTTCCAGAACCCTACCATGAATTCTTAGATGTCTTTGATGAGAAAGGGGCGGATGTACTTCCTCCACATCGGATATATGATTGCCCGGTGGATCTTCTTCCCGGAGCAGCGATCCCATTCGGACGGATCTACCCTCTATCCGAACCTGAACTTAAAGTTCTCAAGAGCTACATTGAGGAAAATCTTAGGAAAGGATTTATCCGTCCGTCTCCTGCTGGGGCAGGTATTTTCTTCATTGAGAAAAAGGACCATTCCTTACGCCCCTGCATAGACTACCGAGACTTGAACAAGGTAACCATTAAGAACCGATATCCGCTACCCCTCAT
Source organism: Xenopus tropicalis (assembly GCF_000004195.4). NCBI lineage: Eukaryota > Metazoa > Chordata > Amphibia > Anura > Pipidae > Xenopus > Xenopus tropicalis. The sequence continues at coordinate 124,100,948 of NC_030681.2, read as the reverse complement.
CTCGGAACTGTTTATAAGATTACGTTCAGCACGTGTGTTCACAAAACTAGATCTTCGGGGGGCATACAATTTGGTCCGCATTCGACAAGGAGATGAGTGGAAAACAGCTTTTCGCACCCGATATGGGCACTATGAATACCTAGTGATGCCCTTCGGGCTATGCAACGCCCCAGCGACGTTTCAACACTTTGCAAATGATATTTTCAGAGACTTTTTGGATCTTTTCGTTATTATTTATCTCGATGATATCTTAATATTTTCATCTTCCTTGGAGGAACACCGACACCACGTCAGACAAGTCTTCTCTCGGTTACGAGCATATAAACTTTTCGCCAAACTGGAGAAGTGTGAGTTCGAAAAGTCTTCTATAGAGTTCCTAGGTTTTATCATTTCTTCAGACGGGATATCTATGGACTCTCAGAAGGTCTCTGCAGTGTTAGACTGGCCCGTTCCCAACAGTCGTAAGGCTGTACAAAGATTTGTGGGCTTCGCCAACTTTTACCGAAAGTTCATCAAGAATTTCTCTAAGATAATCGCCCCTATCACTGCTCTTACCAGCTCGGTAAAAAGATTCTGCTGGACTTCTGAGGCTCAGCGGGCTTTTTTGGATCTCAAGAATCGTTTTACCTCCGCTCCCATTCTAAAACATCCAGATCCTACACGGCCGTTTGTTCTAGAGGTGGATGCCTCAGAGTATGCCATCGGAGCTGTGCTGTCGCAAAGAAACGATGTACAGAGCCTACTTCATCCTGTTGCATTCTTCTCTAAAAAGTTATCTTCCTCTGAGCAAAATTACGATGTGGGAGACAGAGAGCTACTTGCGATTAAATCTGCATTTCAGGAATGGCGACACCTGTTGGAGGGGGCGTCTCACCCTATTTTAGTTTTTTCTGATCACAAGAATTTGGAATATTGACGCTCAGCAAAGAGACTCCGACCTCGTCAGGCCAGATGGGCACTCTTCTTTTCTAGATTTAACTTCCACGTTACCTTTAGACCGGGTTCCAAAAATGGCAAAGCGGATGCGTTGTCCCGTCTGTTTTCTGCACCCGAGAATGATTCTACCGCCAGCACTGTCCTTCATGCCTCCAATTTTCTCCTTCTTCAAGCCGATCTGCTTGACAAGATCCAGAACGCCTCCAAGTCTGTGGAAATTTACCTACACATATTGGTCATCGCGGTAATTACCTCATGTCTCATAATAAAATTTTTGTCCCTGAAGGCCTGCGCCTCGAGGTACTCAGATTTGTCCATGATCATCCTGTTTCCGGCCATCTGGGGGTTCGCAAGACTCTAGAACTTGCTAATAGGAATTTTTTTTGGCCCGGCATGTCAAGGGATTGCATGAAATATGTTACTTCCTGTCAAACATGTGCCAGATTCAAGGATACACACTCCCGACCAATGGGGTTACTTCAGCCTCTCCCGGTACCTGAGAAACCCTGGGAGAGAATTTCCATGGACTTTATTGTGGATCTGCCCAAGTCGGGGGGTTTTAACACAATCATGGTAGTGGTTGACGGATTTACCAAGATGGCTCACTTTATACCTTTGGTGGGGTTACCATCTGCAGCCACAACGGCAGAAGTATTTATTAAAGAGATCTTTCGGCTCCACGGCTTACCCAGGGAGATAGTGTCTGATCGGGGGTCGCAGTTTACGTCTCGCTTCTGGAGGGCGTTATGCCAGGGACTCCATATTGAGCTCGCCCTGTCCTCTGCTTTTCATCCTCAGACGAATGGGCAGACAGAACGTACTAATCAGACTTTGGAGCAATATGTTAGATGTTTTTCCTCTTATTCTCAGGAAGATTGGTCTGCGCTCCTACCCTTAGCGGAGTTTTCTTACAATAATGCGGTACATAGCTCCTCCAAACAGACTCCTTTTTTCTCTAATTATGGATTTCATATTACCGCTCTGCCAGGCCTAGCAGAGGTTTCGGTTCCTGCAGCTCAGGATAGACTTTCGTTCTTAAGGCATAATTTCGAGTTGCTCCAGCAGACTTTACGGGAGGCTCAAAGGAATTACAAAGGATATGCCGATAAGAGACGGAGAAAGAGTCCTGAATTCAAGCTGGGGGATCTCGTTTGGTTATCCACTCGCAACCTCAGGTTATCGTGTCCCTCCAAGAAGTTGGGCCAAAGGTTTATGGGTCCCTTCCCAATCTTGGAGCAAATTAACTCTGTTACCTTTAAATTGAAGTTGCCTGCTAATCTTCGAATCCATCCTGTGTTCCACGTCTCTCTTCTAAAGAAAGTGGTGGAGAATCCGTTTCCGGGTCGTATTGGGGCACCTCCAGAGCCAGTGACAGTACAGGGTGTTGAAGAATTCGAAGTCCAAGCTATTCTCGATTCCAGGTATCGAAGAGGTCGCTTGCAGTATTTGGTCCAGTGGAAGGGCTATACGCCTGAGGACAATTCCTGGGAATCTTCAACCAATGTTCATGCTCCTCAACTGATTCGGGCCTTCCATAAGAAATTTCCAGGGAAACCTGCGTCTGGGCGCATCCGGAGGCCGCGCCTTGGGTGGGGGCAATGTCAGGTACCTGGTCGTTCGCCTAAGGTAGGCGCGCGCCCGATCGCCAGCGCATGTTCCGGCGGCCACGCGCGCTCTGTCGCTCGCGCACGTATTAACGCCGGCGCGCGTCCCGACGCCGGCGCATGCGCATTGCGCTCAAAAGGACGCCAAAGGCCTACCAGCATTGCGAAGTGATCGTTTCCTTGTGTAAGACGCCAAGCTTGTTTCCTGTGATTGCCTATTTGATTCTCTGACCCGGCCTGACTCTCGATCTTGAAACCTGCTGCCTGTACCGACTTCCCGCCTGTCCGACCTCGCTTTTGCCTGCCGATTTTGCTCTGACGTTCCGGTTCGGCACTCCTGCCACTCCTCCACTTGGTTCAAGTCCTGTTTCCTCCTCAGTGGCTGTGATCCTTAGTGGGAGGTGTAGGAGAGGTCCTTCCTCTACGAGTTCTTCCAGTGACGCGCCCGGCTAGTCCTGACACCCTCGGAGGTCCAGCCTTTCATCACCACCACAAGGTTACAGATATAAGAGAACATATATAGAAGAATATAAGACTATCTAGGACACCAAATAGTTGTTTACCCCAAATTTAGTCACATATTAGTGGCTGCGGGAGGATCCCTACTGCACCCTGCTGTACACATTCTAAAGCATGGTGACAAGAAAGGCAAGATCTTGTGTGAAGTTAATTAGGCTTAACATGTTTGTTGATACTTCTCCCTTTAACTGACACTGCAGCGCTACATGTGCTCTGTAATCCCACAGTCTTTCAACTTGTAATGAGACACAGGTGCTTTCCCCATTGAGGCATCTGAATTAGAAGGGAAAACAGGCCAGACCTTTATTTGCACTGGTGGGCACACGAGGTAGTCATTTGCTATTTGATATGGAATATAGTCAAAATTTATTTAAAATAGGAAAAGGGGATTTGGGATAATTTATTGCTGTGTGTTCAGCCTGCATGTAGGGCTGACTTGGAAGGCAGAGTAATTTGCCATAAGAGCTCTTAATGTTGTTGTTGGTCATTCTAGATGGAAGAACCAGTAAAGTTAAAAAGCCAATGAAATGGTGTTACTGTCATTAAATAAAATCAAAACCTTATAACAGAAAGTATTCACATGCTTTTTGCTGCACATTTAGCCTTGATAGTGATGCAATTGTTATAATTAAAACCTGGTTGTACATTGTGCCACTTTGTTGAAAGGCTGTCCTACCTATACTGTAGCTTATGTTAATTTGTATAACATTCAACAGTATTTACATTGTGTGAACACACAAAATAGGCAAAACGTCTTGTGTTTTATTATTATCCCAGAGAAATATATAAAAGGTTATCTAATAGCAGGCAAAATTGTAAAGCAAATATAACCGACCAAATCCCTCCTGCCTCCTGTTCTGAAATGAGCAATAGAGCCCCTATTGACTCAGGAAACCCTGCAGCTACCATCACCTCTGAAATAGACCCCGGGTTCCCACACTGCAGCTGTGTCAGTAGAATAGGGCACACACTTCATTCACATGTCAAAGACTGAAAAAGGTGCCTTGGACGAGTTAGAAAACTTTCAGCGCAGTTGCATCAGATTTGCTACACAATTCGTTTTAACGCATCTGCGGCAACTGCGCCAGGGCTTTGCCTCCTGTTGCCTGAATGATGCTGGAAACATGGGATGGAACAATGCATTGTGGGTGAAAAACATGTCAATTGCTCTAAAAAATGCATATTGCTCACTGTGCTTGCAGTCATTAATGACCCATGTAGTCTTCTACAGAGCTTACCAGTTACCTCTCATAATAAAAGAAAACATTCCTTTGGGAATCAAGTGATATTTAACTGTACTCACTGTAACATTAAAGCCATAAAAGTTACAAAACATGCAATTTATTTATCAACCAAACAAACTCATGTGGTCCTATATGGGGTACCCAAGGCAACATATAGCTTGTTATTATTTTATATTGTGAGAAATATTTCAAGCAGTAAACTTACCCCAAGTCATGAGGGTGATAACAACCTAATCCTGGATTTTTATAAACCAAATTCCTCGCCAAAATCCATATTATAAGGTAACATAAAATAAGCTCTCAAAAATGCCTGGGCTGGATCATTATCACCCTCATGACATGGGGTTAGTTGGCATCTCTGCATTTCCAGGCAAAACTCCAAGAAACATTTAGTGAACACTTTACACCGTCCGTCGCCAGTGCTGGGCGATGATTTTAAAATTGATGAACAGGCATCCCATGTGACTAAGTTCTGCAATAATAAGAACAACCTTATTGATCCTCCAGGAAAAGGAAAGTTCAGGAATACTTTGATGGCAAGGAAAAAGGCACCCATGGAGCTCATAATGTGAGGAATTAATGTACAAATAAAGAACTGGTATCGGATATGCATGGGAATAGGGCGAGAGAGTCTTTTGGAGCATTTACAGGATCTAAACAGCAAAAATAACAGATCTGAAGCCTCACTTAGAGAAAGAAATCCTGTTTCAATCCTGCTATTTCAACTCATCCCTTTAAAAATGGTTACTGATGTTAAAGGAATTTTCTAGCTGAAAGTGAGGTATAAAGGCATAAAGTCTGTATAAGGGTTCTGAAAAAGGAGAAAGGTCTCTGCGGCCTGAAAGAATATTTTAAAAGGGCACCAGGAGCCAATAAGTATGTACTTCACACTTGGAAAGGCCCTGTGGGAGAACGTGGCCCTTCTAAGTATTGGCAGCCTGCAGGTTACTGCTGTTTCAGCTCCCCAGCAAACACATCTCCAGACAGGGAAGTTCAACACATAGGAAAAGGATTAGTTTCAATGTTTTGGCTCTAGGGATGTTTCTTTTAAAAACTGATGGTACTCTTTGAAAGTACATATGGCTTGTGGGATAACTATGAACCTACACAAAAACACTGAAGTGTGTGGCTTGTGGTACAGAATGTTAATATAACTCGTATATGATACTAGAGAAATCATTTTGCAAATGGTGCTTTATGAGGGAAATTATTTTTTTGTGGTGTATTTATATATACCGTACGTACCACAGGTAGGTATGTTAAAAATTACTTGGTATAAACTTACTCATATTGGTGCTCTTTCGCTATTGAAATAAAATGTCTAATTTCTAAGCTTGGCTGAACAGAGTGTTAGCGACCCTTTCTATGTACTTTCTTATGTGAAGTTAACCCTCAGGTTGCAGATTTCAAACTGAGCCAAAAGCCTTTTGGTAGCAGTCTAAAACTACAAAAATCAGAGAAGTGCCCTGAGTATTATTATTAACATTTATTTATAAAGCGCCAACATATTCCGCAGCACTGTACAAGTTTACACCAGGTCTTTATTTGGGTTTAGATCACCTTTAAGACAAGCAGATTTTTTGTCTGCACCCACCAATGTCAGGGTGGGCTCCAGTGATGAAAAATTAAAAAAAATACAATGCAAGCAAACTAGCAGGCCATGTATCCAAGATTCAGTGTCAAGAGACAACACCAAGGTCAGAGAAGGAGATTCGTATTTGGGCGAATCCATGTCCTGGCCGAACCAAATCTTTAAAATCATGTGACTCTTTGTCACATAAACACGGAAGTGGAAAACTTTGTCTTTAACCCTTCCTTTTCCTAATTTACATATGCATATTAATATTCGGTTCGGTATTCAGCCGTATCAGAAGGATTTGGGGTTTGCCCGAATCCCAGAGTAATGGATTCTGTGCATGCCTAGTAATAAGTGCCATTAATGATGTTATATAGCAGGGGAGCTTTGAGAAAACAAACAAAATAAAGTAATGCCACTCCATGACAAAGAACACAAAGTCAGTCATTGACAGCAAGAAAACTAGCATACAAAGTATAATATTGCTCTTTTCAGTAATTACTCACATGCTGAAATTTAATGTTATCCAGTGTACTGTATGTTTTGTAAGTTGCAAGAGTATGTACAATAGAAAGGTTGTCACTTGGACACCCCTCTTCCATTTGGAACCCTCTGGGACCCCAGGGCTTGAACACCAACAGTCCAGACCTGGCAGGTACTATGCAATTAGTGCCCCAGGGGAGAAAGGGCTGGGAACACTAGGCCCTAGTTTAACTAGGTGGCTTGCTTAGGGCATTAATACACAAAAGGTCTGTTTTCTATCTGTAACATCTCTTGCCTTACCTTATTCATACATATACTGTACATGGCAACATATTTCTTTACTTCATCCTGCTACAGTCTTTCATCGGAATCTTTTTACCAGTGCTCTTCCCTTCTGCATTTTTTAAACTTGTTCTATTTTGCATTTTGTTATTTCTCCACTAATTTTCCTTGACATCAGCTGCACCAGATCTTGAATGAGCTATTCCCTAGGTGGGCTAATATTTCAGCTTGCCATGAACGAAAGGGATTTCTATCCTAAAACACATATAATACTTTAATTATGGAAAATCTTGGAATTAGCTGTGAGGGGCAATCCAGTGACATTCATCATGACTAAATGGATTTTTTTCCCTTCATAGAGGTGAGGTATCAGTCTATTGACACTGGCTGGGGCGTCTTTTCCGCTGCCTTTTGACATGTGTGAGTGAATAGGTTAATCGTGACTTTATCAGGGCTTAGTCTGAAATACACAAAGAACTATTAAGATGGAGGCTATGTGGAGGGGAAAATGGAGGTGTATACAAAACTAAGCTTAGGCAGCTCTGAACATGCCTTCTATTGGGTGATAGAAGACGAGAAGGAAACAGGCAGAGGATAGATTACACTAGTGTTTTCTGATAACAAATTACATCAACATATTTCCTTTTCAAACACAACTGTCCAGACAAGGGGAAATCTGGGAGTCTAAATGCTTTATTGGTAGAAGGTTTCATATACTTAGCAGTTAAACCTACAGTACATATACAGTACAGAGGGGATGCAGATCTTTTCTACTAAGGGGGTTGCCTAGACTACAATGTTTCTATTGTACCTAGAAACTGCACTCTATGACCCAAAGGAAAAGGAATGCTTGTATTAATACTGTGCATTGCAAAAGCCAGTGAATTTTAAGGTTGGGGTGTTGTGTCCTTTTTATTATAAAGATTAGTTTCCTACATGCTACAGTATAAAATATACTCTTGTGTCATTTGGAACCTTAAGTATTTTTGATACCAGCACTAAGCAGGGAAAACAGTAGAATCAGTTCACAAAACACATTATTAAATAAGAAATGTATTGCTCTCATACAATGGATGATTTCTAATGACACCCAGTTGCCCTGTACCAAATGGGCAGAAATCTGTTTGTATCAAGTACCCATCAAAGGAGACCTTAGGAATTGGTTAGAAATTCCTAAAAACCTTAGGAAGGTGATGAATCCTTCCGGCAGCCCTGTAGCCACACATTCAGTAGAATACAGGAGGTCCAGATACAATCTGTGGCCTAACTCCAACAGAATCTACCAATATAAACCCTCAAAACACATGAATGTAAAATTGTATAAAAATGTTTAAAATGTAGAGTGATCTAAGCATCTTTGCAAGTTTTTTTCTAGTTTTCAAGATCAGTTTTTAAACTGCTGGTCGTTTAAAAATTAATTTCCTGAGAAAAGAAATATCTTGTGATCTTATCCTCAGATGCCCCCCTTTCTGTTATAACTTTATTTTCTAAGCAGATCAACATCACAAGTCACAAGCCATCAGACTGGAGCCAGTTGGCTGATATGAACAGCAGGTTAAAATGTACTGTATAAGATGAACAGTTTAAAAAAGGCTAACATTTTGAAAAGTAGAAATAATAAACAATTAATGTAATTTGCAAAAGTGCTCAGAAGGGAGCTGTGACCAATTGTTGCACATATGAAAATGAATTTAAAGTGTGAGGGTAGGGTAAGAGAATTCCTTATACTGCAGGGAGCTGTAAGACAACAGGAACATTCACTTAACTATTATGCAACATGTGCACTGATTGTGCAGGTATAACTGTCTGATATAAAACATTAGGTTAACTATTTCTACACAGGAACATTCACGTCCTGCATGTGGGAAGTGATACATCAGGTAAAAGTTCCTACCTTAGCTGTGCACTTTGGTTCCCCCTGCAGTAGCAGAACGGGAAGTGTTCCTGGAAAATGCAGTCTTATAGGAAACAAAATGTAACTGTTGAACTTGTTTAAAAGCACAAATTTTATAAGGGGGGTGCATAATAACCTTATACCACTTACACTATTGTGTTTTTCAGCGAATCAAAACTCCCCAGATTCATTCATCACTACTAATCACTACATAATATGAAAAAACATGGTAAGCATAGGCATTGCTATTTTATCAAGCTATAATTTAATAGAAGAAGAGCTAGACTGCATAGAACAAAAGGGTATTGGGTGGGGAGGATTTACTACCAAAGACTTGGAGAAATAGCTTTAAACAGAAGGTGGTTTATATGGGGTGCATGCAGGCTTAAACTGGGATTCAAAAAAGTCCCTGGCATTTCAAGTACACAGAGGCCCAACTGGCCCCCACAGTCCCAATAAATAGTTACTGTCTATGGCACCTTATAGCAGCCTCTCTGGCATTTCCCAGAATCCACATATTGCCAGTCCCAGCCTCGATGCAAGTAACAAGAACACATTTTTTTTAACCACACAATGCATTTATGCTGACAATTTTTTTTTTTATTGTAACAAATATATTTTGTAAACACGGAATTCATTTTCAGACCACAAAATATATTTCGGCTCATTTACTTAGATAGCATTGTGTTCAGTGTTCAAAATACTGGTACAATTAACCATGTTTTACCCAGAATGCAACATTCAAACCTAACTATTCTTAATATAAAATAATGAGCAGCACAACTTTTGTTTGATTCAGCCATACAATTCAAAATGTGCACCAATTTGATAAATTAGATGCACAAGGATGGAGGTCTCCATCCCCCTATACCAGAAGTGCTGAGTGGTGAACAAGAAGCCCAAACTCCTGTCAAGTGGTCATGCATCAATATATAGAAAAAATACATTAGCACACTGGTAAGATGCAAATGTGCAAAATGGTGTTTATTTATTCCATATACACATGCACAACGGGCATGTTACCAGGGTGCTAATGGATTTTTACCATTTGATAAATAAGGCACATGTTGTGTGCTCAAGCAAGGTGGTTAATCCAGAATGCACTTGTGCCTGTGTAACTCAATATGCATAGCTACAAAATCATTTTTGTGATGCCAAAATGTACTTTAGAATTACAAAATTATTTTTGTGCTCACAGAATAATTTTTGGGTTGTCAAAATTTCATATTGTAGCCATAGAGTATATGTTGTGGTCAAAAATGTTTTTTTGTCAGCAGAAAATGCAGCACAGAAATTTTGGCTTTACAGAATGAATTTTTGTGTTACAACATACATTGTGCACAAACGGCACACCATATTAAGATATATGACAACAAACACGAGTGAGATGCAAGCGAAATAAAAGAACTGAACTAGGACTGCCATCTGACACTTAACCTATAATTGTGATATTCCTTTACCCAGACATTGCCGACCTTCACCCCATCAGCTATTACTGTAACTATAGCAGTTATTATCATTCAAAAGCTTGTTGGAGGATTCTTGAGCAGTGGGATAGCCACAGGGCTTTTTTTCATATACAGTAATTTGTATTAATACCTGACCAATATAACATTCTTGATGAGGTGGAATGGATCAAGTCTTGTAAGTGAAGAGAGGTAGCACAGACATAATATTCTTTTAATATTTCCATAAAGTGTCTTTATTAGGACTAATGTGCCAAAGGAATGGATCATTTAGCGAGGTTAATTATCTGTATGGTTAATGTTTGACCAAACATTAAACAAATCCTATTTTACAATGTAGGTCTTAATACAGCTATTTATTAAAGGCATATTAGTTTACTCGCAGTGCTCACTGGGAAGGCGGTGTTAATCTTGTGAGCATTAGTCATGCTGCCCGGAGATAGGGAACTGCTGCTACACGGGCTAATTAGGATCTGTTGCTGGCTTTGCAAAGGGCTGTAAAATATTTGCATAAAACGCTCAACTCGAGTGCAAAGTCATTTGATAGATTTTCCACTTCATGCTTAGGTATTATAGGCTGATTAATCATTACACGTTTTCTGCTGGCTTGCATTAACAGACACTGCCCTCTGCCCTTGATTAATGCTGTTTAGAGCTGTTTATGAGAAAGGGTTAAATGAATTATAACAAAATCTACTTGTTCCCACTAGAGATCTTGCTTTCTTGCCTGAATTCCTAAATAAAAGAACCACGGCACAAGCACATCATATACATGTGGCGGGATACAAAAAAAGCACATAGGAAGGGGATGTTTACCAAATATTGCAGCACTGCTGTTCTGTGTTCAGTTCCAGCCAGGGCACTATCTACAAAGGGACTGTATATTCTCCCTGTTCTAGGTTTCCTCCTACAAAAGTGCATAAAATAGAGAGTGAGGTGTACAGTTTGTAATTTCCTACCAGTTTGTAGGATCTATATGTGGTGCAGTTTAACCAAACTCCGAAGCAACGCAATCAATTTCCCAAAGTGGAATAAAGGCATACCAATATTTGAAAAATGTAAAGAGAGACAAAAAGAAATAGTTTTTTTGACCACACCCAATTTTTGCGATTACACCCCCTAAATACCACTCTCATTTTACAAATTTGGCAGTTTATTTAAAGTTTGAACATATTTTGGGGGGTTTAGGGGCCTTGTTTTATGTGTTATTACAGTTTTCCTAAAAAAAATGAAATAATCCTTTAAGCTGCAAGTCTCAGTTCCTCCAAGAGACCTTTTTAGCTTATTATTTACAATTTTATCTAAGTGCAGGAATAGCTTGTTAACTTTTCTGGGCTCTGCCAAAAGCCACTTATTTAATTAAGTTTGAGAAACTTTGTATCTTTTTTAGTATTCAGTGCAGGGAATCAAAGGGAAATGAGGGACTTTTCAATAAGAATCTGGGACTGAGGCTGAACTGTTAAAATCAGGACTGTCCCCCGAAAATTGGGACAGATGGGAGGTATGGGCATGGGGTGACCTTCCATCATTAGATAAGCTAGTTATTGGCTAGGGTAGTACTGCATGGGGCACATTAATACAGTTGTTCAGAGATCTAGCCAAACAAGATGTGGCCCTGCACTGCATACGCAAGGTGAGGCCTTACCAGTAGAAGTGCCCTGTGGTGCATTAGAGTTTATTATGCAGGAAGATTACTTGGAGAGAATGTCCAGGAGAGAAAGACTTGTCCTCAGATAATGGCTCTGAAGGCTCAGTACAGTGGAATATATTAAAAAACAAACCACACTTCCACTGTTTAGGACACACCTATCCGTTTGCAACATCATATTTGTCTAATGATATTTGACACAGGAGTATATTGCCCCTTCATTTTTCTTTTTTCAAATGTTTCCATTTCACAAAGGAAAAAATAAGTTTAAGACAAGCTCTTAGACCACTGGGAAACACCCCCTTCCCTGTTATTAAAGAGTGCATACTGCTTTTAGACAAAAATGCACCTTTTCCATTATAAAGGTGTGCTATGTTTAGCAATATGGTTAGATAATGCTTCCTATAAATAGCATTCCATTCTTAGTCAGTGCCACCTTCCCTTTCCTTGAACAAATCATTGCTCTCTGGGCCTCAAATCAAAGGCTGATGGCTCTCATTGTGTGTGACCTGGCTGGCCTACACTTCTGCTAGAATTTTCTAATGTTTCTCCCCTTCAGCTACCTGAGTGAATGGAAAATGGATTCTTATATGAATGAGGTATCATGCAAATGAAACCTTCAGTTTTGGTTAAACGCATATGAAAAGTGCTTCCTTTTCTGATTCTGGGTCCCTGAGAAAAATTTTAATCAAAAGAAAATGGACGCAAATATTTTTATTTACCAGTTTGTTGAGTTCACATGTTCATGTAAATGGCCTGCCACTATTTGCATCTCTTACAATTGTTTTAGATCAGATGTAGAGAAACCTACATTTGATGCTTATTAGTAAAAAGTGACATGAAAGCTGATATGCGACATTCATAAATCAGTGCATAAAGGGGAAACTGAGCATAAAAATGTTTAATTCCAGTGTATTTTAGACAGGAAGGTTATTTCATATACATTATTATCATGATTATTTTCTGCACTCTTTCCTTCTAAGCTGCTAGATTTAAAGAGTCAGTGGGGTACCAGTTGAAGGAATTTGTTGCCTGCATTCCTCCTCTTTAGAAAAGTGAGAAGTGATACAGGGGTATGTAGGGGTGGCACTTATACATTGCTTAACCTTTCAGTAGTGTTTCCTGGTGAACCAGCTCCTCCTTAGTAGTCCCCATTCACTGGTAAAATCATAAGTGTCACAAGTGCCGGACTAACCTCAAGGGACTGCTAGGAAGTGAGGCCCCAAGTTGAAGAATGGCCCTCAGCATTCATCCAGTGAGGTAGGGAAGAAGGCCTGGAGCTTTAATGCCACCCTTAAGGACAAATAAAGTTCTAACCAAGCTCCAAGATACCCAAGAGGTAACCAATGATGGTGTAATAAGTGCCAGCACTGTGAAGCGACATGTGATCTCCAGTGAGATGGCCCCTGTGAGAGACTCAGCGAGTAAGCAGAACTACTGTATATGCATGTAATGCCTTCATGAATATTTTAGAGGGATGGGTTTTGTGTTGGTGCCTGTTGGTCCCTTTAGCAAAGGAAAGGTAACTTAATAAGGAACTGCTGAGGTATTCTAGGGACTATTGAGGGTTGACTGTTTAGATGAATTGTGCTAGTCAGTGAGTTAGACTTTGCTACTATAGTTAATCAGATAGGTCCCCCCAAAGTAACTATTTAACCTAACACTATAGATTATACACAGATTTGCCTGACTCATAGCAGAAAAGCTATTTATTTATATAAATAACAACCAACATAAATCAACATCAGTTAAGTGTAAGATAATGTAAACAATTACATTTATATAATATTTAACAATTAACTTACTTGTAACCTCCAGTAGCCACTGAAGGCTGCAAACCATTCTAAGCAAGAGTGAAGGGCCCACCTGTTGTCCCTCCTATACACAGCTTTTCTTTATAACTCATGCCCCTTCCAACACTTTGGCCTTAGACCTAACCCCTGTTGCGCCCTACACTTATACCCCTATTACCAGCTCCCTCCTTAGGGAAGCCCCTCCTGCTGCAACTCCATACTAGTACCACCCCCTACTCTGCTATTTGCTCTGGGGAGGACAGACGGGAGCTGTTCAAGGTAAAAAAAAACACCCGCTTCACTCCTTTCCTCCTTTTACCCCTCCACACTTCCTTACAGGCAACCCGGCAAACTACAACCCCCATAATTCCTAACACATGACATGAGCAACGTCGGATCTTGACCCGCCTTTCTCCCAAACTTAACCCCTTTGCCTCTTTTACTTACCAACCCCAATAAACACACAGACACCAATTCTTGGGATAAAAATGGCCGCAGAACATTTATTAATAACAATCAGAGTTTTAATTTAAAACATATCATAAGAACAAATAAGATACAAAACAACTCATGAACACAATACAAATGTTTGTATAACAAACAACCAACTTTGAATAAACATACACCATAACATACACCATAACAAGCCAATAACTGCGCAGCGCAACTGGCACTGCCAGCTGCCCTTCCAGCCCAGAACCCCCTACCCAAAACTCACCTCCTAATCCACTTACTTACCCCTGAGGTTCCAGGCATGCCATCCCCAAACAATTATCAAACTCCCTTCCTAACCCAACCATTGTCTTCCCCCAACTCAATCACCCCACCAACACCACTCGTTGCCTCCACCGTTTTCCTATGCTGCCTAAAATGGATGAGGAGCGGGAACGTTCTCAGCTATTTATACCCCTAATACAAACAACCAATCAGATAAAAACTGGGAGTGGCTATGTCTGCCCTACTGCTACGTCATTGCCCCTGCTTCCCTACGTTTCCCTATGGGTCATTGGGCTATTCTCCTCTGGTTTTCTCCTTCCTAGCCCTGCTATAGCCCTGCTGTTCCCCAGTTCCTGGCTCACTCCCCTTGGGCATTCTTTATTTACAAATGTATTTAAAGCCAGTTACATACCCCATAGCTGTTACAGGTTTGTGTGGCTCTTATCAAAAGCTCAGGTGATGTGGCCTCCCGGATAGAAACTGTCAGGATACGGTTTCTGAAAAGCTGCTCTCAATCTGAATTGCGGCTGAATCACTCAGCCAAATTACTGTGTGAGGTACGAGGCCCACGCTGACAACAGATCCATCTGAAACCGAACGTCCGGTCACTGATGGATTTGTCACAGAGGCGCAAATTGCACATCAGGGATTAGATAAAGGATTTACTGACACCTCGCACATACAGTAGCTGCATGGTAAGCAGGGGCTGCTGCTGATCTGACAAATAGCACTAGGCTTTAAACACTGCTTTGAAGACAATCTGCCTTTAATACTGACTGTACAATCATCCGTGTTCCCCGTGGTTTCGAAAGCCATTTTTCACATGCTGCAAAAACACTGTCCTGCAAAGTGGATAGCACAGACTCAAGGGTTCGTTTGCTAAGAAAAGTGGAATGTGCCAAAACAAATTCACATTTCCATGATTTTATACCCACAGTTGCACTGCAATTTGCACAACAACACAGATACAAATTAAAACTTAAATTGGTAAACTGCCCTCAAGTTGCCTTTCTATGTTGCTGGTATCAATCTGGGTGGGAATTGCTTTATTTTAATTTTCATAAAATCCAGCAAGGAAAAAAAGCCATCATTGCAGATGTTAACTCCAGAGACTTATTGCGTCTGTGTTTCCTTGACCCCCGTCTACCAATGGAGAAATGGTCAGCCAGGGAATCATTCACTTGCCAAAGGGAGGGAAGGTGCAAAGTACAGAATACAGGAAAAAGCCTGAACTGAGCTGCATTTGCCTATGAATACCAGGCTGCCTGTGTGCAGTAGTGCTGTATTCATGAGGATGGGCGGGGGGAAGCAAGCAAGCTTCCGTCCCACCGCCTACCTATCTGTACTTGCCGGTAAATTTATAATGAACCTCTCCGCTGCTGATCACTGGGTCACCGTTTGCTCCACCCATAACCCTGCCCATTTCCTGGCCCCACCCACAACCCCCCCCAACCCAGTCTGACCATTTTCCAGCCCCCTACATCATAACCCTGCCCCAAAATGATGCCACTCCCAACCCAAAGGCCAGTATTATTGACAAGAAACTATGGCAACCCTAAGTGCATTCAACTTTGCAAACAAATGTTGTACTTTGCACCGCACCTTACTACAGATCAGCTCATGACATGATCCTAGCTCACAGTATCCTTAGAAACACAATGCAGTATGCAATGATCTCTCTTTTCTTTGCAACAAATTAGATTAAGAATTCAGTTTAGAATTTAGAATGTTCCAATTATAATATTCCCTATTGAAAATGTTAACTCTCCATAGTGCATTCTTTAAGCCCCAGTGGTACATTTTGGTACATTTTTTAAAACCAAAATAACATTTGAAGCAGAAAGCTTTATTCCATATGCTGCACAGGAGCAAATGATAACATTTGCAATTTTTTTCCCACTGGCAGATGGCAGTTGCTAAATATCTTCTCTATCCCATTTATTATATATATATTTAGCATTTATCCTATTCTAATATTTAAAGTGATACTGACAATAAAAAAACTGCTCCTTAGAATATAAATATACATAAATGTTCCCTATAGGTCAAGGTGATAACTTTTTGCTGATAGGGCTGCTTTTGTAAGTAATAGTTGCTTGGAGTTCCTGAACCTGACTGTTTTACCAACCTGACTGTCCCTTCTCAGCCTGTCAGTTATAGCTTCTAATGCTAACAGCCTATTGCTGCACAAATATGGCCGCCCCCTCATAGAGGAACATGGGGGATCAGATATTTAAATAGCATCTGCAAATACTATTATGGCAAAATTATAAATAGCATGCAAAGCCATTGCTAAAATAGATAGTAAAAAGGATTAATTTTTGGTGTTGGTATCTCTTTAAGTTCAAAATGTCAGCACTAACACAGCAACAGTTAAGGGGCCCCAGTACTGAGTAAGAACGGTTGAGGGTAGGGGCCATGACAATGTTAGGAAAAGCCTGGGAAAAGAGGGGGAGGTGGAGTCAAGGGAAAGGTAGTAGCAATCTGATTGGCCGAGGGTAGTGGGGGTTATCCTTTAGTAGGAGGAGGGACTAAAGGAGAGGACACCATTTTACCTTAGCAGCTCCCACCCTCCCGCCCTAAATTAAAGGAGGAAAAAGGGCAGTAAAGGAAGGATGGGAAGGGAGTCAGTCGCAGCTAGGACAAAGGCAGAAGGTTAGGCCTGAGGATAGGGAGTTTTGCCCATTGGCCGGTGGCCAGATCAAAGGGGATGGCGAACCTCAGGGACCTGAATGTGGCTGGGGGGCAGGAATAGCTCCCACTAAATTGCAGCCTTAAGTGGCTTAATGTTGTTAGTTGTGAAGTTATCCAATGATGTTAACATGTTAGGGTTAAATGATGTTATTGAATGATGTCATGTTATCATGGTTGGTGAATAAACTGGCTGTGGCCTTTTCAACCCAACTAAAGTGTGGAGTGGTAATTGGAAGGGTAGCTGTGGGTGGTATGGAGAGGGCATAACATAGACTTTGCCATTGTCATGTCAATAGTAGACAGTAGTTATGACAATGCCACTAAGTAAGCATCAACCTACAGGGTTTTCTATTGAAATGGAAATTATAGTATATAGTATTTTTTTTTTATATAGTATATAGTATTTTTCCTTCTTCATTTTAGATGGATAAGCAGAGAGACAGACTGATTCCACACATTGCTGGTGTTTACCAGTGTAAACTGGTAATCATTGTGTTTCTGTGCAAGAAATGAGGACATGGAATACTCAGGCTAATTAATGCAGGAAACTAAGCTTATGCTATCCAGGGCAGCACAGCAACATCACAGGAGTAATGAAAAAATTAGAGCTGGAAGAGTCCAAAGCTCAGATAATAATGTTTTTATTTTGTTTTGTTTTTATTTTGCTTACTAGGATATAGCAGCAAAGCAGACAAATTACTAAAAGTAATCACTGAGGCTGTTGGGAAATGTATGCAGCAAGATGCAAGAGTTTTTGGAGCTGTTAAGAACTGTGGGCAGCAAGCCATGAGGGTTTTGAATGTAGAGAACTGTAGGCAACAAGCACTGAGAGTCTCAAACCAACTCAGGGACCACGGAACAGATCATATAATCACAACAAGAAAGAAGGTCAAGAAAAGCAGATTCCAAGGATCAATAGGTTCATATACAGATAGGGATACAGAGAACTCCAGACCTGAGCTGAAAATTCACTCAAACACCAAGCTACAACCTGGTTGGGGCTGATCTAGAAATAGGAGAAGAAATGGAACCAGATGGGGACAGTAACATTTTCTACAATTGTTCCATCCACCAACATCTGAACTCAGTGGGTTTTAGTTCAGCAGTACTAAGATATTGAATAAAAATGATAGACAACAGGCAACCCTCAGTACTCCCAATGTTCTACAACTACCAATCCCATAACCCTTATATTAATTCTGGAAGTTGTAGTTCTGCAATATCTGGGGCACCTGCATTGTCTATCTCTATGAAATATCATTTGACCAGGCCTGGTTTTAAAATAAAGGAAAGAGATTTCTCCTGGTCCTATCAGAGGAGGTCCCTTGTTCGCATTACTTACTAAATTGTGATACTTATATAACATTGTAGTATGTGGCCATCTAGCTACAGCCACAACTTTAGTTCAAAGACAGGCAGAAGATGATTTTGGACATTCCTAATTATATTAGTACATTTATAATTAACAATTATGTTAGTAAATTGTGGGCCTCAGCATTTTAATTCTATGCCTGTCCTCTACTAACCCAGCTCTAGAGAAAAAAGTATTATTTTCCATGAATCTCAGCAATAAAGAACTAAATCATATTATATCATTGACCCTGCAGAGTTCACAGATTCTAAACAAGATAACTCACCCAAAAATAGAGAATAGTGTCAGTATTTAGAGGATGGCCCCTTGTTATGTCACTCTGACTGGCATTAACTAAGTACAGTTACTGAACAGCAATAGCTAAGCTGCACGAGCACGTTCCATAATAAAATAATCATGGCTTAATGTTCTGTCCCAGTTTTTACTGCATATCATATAATGGTGAAACACAGAACATTTCTTCTCTAGCTTCCTTTTTGCTAAGCAGCAATGCAATGCTTGTTTAGATAGGAGGGTTGCCCTAAATCTTAAGATCTTGCCTATAAAACAATCTATTACATCTCCTGTCTGAACAAGGAGAAAGAGTGACCCCTTCTGGATTGGAAATAGGATAAAATCTGCCCTTGAGTTATCCTGGGGATAAAAGAAAGAAAGAAACTTGAGTTGCCCTTGAACACATTACAATGTTATCATTAGAAATTATTCTTAATTTCCATCAGCTCTTTCCAGAAATCTATTAATTTTAATTACCCCATGCAGTCTAAATTTATTGCAGAGAGCTGAACGTTAGGATACATATTAAAGGGTTATTAGGGCTCATTTACTAAAGCTAAGCACAGTGTTAGGTGCAAAAATGGATAAAGAATTTTACCCATCAAAACACTAGGGATTTGAGCCTACTTGTACTAAGTTATTCTAGTGTCATGTGACAATTTTTAGTGCATCAAAGTGCAGCTATGGCACAATAACCCAATTCACATTAGGAGCTCAGAGTCAAGCTTTTCTCTGCTGCTCTCCAGGTCACTGGACTCTGTGTCATGTTTTAAGTAAATGAAAACTGCACTGTTATTG
Source organism: Xenopus tropicalis (assembly GCF_000004195.4). Taxonomy (NCBI): domain Eukaryota; kingdom Metazoa; phylum Chordata; class Amphibia; order Anura; family Pipidae; genus Xenopus; species Xenopus tropicalis. The sequence continues at coordinate 124,081,649 of NC_030681.2, read as the reverse complement.
TGGGCCCCAGCTAAATAGATTCCCTCCACAACTTGCACATGATTTGCCAGTAATGATGCAAATTACTATCCCCAAGTTGGAGTTCACATATTTTTGCTGTAATTGTGTTTGAATGGTATCTTGTGGCAAGCAAGAATAAGATATTTAAGCCAATTGAGTACAAATAGCCATTCTCTCTACTTCTCACCCTAAGAAGTCTATAGTCTAAGCCCCTCCCACCACTGTGATAATAATACTGTAATAATAATACACAGATACCGGAATCATTTGTGAATCTGCAATAATATTATTAAGGAGGGATATCTGTGCTGCCTTCAAAATAAAGGTAAGGAAAATTACAGGTAAGTACATGGTAAGTAGCCAAATTATTCTTGTTCCTTTTTTGTCCTCATGGAGCACAAGTAATTTATTACTGGAAGACTACTTTAAGGACTTTAGTTCCAAACGTTGCTTCCTGTGAGGCTGAAACATCCTACCAATAATGCTTGGCAGAAGTATGGAGGGTGCCCCATGTAGCAGCTCAACAAATTTCAGTTGGCGGCACTGCTGCTCTTTCTGCCTAAGGGCCCTGACAGACAGGGAGAAATGCCATCCCACCAACTAGAATGTAAATCGTCGGTGGGATGGCATACGCGGCTCTGCTATGTGCCGAAATCGCCGAAGTTGCTTTGAGAGGAAACTCTTTTTTTCACCATTTCGCAAATTTTATCCCCTCTTCCTCATTCTTAGCCTCAGGAAAAAGATGGAACAATGACTTCCAAATTACAATTAGATAGAAAATTAACTTTTGGTCTGTAAAAGGGTTAAGAGCTTCTTGTATGTAATCCACTGTGTCCATGTGTCCAACTGCTCCCCCCTTACCTGCTGGTTTTATAGTTATAGAAAAGTAGCCTGTAAAGTAATACATTTCATGTAATGGTTCAAATGGATGAACTGTAAATCTATTCAGAACTAGGTTAAGATCCCTCGAAAGGATCAAGGTAATCAGTGATGGGTTCACATTTGTAACAGCTTTAACAAACCTTCTTACTGTAGGATTTAAAAATAATCTAATTTCAGACTCAGTATTGGGGGTCAGACCTTTATCAAATCAATTCTGGTAGAAACTGAAAAATTACTGGAAGATCAAAAAAAAAAAAGATATAAGGCAGCAGGAGCTCCCCAACCTTTCCAAACAAGAACAAAAAAGCTCTCTGTTCACTCAAAGAAAATAACAACATAACTATAAAACCAGCAGGCAAGGGGGGAGCAGTTGTCATCATGGACACAGTGGATTACATACAAGAAGCTCACAAACTGTCTAATAACATGCACTGCTGTAAGCTGCAGGAGAATCCTCCTGATCTCTATAAGAAGGAACTAAAGAACATGCTAAACAACTAACACTAATTCTTGAGGATCCAAAAATAGGCTGCTTTTACATGCTTCCCAAAATCCATAAAGTAGATAACCCTGGAAGGCCTCAGGAATAGGTACATAGCTTACAGAAAATGTCTCTGGATGGGTCAAAAACATCCTTAAACCACTTGTCTGCAACACACTCAGCTACATTCAAGACACCACAGACCTCCTCAACTAACTTGCCTTAGGTCCTATGCAGAATGTATCCAATTGAGGCTCTGTATACTAGCATCCCTCCCCTCATTCTGATGGAAAAAAAGGCCTGCCAATTGTACCTACAACAACAGAGCTTACCTGCTGAACCAACTGTACAAATGATACACTTCACCCTGAACATAATGCATTTTCATTTGGACAGGAGATGGTTTTTATTTTGTGCCGCAATATGCAAATCTATTGATGGGCAAATTAGAGGAGGAATGTTTGTCATTCTGTACCATTAAGCCAGTGGTTTACATTGATTACATTGATGACATCCTGTAAATCTGGACTGCAAGTGTAGAGGATCTCCTTTCCTTCCACAATAGCTGCAACACTTTCCACCCCACCATTAAGCTTAAATTAAGCCACTCAAAAACCAAAATCTATTTCCTGGGCACCACTATCGAAATAAAACCTTGTCACCTCTGTTTACAAAAACCTACAGACAGACACACATACCTTAGAAATCATAGTTTTATGTAATAAGCAACATTATATAACTATTCCCACATATTCCAAAGAAATTAGGATATCCCGGCAATGATTTGATGGCTCCAGTGTTTCAGGCAGCTATTCATTGTAAGAGAAAAAAAATCTTGCCACTTATTGAAGGGAAGGTCAACAGACTTTGTACTCCTCCAGAGCCATCTGCTCTTCCGAAGGAAAGCTTAGATTCACTGCAGTATAAAGACTGTAGCCCTAATGCCTGGCATTGCTTGGAATAAAAGTAAGAGAAGCAGTTGGTGGTGCGGAATTAATCTGAGTCACAATGTGTTACAGACTTGTGTTATAACCTCTACAGTACATTCTGTGCAATAATTACAGGGATGGAGATAAACACTATGTTTGTAATAGTTAAAATGTAATTATTTGAATGAAGTAAAAGTTTTTATGCAGCGCTATTTTTCTCTGGTCCATTGTGTGTCCGATTCTAGCTATGTGACAAATTACAGAGAGGGATAAATGCAACGAATGTACTCACTGAACTGCGGGGGTCAGTTTCTTTGTGTGACAGATATGTGTCATGCTTTATACTAAATGGTTGTATAATTTGAATAAGTATGCAACCAGGACTTTTCATGCAGGGTGTCTAGAGAAAGAAATGTCGCTGGCTTAATTAACTGCTTGTCGTCACATAAGAGCTGGATATGAGTAAATCCAATAATTCAGACCCTTAATGACTTCTAAAACCAAAGTGATGGGTACTAATTTGGGCAAAAGATCAAGGGTTGCTAGCAGTTATTTGCTTAATTATAAAAGGTTACACCATGTAGTGCTGTACAATACTAAATATTGTATTGATGGAAAGGGGCAGGGAGAGAGGTAGAGAGAGAAATGCAGAAAACTGGTAAACATTCCTATTATTAATATACTCACATGACATGACTAAAAGTTATTTGGGATCCTAAATATATTCCATACTTAAAAAGAGTTTGTTATTGCAAGGTATGGCATAAAAAGTTTTTGAGTGATCTTCAATAGGCAATAGGTAAGACTGTAAGCCAGCTTTATAGAGAGACTTGTTGTTGTGCTGAAAAGGAATCTAAAGTCAACCAACCTTGGACATTAGGTTAATACAGCTTTTACAAGTAAACACATTTCAATTGCTGATATGTTAATATTTCTTCCACTGTCACAGCTGAATAGACATAAAAACTGCCATATAGTTCCATCAACAGTATAAAAATAGCCAGAATAAGCTCTAGTTGCAGCACTATCCCAGTAAGTCCCTCATATGGTGCTATAACACCTCTCCACCTACACAATTTCGTCTTGCATCATGCTCTTTCACTCCCAACATGTCAGTTCCCAACATGCATCATGGCCATTGACATAAATAGGATTCTGGGAGCGGGATATGCTGTACATGTTTTGGGAGTCTTACTCTTATTATCAATGCTATACAAGATGTGTGACCCTCCACACCAGAAATGATGCACATCAAAACCTGAACCTGAAATTCCATTGTGCACTGGCAGGTTAGTGTATCTATCTTTAACAGATGAGGGTGTAAAGCTTGGTAAGACTTGCTACATGAACACGATGAAAGCTTGCAGGATATACAGGTATAAGTGCCACTTTTAGTACAGGCCATTATGTTAATTTAGAACCTATGTCTATGGTCACAGCAGAATACAATCCTTTATTTACTGTATATAGGTTGTGCATCATAAAGGTTTTAGGTTATGAGACCTATGAGACCTATTTAGGTTATGAGACCTATGAGATCTATTATGTTTACTTGGAACAAAAACTATACAAAAAGGGAAGCATATCAGCTACAGAACGCTATTGTGATATTCTATATACAGTTTTGTTATTGTTATTTGCAAAACCCATAGTCAGGCATTTCTACATTTCCCAAGTTAAAGTTCTTTTGTCCAGTAGTGACTCATTTATCCCTATAGACAGCCAGTCAGGGTAATAATCAACTGCAGCTTTTCGGGCCACATTGGTGCTATTTTTGGGTTATATTCTTGGTGATAAAAACAGTTGTCTGTTTGTTCCCATTGGAGAGACAAAACATTGAACAATAAATCTTCACATTTTACTTTCTGAATCCTATGAGTGAGATTTTTGCTTGCTACTATATAGTTACGTATATTCCAACCTAAGGCAATTAACATTATGTTGTCACATTATTTATTTATAAAGTGCAATCCATAGTGTGCATATATATTTTTCCACACAAATATTCACATATTCATAATTGATGTGCAGTCATACATTAGCATACCCCAAGGCATCACATCTTTTCCACTTTCCCAGCCCATTCAATGTGGTTGCTCCCTTGATGACAAACACTTCATCTAAAAAAGAGCTTTTCTACTGTAATGAATATGCATGGTCTTCGACCATTCAGCTTGCAGGAAAGGGCAGCTGTGCAGTAAGCTGAGACCTTGGCATGCAGTATGTACAATGTAAAGATCTGTACCTCCACAGATAATACATCAGAAAACCAACCATTGCAAGTTTAAGGTGCATTCACTGTAGCTCAAGCATTTTAGGGCACATTATACAAGGCATTGGTGTCTCTGGTTTCTAGAATTTATATCATGTCAACAACTTTGGTACAATAATGTTGTATCTGAAGTGCAATCTTGTTGCATGTAGAAGTCATCTATTTTGCATTTTTAAACCTGTCATAGGGGCCATTAACCATGAAAAAGCCTAGTTCCAGTTGTGCAACTAATGAAGTAGTTGCAGAAGTTTTGAGTATTCACTAAATGTATATGCACCCACTGCAACTCTGCACTTCTGTATAGTTGTACTAGGCACTGCTGCCTTTGCCTCACCTTCTCTGTTGACAAAGGAAAACCCTGGAATACCTCTGAAGGGTATGGTAGATAAGGATATGGCATAGATAGATCCAATACACAAAGGATTCAATAAACTTACAACTTACAAGTCAGGTGAAACATCTACAGTATAGGTCACGGGACTGATACAAATTCTTTATATCCACATGGCAAGAACCAGAAGAACTCATACCAATTTATGGCACAAATTATGCCCCCAGGAAAGATTAATTTGGAACAGAAAGAATAAATGTTTTGAGGCCTCTCATCTCCTTTGTCAATGTTCTTTAATTTATAATTCAAAATACTTCAGTATGCCATTTGGTATCTTTAGTTTTCTTATACTCAAGGGTCTAAATATCTGGAGAGCCACTTATCCTCTTCCTTGTCACTCACAGATCTTTGAAGGGCTCTTCCAAGTTCAATGCAGCATTGATATTTTGTAATGATGCCATTTGGTATGCCGATTTGCAGTCAGGTTCCAACTAGGCTTCATGCTATTCTAATATGCATGTCTGAGCATTGAGAGTTTATAGGGCCAGTAGTTTTGAACTTTTCAGCTATTTCCTAATTAAGCATGCAATATACAGCAAGTATGGGTAGGTCTTACTGTATGGGAAGCAGGGAGAGTGTGGCTAATATGATGCATACTTCAGAATGGTTTTAATTTAGCAAGGAAAATACTGCTCATCTAGGTCATCCTTGGGGCGATGCATCACCCATTTTTGTAAATTTTATAGAAAATGTATTCTTTTTCAGCAGCCTTTCTAGATGACTTAAGTGGATCGTTTGTAATAAAAAATATGGAGGTTTCTTCACCAAAAGTAAGGGTTTTTATACATTGTATTATATTATACAGAATGCAGGAAATCTGTGAAAGATACTCCACGAATGTGTTGTACTGGTGGACACAGTTTTCAAGGAAAATCTCATGCAAACATTTGTTTTTAGTTCGGATATCAGTCTCTGATGAAAGGCACTGACTTTGCCCAGGTGCAATATTGACCAATCAGCAGGAAGCTTCACCTGTAAAAGCAAACATCATATTGGTTACTATGGACAAACTAATTAGCGCATTTTTTATTTTTTTTTACATATGTGGGCACTTTCCAGACAAATCCCATAAGCTGTTGCATGCCCTAACCGCTCTTAACATGACTGTTTGTTGGTATTAGCCTTTCCTGTCTCAATTCTTTTTCTTGGCATGAGACTTGGCTTACACTATGTATATAATATTAAGTTTTACAAAAAGGTTACCTTTTAGCAAATCAGAAAATTTAAGGTTACTGGTGTGTAATAGATATGAAAACAAGTTGGCATTTTGGATTTAAGAAGAATTTTATATTCCTTTCTGGAAAATTTGTGGCTTTAGAATTTCTTTTATTAGATAAAATACTTTATTAAGTAAAATACTTGTGATGCAAATGTCATTTCTTTAGCTGTTTCTCCTTATGGGCCTCAGTGCCTTAACAGCAGATAAGATAGATTCCCACCAGCAGGGGTTCTGACGGAAACATTGCAGTAGCACCTATATTCCTTTTTATATAACAAAATGTTGCACTTGTGTTTTCATATTCATAGAAACCTATATTCCCTAAATCCTTATCATTCTGATTATAAATATAATTTCTCTCTTTTCCAGGAAACCTATCACCTCTTAATCTGACCTCACAAAATCTCCTAGTTGCCTTTTGACTTTATATTCATTTAAATTTCTGATCCAGTTATTCTTTCCATTCTTTTTTTTTTTTTTTTGCCTGAGCAACAATTTCCCAGTAACTTATTATGAAGGTTTAATTTAATCAAGATCAAGCGCCACGGTGCCGTGGAAGGTCATCGATTACAGGGATTACCTGGCTTTAAAGCATATGTCTCTGTTTAGAGCAGTTAGTCAGAAAGAAGTTCTTTATCCAGTTGTTGCTCCTAATTTTCTGTTTATAAAAACCTCTAGGAAACATAAGCCCCTTTGAAAATGAGCTAGTTCAGTTGTTTTAATTACTATTGTTAAATGAACACAGTACTAGAAAATTCATACAATATTTTTTCTAAAAGCCCAGAATACTGTACAAAGTCCAACAGTCATCCAAGAGAACAGTGTCCAAATCAAGCATGCAAATAAGAAAAAAACATGAGAAATAAACCCTGTACCTGTTGCAAACAGCAAACCTGTTGCCTTCTTTCTGTTATTATGGCCTCATCACCCTCCTCAACATGACAATCTCATTAAATGTTTCCAGAAAATGATAGATTCATTCTTATTAAGCTGATAGATAGATAGATGCATTCTTATTAAGCTGATAGATAGATAGATAGATAGATAGATAGATGCATTCTTATTAAGCTGTTTGATGCAATTTCAGGTTAACAGACTTATTTCATACAGTCTGGATTGTAGATATTGACTCATCTATTGCCAGGGAGTTATGGTAGTTTATATCAAGGGAACTCAACCCAAATACAACTTAAGCTTATTGAAAAGTAAATATAACTTCAAGCAACTTTGCAATATACATCAATGAATAAATATGCAGCCTTTTCATGTTCTTTATTATAATAATATGGTTTGGACCAGTTACCTAAGCCCCCTTTTCTCCTGCTGATCTGGCTGACTACTTTGAGACTCAAATAAACTAACAGTAGTCGACTGTCCCTCAGCCTGCATTCTCCAAATCGAAGCACTGTGGGTTATGTCGTTTCTGAATGCTGTCTGTAAGCTGTGGAGAAGTTGTTACAATTTGTAACATCAATGTTTTAGTCCCTCCTCTCCAGCCTCATTTCAAGTGACACAGAAAGGGAATAACCGTTTTTCAGATATATTTCGGCTACAACATTCCTTACATTTTCCCATAGCATTCCTGTATCAGGGGATGCGGCCAAGTACGAGGGGCTGACAATACTGGGCAGCATGTTAGAACACATCAATTCAGCAGAAGCTTGTTTGGAATTATGGCCTTAAATATGTGACTTGTTGGGAACTTTAAATGATATGTAACTATATTCATTTGTTGGAATTTACTGGGTATTATAACTGTAAACTGTGGTAAATTATACAAAAAAAAAAAATAATAATAATAATAATAAAAAAGATGCCTAGACTGCAATGTTACCGCTATAACGTCCCTGTTTAGCTTTGGCACTGTCCATGCTATTTCTTTTGAACACATTATTCTGAGAATTTTCTGTTCCTCTTACAGTAGTAGTTTAATCCAACTGAGTTCCATTAAATCCAGGATTCACTTAGGTATCCAAGAAAAACAATGGCTTATTTGTAGAAGCTGGCCAAACAGTCTGCGGTAAGGAGTGGCTAAACCCCTGGCATGTTAAAATAAGGACATCGCTTCAAATCTCTGTCCTTTAAAAGGTTCCAAAAGAAATACCACCCACCCCTGAAAATGTAAGTAATTGTTGCTATAGGTTTCGTAGGTTTGCTATCTGCCATACTGATAAATCTTCTGGGAGCATTTTAAGATTCATGTTAATAACATTTTTGCAGCCAGTAACCTAAAGCTTTGTTCTAAATGGTTATGTAGCTTTTTAGTATATCAATTTACATATGGCAGAACCAATGCAAATAATATCAAATGTTGATTTTCTTATAGAACATAATATATATGTATACCATTCCATCGTAGTCCCTGTTTTCCTGCATTTGAATTTAACTGCCCATTGGTCCAATAAGATGTTCTTAGAGCCATGGAACTAAGCACTATGAATTGAAAATATTAAAGGGGACATTTCCAAAGATTAGAATATATAGAAAGGAGAAAATGAAATGGCCAAATAAATTCTATTGGGGAAATAGAAGGCTAGGCTAAACATTTGAAATAGTGACTGACTGTGGCCTTGCCACACCCTCATGGGCACATTAGTATTATTATCCTTTATTTATATTGTACTGGCATATTACGCAAGGCTTAACAGAAATAATATAGTTGTGGTTCCCCTGCACAAAGTCCATCCTTCAGTCCCTAAAGTTATGCTTGAGATGGGCTTAGTAACTAAGGGCAGCTGGAGGGGAACCCTGTGTCCATTGGATTCTCACCCTAAGCCACGGCAAAGGGGTACAGACCTTCTTAATAAAATGCTGTGTTGAGCGTCCCCTTTGTAACATCAATATAGGTGTAAACAAGCTTGTTGGTGGGGTATAGAGCTTGCTAGTTTCCAAGAATTTGTTTTGCAGGACTGTGCAGAGAAGCATGTTGTAAAAGTTTCCCTGCATAATGAGGCTCATCACAGTCAATCACAGTCATAGCCAATCACAGTCATTATTTGGCATCCCCAAAGAACTTTTTTCATGCTTGTGTTGCTCCCCAACACTTTTTAAATATGAGTGTGGCTCATGGGTAAAAGAGGTTGGGGATCCCTGATCTACAGTGTAGATTCTACAGTATAAAGCAGCCGTTTCACATGATGTCACTGCCTGCCCTGAGGTTGAAAGGGTCTGTTATAACAAATAATGTAAAAAACATCCTTACATTTTTTATATTCAAAAGGATCATGAAAGTAAAAAGAATGGCAAATTCTGATAAGGTTAAAAAAGCTAACAGCGCTCTGAAGGGAGATATAGGCAGTGATTAATGGAACAGTAAAAGATAACATAACTGTAAAGTTTCTATTTGTAACCACAAAAGGACAATCCTACAATCCATATCTGCCATTAAAAAAAACCCACCAAACATTTGAAAGGAAATAAGGTCACACCTAATAATAATTGTGATTCAGCACCACTAGCAAGATTTCTATTCACTTAATCCTGTTTGTTCCAATAATAGTATTAAAGAGGAAGATGGCCTCCCTACAAGAATATCTGTAATATATGAAAATGATTCATAAATATATAAATATATGTTTCATTATGGATGGTAAAAACCAATAAACTGATCTAAATTGTGAGAACTGAGTTCTCTTATTAACCAGTCTTCTCTTATCCCTGGTATCCTAACATCTTCTCCTGGGTGTCACTAGAGCCCGGTGCAAGGGTCCGAGGTCCGTTTTCAAATTCTTCGACATGCAACCAAATAACATCTAAGGCAAAAAGCAAAATCTAATTAGATATAAGGAACATCTAATCAGTTTGCAATAATTTCCCTGATTTTGTGAATTATAAGGAAATCTTACTCTACAACTAGGAGAAAACCATTTCAATCAATTGGAGACATATCTGGCCTGTGCACCCAGTGCTCCTAAACCTGCTGTGCTCCCTAGAACATGTAACAGTATCCATGGGTTTTGTCTCTGAGACATTTTGTCAGCTAATAATTGAAATAAAACAATAGACCCATCCTGGGAAAAGTTGCCAGGACAAACATATTGGTATATATAAGAAAATTGCATTTTGCATTGTTCACCAAGGTAAAAATGGTAGGAAACAGTTATTGGCAATCTCTCTAGTTATGGAACACATAGGAGATCACTGTCAAAGCATAGATATATGTATTGTGGAGTAATTCCTCGGTATACACCCTAACTTTCTGTCCTGGAACCTAGGTACGCTCTTACAGTGACATCACATACATATTTAAGGCATAACACTGCAAATTCTGTTTAAAAAAAACCCTAGGTCCCAAGCATTCTGTATAATAGTTCCCATAATGGTGCATAATTTCTAATTATACCTTACAAATATGAACTGCATTATTTGAATCTATTTGCTGGCCTACACAGATGATGCCTCAGGTGCATAAAGAGTAACACAATCTATATCACAGCCTCAGTAATTTCTAGTGCAGAAAAATAGGGAATGTATACTGTATAGCCAGTCAGAAAACCTCTATAAATATACTGTAAATGTGTGGTGTTAAATCATAAATGCATCTGACAATCATTGTTATTCGTGAACAAAGTGTTAGGCAATTCACACTTTCATACTCATCCCCACTGAAGGTGGATAAGCGGAGGCATTCATTATACAAGAGACACAGTTGCACAGACAATGAGTCACGCCACTCACCCACATGCATCAGCATCCAACAGGGCACCCAAATGTCACCCTCCTCCTTTACCTACAAAGGCAGGAAAACAAACATTTTGGCAGCTCACAGGGGTGCCTTCAATAAGTTCTGACACTATAAAAGAAACCTCAGTGAGCTGTAATACAATTTTTCCTGATATCTGATTCCTTACCAACATGACCCTGAGTTCAAGATTAACCTTCTCGTGCACATCTACATGCTACCCTGCGTGTGACAGGCACACTGCTGCACTTTGATCTGGCCTAATTCAAAGCAGGGAACCAGCTGTGCAATGGCAAGCACTAACAAGATGGCTTGGCATCACTGCTGGACCAATCAATCTCATGTTTTGATTTTCTATTGAAATGTCAGGAATCAGCGGATGTATATGTAGTAAGATACAATGAACTTTACAGAGCCTGAGTTGATAACTGATGTGATAGAGTAAATTGGTGCCTGTGTCTTTGCACTCATAAATACAGAGATGGGTTAGTGATGAGTGGGGAAGTTTAGGGCTAGACACCCACAAATTCTCTGCAGACTGTGAAAGGGATCAGGCTGGACTCTTCATTCCACCCACCCATGACCTTACGCCCCACTCCTGCCCCCTTCGTGACTTTAGAGATGGACAGGTTGGGCGTGGGACTATAGAAACTGGTGACTTGCCAGGCTGGGTTGGGAGCAGAAGGTCTAGGGTTGGGTAAGGGCCAACTTTTTGTCGACCCACACATTATTAAAAAAAGGAGTCAGATAAATGACTGCAAGTGCAGTTATGGTTGTGTTAAGTTGGCCAAAGCCATTGAATGAAAAAGGCTTATTCATTTAGAGGTACTTGCAGTTCTGTAGACATGCTCTTGAAACCACAGCCTCCTGTTAAGAATTTTGCACCAATTGACACAGGGGAACTCTGGTATCACCACCTCTAGAAACTTCTGTAGATCCAGGCTTTCCACAGTGGCCTTTGGGGGATGGTGTTTTCATGGTTACCCACACCGCTGCCAGGACTAGGTGAGTGCAAGTGATGCAATCAGTTAATGCTGGATGGAAGTGATGTACAAGACCGTGCCACTGCTGCTAGCAGAGATAGGTGGACAGAAGCATTGTATTCTGGGGTGCGACATACAGACATTTCCCTTTGGCGAGCGCCCTATATGTGTATGTTCAGTTATTTGCATCAAACAATGCAAACAATGAAGAGTATTTAAACCTTACAATGTTTGGTATATGTTGCCGGTTTTGATTTTTGTAAAACTGTACCCTGACGATGTCCTTAATGGCCGAAACACGTTGGGATATGTTTTTGACATTTTTTTTAAAATTGAGTGTCCTGCGCTGTATACCTTTCTGTATTATTATGGATATTTTCGCTAGCAGTGAGCAGTGCAAATGTGATATTTTTGTGAGCCACTCCTAATTACAATAACTTCCCAACACACCCTGCATCAATTCTTGCAGCATACTAATGTTTTCAGTGCATTTAGAAGTGCAGCTATGTACAGCTATACTCAATCCCAATAGATTCATTCACTTGTATGTGGGTCAGTTTTAGTACCTCATCACTTGTGGCCCTTACTTTTGTCCATTTACAGCCCTGCTATGTTCTAGTGTTGCACAGCCAACAGAAGAGCCCCCAATTCTATCAAGGGGGCCTTTTCAGAAAGGTGTGATTGCTAGTAATGAGTGAATCGGTCCTGTTTCATGAAACAATTAGAAATTTGCAAAAGGAAATGAAGTCAATAGATTACTTTTTTTCTGCATGACAATTTTTACGTGCAAAAATTTTTTTCAAATGTGGAAAAATTCTCTCATCACAAGTGTTGAAATACAGCATAACTCCAGCTGCAACTCTTGCTTCTCCAGTCCTACATGATGTATCTGTAGCTTCTCCAAGGGGTCACTATGCCCACTACCCCCATGTTGAGGTGAGGGCTGTCTGTATTTACCAGCCTATCTGTCACATCTGAAAGTCGCAGCACCCTAATAATGTAGTCATTTATGGTAAAAATTATAGCTTTGAGTTTCTTAAATGATGTGTCACATAGGCTAGTTACCCACTGTAGATTTTACCTACTAAAAGAGGACTGATCTATTGCTTTGGCGACAACCAGAGCATGGGAAACCTGTAGAGAACGGGACTCTTGACACTGGGTCAGCTTATTACCTCTAATAGTTAATAAAAAGTTAATTAATAGTTTATGGTTATTAGTTTATAGTTAAGAAAACAGCACAACAGTCTGTCAAAGAACCCACTTTAGGGGGCCACCCAAAGAGCAATGATCAGCCAATTCATAGATTTTCAACCATATCACTAAGTGCATGGCCAGACTCATTTATCCCTTCTCAAACTCACCCAAATGATATAGATTGTTTCCCTTTGTGTATTTCTATTGATACAAACATGGCAAATGTGCAATTATGCCCACTTTTCAACAATTTTATTTTTTCAGTGTTACTCAAACAGTAGTAGTGTTATAGCATTTTTATAAAAAATTACAACTTTGAACAGTAAATCCTAGAGCTGAAAGAAACTAATAACCAGAAACCTGTATAGAAGAAATGGTTAAAACAAGAGAAATGGTGCATAAACATCTCCAGAAGGTCAATCTGAGGAAATAGTTAGAAAACTTTATTAGAAATGCTTCCAAGACATAAAAAGCGGAGATGAAAATAATAAGAGGAAACAGATATTTATTCTGCATGACCTGGAAGTCTTAGTCTGAGCATCTAGACTGGAGTAGGGTACAATTTTACTTTTTACAATTTTATGCTTTTCTGGTTATTTTGTGTTCTTGTCAATATAGGGGCTACCAAATACAATTATAGCTCTCATTGGCACCTCCAGGAACTTTTTCCATGCATGTGTTGCTCCCCAAAACTTTTTCCATTTGAATGTGGCTCACGGGTATAAAAGGTTTTAGGTGGCAAATTTTTTTCTAAAAGAATACCTAATCATGCAAAATAACTTCTGCACGAAGAAAAAATAAAGCAGTCAGTGCCAGAAAATGCAACCAAGATCAAGAAATTGTTTCCTATTAACCCGACCTTTGAAAGATAATTAATACATGGTGATGGGAAAGTCGGTCAACAAACCAATACTTCACCCATAATCAGCACATACTCGACCATTCATGACATTTATTTTTTTAGATTGTAAGCTCTATTAAGCAAGGCCACCTCTATCAATCAATTTTTGTTTCTAATTTGTATGTTTGATGTATGAACTTGTGAATGATTATACTGTTCTCCTGCTTAAAATCACTACGATTGAGTGTGACCTGAACTAGTCTCTATCTCTAAAATCCTGTAAAGGGATGTGTTCTTCAAGTTTGTCAGTTTCTAACCTTCCTCTTCAGATTCTAGATCCTCAGAATTTTGATATTCTCTCACCTCATCAACATTTGGCATACTATTGCTGGACTACTCCTATTGAGATGTAGCTTGTTTCCCACTTTAAAGTTCAAAATGTACAGCAGAGTGTTTTATGTCCATCTTCTTTCTGCTGTCTTAAAGGGATGTTTAAAAATATATCTTGGTATAGAATGTCCTACTTTTGTCAACTTTGCGATTGGTCTTCATTATTTTTTTTATATATATACTTTTATATATATACTTTTTTATATATATAAATATAAATTATTTGACTACTTCTTCTTCATCTTTCCAGCTTTTAAATGTAGGTCACTGACCCCAACAGCCAATAATATCTAAGGCTGTAATTTTATTGGTGCTTTTTATTCCTTACATTTCTTTTTAGTCCCTCTTCTAATCATATTCCAGACTTTCATTCATACCATTGTCTGGTTGCCAAGGTAAATGGGAGATCTGCTGAACAAAAAGCTGCCAAACTGAAAAAAAAATATGAAAAACTGTTGCAAATTGACTCCGAATATCTCTACATCGTACTAGAAGTTAATTTCAAGGTGAACTATCCCTTTAAGATTATAAATTAAGGGCATGAGTATTACATGTTATTGACTTCACCCCTTACCTGTTGTCCTTTTCAGGGTCTATGATGATCCCAAATGAAGCCAGTGGGAAGAAAATTCCTGCAAAATTAGTTATTTTTTCTAGAATTTTTTTTATTGGCCTTTATTGGCGATCTGGCCAATGTGCTGCTTTCAAATAATCCTAATAAAATGATTTTTTGATATTTTGCCCTTTACTTTCATTTAATTCTATATAGAGAGTTGAAACAGTTGGACCTACCATAACCTACTTTTTAACTGTGCATTTTTCCCCCAAGATTTTGACCCGTTTCTACATCTGTTCCTCACAAAATAAATAGATGTTCTATAATTAATATTTGTTTAACATACCAAGCTCAGCCTTGAAATATTTCTTAATGAAAGGTGATCAAGATCATTTAGTTGTGTTTGATATATTGATTAATGACATGATTGTTCCCAGAAACTGAAGTGCCTAGGTAAACATAAGAAAAAGTGCTCTCATAAGTAAAGTTGAAAGCTGTGACTTTCTCTCCTTGACTTTCTGGGTCTTTAAACAGAGAGATGACTCATTAGTCACCTTTTGGTTACATGAAACTAATTAGAGCAACTATAAAAACACCACTTTGAGCTGTTCTGTTTTGATCATTGTTCTATGGGGAGTGCTAGCACATGGCTAATGACATGTAATTGCACAATTGTTCCAGAAGGATTAACCCTTTCTTTAACTGACCATCGTGAAGGAAACTTCAATGTCTTTCATTTTTAGCACTTAACTTTATAATGTAAATGTAAATACTATTTGTACCTGTCAGTAATGATTGGACTAGCAGTCGGTACATTTGCTGTACATATTTTGTTCACGATATGTTCAAACTACTGGCTAAACATTTCTTAAGAAAATGTTAGTCTGACACTTTCTAGGGGTGTCCTTGCAAAGTTCTGGATGGCTCAATCATGTTTTTCTTGCAGTTGGGGCACGATCTGTGGGTACAGGCACTGCATTCCAGAAACCATATACAGTACAGGTATTTTTTTTTTATAGTGCCACATCTATTTTTCTTTGTAACTGAATGCCAAACTCAAATAGCACTAAAAAAGAAGAAACATTATTTGTTAATTATTTTTACCTCTATTTGTGCCACGTTTTGCTCGGTAAGCCCATGCCCAAGCATTAGATGCCTTTGAAAAAGCTTGGGCTTACCGAGCGAAATGTGCGTCAGGCCCTTATTTTAACTTTGCTGGGTAGGCAGGTGTTGAAGCGCCGTGGGTGTTGATGGTGTGGGAGAGGGAAAGAAGGTATGGTTTGGTAAAGGGTGCGTGGTGGTCCTAAACGATGTTGGTGGGTGGTGTGTGGTTCAAACCAGCACAGGTATAGTTATTCCTGCATTTACTCTTCTCCCCCCCGCTCTCCCTAAACCAGGCACAGAGTGCTAGTGTGGACACCTGAGTGTGTCACCGAGCCGTACCCCTTACTTTTAACTATTTGACATATTTTAATGGTTAATTAAAGGTTTAACTTGGTCTGAGTCTACAAACTAATACAGCTGTGGGTGGTGCAGTGTTTTGATCTTCTTTCTTTCTTCCTTAGTTGCATTTTGTACTATATGCAGTTTAAAAGTTTTTTTCTATCTTTTTACCCCAACAAAATGAAATGTAAGTTAGCCAACTACACAATATCAGTTTCATCAAAAAGGAAGGAAGATATGGTAAAGGGTTCTAGAGCTGACATATTCTCACGCCCTTTAGAGACATTCATTCTACCTTCGGAACTTTGGCATACATAGATGCTACTGGGCCACACAGCAAATTCAATTTAGGGCCCCAAGTGGACCTATTCTATCAAGATATATTGAAATTCCTTACCTATTAGGGCCTCACCGGGCCCTCTACACTCCTGGGTCCCCCTGTAACCGCATGGTCTGCTTACACTGAAGTTATGCCCTTGCTTCAGAAACTTCAGTCGGTACTTACAGCTCCAGATGAAATGCGTCTTAACAGGCTACAGAATAGCTGGTTAAGACACATTATATGTGAAGCTGCACTTAATAAAAATATTTCCGAATCCTGCGACTGCAATGAACAAACTAAGGTGACTAATGTAGTGTCATCTCTAAGTTTTTTTTACTAAAGGGCCTAAAACAGAGGGAGTCTAAACAAATACAGATAACCACAGTAGTTTGGTCTACATTCTGCTTCAGTTGGGGTTACAATAATATCCCAATGTGCTCTCTGGTGATTTCTTAGAAAATCACAAGAATGTGTATACAGTTTCCTGTCTGAAAATACAAGTATTCCTGCTGTGTTTTATTCCTTCCATCATATAAGTAAAGTTCGCAGTTGGACATCTGTATGACTATTCCGTAGGATTCGTGGATGATACGTGGCTGAGGACATAGATGTAGGCTGCAGGTCTCGCAGTTATATAAGCTATAGTCTTCCTAAATAAGCTTTCCTATACTATACAATGGCATGCCCTTGAAGGCAAATACAACAGTTGTTTCATGCTATCTAAGGCAAAAAAAAACCAAAAGACTTTAGTGAGTGACTAATATCCTGAATAGCTGCAGTATTAATTCTGCATTGGTTTTACCCAGTCCTTATAAAGGTTATATTTTAGCATTCCTTCATTGGAGATTTCAGGGCGACTCTTACTGAACGAATATGACTGACACAAGCTAGGGTGCAATGTGGAATAACTTGATCATGCCAGTATCCTGTGAGGCTGCATTCTTTTCCTTACATTTTCCATGTTACCTAAAAACTGTTGCACTGAGCTTCTCTACTTACCACAGGGCAGTCATTGCCAGCATCTGTCAGACGCTTCCTCTGCCTCCCTATAATGAAAATATATTGTGCATATTCAGCCATATCTTCTTGCTATATTGTTTTCATCTGGAAACCAAAACAGACAAATTGTGGATTTTCTTAGTAACCAATCATCTAAATCCACAAATCTCATTAATTTTCATCCCTGGTAATACACTGCCCTTGCTATGATCTCATCATTTCTGCCTAAGCCTCTGTCTGCTGTGAAGCTATTGAAGTCATCTTTAGAGACATCTCAGTTATCAACAGAGCAAATTGCAAAATGAGGCTGATTATAGGCACTATTTTATTCATTAAAAGGAACAAGGATCTTACTCCATCTGAAAGACCGCAATATACACAGGGAGCTCTAAGCTAAGGCAGGTTGTGAGCAATATGATTCTCATTTTAACTCAACAATACCCCAATGTATAAGGCACTTTAATTTGTAGCATATGTGGATCAGTTTGCATTAAATATGTGGGCATTTATAGCGGGGGATATGGAAGAACACAATCACACACAGATAACAATTAGATATTTAAAACTGTCTCCATCTGTGCAATAGGTTTTCTCCGCAACAAAAACTGCTAGCTTTAATGCGGTCCAATTCATCTTACTTAGGAATCCAAGGCAGATGTTCTAAATTTGAGTCACAAGGCTCTTTATGCAACATGAAGCTAAAACTAGTGCAATCAACTGGAAACGAATGGTTTGTGTGTGTCGGGATACAGCTGGATTTAAACTTCCAGTTTAAATTTAATTTCAGGCACATACATGTAAATATGATGTAGCTATAGCACAACAGGAGGACAAGTATTAAGCGATTAAAAATAATAAGATACTTGAGATACTTAGGGCTCATTTACAAATGTCTTGGATAAGTTTGTAATGCAAAAAACAGGCACAAGCCATCACAGCTTTTGTACTTTGCACCATTCTTTGTCAAGATCACTTACAGGATTTTGTGTCCCAGAATATAGAGCAAAGATGTGCACCTTCTGGATGAATACAGCTTGCATTTGTCATGGTTGTATTTATGAGAACCAGGCTGGTAGAGGCACATAAGTGTACCCCATCCTGCTCCCTATGAGCCTCCTAACGTGCATGTTATTGAGATAAATTATTCAGCCCAAATGTGTGGTGCAAATGAGCCATAGGGCAAGCACAACAGACATGGCTGCCTTTGTCCCACCAACAATGCGTTCTGCATCTTGCTCCAGATTTTTAATGCAGTGTGAGGTGCAGAGCACAGCTGTGACACAACTGCTCAATAATTAAACATTGAGAGCTGCGATTTTTAAGCTTTTGGTGCCCTACGACTTGTGCACACTTGTCTCTTGTAGCAATGGGCAGAATTTAGTAATATATAGTTACATTGTTAGATAGGGTTGAAAAAAGACCAGAGTGCATCAAGTTCAACCTTTCCAAGTAAACCCAGCACACACATCCTATACTGACATACTGTATCTATACTATCACATACATAAACCATATTTACCAACATCAATACTAATTGTAGATTTTAGTATCACAATAGCCTTGGATATTCTGATTGTTCAAGAACTCATCCAGGCCCCTCTTAAAGGCATTAACAGAATCTGCCATTATCACATCACTAGGAAGGGCATTCCCCAACCTCACTGCCCTCACCGTGAAAAACCACCTACGCTGCTTCAAATGGAAGCTCCTTTCCTCTAATCTAAAGGGGTGACCTCTGGTGCATTGATCATTTTTTTTGGAAAGTAGAACACCCCCTATCTGCCTATAATCCCCTCTAATGTACTTGTACAGAGTAATCATGTCCCCTCGCAAGCGCCTCTTTTCCAGAGAAAACAACCCCAACCTCGACAGTCTGACCTCATAGTTTAACCCTTCCATCCCCTTTACCAGTTTAGTTGCAATCTCTGCACTCTCTCCAGCTCATTAATATCCTTCTTAAGGACTGGAGCCCAAAACTGCACTGCATACTCAAGGTGAGGCCTTACCAGGGACCTATAAAGGGGCAAAATTATGTTTTCATCCCTTGAGTCAATGCCCTTTTTTATACAAGACAGCACTTTATTTGCTTTAGTAGCCACAGAATGACACTGCCTGGAATTAAACAACTTGTTATCTACAAAAACCCCCAGATCCTTCTCAGTTAAAGATCCCCCCAACAAACTACCATTTAGTAGATAACTCGCGTTTATATTATTTCTTGTCCACATTGAACCTCATTTTCCAATTTGCTGCCCAATTTTCCAATTTAATCAAATTGCTCTGCAAAGCGGCAGCATCCTGCATGGAACTTATAGTTTTGCACAATTTAGTGTCATAAGCAAAAACAGAAACAGTACTCTCTATGCCCACCTCCAGGTCATTAATAAACAAGTTAAAAAGCAAAGGACCAAGGACTGACCCCTGCGGTACTCCACTAACCACACTGGTCCAATTAGAAAATGTTCCATTTACCACCACTCTTTGTAATCTATCCTTCAGCCAGTTCTCTATCCAATTACAAATATTATCTAGGCCAATATTCCTCACTTTTATCATTAACTATGCAGTATATCTTAAAAAATTGCAAGGATATACTCCAATGTCTCAAGCTCTACTAAAGGGCAGATATTAGGAAAATTCTCAGCATTGCAGAGTTGACAAGAATGACTGGTTAGATGGTCTCAGATTTCAGGACATAATCCTTGCCTCTGCAGCATTTTTTACCATACGTTAGTGAGGAAGTTGTCTGCCTGGGTCAGAATAATTCATAGAGATAGGGTCAAACATAGGTAAAGCGTAAGTGTGAGATCAAGGGTCAGAGCCAGTGGGAATGGTATCAAGGGATACTTTGTCACTTTGCTTTTTACCTGCATATTCAGTGACTAGCCTCATGGCAGGTGCCTAATATATATATATATATATATACCTGTATATATATACTATATATATATAAATATTTTCTCCTTTCACCTTGTTCTGCTATACATTATTATATTTAGAAAATGTATCACCTGACAGCGTCAAGACCACCAGTCATCCTTACTTTACTTTGACCTACCGTCCTTTTTGTTAACAAAACCTAACCATAAAATGACAGTTTAAAAAAAAATGACAAACGTTAGTCAAACCGCAATGCTTGCCGATAGTACCCCACCGAGAAAACAGGCCACTACCATGTCAGCCATCCTTGTCATGGTGCTCTCAGATGGGCAAGTAGAAGCAAAGTAAGCCTTACTCATGCCCTTACCTCCCTGGACCATTAGCCAAAGAGGTATCAACCAAACTCTACAGAATAGGGGAATACTGCCCCCATTCCCCAACCCAACCTGTACATATAGGGTACATACACAGATTTTTGGGATGAGGGGGCAGATGCTCAGTCATATGCAAAGCACTGAGAAAAGTAGAGAAGTCCTGGTTTTGCAATGGAACCTCACAGGCTACTCCATGTAATGAAATACTATTATAGGCAGGAGCTTGTTTAAACACATAGTAAAATATGGGTGTTTTATTGGTAAGCAGGTTATAGGAATCCATATTTAATGTCACCCACTAAAAATCTTACCATATGCAGTTGTAGCTTATTTATTAACACTGAAGCCTCTACAAAAACATATGTTTGTTTTACTGTTCTGCAATTCTGGCAGGGTGCATACAGTTCCAACTTTCTACATGCAGAAAATGTTTAGTATGTTATTCATCTATTGACTAAGGAATTCCAATGCCTATTAAGCCTTCTAGATCAGGTTTCACATTCTATCAGAAGAAGTTAAGGGTTTTATGCAGAGTTTGTACGGTCCCCGCACAATACAAAGGAAAGGTCACAGAGGCAACTCTTTCTTTCACTGGGAACCATTAAGTGGAAAAACCAAAACGGAATTAAATCTTGTGCAGAACTGGATAACTATGGTAAAATGTTTATATAACTTGTATTCGATAAGACAGCAACCTTTTTTAAGCAAACTATAAAAGCAAAGAAATACTTTGATTTCCAGTCAAATCTAGGTTTGCCCATCTACAGTTATTCATATTAACTTATAGGCAAAAGCATATCAAAAGAACAAGCAGGTCACCTGGAGTTGTGATAGGGCCCTAGGCTAAAGAGAAACCAGACAGATCAAATAGGACTGTCCGGCCTATGGCCATTCAGCTGTTGTTATAGTTGAACATTCTGTAGGTCATGAAATTTCCACTTCAAGAAGAGCAAAACAGGTGCAGGGGGTGAAAAACAGTGACATTAAAAGTCTCTGCATCCCTAAAACTAAAGATCTGCCCCTCTCCCTGCTTTATATCTAAGCTATTGAGCATTTTGGAGTCTATTAATTGTAGTTATTCAAATAATTTTATAGGCAAATTTCACACCAAGGGTCTATTTATGTTTCAAGGTCATGAATGGATGTTTAGGTTTGCCTTGAAACAATGACAATGATAGACTGTCAGCAATTCAATCTCCCTTGGTTCAGTGAGGTCTAGGTACTGTTGCACAGTGAATTGAAAAACCCTGGAGGGTAGGTATGGCTTTCCTAAAATGCAAATGCAGCAGATATGAAGAATAACAGGGACTGTGTTCACTTAGGCTGAAGAACGCAGTAAAGGTACTGGAAGTAATCATCATCGAGGAAAAAGGCAATGGGTGAGCTCTTTCTAAGAAGTAGGGGCCAGGAAGTGAGGATTAGCTGGTTCAATTTCACAGACCTAAGAAGAAAAGATTATAAGATATATAACAGTAATTTGTAAGTAATTATTTGCCCTAATAGTGACTAAAGTCATGTAAAAAAAGAAGGTTTTCTATATTTCTATGAAAAATAGATGAAAAATATAAGAGATGCAGCTACCACACAACTTTTCTTTCACTCTTGATTTTTTACCACAACTTTTTTATTGTGACTGCGACTTTTTTGATGTGGCCACAACTTTTCAATGGGTGGTTTTCACAGCAGTTCATGAAAAAATTTGCCAATGGTGGTAACCAGTCGGTTCAGAATTCAGAGGAAAGAACTTTCATTTGTTTGTTGCCTATTTTATGTACAATTGATTTTGTGAAAAAAAAACCCTGCTGCGAATAAAACACAGGTGAATTCTTGCTTGTTATGATCCCGGGTGTTGCTGTCTTTTGCTTTAAAAATTTCTGCCGTTTGAGTGAATTCCCACAATACATTTTGGGCTCATGTGATCCTTTTGCAAAACATTTTTGTATTTTATAAAGTGGAGACACCCTGGAACCATTCATCTTCATTTGTACATACACAATATTTAACTGTAGAATGTTTTTCATTGCCTTTATTACAAAAGATGCCTATGCTAGACACAGTTTTATGGCATACAGACAATTTATAAGACAAGGCAGAGGATGCATGCTGACAGAGTAACAACTTTATAGCAGCTAATAAGGCCCAGTAACAGAAATATACTGCACTGACCTCAGAGACACCCCAGGAGTGTTATTTGGTCTTTTTGTAAATTACTAACAATCTTAAGGCTAAATCTCTAGCTTATATATTATTATTTAATATTTGCAGCCAGTTACAATTAGAGGTAGCTGGTATCAAGCAGTTTACCTACAGCAGCTCCTGTGGAGTGGCTTTTATAGTTAGCTTTATAATAAAAACAAACGATCATTACAATAACAACTGGCAGCAGTAGTGCATTCTGAACATATAGCCAAAGCTGAACAGTTATATAACTTATTAGAAAATGGATTTAATCTAAATATTAGCAAATATTGATTTAATATATATATATATATAATGGACAAATCATTTGGAGAAAGTAAATCTAATTCTAAGTTGACAGTTGGGGTTCCAGCCTGGTACGTTGGCATTACTAAAAGCGGTAGGTTTAAAGGGCAGCAAGTGGTTGCCAAAAATAGACTGTATAAATTAGTAATCAGAGAAAGGATTTATACTCTTTAGATCTATACTAAACACTATGCCTTATTAGCAGATTATTATGGGTGGCCTTGGCCCTTTTCTTGGCAGCAGTCTGCAGAGAAACCTTCATTTCATGTTGGTTGCACCTTTCATACTTTTATTGACTCAGCATGTCTGAAATGCTTTAAGCCCAAAAATGCCCTACAGTATGTATACAATTATAAATATGAATATAGGTATATGTTTGCTTACAGTAGTAATGTTAGCCTTCAAGAAATGAATTGTGCCACTGCACATTGGCACAATGGCCTACATGCAATTGTTGAATATATGTGTGTATTGTTTTTACCCACATAGACAATAGGGGTCATACACTTACCCTGGGGGGCAAAAAGCGCATCCCTTAGTGCTCACTTACAGAGCACTTGGTCCCCAGGGCTTGCTGGTCTCCGTACTGAGTGCAGATTAAAAATAAAGCGATCCTGACACTCCCCATGTAACCTGCAAGTTAGGAGCAGGTGGGGTGGGTGAGGGGCACCTATGTGCCACCCTTTTAGATCAACAGAGCACATGGTCTGTGGTCTGTGCACTCCAAAAAGGAGCACAGAGGCCTTTGGCCATTGCTAACATACCCAAAGCATACCTCCCAACATTTGAAAAATGAAAAGAGGGACAAAAAGATTTGGTGCGCGGAGTGCTGCAATTTTTGACCACACACACTTTTGTGGCCACGCCCCATTTAAAAAAAATACTCCTTTTATATAGTTGAAATGCTGGGATCAGATGCAAATGTGCTATACTAAGGACTACCTAAGGAAAACAATATAGCAACTCCTACATATAAAATACAAATATAGAGAGAAGGCAGTCAGTTATAAGTGAGTTATAACTATGTACCAGTTTTGCCCCCCCATACACAGTGCCCCCAATGGCCCAATAGACAGTACCCCCCATACACAGTACCTCACATACAAAGTGCCCCCATAGAAAGTGCCCCAAAGACAGCACCCCCCATAGAAAGTGCCCCTATAGAGAGTACCCTCATAGAAAGTGCCCCCATAGACAGTGCCCCCAATTGACCCCATAGACAGTAGCCCCCATACACAGTGCCCCCATAGAAAGTACCCCCCATACACAATGCCCCCATAGTAAGTGCCCCTATACACAGAACCCCCATTAGACACTCTGGTTTCTTCTGCTACTCTGCTCTTTATGCGGCTCCTTGTGCAGCTGCTACAGGCCCTTTTATAAGGTTGCGCCCCATGCGTATTGACGTCACATGTACGCATGGGGCGCAACCTTATAAAAGGGCTTGTCGCTGCCGTACAAGGAGCGGCATAAGAAGCAGAGCAGCATTTCTCTAATCTATTACGGAAATGCGGGACATTCATTGAACTATCTGGGACAGCGGGATGCGCTATAAAAACCGGGACTGTCACGCGGAAAGCCAAATCAGTTTGCAAAGTACAAAAAAATGCCCGATTGAGGCTTTTTTGTTGCATTTACATTGCTTAGGGCAATGTAAACTAGACCTAGGGGCAGATTTGTGAATGTGTGAAATTAGAGCTCACCAAAGTAAAATTCCACTGCTCTCTATTCATTTCTATTGGATTTTTAGACCTATTTATCAACCAGTGAACCCTAACTTACCTGTCAAAAAATATGCCTCTAAAAATCCCATAGAAATAATTAGAGTGGTGAAATTGAATGTGTGGAGCTAAATCTGACCCGTAATGTTTTCAAAGGACCATCAACCAATGAAATAAGGGTATAAATTAATTACTGAAAATTATTTAAACAAAATAACATCATTGACTGCAGTGGTTTATGAGCAATATTTTGGTCAATGGTACTTCCAGATCCCTGCTACACCCATGGGACACCTCCCAGCGAAAGCAATTGGAAGCAATGGGAAGCAGTGTAGCCTCAAGCTAATTACCAGCCAAACTTGTAACAAAACAAGTGGCAGTGATCAGACACCCATGTGTTTGCCATAGCCCATAACCTCAACCTGAGGATATTATTAATGATCTTTACAAACATACAAGACACAGATATCTTTTCCATAAAGTAGAATAACCTATTTAAACAGAAGACAAAAGGGCATTTGGCAGCCGGTGTTATATTTAATTTTAGCAATTAGGAACCTGGCAGAGACATGTAGCAGAATGTCGTTTGGCTCCATGTAATGCAAAACCTGGTCTCGTTATTCTTGCTTTGAGGGTACAGTAAGCATGTCTGATGTGTGCCAAGTTTCTAATGTTATTCATATGAAATGTATACGGTAGGTGAAGTCTGTTATCAGTACTATATATAGCACTTTTTATCATTTAACATGTGTCAGGTCACTTAACTCCTAACATGCTATGTATTCCATAGACTAAAGCTCAGCTTCTGAAAGCTATAGGTGTATCCAAAGGGCTGTATAGCTGATCACTCACAAATTAGTAAAAAAGTAAATCACTTTCTATAGTTAAATGCATATTGAAGCACACACTTTACCCTGGCACACCCAATATCCAGAAAGGTTTATTCTTAATTGAACCAGACTGAGTGAATCCTCAATTAGTCAGGGAGTGTATGTTCTTTTTCAAAACTGTACATGTGTATTAATCTGTACTTTTGAAACTAGCTTCATTTAATTAAAGGAGACATTTTATATAAAATTCATATTCAGTTATAATATTCATCCTCTTTCTTTTCTGAAATGATGCAGAAAGAAAGATGTTTTGAAAGCATTTTACCTCCTAAAACTGTCATTATATGAGAGCAGCATACACAAGCTCTCTAATCAGAAGCCAGAGTGAAATGAAACATGGGAGTGTCGCTTCAGTCTCCCACAGGAAGTGGTCACAGCACTGACTGACAGGCTTTACTCAACAGTAGCAGGGAAAACCCCTCCCAGTTTCCTCCCTCTGGGTCTCTCTGATTATGCTGCTGCCAAGGGAGATGGGAGGGGAAAGAGAGGAATGCATATTCACTGCACTTTAGGGCTCTGGCACACGGGGAGATTAGTCGCCTGCAACAAAACTCCCTGTTCGCGGGCGACTAATCTCCCCGAGTTGCCTTCCCCTGCCATCCCACCGGCGACAATGTAAGTCGCCGGTGGGATGGCACACGTGGCGGCATGATTTTGGGAAATCGCCGAAAAAGACTTGCGAGGCTTTTTCGGCGATTTCCACGAAATCTCGCCACCGCGTGTGCCATCCCACCGGCGACTTACATTGTCGCCGGTGGGATGGCAGGGGAAGGCAACTCGGGGAGATTAGTCGCCCGCGAACAGGGAGTTTTGTTGCGGGCAACTAATCTCCCCGTGTGCCAGAGCCCTTAAGTAGCTGCAGCTCTATTACTGAAGTCTGTCAGGGCCTGAGGGCCCCAGCCACATACTGAAGAGTCTAAACCGGAAGTGTTCAAGCAGTTATGGACATATTTGAACCCAAAGGTATTAAAATAAAAGCACTTACTTCTATTTTACATTATTTTACATGATTTAGTGGATTGTAAAAATGTATGGTATATATCCCCTTTAATATCCCCTCAAGATAAGGTCAGCAAGTCTACTGGCCAGACAACAATGTAAATTACAAAGTAGATTAAAATTATATTAAATAGCTATAAATTATCTTAAAATACCACTTCCAAGAACAGGCCAGTTAACTATGAGGGGGACTTTTTGCTCGATAATGAATGTGTTGGCACTTGAGACAAAATACCAATTAATGTCTACTGGTAATATTACAGGAACATAGTTGTATGGCCAAAATGAAATGTTCTTATTCAACCAACAGTTTTGATTTTTGATAAAGGAATTGTTTTCAACTTCCTCCGACAATTACTATCCTGTTGCCAAATATTTATGTGACTCAAGAAGAAGAGGAGAAGCTTTTTGTTTTTGTGTATAAGTGTAAATGTGTAAAATTGTGTTACAAAGCTCTTTTTTACACTCATCGTCGTCCCATAGGAAAGCAGAATGGGGGGAGGGGAATGGGGTGTGGGCAGCAGGGGAAAAATAATAAAATGATTAGTGATGCGCAAACTTTTATGTCTAAAACTTTAACTATATTAGTCTTTATCTACAATTAATGGGGAAACTAATCACTCCTTGCAAAATGGCAATAAGGCCCTCGCTATCTAACTTTTTAGACAGCACAAGCTGTCCCACTAACTAAAAGAATAGAGTCCTTTAACTAAGTGCAAAATTATTTGCACAGTGAACATAATTGCCCTGCATGTGTTATTTATAAAGCTGCACAAGACTGGTGCATTTAATGTGCAAACATAATTGTGAAATATTTATTTGCAGTGTGTATGTCCTAAACTAAACTGATTTTGCAAATTTATATTCGCAAAGAGAGAATTGGAGCTATATTTGTGCATAATAAACGTGCACAAAGGACATGCTCACTTCACTGAGATTTGCAAAAAAAGAGGAAAGACGAGCAGAGCGGTGCAAATGTAAGCGTTTAGGGGAAAAATGTCAAACAACCATTTGTGAAATAATTATGCTCTGCGCGAACTCAGACTGAAAGACCGCCATTCTAATCATGAGCCATGATGACCATTTTTCACAGTTTTTGATGCTGCAATGACACGAGAAATATGTTGTATTGATATATACAGTTATTTGAGATGAAAATCTGTTTCTGCAAGAATGTTCGATCTCCATTCTCCTTAATGACATAAATTTACAGCATTTTATCATCAATTCCCTTTCTCTGAGAAAAATTACATCTGAAGAACTGTGACCCTCTGCTAATGGGTCAGTAATATCGGTGTATCTATCACCCCCCATCAAACAGCGTACCTCTTAAGGACTAGAAGTGGTAATTACTAATGGAGTTTTCAAAAATGCGTTTGTGCAGTTATATGAGGTCCATTGATCTCATAACCAATTACCCTTCTCAGTTTTGATTGCACTAAGCGTTGGCCTCCATTCTTTTGGGTACTGAAACACTGGGGAACAGGGGAACACACAATACTGGTAGATTATTACTAATTTCTATATTGGTAATTGAAATGAACTTTTATTTGCACATAAGGTGCCAAAGTAATTTGCAGTCATTTTATTTCTCCTGCATAGAAATATATTTGCATATGTAACCAAACAAGACATACAGTAGCTATGTAACCAGTTAGGTATATTCAGTAGAATTTCACATTTTATTTGATCTTTCCACCTGCTGGATTGATACCAGTGACTAGAAATATAGATTATCTATGATTCCAAATGTACTGTAGCACTACTAGAAATGTTTCACAGTGTTGCCATTTTACATCATAAGCAGCACTGCAATATCCGTGTTGTATATAGTATTATATACTATACAATATAAATTAATTACCGTATATACTCGAGTATAAGCCGAGTTTTCCAGCACTCAAAATGTGCTAAAAAAGGAATCCTCGGCTTATACTCGAGGCAACTAATTTTGTTAAATAAAAATTATCATACCATGTAGCAGGCAGGTACACACGCATGTCGCACCCTCACCCCCAACGTCCAACGTAGTGCTGCCCGGCCCAGGCAGTGCAGGACTACTCATGACAGTGGCGGGTTTAGGTATCAGGAAGTGGTTATAAATAAATAATGAAACAAATATTCCCTAGTGCACTAACTATTCTAACGAGTGATCGGTAGAAAAGAAACAGGAGATGATGTTTTACAACTCGTCACAGTGGTGGATCCGGCGCCCGAGCCTCGGCCAAGCATGCATACACGGCGCTTCTCATTCGTGCGACTGGGGGAGGTAGCGCGCGGCGCTAGGGCGCCGGATCCGCCGCTGTGACGAGTTGTAAAACATCATCTCCTGTTCTGTTTTCTACCGATCACTCGTTTTTGCTTGAAACCGGTTAGTGGCAGGTTTTTAATTTGGCGCGTCTCGTTCGTGCGTTGGGGAGGGGTGCGCACGGCGTACTCGGGTGCCAGATCCACCGCTGTGACGAGTAGTACTGCAGTGCCCAGGCAGGGTCCGGCCGGCGCTACGTGTGACGTGCGGCGGTGCGACAGCGGTGCATGCATGAAATGTGTTTACCTGTCTGCTACATGGTATGATTATTTTTATTTAATAAAATTAAAAACCAGGATTATTTAATTATTCAGTTAACTCAGTTTGTTATACTGTGGGCTATACTATGGCTATACTGTGGATTATACTGTGGGCTATACTGTGGGCTATACTGTGGATTATACTGTGGGCTATACTGTGGGCTATACTGTGAGTTATACTGTGGATTATACTGTGAGTTATACTGTGGGCTATACTGTGGGTTATACTGTGGGCTATACTGTGGGCTATACTGTGAGTTATACTGTGGGCTATACTGTGGGTTATACTGTGGGCTATACTGTGAGTTATACTGTGGGCTATACTGTGGGCTATACTGTGGGTTATACTGTGAGTTATACTGTGGGCTATACTGTGGGTTATACTGTGGGCTATACTGTGGGCTATACTGTGAGTTATACTGTGAGCTATACTGTGGGTTATACTGTGGGCTATACTGTGGGTTATACTGTGGGATATACTGTGGGTTATACTGTGGGTTATACTGTGGGCTATACTGTGGGTTATACTGTGGGCTATACTGTGGGCTATACTGTGGGCTATACTGTGGCTATACAGTGGGTTATACTTTGGCTATACTGTGGGTTATACTGTGGGCTATACTGTGGGTTATACTGTGGGCTATACTGTGGGTTATACTGTGGGCTATACTGTGGGTTATACTGTGGGCTATACTGTGGGTTATACTGTGGGCTATACTGTGGGCTATACTGTGGGTTATACTGTGGGCTATACTGTGGGCTATACTGTGGGTTATACTGTGGGCTATACATTGGGCTATACTGTGGGTTATACTGTGGGTTATACTGTGGGCTATACTGTGGGTTATACTGTGGCTTATACTGTGGGCTATACTGTGAGTTATACTGTGAGTTATACTGTGGCTATACTGTGGGTTATACTGTGGCTTATACTGTGGGCTATACTGTGAGTTATACTGTGGGCTATACTGTGAGTTATACTGTGGGTTATACTGTGGGTTATACTGTGGCTTATACTGTGGGCTATACTGTGAGTTATACTGTGAGTTATACTGTGGCTATACTGTGGGTTATACTGTGGGCTATACTGTGGGCTATACCGGGTGCCTGTGCCTGTGTGTAGTTGTGTGTGGTGCCGGGTGCCTGTGTGCAAAAATGTTGCAATTAAATTGAGATATTAACATGTACAACCTTGCATGTGGTTATCTTATGTTGGATGCGCCTCATTTTCCAGCCCATACCTTGTGTTTATTAATATGGTAGTCATGTAAGCACTTGTGAGTGTCCTTTTATTAAATAATTTGATTATTTAAACTTAGCAGTAGCGGCTGCATTTCCCACCCTAGGCTTATACTCGAGTCAATAAGTTTTTCCAGTTTTCTTAGGTAAAATTAGGTACCTCGGCTTATATTCGGATTGGCTTATACTCGAGTATATACGGTACTTTAAACATATCGTGAATAGACCCTTTGTGGAGAAAAAATACCAGCATATAGAAGACTAATACTGACCATACACAGGAAACAGGTGTGCAGTAGTTATGTTATGTTGGCTATGAGCAGGTGTTGTGTTTGTCATACTAAAATGTAATATTCTAGGTTTTCTTACATGTATGTGGTACAAGGGGCACACAGATTATTTAATTTCCTGCAGAATTTTATGATTGGGCTCATGCTGTTTTTGGTGAGTAACCTGCATCTTTGTCTTTCTCTCCTTTTGTATTATAGGGTTAGTATGGAGTTGTAAATATATGGATATATGTGCGGATATGTATCTTTTGACTTTGGGTGACGTTGGTTAATGATTATAAATATATCATTTAATGTATGAAGGAAATTTATTTTTTTTTTATGCGCATTTTGTTTTTTACATTTCTGGATTTTTGTTTTATGTAATACAGTATATATTATTTTCTTTGAAATTGTTTCTTAAGTTG
The DNA here is from genome assembly GCF_000004195.4 of Xenopus tropicalis. NCBI lineage: Eukaryota > Metazoa > Chordata > Amphibia > Anura > Pipidae > Xenopus > Xenopus tropicalis. Next base: position 124,050,211 of record NC_030681.2, on the reverse strand, counting down.
CTTGTTCTTCAATAAAAAATGGCACATAGAATGTCTTTTAATACATTGTTAAAATGAAGTAACTGTCTATATGAATTATGTATTCACGCTCTCATTGCCAGGGGCGGGCCAAGCCAACGCTCTAGGCAACCCGGTCAGCCACCTCGTCCCTGCACCTCCCCCTGCCATCGCGTGTGTGCATGCGCACTTCCTTCAAAAGGGGGAGTCATTGCCCCCACTGCATAATGACAAGTGGTGGGGCAATGATAAGGGTGTGTGGGCTAGGGGTATGCAGGAGAGGTTCAAGCCTGGCGCCCCCCAATCATTGCGCGGCAGGTATCTCTTCTGCCTAACCATAGTTCCGGACCTGCTCATTGCACTCCCACTTTGTAATGCACAAACGTTAGGTGAGCAGAGCACAAGATTGCCCAGGAGATCAATTAAGTAACCATGTAAATGGATCACATAACCAAGCTAAGCTCCAATGAAAGAGATAGATGATGATAGAGATGTTTTCAACAATGTGCTGTTGAGTAAAAACTATGGAGTAGCAGAATTTTATTGTTTAGATAAGCAGGCTTTTAATTTCCTGATAAATGACTGGAAGAAAAAAAAACACAAATTGTCAAACAGTCATCTTAATATATGAGAAAGATATATATCTATATCACAAAAAGGGGGAAGGCAATTGGTATTGGAACAAACAGGGGAAACAGAAATAGGAAGTTCAGCCATTGACACTAGCTATCAACAAATAGTGCACAATCATTCTTATTATACACCGTCTCCTCTCTATCTGAAAGCTTAAAGGAACAGTAACACCAAAAAATGAAAACTTTATAAAGTAAATGAAATATAATGTACTGTTGCCCTGCACTGGTAAAACTGGTGTGTTTGCTACAGTAACACTACTATAGCTTATTTAAATACCCTGCTGTATAGCCACGGGGGCAGCCATTCAAGCTAGAAAAAAGGAGAAAAGGCACAGGTTACATAGCAGATAACAGATAAACGCTGTATAATACAATAGTGTTTTATCTGTTATCTGCTATGTAACCTGTGCCTTTTCTCCTTTGAATGGCTGCCCCCATGGCTACACAGCATTTTTCTTTATTTAAACTATAGTAGTGTTTCTGAGGCAAACACACCAGTTGTACCAGTGCAGGGCAACAGTACATTATATTGGAATTTCTTTTATACACTTGAATTTTTTGATGTTACTGTTCCTTTAATTGCTTGCATTATATAGATTAAACAGTTTTTAGCTTTAAGTAATCTAGTCTTGTTTGTTTTAGGACCCGATGATTAAAGGATAACTTCTCTTAGTAATGGTATATATTGTCTAAGACAGTATGGATCTGTTTGTATAGATAGGTCTGTATGTGAGTGTATAGATAGGTCAGTATGGGTCTGTATGTGAGTGTATAGATAGGTCAGTATGGGTCTGTATGTGAGTGTATAGATAGGTCAGTATGGGTCTGTATGTGAGTGTATAGATAGGTCAGTATGGGTCTGTATGTGAGTGTATAGATAGGTCAGTATGGGTCTGTATGTGAGTGGATAGATAGGTCAGTGTGAGTCTGTATGTGAGTGGATAGATAGGTCAGTATGGGTCTGTATGTGAGTGTATAGATAGGTCAGTATGGGTCTGTATGTGAGTGTATAGATAGGTCAGTATGGGTCTGTATGTGAGTGGATAGATAGGTCAGTGTGGGTCTGTATGTGAGTGTATAGATAGGTCAGTATGGGTCTGTATGTGAGTGGATAGATAGGTCAGTGTGGGTCTGTATGTGAGTATATAGATAGGTCAGTGTGGGTCTGTATGTGAGTGGATAGATAGGTCAGTATGGGTCTGTATGTGAGTATATAGATAGGTCAGTGTGGGTCTGTATGTGAGTGGATAGATAGGTCAGTGTGGGTCTGTATGTGAGTATATAGATAGGTCAGTGTGGGTCTGTATGTGAGTATATAGATAGGTCAGTGTGGGTCTGTATGTGAGTGGATAGATAGGTCAGTATGGGTCTGTATGTGAGTGTATAGATAGGTCAGTATGGGTCTGTATGTGAGTGTATAGATAGGTCAGTATGGGTCTGTATGTGAGTATATAGATAGGTTAGTATGGGTCTGTATGTGAGTATATAGATAGGTCAGTATGGGTCTGTATGTGAGTATATAGATAGGTCAGTATGGGTCTGTATGTGAGTATATAGATAGGTCAGTATGGGTCTGTATGTGAGTATATAGATAGGTCAGTATGGGTATGTATGTGAGTGTATAGATAGGTCAGTGTGGGTCTGTATGTGAGTGTATAGATAGGTCAGTATGGGTATGTATGTGAGTGTATAGATAGGTCAGTATGGGTCTGTATGTGAGTGTATAGATAGGTCAGTATGGATCTGTATGTGAGTGGATAGATAGGTCAGTATGGGTCTGTATGTGAGTGTATATATAGGTCAGTATGGGTATGTATGTGAGTGTATAGATAGGTCAGTGTGGGTCTGTATGTGAGTGTATAGATAGGTCAGTATGGGTATGTATGTGAGTGTATAGATAGGTCAGTATGGGTCTGTATGTGAGTGTATAGATAGGTCAGTATGGGTCTGTATGTGAGTGTATAGATAGGTCAGTATGGGTCTGTATGTGAGTGGATAGATAGGTCAGTATGGGTCTGTATGTGAGTGGATAGATAGGTCAGTGTGGGTCTGTATGTGAGTGTATAGATAGGTCAGTATGGGTCTGTATGTGAGTGTATAGATAGGTCAGTATGGGTCTGTATGTGAGTGGATAGATAGGTCAGTATGGGTCTGTATGTGAGTGGATAGATAGGTCAGTATGGATCTGTATGTGAGTGTATAGATAGGTCAGTATGGGTCTGTATGTGAGTGTATAGATAGGTCAGTGTGGGTCTGTATGTGAGTGTATAGATAGGTCAGTATGGGTCTGTATGTGAGTGTATAGATAGGTCAGTATGGGTCTGTATGTGAGTGTATAGATAGGTTAGTGTGGGTCTGTATGTGAGTGTATAGATAGGTCAGTATGGGTCTGTATGTGAGTGGATAGATAGGTCAGTGTGGGTCTGTATGTGAGTGTATAGATAGGTCAGTATGGGTCTGTATGTGAGTGGATAGATAGGTCAGTATGGGTCTGTATGTGAGTGTATAGATAGGTTAGTGTGGGTCTGTATGTGAGTGGATAGATAGGTTAGTGTGGGTCTGTATGTGAGTGGATAGATAGGTTAGTGTGGGTCTGTATGTGAGTGGATAGATAGGTTAGTGTGGGTCTGTATGTGAGTGTATAGATAGGTTAGTATGAGTCTATGGGCCCGATACACTAAAGTCCGAAATAAGGAGTGCTATTTATAGCATGCGTTAAAAATCTTATCACTTCTTATTTTTCGCTCGATTCACTAAAAGGACACTTGTCATAATTAAGAAGCGATGTTCTTGGCGTTATTTATCTTGCGACGACATATTTTCAAGCAACGTGCTGCGTAATATGTTGTGCGCTGCGTAATATATTGCTTAAAAATATGTCGTCGCAAGATAAATAACGCCAAGAACATCGCTTCTTAATTATGACAAGTGTCCTTTTAGTGAATCGAGCGAAAAATAAGAAGTGATAAGATTTTTAACGCATGCTATAAATAGCACTCCTTATTTCGGACTTTAGTGAATCAGGCCCTATGTGTGCTGTGGTTTGCTTGAAGGGGTTGAACTTGATGGACTTTTTTTCAATTCAACATAACTATGTAATGTACTTGGCTGTTATCGAAAATTAAGCCTAGGTTACCTGACCTATATCAAAAATAAAACTCACTTTACTACGTGTTGCCTTCCATGTACAAAGTTGTAATCATGTCTTCTGATAAAGGGTTGCGAGTGGTTGTTTTGTAAAAGCAACAATAAATAAATACATGAAATTGTGTAACAATTTTTAGATGCAAAAGGTTGCGATTGGATTGTTATTCTACAACTCAGTAAATACGTGAGATTGATCTTTTACAGACACAGACAGTTAATCATGGTGGTTTTCTTCCTAGTTCCCCTCCTATACGTGTTGCCAAAGATACATAAGGATCTGATTAACCCACAAGGTAGGCTTATAGTGGCAGTAATAGGATCCCTGACTTGTAAAGTGGCAGAAGTTTTGCATAAAACCCTTAGCCAATTGCAACCTATTCTTTCTGTGATTTTTTTTCTGTGAACTCATGAGACTTTAGAAACTTGAGCCAAAGTTACTGCGGCTTGAGGATTAAAATTCTAAGAAAACGACAGTTTACTTGACAATTCATGATTGTACTTATACAGACACCAAGCTCCTTTCACTTGTTTGCTATTTTACAAAACACATATTTTTTTGTCCCTTAAACCAAAAGTTTCAATAAACCCTCTGCGCTCATATTCTATTTAATATGCCAGTCTGTTAGAAAATAAAGGCATTTGCTAAATTTTGATTAAAAAAAAAAGTGTAATTTCTGTTTAAGAGAAAAATAAATCCTCCTTGGCAAAGAAGTCTTTTTAACACAATTGCACAAAGCCCCATCCCCAACTGCACCAATAACAATTGCTCTAATGTTATCAAGCCCCTGTAGTTTAGAACTGCGGAGCTGCATAGTAGTCGGTAGTAGTAGCATTTCAAGAACACAGAGACCCAAATATAACCAAACAGGCCCAATAAATAGCGACTGTCTATGGCATCTTACAGCAGCCCCTATGACATTTGCCAGAATCCACTCTGAGCCTGAGCTCACTGAATGCTGATCTGTGGTCCCAGGCCAGTGCACTTATTCCTGGTTGCCAGGCCCGGATTTGTGGCGAGGCCACAAAGGCCCAGGCCTAGGGCGGCACATTTTAGGGGCGGCATGCCGCCACGCTGCAAACAAATTTTGACACTTCGCTCCCATACGGAGCAATGGGGACTGCTCCCCACAGCTCCGTATTGGAGTATAAATGCCTGCTAATGCACGATTTTGGCGGCGCGGGGGGGGGGGGGGGGGGGGGAGAAGAGATGTTTGCGCATGCGCGATTGGGGATATTGTTTGCGCATGCGCGAGGGGGGGGTGGCCTCGGGGCGTCCGGATCTGAAATCCGGCGCTGCTGGTTGCTAATCACTAATATCCAACCTAGGAGTAGAAGTTTGGCAGCCAAACATGGTAGTTCTACATACTACAAGGGGATAGTTGGAGCAAGTGTCCATGTTACAGTTGTGGAGGGAGGTACTGTGCACTAGTGCTAAAATTTGCCAGCGAGGCTTTACTTCCCTTGGAGTAACTGCATAGGCCTCTCATGAGTAAAACCTGATATTTAGATGCCTTGAATGACCTGTCAGAGGAACACAAGCTCACGTTTATGCCCGTTTGAACATAAATCAGCAAAATGCTACAAGGAAGGGAAAGAATATGGATCTGTAATGAACAATATATCTACTTTTTCCTCACCTCATATATATAGTATATAGGATTATGGTTCCTTAATTTAAAATCTTATTGATTCTTATTAATTATAGATTATCCTTCCATGGGATATGGGCTAGCAGATTTTATTTCCCCAATATGTTTTGCAAAGGGAAGAATAAAATTTGACATTTCTTCTCCTAAACCAGGAACCCCAGATGTTCGCCATTAAAATATTTGCCTGTCAGGTACATACGGAAGAAACGTTTTATGTGTACGGAGATGTGATATAACTACAACTTTCCCATCATAAACCTGCAAACGAAATATAATCCTTACCCTTTGAAGGGTTAAAATGTATGACTTACAATGTTTAGTTCAAAAAGTACACACATTATGTATTTAATTGCTAGTTTTTCCCAACAGATGTTTCCAGGTTCAAAATAACATCTTAAAACATGGAACTTAACACCATTTTGTTTCTGATTTGAAACAGACGGTAATTGGCCTTAATATATATTCTGGACCGTTCCTGTTACCCTACCCAATCCTGCCAGGCCTTTTTAAATGTGATGTGCTCAACAGTATAGTATCTCAGTTCATAGCCTCCAACCCAAAGTCTCAGAAATCCGGGGGCACAGGACAATGTATACAAGGCATGTTTCGTTCTTATTCATGATAATATATTCTATTTAGATCTCCAAGGGCTCCGGGGATATAACTAGGTCTAGAAAAGCAAACCCTCCCTTCCTCCCTTGATCATGTATGCCCAAAGCATAGCCTAAATATATTACAGGAAAATACCACCACTCCTCCTTTTCCTTTAGGAAACACACATTATCATATGAAACATGAGCTTATTCACCGGCTTAAGTGTCAGATAAGATGCCAAGTATAACACTGATCAGATGGTTAGCTGGATGATATAAGCCCACTTCTCATCAGCAAAAGGACGCATACATTCTAGGGGACATAATTATTACAGCTCCAGGTCATGTTTGAGAAAATTCCAATATCAAATTTTTTTAAATGTATCAATCGATAAAAATTCTGAAATATAGTTATGATCTCATACAAAAAAAACTCGGTTGACTCTTTTTAAAATTTCATTTAGAAAAAATCAAGTTTGAAAATTGATTGAAAGCTGATAAGCAAAATAGAACAGATTCGCTCAACACTAGTAATACTCACTAGCAGATGTCCCACCATAGAAAACAAGGCACTCTTAGCAGTGGTCCTTTTTGAGATCCCGCATATTTACTAATCCACGAATGCTCTCAAACGCTCCGAGCGTATTTTCACCTAATTTTTCGACGCCCGTGCGACTTTTTCATACGCTTGCGCAACTTTCAATCAGAATCTATATAATCATTCAGAATCTATATAAAAGTGAGCTGCAGATATTTAAAACTACTTTCGCTGCATCCTGTGTTTCCCTCACATGTTAAGGCTTCCTACCAGGTTTCTGTCTTTGACAGACAATGGGCCTTCGGCCTTCTGTCATCTTAACCTAAATTTAGTAATTTCATTTGAGCTATTTATTGTTATGTTAATTGCATCATCTTACCTAAGTACTATATACTATATTTACCTGACTTAGCCTGTTAAACACTCACCTTCTTTACAGGAGATGCCAGTAGAAGTATACCTAGGCAACACTATTTATCATGACTTAATAGTCTGTGAAATGGATCACACATGTACCAGATTTACATTTATGCCCTCAGAGTTGCTGAGGGGAGTCATGTGGGTTACATCTTACTTGTGGAGTGTTCCTATAAGTCCGTCCAAATCATCACCAGCCTGATCAGCAACACAATCATGTCATTCATTTCCTAGGCTTTGCTGAAGTAAGATAATGGTACAACAAGTACAGATGCAATGGGAATTGTGACTGAAAGGACTTTCAGTTTTCCAGTTTTAACCTAGAGGAATTGTATGTTTCATGACCCCAAGATGGTCAGTGTAGAGGGGGCAGAATGCCCCTAAATTAAACACTTATTAGCCTTGAGATAAGACTGCAATGTTTGGAATGTCCCACCTGCCCTCACCATATGGAATTGCTAAACCATTGTTTTAACATAGGTTTTACATTTTTCCACTGGTAGCGTGAAAATAATAAAGAGAAGGTTATTTCTACTCATGCGTAACAGAGAACCATTCATTTTTAATGTGATTTAAAAGTGCTAATTGAAGAGAATAATATAATAAACAGAGGTTAATTGGGCAAGTACATAGAAAAACTCTTCTGTGTTTGAGTTAAAGGGAAATTTATTTTACAAACAATGTCTTACCCCTACCCCATCCTTTTGTGGGCCGCAATGGGATTGAGTAACAAGTGGGTTCCTGAGTAGGGACCCTTAATTCTTCAAAAAGGAGTAAAGAGTGTGTGCTTGGGGGATGTACATTGTTCAGCTGTGACACCTGTGTTACAGGGCTAAATCCCCAGCGTGTTGTTTGTTTGGATCTAAGGCTTCTCACCTTAACCTTACAAATTAGTTGTCAGGTCTCAGCATAAATACATGCTCAGAAAAGCTTTGCGCTGCTAAAGTCCTGGGAAAAACATGCCCCCAGTTGTCTCACGTCTGGTTCTTTGATGTAGTAACTGCATTTTTTTCAGATTGTTTATAATAAAAGCTTGACATGTAACACTGTGGGGTTGGACACACTTTGCAGTTGTTCTTTTGTCCTCTCAATAGCAACCTCACTCTGTGCCATGCGTGGCATAACCTAAGGATTGAATGGGTTAAGATTGCTATCACGCTTCCTCTGCACTGTATTCAGAGCTGAAAAAGTGACCAAAGAGACTCATGTTTTTGATCAGCTATTTGATCCATGCCCTGAAGGAAAATCTAATGCTGAAAAAGAGGTTAACAAGGCAAAGCAAATGAACTCCACAAAACCTTAAACCCATGCAGTGTTATGATTCCAACATGGGGAAGGGATATTAAAAAAAAATGAAGCCAGAAATACCAAGAACAAATGATTAAGCAGAGGATGTGTCCTTCATTAAAACTTTACATGGGCTTATTTTTATTCTGCAGCATTCCAAGGCTATTCGGCACTAAAGCAGCGGGCTGTATCACATTCTCTATGGCTAAATGCCCTTTTGGTTTTACAAATCGTATGGAGTTCATCCTTTCTAGCCCAGTGACATAATACACTGTGGAATCCTTCAGAGGATTTGTAAGCTAATATTAAACATGGAGAAACAGGGCATAAAAGAAGTGCCTTTTTTGCTGATGGCTTTTGTTTTTTTAATTGTTTTCAGAGATGGGCAAAGTGTAACGGCTGCAATAGAGGTGAGAAAGTGACTTAACTAACTTGACTAAATTCATGCCACTGTGAGGCTTAAAAGGCCATCAGTGGACACAATAGGGTGTGCGCATTGGGGCTGATTCACAAAAGGTCGTTAGCAATTAAAGCATAGCTTCATGCGTTAAAAAGTGTTCATAAGTAACGATTCATCAAAGTAATTTTGCATGCGTTACTGCTCAGATGCGCAAAGATCTCAATTACCGCAAAGCGTTATGTCCATCGCATTGCGATAATTATCTAATAAAAACAATACTAATGTATAATTCACAGACATATTTTAAGTGTTAAAAGCATGAAATATCACAATAATTAGTGCTAATATTAACACCTACTAGGTTGGAGTTACTCAAAAAACATTTGTGAGCGTTTGTGAAGACAAGATGGAGTTTGCAGTTGGATTTTTTTTAGATTGTGAAGAAGAGAATCAAGTATGTGATTGCCCTAGAGTGATGCATCCTCCAGTTTTCAGGGAAATGGTCATTTTCAGAATGGTAGTTTTCAGAAAGTAACGGTTACGTGCGTAATAGTGTGCGCTAATATCGTGTGCTACGAAATAATGCATAAATATATTGCATGCTTTAAAATATCGCTTAATAAATAAAGACAATAAAATCGCTTCTTAATTCAGACAAGTGTCTTTTTAGTGAATCGATCGCTGATTCTCAAAATAAAAGAAGTGATAAAATTTTTAATGCATGCTATAAATAACACTCGTTTTTTCGGCCTTTTGTCAATCGGCCCATATATATGTTAAGGGTGCTTGTGTCCAAATATGCTCCTTGCGCCTTTGCATAATTGCATTAAATGCCTCTGCATCCTTCCTGCCTGATGAATTGTATGCAAGTGTGGATAAAGAAAAACTCACCAGCACACCCTGGCTCCTCCAAAACAAAAAACTTTAGCCTGGTGCTCAGTATCGACAGGGAACGGCACCCTCCAATCCAATCTCGAACAGCATAGATACTGGCACAGCAAGGCAATTATAAACAGGTAAAACCTGCACGTTTATTTAGTGCAACACAGTAACGTTTCAGAGTGAACTGACAGTCTGACGAAGGGGTTCACCCCAAAACATTGCGTTTTCAAAGCCTGCGCCCATGAGCTAGCAGATGTCTTCACAGACATTTTTAACCTTTCCCTGCTCCAGTCTGCTGTCCCAACATGTTTTAAGAGGACTACCATCATCCCTGTCCCTAAGAAAATGAATGTGAGCTGCCTAAATGGCTATCGCCCAGTAGCACTCACCTCCATTGCCATGAAGTGCTTTAGCGTATAGTCAAGGCTCACATCACATCTTTACTCCCTGCTTCACTTGATCCACTCCAGTTTGCCTACAGGTCAAATAGATCTACAGACGATGCCATAGCAATTGCACTTCACACTGCCCTCTCCCATCTGTACCAGAGAAACACATACGTGCAGATGCTGTTCATTGACTACAGCTCCGCTTTCAACACCATTGTACCATCCAGAATTATCATGAAACTCCATGACCTGAACATCGGTTCCTCCCTGTGCAGCTGGATCCTGGACTTCCTGACAAACAGGGCCGGATTTGTTGGCTGGGCGCCCCAAGGCCGCCCCCTCTCTGTCGCGCCCCCCTGCGCATGCGCGAACGGTGAATGCCCCCTGCGCATGCGCGAACCTCCCCCCGCGCATGCGCGAACTCGTATGCGCAATAAACTTTAATATTTTGGTGCGGCGGGGCGGCATGCCGCCCCCCAATTTTTGCCGCCCTAGGCCTGGGCCTTTGTGGCCTTTCCACAAATCCGGGCCTGCTGACAAACAGACCTCAGGTGGGTCGGATCGGCAACATCACCTCATCCACACTGACACTTAGCACCGGTGCCCCCCAGGGATGTGTGCTCAGCCCCCTGCTGTACACCCTGTTCACCCACGACTGTACAGCAACACACAGCTCCAATACTATCATCAAATTTGCAGACAACACCAACATCATTGGCTGCATTTCTAATGGAGATGAGTCGGCATACAGGGCAGAGGTGAGAGCCCTGACATCATGGTGCCGTGACAACAACCTGCTGCTCAACTTCAGCAAAACTAAGGAGCTCATTGTGGATTACAGGAGACGGCAGGGAGGAGGCCATACCCCCATTCACATTGAGGGAGCAGAGGTCAGTTTCAGACCCTAATCTAGTGGAGGAACTTATCAGAAAAAAGGAAGAGAACTGTTCTGATGTTCCTCTGGTTAGGAAAAACATTTGAAATCTCAGATAACTTTTCCCCCGCCTTTCCTAACCATGAAACAGTAGACCAGACCTCTGTCTTTCTCCTAACAATCACCTCGACCTCAGATCACATTCATAAATTGACCATCAGGTGGCCCTGTTGTAACAAAATTCAATCATATGAACAGTACATATTTCCCTTAACATCTTGGAATCCTAAAAAACAATGAATGTTCATTGCAAAAGTGCAAATGTTTACTCATCCTTCAACTGCAGTTCCTTTTGCTGTTTTTCAAAATACTTTCCCTATGTACCTATTCTTCACCCCAAGCTTAAACACCAGTTTCTCTCCTTATCATTGTTGCTTAATGGCTTTTTGCAGGGAAGCATATTGTTTCCCCCTTTTTTCTAACTGCAGATATAAGCACATTGCTTTCCTGTGTATAAACAATCACTATATTTCCAAAAAACAACATATTTCAACCACAAATAGGTGCTCAAAACGTTAGTGAGTTAGTAGTTGTTTTAAGTAAAGTGAAGTGAAGGCCCATGGGTTGCATAGGAGATCTGATGATATAGGACTTATGTATACATCTGCTGTTAATTCTTGCAGGTATCTCTGTATAACTGTCTGTAACAGGGCAGATTTATATGCAGCCCCAGAGTTTATAATTTATTGTATAGTATCATCATCGTCATCATCATCATCCTCATTTCTCTATAGCACATGAATACCAGCTGTTTTCAGGGGATATTTTACCCTGCACAATGCACTTGTGTAGCTTTGTAGAACTAAGTGAATCCCAATGAGAGCTGATCTGTATTCACAAAGCTGTTATTCCATTCAGCAGGTCCAATATATGAGCCTGCTTATAAACAATGATAGAACTTGCGTTATAAAAGATGATGCAGTCCTGACCACAACAATTTTTAGGGTTCTTACGCATGGGCATTTGGCCTGTGTTCTGCTGCAGTGGATTTTTTCCTATTTTTCCTGTGTTCCACTGCAGGGGAGGAAAATAGTAAAAGGTAATTAAAGTCTTGTAGTCTTGAAATGTTGCCCATCCTTATCTGCCAATACTGACACAGGCACACCCAAGAGCCCAGCAATTTGTTCCACCTGTATTTGATGCTTGAATTGTTCTTATTTATTCAATTTTTTTCTTTTTATGACTTTTATTACATGGTTTTGTCATAATGGGTACAAACTTTGCTACATGTCTAATAACCTATAGGAACCAAATGTCAGGTGGCATTTACTGGTCTCGTGTTAAATGGAAGCTTGTTATTGGTTGGTGGATGAAGTCTGTTGACGCATTCAGCTGTGGGAAATCGGAAAATGCCAGTATTGTTCCCCACTCCTCTTTCATGAAATAGTAATCACCAGACCCTGACCAGTATTACAGGATGAGCTGTTAACTCCTCCCATTTTTCTGGAACTTACCTGTTTTGTCACCCATCCCCTGACCTTGGCCCTGGCTTTCAGTTTAGCTGAAAGAAATTAGTGTGCGCAGAAAACATTTAGGGGTGTATTTACTAACACTGGAGACAAACATTCTTTGTTTTTATTTTCTAACTTGTAGGTGACCATTCAAATTGCTGATATGTTGCTATGGGCAACATCCCCGTGACATTTTTCGTCATTGTTAATAAATATGCCGCTTGTCATGTGAAGGACCCAGTGCACATACCCAGTGAGCATCCCACGAAAGCTTATGTAGTAAGTTGGCATCTCTGTAAAAAACATATTTCTTGCAGTTCTTGTCTAGGACAAATTTGAAGCTACAGAGTTGCTAATGTAATTAAGCCCTTAGCATGACCCTTGCTGCTTCCAACTGTAAAATCTAATGTTACATTATACATGACATTTAGTGGGTGGGTGTGCAAATGAATGCTGTTATAGAGCTATTAGATTGCCAAACGGAGATATTCTTAGCGGCATCAAATAACCTCTTATTTCAATTGACATTTTCAAATAATAATGCTTTCTTTGTTAAATAATTGTCTGTACGGAAACTCAAATCTCTAATGAGACAGATAAGAGTTTATTTAGTGTTGTCTGTCATTTTTATTGCAGTTTTTTTCAAATGCTCAGGCTAGCAGCAGCCAATATTTAAGATGAGCATTAGTTTGCCTGACAAGTATTACATGTACATACTATTTCAATTACATCACATTGTTCGGTATGCATTACATGACTGGACTTAGCACAGAATTGAGCTTTACTCCCAGTAACCTTGTGTCCAATAAAGAAAGGTCTATGTGCAGTGATGGTATGGAGAACAACATAGAGGCATCGGATATACCTGGTATAGGTACATCCCAAGGTCACATGGGATTAAGTTGTCTCTTTCAGCTAGGTATTTCTTTTGTTATATATTCAGTTCTCAGACAGAAGCCCTGAGAGTCTGAATGGGCAGGAGGAGGCATGGCAAGGAGGTCAGAGGAATGGCAGGCATTGGTGGAGTCGGGGCATGTGGTTACTGGGTAGAATTAGAAGGCAGCAAAGGGAGTTTGTAAATGGGGAAAGCTTGGTCCTGCATCCTCTTGAATGCCTGAATGTCAGGGTATCATGACCAGGTTTAATGTGTTGCTTTCACCTCCCTCTGGTCTTGAAAAGGCTAAAGGGCAGGAGGCACCTGATGGAGAATGGCACCAGGAAGACCAGAAAAAATGATCTAAGTGCTGGTTATGCAGTATTAAGGGAATATTATAGTTGTCAGGAGTTGCCTTCCAAAATGCCATTAGTTAGGTTACAGTGCAGCAATGGTAATGGCCTAGGAAAGTAGCGTGGTGAATGGTGGAATTATTATGAGTTTTGGGTATTGGAATGGACAGCGGGTATTGTGTGTCTTCTGGTCTTGGAAGGAGCTGTGCTACTCTGGGGTGAATTATAAATGAAAGCAAGGGCACCCAAAACTAGGATGAGTCCAAAAACACAGGTAAAGAGGATGACCTTAAAGTTATTCTGCAATCATTTATTACTGCTCACGTCTCAAGCACAAATGCCCAATTTTAAAGGGCAACCATAATAGGCTGGAGTATAATTCTACTATGTGGTCATCCTTTCAATTTTTTTTTGGACTTTTTTGGAAAATTCTGAACCCAGTGGAAAAGAAACAGTGGTAATATTACTGCAGTGCACAGGAAACCTTGGCCAGTATTATGTCGTGTTATTAGGTTTTTCAAAATGGAATGCTTATTATATCCAAAGAGTTATATTTTTGGGGGGAGTTTTTGTGTTTCCCTATATGCCTGAAATATTTAAATGGATAGGCTTTATGTTTTGCTCATATTATCCATGCTGTACACTTCCCTTCTGATCCCTAAACATGCTAATAAATGCATGAGTGCAATTGTCCTGCAGGCAACCCATCCATCACTTTAATGAAGTTCGCATGGCTCTTGTCTCAGATGTAGAGAGAGAAACCATGTGCTGAAGAAGGGGTATTTTATTATTCTTATGATTGACACAAAGGCATCCTGGAAATACTTGAGAGTCATGAAGTCCTTACTAAGTGGTGTCACAAACATGCATGTATGCATTGAACCTGTGTTAGCCAACAATTTCCCACTCGGCCACACCTGGCATCTGGAATAATTGTTCTCAACAATAACATGTGCCAAAGAACAAATGCTATTTTTATTTCTCAGTGAGTATGGCAATTCATGCAATTAGTTTACTTTAAAAACATAAAAATGAAATTAAATATTTTAATAAATGGTCTTAGTGATTAAAGGATGCTTATATATATATATATATGCCATGTTTTAGGCTGTCTCCCTGGATGGTCCTTCCTTTGACTCTTAACTTATTGCTACTGTACCTTGTATTTATTGTTATACTTTGTATTTACCTATTATTATTTTCATAACCCCCTGTTTGTATTAATGTATTCTACTGTACAGTGCTGCATACACTAGTAGCTTTATAAATAAAGATATACATACATACATTTAAACAACAGCTGGAAGGCCAGAGTGTTTAGATACCCTTTAATTATGTCTGGGGCCCTTTGCCCCATGCTGTGTTCCTGCTTTCAGCCTGTCTTTGTATTCAATGTTTCATATTTTGTTTAGGTCTATCAATAATTTAATTAATAGTATGGGACCAATACAAAATAGTATTTACCCCATGGACAGGAATTGTAGCAGTGGCGTACCTAGACAGGCCTGCCTGCCCCCCCCTCCACCAAAAATACCTTCAGAGGGGCACTACCTGCCCACTTGTCTGGCCCTACCATTCCCCACCCGCCCCTCATGTCCCCCATCCCCACCTGCTGACTCTCACATGGGGAGAGGGGTTCTTTAAAGCTTTAGAGGAAGCAGACATCGCAGTTCGGGCGGTCCCCCGGTCCCCTTGACGGCATTTGCTTCCACCAGTGAATTGTAGCCATCTACAACCCATGGTGGCAAACTAAAAATACAGTATTTTATATGTTTTAGTCTCTACAGTCTGACACCATGATATAAATAGTATTTGTTATTATTCAAATGGTGCTTTATTAATAACACTATGGGGCAAATTTATTATGCTGTGTCAAAAACAGCGACAAAATTCGGCACATATCGCCATGTTTTGCCATGTAAAAAACGGTGTATAATCAGCATAAGGATTTTACACATTTTTTTCTTCCACCGGAACTTATGTAAAATGTAAAATCTGGTGTTTGGATGGTGAAAGTTTCCATTTCTTTTAGACAGCTTTTTACACCATTTTTTATCACATATTTTTTCAATAAATATTCCCCTAAATGTCTTAAAAGCAACAACTACAGTGGTTCTGGGGGCAGATATTAGGGATAATTGTTTCATACTTACTGAAATTTTTTAATCATCACCAGAAATGGGGTCTTCAGAGTAATGTTCCAAACTGATGCTTGATCCAGAAGCTCAAAAGGAGAGGAAACCAGCGAGTTCGGGACAATGGGCAACTCCCAAGGAAAAGAAAACAACCTTTTTGGAGGGAGTAATTTTAGAACTGCCATGAAAAATCTTTTGATCGCTGGGTCTTCTGCCCAACAGACTCCTGTCATACTGTAGTTGATAAGGCTGACACAAGAACCTTGAGTGTCCTGTACTGTAAACATATCCAGTCCAGTCCATCTTGAAGGAATTCCAACATTTGCGGCAAGGTGGGGACAGGCCCAAATTTGTTCTGACTCTACCAGACTAAAAACCTTTCCAACATCCTGTAATATGTCTTTGAGGTAGAGGATTTTCTGGCCTGTAACAAGGATGTTGGAAAGTCCTTATCCCTTCAGCCTTCGCCGCTCAGCCTCCAAACCACCAAAGAAAGTGAGTCCGGATCTGGATGGACCAGGGGGACCTGGAGAAGAAGGTCCTGTCTGGATGGGAAATGCCAAGGTCCCCCTCTCTGAAGTTTAGGAGTAATGGAAACCAAGGCCTCCGAGGCCAAAAAGGGGCAGCCAGAATTGCTTCCACCCTCTCGTTCTGGATCTTCAGAAGGATTGCCAGCATGGGAGGCACCAGGGGAAAAAAGTAGACAAGGAGAAAGTCCCATCATTGTAGCAGAGCATCAACTGCTGCTGCGTTCAGGTGAAACTTTCTTGAAATAAACAGAGGCAACTGGAAATTGCTTGCTGAGGCCATCAGGTCGATACTGGGCTTACCCCATCTCATCCCTAGCAGGTGAAAACCCACTGGGTGGAGCTGCCATTCATGTTTGCTCCACGTACTCCAGCTCAAGAAGACTGCTTGTTGATTCTGTGAACCCTGAACATAAACTGCCAACTGAGCTTCCAGATTCTTTTCTGCCCAGAGAAGAATGGGAGACACTTCCTGAAGAAGCAAGGCACTCCTTGGCCTGCCCTGCTTCCTTATGAAGGATACAACTGTGGTGTTGTCTATTCTTACTTTCACTGATTTCCCTTTCAGCAAGTGAGCAAAAGCCTGTAAGGCACAGTTGACTGCTCTGATTTTCAAAATGTTGGCGGATAGATCAATTTGGGCTTCCCAAACCCCCTGTGCCATCTGAAAACCCAGGAGAGCCCCCAGCCTTGGGAAGATGCATCTGTCATCATAATCTCCCATGACATTTGACGTAGGGCAAAACCCTTCAAGAGGTTTGAAAATTCCAACCACCACTGGAGATTCTGGAGATTAGAGACTGGGGTAGAACAATCTTCTGATCCCAATTCTTTTGATACCTGTCCCACTGTTGGAGAAACACCTGCTGAGCCTTTCTCATGTGCCATTAGGCTCCCTTTGTGACCAGTATGGTAGCCATCAGACCATCAGCCATCAGACCTACAACTGACATAAAAATCTTGGCCGGCACCCACTGTTCTCTGAGAAGAGACAAGATTTTCTGCTTCAAATACTGGGCCTTCTCCAGGTGAAGAGAAACCTCCCCCTCCGAGTATCGAAAAAAGCCCCCAGATAGATGACTGCAATGGCTCCAGGGAACTCTTCTCCACATTTATTAACCACCCGTAAACTGAAAGGAATTAGAGAACCCAATCTCAGTGCTTTAGGAGAAGGGCTGGATCCTTGTTCAACAGGATCAGGTTGTCTAAATAGTGCCAAATCATTATTGCTGAGCTTTGCTATCAGGGGAATCAAGATTATTGTGAAGGTCCTGGGAACGGTCGCTAGCCCGAATGGTAGGCATCGAAATTGAAAGTGCTTCTTGCCAACTGATAAACGGAGATAAGACTGATGACAACTTGCCACCGTGACATAAAGATAGGCGTCTCTTAAGTCAACTGAAACCAGCCAGTTTCCCTCTTGGATCACTGGTATGATAGTCTGAATTGACTCCATCTTGAATTTCTTTGGGGCAACAAAGTTGTTTAATCTCTTTAGATCCAAGACTGGCCTCCAGCCCCCTGAGGATTTCTTCACCAGAAACAGAATGGAGTAGAAACCTAGCCCTTCTTGGTCTTTTGGAACCTGAACAATAGCCTAGTTGGATAACAGCAGCTGCAGTTATTCCTCAAAGGTCTCCCTTTTTTCTGGGGATCTGGGAACTGGAGAAACCAGTAAAAATCCCTGACTTGGGATAGAAGAGAACTCTATCCAATAACCTGACTTGATTACTGACAGCATCCACAGGTCTGAGACAATCTTCTCCCACTGATCTGAAAAACTCGCAAGTCTGGCCCCAATCTTGGAGTTTTTCTTCTGAAGATAGTCAGAAAGATTTTTTAGAGGGCTGAGTCAGTTTGCCACGACCCCTGGCAACTGAAGAGCTGGCATTAAACCAAGAAAAGGATCTTGCTGTCTCCCTCTGGTTTGGTCTAGCTGCACATGCTGTGCCTCTGCCTCTTCCATATCCTTGAAAGAGAAAGGACTTAAAGAACTGGCTCTTCTGCTTCTTCTTCTCCTGTGCAGAAGATTTTGCAATAATATCATCTAATTTTGTGCTAAAGAGCCTCTCTCCTTCAAACGGCAAGGAACACAAAATTAGCTTTGAGGGCGTATCCGCTGACCCTGGCCCTCCTGGCTGTGACCGGCAGGGCCATATTTCAGAGACAAAAGAAGAGGCCTGCTTGAGTTCTGATAGGAGTAGATTCCATAGGAGACTCAACCCCCAGGACAAGCTTAACTGCTTTGATCAATGGCCCAACTAGACTTAGGTCAAAAGAAGAGAAATTCACCTCCTTCTCCTCATCTTCTGAAAATACTTCCAATGGGAAAGAAAGCTCTGCTCTCTCCATGGATACATCCTCGATTAAATAATCAGAGGACCCCTGATCCCAGGCGGAAACTCCAGAGAGCACTGAAGAAGTAGCCTTAGATATTCTCTGAGCTACCCATCAGAAATGCAGGCTAACAAACTTGAAGATACAGCGGAGCTCAAAGCCCTTGAAGGATTCTCTAAGCAGAGAAAAGCAGTATGCGCCGAATTTGTTATTAGTCAGGGTAGGATTTAGACATCCCCTAACACTGTAACAACTCCTTCCTCTTCTATTTTGACAAGCTGTACCAGAAAAAAACTAAAAAGAAAAAAGAGAGGGACCTGCCTAGCTCTAGGGACAGTTTTACTTGAGGCAGCGTAATCCATACCCCTGATGCACTGTCTAAAGACAAAAAGTACTTTAAATAACCTGCAACTCTGGAAGAAGAGAAGCAAGGAAGGCGCATGCACCTAAACACAAAAGACGCTACTCCGCCATTTGAAAAAAGGGTAAAAACATAGCATGTTCCAGGCTGCTGACATCACTTAGAATGCACCAGTGAGGCTGCCATGAAGAGAAAGGCCAAGCTCCCAAAAGAAAAAAATGGACCCAGTGTGCCATTAACCTCCTTCAGGAAGATTACTATAGCGCTCCTCATGCTCATCAAAAGCTACAAGAAGGATCCAGACAGACATGTAAGTGGATCATATCTTCCTATAAACTCCTTACAGTCCCATAGGACTGTAACTTAGAGAAAACCTGACTGCCCCTCACAACTGAATATAGAGTGGCCACAGGTTTAATAAGCAAAAACGTTTAAGAGCCAGGTAGACATCAAAAGGTGAGGGTGGTTTTATAGCTTCTTTAGGGGAGGGACTTTTTGGTCTGAGTATGGGGGCAGGGAACCTACCCGGTGTTTATATTGACATATGGTGGCTAGGAAAAATGGATATTACCTTGCCATCCATTGCACTACAAGTGTTATTTCTGCAGGGGTTAGATTTAGATTTTCATGATACAAAGGTGACATTATGATGAAAGTAATATTTTGGGATTTTTTTGCCTTTTTTTTTTTTTTTAGAAAGGAAGCTAGGCATTTTGCTGCAGGTAGACTCTCTGCTGCTACTTTAGAACTTTATGTATGATCTTATATAGGTTAAAATAACCCCTTCATTTATTTCTGAATTCCAGATGCGGAATAGATATGCTACCCAGCCATTGTAGCCAGAGCATAAAACACACACAGCAGTGAAAGGAAATCTCCATCTCACCAGCAATTATGACTCAATCTGACCTATAAATGGATATCATTTTGTATTTTTAGTCAAGAGTTTTTTTTGTGGAAATATCAGAAGAGACGAAGGGAGAGAAAACTAAACCAGTGCATGTGATAAGCACATATCTGGAATTAGTTTATGTATAATGAGGACTGGGCCCTTAGGATACTTGACGACACTTGATCAGGGTGTGCTTAAAGGACCTGTATATGTGAAGTGCAAATGGTAAGAAGTTCTCTTAAATGGGAATTACTTTAGGATTCAACATTTCAACTGTTAATCCCACATTACATTACTTTATACTTCACAATACTGAACAGGGTTATTTATAATATGGATCCAACAGTGTTGCAGCGTATAAAGTTTTCTTTATTCCTATTACTGGGATATTTCCTTAAATGTATCAATATTGGCATAGGATACATTGTAATTGGACATCTTCTTATGGTACCTTAGAAAAGCAATTAATATAAAAAAAAACAAAAATCAGCACAGCAGAAAGAGAAAGATCCAGAACAAGTGGTGACTGTGCAAGTCCCTCTTCGGAAGCTAGAACCAGAAGCGAGCCTGCAAGTCCCATTTGGGGACATACAGAGACTTGTTACCTCTGACACAGAAGAGGATCAGAAGGAGGCAATAAACAAGGTTATGGCAGCATTATGGCCATACCTTTCCCTGTATGTCAAGAAACTTCTTAAAGAAAGCATTGAGCCGCTTGTACAAGGCAGCCATCCCATGCTTTCATTATTTAACTTTACCATCATTAATTTGGGCAAGAACGCCCCACGAGTAACTTCGGTCAGGACCGAACATTAAAGTTCCAACAGGATTATACTTGACATTGACATCAGTTACCACGGACATGCCAAAGTAGAAATGGCACTCCAAAAAGATTTGATTAAAGTGGAAATTGATGAGGTAAAGCTGGTGGGAACGCTCCGGTTGGTACTGGAACCATTATTGGACAATGTACCTTTTGTCGGAGCCATAACTTTTTATTTCCCCCAGCGACCAAGGTTGGATATCAGTTGGACTGGACATGCAGAAATGCTTAAGCTTCCAGGACTAAACTGTCTATCTGACACATACATCATGGACCAATTAGCAAAATATATTGTTTTGCCAAATCATATAACGGTCCCACTAAAGGCAGGCTTTAACGTGGAAGACCTATACTACAAAGAACAAAGGAATGTTATTCGGGTCTTAGTGTTAGAATCCAAAGACTTGGAAAAAAGGAGGTCAGACCCCTACGTTGTTGTGCGCTGTGGGGACAAAAGTGGTCTATCCATACTGGAACCAGGCTTTGGAGCTGTCATTTTCCGATTTGCCTGTGCATAACATAGGCTTTGAGGTTTATGATTATGATTTTGAGAAACATGACTTTTTGGGCAGCTGCCAAATTAGTGTAGAAGAAGTCATCAAACAAAAAAACATCAATAGATGGATCCCACTGAACAATGTGGCGACTGGAAAGCTTCATGTCAAGCTGCAAATCCTCAGCCCTGTTTCCCAAGCAGAGAGTATCACTAGGAAGCCCCAGCAGACAATGACTTCTGCAGAGAGACTTTCTAGAGAAAGCCAAATCCATCCATGTTGAGAAAGCCAAAGATCCATCAACCGAAGAAGTGAGACATCAGGGACAGCTAAACTGGCAGCCGGAACAGCCAAGAACTACAGCAGACGTAGATTCAGGATATGTCACATCACCAAATGCTGTGTTATTTTCTAAACAACACAGACTTACAAGTACCTGGCCATATACACTAAGGGGCTGATTTACTAAGACACGATTTCGAATCTGAATTGGAAAAATTCCGATTGGAAACGAACATTTTGCGACTTTTTCGTATTTTTTGCGATTTTTTCGGCGTCTTTACGATTTTTGCGTAAAAACGCGAGTTTTTCGGCGTCTTTACGAAAATTGCGCAAAGTCGCGATTTTTTCGTAGCGTTAAAACTTGCGCGAAACGTCGCGCCTTTTAAGTTTTAACGCTACGAAAAAGGCGCGACTTTGCGCGCAAGTGTTAACGCTACGAAAAAATCGCGACTTTGCGCAACTTTCGTAAAGACGCCGAAAAACTCGCGTTTTTACGCAAAAATCGTAAAGACGCCGAAAAAATCGCAAAATTACCGATCATTACGAAAAAAACGCAATCGGACGCATTCGGCCCGTTCGTGGGTTAGTAAATGTGCCCTTAAGATTCACTTCCTTGGCAAGGTCTGTCTCCCTCTCTCATTGGCTGGCAGTGCTAAACCCTTAGCAATGACAGCATTGCTTCCCTATTCCCTCACTAATTCCATAAAGAATCCCTTCCCACCCCTTCCTTTCTGTACCCCCACTTTTCCTCAAAAACAAAAAAATAAAAAAATAATAAAAAAAAAAAGAATCTCAGTGTTTGTATATGTATGTATGTATGTGTGTACAGTATGTGTATCTCATTGTGTGTATGTATGTATGTATATGAATCTCAGTGTGTGTGTGTGTATCTCAGTGTGTGTGTGTGTATATCTCAGTGTGTGTATCTCAGCGTGTAGCAGATATTTTCCCGTTCTTCTTCTGATATGCACACCTAAGGTAGGCGATTTGGCCCTAGGGCCAAATGATCAAATTAAAATGACAGCTATATGGGCTGTTGGACTGACAACAAGCCTATGCTGTCTCCGATTCGATAGAAAAATCAAACCAACTCAACCCCAATTTTAGGCCAGATATTGGTTGGATAGGCCTATTGGGGGTCCCATACTCAGGCAAATAAGCTATCAGTCTGAAGGACCCGAATCGCAGCTGAAATCTGGGCCCCCTTTAGTTAGGAGGCTACAGTGTCGGCAGCTGTTGGAAGGATGCTTTGCCTTCAGCATTAAGAAGGGTGGGACATTGCTACTGCTTTAGTGACATGCAATGTTATTTATTCTATTGGGAAAAGTAAGCGTTTTTTTTAAACAAATATATTTTAGAATATTATTATTTTCATCATATCTATCTGTTTAGAGAATTTGATTTTCATGATAGCTCTCCTTTAACAGTGGTAAATGTTCAATAAATTTGTGCAACAAGGTATTTAGGGGCCAATTCACTAAAGGTTGATAATGCTTATCACATGCTTTTTAACGTTAAAAAGTGTGCGATAATTAAGTACCAATTCATCAAAGTAATTTTGCATGCGTTAAGATGCATATCGCATGCGCAAAAAAACGCAAAGCGTTATTTCTATTGGATTGCGTTAATTAGCGAATAGGAATAGTACTAACGCATGATTCACAAACGCATATGAAGTGTTAAACCCGCAAAATTTCACTTTAATCTGTGTGAATATTAACCCTACTTGGGGCAGGCGGTACTTAAACAACATTGTGGTTTGTGAGCTTTTGGCAACACAACATGGAGTTTGCAGTCGGATTTTTTCAAGTATGTGATTGTCCTAGAGTGATGTATCCTCCAGTTTTCAGGGAAATGGTAATTTTCAGAATAGTAGTTTTCAGAACGTAATGGTTACGTGCGTAATATCTATAAATAATGCAAAGAACATCGCTTCTTAATTATGACAAGTGTCCTTTTAGTGAATCGATCGTTAAGTTGCAAAAAATAAGATGTGATAAAATTTTTAACGCATGCTATAAATAGCGTTTGTTTTATCGACCCTTAGGGGCTGATTTACTAAGACACGAATTCCGACCGAATTGGAAAAATTCCGATTGGAAAACGAACATTTTGCGACTTTTTCGTATTTTTTGCGATTTTTTCGGCGCCTTTACGACTTTTCGGAAATTATCGCGACTTTTTCGTTACCAATACGATTTGCGCGAAAAAACGCGAGTTTTTCGCAGCCATTCCGAAAGTTGCGATTTTTTCGTACCGTTTAAACTTGCGTGAAAAGTCGCGCTTTTTTCGTAGAGTTAAAATTTAAAAGGCGCGACGTTTTGCGCAAGTTTTAACACTACGAAAAAATCGCAACTTTTTGCGCAAGTTTTAACGCTACGAAAAAATCGAAACTTTCGGAATGGCTACGAAAAACTCGCGTTTTTCCGCGAAAATCGTATTGGTAACGAAAAAGTCGCGATAATTTTCCGAAAAAATCGCGAAATACCGATCATTACGAAAAAAACGCAATCGGACGCATTCGGCCCGTTCGTGAGTAAGTAAATGGGCCCCTTAGTGAACTGGCCCCTTAGTATTTTTTTTTCTTATGGTTACGGTGTAATTGAAACAATGTATTTATGAGTTTTTCAACCAAACTTATTTCCAATTATAAATAATGCATTCATGTTGTGAGTCACTGACAGATTTCACCTGCTCTAATTGGCAGATTCCACCAGGATTCACAAATTTACAAATAGGATAGTTGAGTTGTTTGCAGTAGGGAAAATTCTTAGGTTGAGATAACATGCTAATAAACCAATTATATCTCAAAATAGATAATAATAAAGGATCATAATAATAAAATGATCAGCTAATTTAATTGCACTTTGGAAGAATGTTCTTATCAATATAACAGTTCTCCTACCTTAGTCTATAGAACAACCACATGGTCCTTTCTGCTCCTTTTTGCACATGGCTTGGCAGGACTTAACCAAATGACCCATGGGACAGCACAGTGTATAGCCAAATGTTAGCTGTATGTGCAAAATACACAGCAAATCCACTTACCAGCAGGGCTGAAACTAGGGGTAGGCAGAAAGGCACATGCCTAGGGCATGCCATTGGGGAACCTACCTCTTCTGCAGGGGCGTAAATACAGAGGAAGCAGACCCTGTGGTTGCAGGGGACCCAGAATTGTAGAGGGCCCATTAAGGCCCTAATCAATGAGCAATTTCAATATATCTTGAAGAAATTGGTCAACATGGCAATGTTTTGGGGCCCTAAATTGAATTTGCTGTGGGGCCCAGTAACCTCTAATTACGCCATTGCTCTTCTGCCTGCCTTTCCCTAGTTTCGGCCCATCCTATACAGGTACTGCTGGAGTGCATGCGCGTGCTTGCACCAAAGGTGGGGGGCAAGGAGATGAACAGGAGAAAGGGGGGCAGAGAGGAGGCTTGCCTTGGGTGAACTCATCCATAGGCCCAGCACTGAGACACAATGTATAAAGTGCAGTTTTTGGACACAGCACATTTTCTCACATGCAATTTGCAGTGTATTATATTCCCCTCTTGCATGTTTCTGTAAATTGGGTGCAAGTTGTGGCTGGTGCTGTTAGAGTAAGTGGCACTGTTGCAACAAAATCCATTTATATTAACAGTACATATATTCCTTAATATCTATATGTATATAGTAACTGAAAGCTACAAATCAACAAGTATTAATTGTTTGCTATGGGCTAGACCTTGTGCAAACTACAAGACTTTAATTACCTTTTACTATTTTCACCACCAAAACTGCTCCTGATCGTTAGATGATGTTTTGCCTTCTAGAATAGAATAAGTGGTACATCCCAGATGGTTCACTGCTATGTGGAATAAAATAGGGATTATTTAAGTGCAGTGTGCAAAGTGCAATATTGGGACCAAGTCACCATGTTTTACCCATAATACAGTGCTTTTCTCACAATTCCAGCATAATTGAGATCACAACAAGGTGATGCACCAGATACAATTGTGACCAATGCATTAAAACACAATTGCGTTGAAAATCATCAGTGTTTAGATGTCATCATTTACAGCACTTGCCATTAAATTGCATCTGTATTCAATTCTTTAGGCATAAGTTCAAAAATTGACAGAGATCGCTGTGGGAGCTACTTCCACCTTTGAAGAGATTGCCATTGTTAATCGGCCACTCACACAAGTCTCAAGAAGTGGCGGGACCAAAACAGAGGCTCCAAGCGCAACTATGCAGAAGTGCAAGGAGTGACTTTAGAAGCAAGTACTTTCAATTAATGGCACTGTTTCACACTAACAAAGGTTATATAACCACAGCTGTATTTGCAGTGTGTAAATAAGCCCCAATAACTGTAATTATGACTTCAGAATAGTTGTGACAATAGAATTGATAAACAATAGAATGAAATATAATAAATATAATGTTACAGTGAGATAAAGACGTTGGGGATACAAAGCTGTGGTCACTTTGTTGACAATACAAAGGCTGCTCAGAATAACAATGTCCCTTGCAGCTTCATTAATTTATTTGGGGATGGAGAAAATCACCTTTAACATTGAAACCCACACAAATGTTAAGGAACAGTTCCAAACATTTTCAGCACTTTGACAAAACACTTCAGACTTACTAATTAACATCTGCTATATTTTCTTACTGAGTTCCAGGCTATGCCGGCTCTTGAACAGATTGGCGTGTGCGAGAAGTTTTAAAGTGTGTGCAACCTTTTCACCATTTCAATGTGGGTGTAAAATGCAGAACACAAGCTGTGGGGAGTTTGTCAGAATGTGTTCCAGCTGATACTATAACTAAAAATCTACAGTTTATTCATAATAGACCCTATACTATACTCATTTTAGAGTAAGATGTGCTCACTGCAATAGTCCAGTTCATAGAAAACAAGGCAAAAACTGCTACAAAGAGGAATAACAGAGGTTGGCAGTTGTCACAATGCAGGGGGGTCTGATAGGCACCAGTGGCACTGTGACGTCATCAAAGGGGGCTTCACCTTCCAAAGGAAGCAAAAACACTAGGTCTGGGATTCAAAATAGGCCCTGGTATTTCAAGTACACAGAGGTCAACCATCCCCCTACCAGCCCAATAAATAGTGACTGTCTATGTCATGTTACAGCAGCCCCTCTAGCATTTGCCAAAATACGTGGATTGCCAGTCTGCATCTAAAATACATGGTTGCTTTTCTAGATTTGCAATGAATGGGTTTGGCCCTGTGGCATAGTGTTATAAAGGGCACATTGCCATAAGTAAAATCAAGCCTAGGGACTGACTGTGCCTACTATAAGAAGTCTCCCAATTTGCAAGAAATTACACGCCAACATAATATTTCCTTTAATGGCAGAACATTGACTTTGTTAATTAGACTCTTCTAGTTGCAAAGCAATAGCTATTAGAAGTGTTTGGGACCTCTAATGACTTTACCTACTGCTGATATGCAGAGACACGGAGAGAAATAGATGCTGATACGCACCATTTAGAATTAGTAACAATAAACTAAGCATCTTAATCAAATGTTCAATGCCCTAAGATTTCCCTCTAGTAAAAGATGAATTGCCGGTTTAGTATATTATATACCAAGGGCCCAAGCTTTTTTTCTTCATTTTATCTCAATATTTAGCAAGTGACCTGCATTTAGACACGGAAACCCTTGTGTTCACTGTTCTACAGTAACATGACTTCTTTACTGTGTAGCTTAACAGGGAATTCTATGGAAGGTTAATCTCCTTTTGACTACAGAGTATTAAAGCATTCAGTCCCTCAGCATCATACATAGAAGCAACAATGTTTCTCCTGTGATTCCTCATTTTTATTCACCCACATAGACACTATGGTTATGTTGCATACTGTCCAATATGCTTTTAAATAAAACTTATGAATGTCTAATTTATGTCTTTCAAAGGGACCGTTATGCATTTTATAGACCAACCTATTCTGCATGATTCCATAGTTTCTAAAGCTGAGACCCACCTTCTAAAAGTATTCAATGTATTCAGTCAGCAGAAATCAAAACATTAGGTTGTATTTAGGATCTAAAATGTAATTGCTTCTTCATACAGGCAGTCTTTTTAAAGGTTTGGACACTTTAGTGCGGCCTTTATTTTTAAAGGAGAAGGAAAGGCTACGTCACTTGGGGGTGCCAAAATGTTAGGCACTCCCAAGTCACTTAAATCGCTTACCTTGTACCCCGGGCTGGTGCCCCTGTTAGGAGAAAACCGTAGCGAGCGCTTCCTTCTTCCGCGTTTCTTCTGTGGCAAATTTCCTGGGCCGGCGCATGTGCATTAGAGTGAAAAGCAGGGCTGTGGAGTCGGAGTCAAGGAGTCGGAGTCAATTTTGGGTACCTGGAGTCGGAGTCGGCAAAAAATGAACCGACTCCGACTCCTACTAAATTTAAATGGGAATAAAAAAAAAAATAAAGCAAGTTTCTCTGCT
Organism: Xenopus tropicalis; assembly: GCF_000004195.4. NCBI lineage: Eukaryota > Metazoa > Chordata > Amphibia > Anura > Pipidae > Xenopus > Xenopus tropicalis. The sequence continues at coordinate 124,022,376 of NC_030681.2, read as the reverse complement.
ATAAGAATAAAACCCAATGCATGCAGTGCATAAACAAACACGTTGAGTGACCATGAAGCATGCTTTTCATTGACTGTATGCGTCACTAAATGGGACGTAACGCACAGTTAAGGTGCGGCAGCTCCACTGCGTTGGGTTCCTCTGTTACAGGGAACTCAATGCCCACTGTGAACCTAGCCTAACTCTCACTGATAACTAATTAATTTTTTTTTTTAAACAAGTGGCTGGATAGTAATAGCTGGCATAAAAATCAGGAACAGCAACTTTACCAGTTCAAAACAAACCACATTCTTTGGTAGTTTTCCCCCTTAGCTTGAAAATCCTTCTTCCTTTGCCTACACGGGGAAGCATTAAATACACTTGGGTGCAGCCAAATGTAGGCAATATCTTCCGAAAATGCAAAGTCTTGTGCTTTTTTTTTGTCAGATATTGGCTACATGTGCCTTTACCTGAGTGTATTCTATGCTTTTGGGTGCAGGAACAGGTAGGATGATTTTACAGTAGTGGTGCGTAAAATATTTGCCGAGTCTACACTCCCCGTGACATTAGCCTAAGAGCTAAGAATTTGTTTTTACATATGATGGCTAATTAGCCACTGTGGTCAGTATTTCGTTGGAAATGTCTTTGGATTCTAGGGTAGATCCTCTAAACTGGAAGAACAGCAGCTCTTACTAAAATATGCTAAGAATTTTGGTTTGTTTTGATGAGAATAAGCTGTGGCAAATTGGCATTAAATGAAAATTCAACTAATATAAGAATTTATCTTTAAATAGGGTAAAATCATGATCCATGTATGAGTATCAAACAGTGTAAGAAGAAGACATTTACATTTATAACTTAAGGTTTCCCAAAATATTGGCCAGGCTTAAAATAAATGACCGTAAATGAAAACATAGCAGATGGATATCACCCACATACGCATGCAGTGAGTAGGATTGAATTGTTAGAAGTTTATAATAAATCTATGATTTGTCCTGATCCTACACTTACCTTTTTTATTTTTTTACAAAGCCCCCCCAGGAAGCAGCTGAATGCAGTGCAGACCTTTATTTTGAATCAATAAAGTACAGAAAAGCACACGACTGGCAGCGTATCATTCCGATCAGCAAGGCCGAGGTTATCTGCCCTCGCACACAATTGGTGTTAAGAGCATTTAGACTGTATTGAAAGCTTTGCTAATAAGAATAATGCACAGGCAGTCACTTCAGCACTGACGACACTGCTCTTCTTTTCACCACTCCAAAGAGCTAATGTGATTATGGAAGCTGCAAGGAGGTAAAAAGCTTATATTTCAATCCCATTTTAGATCTCTGGGGCCCATTTAATACAATATTATAAGTGCATTTCTGGCCAGAGTTTTTGCATTGTATGATTTTTTTTCTCCTTAGCTTCTCTATCTGCAGAATTACCTACAGACTTTTCTATTAAATAACTCATGCACTTTTTAAAGCCTAAATATGATGTCTTCTATCACACAATTGGCACGTCTTAACCATCGTATTCTGCACTGCTTGGCAAGCCCGGAGTTTGAACTCAAGCTACACTACAGTAGTATAAGTACAGGAAATAGAACCTTGCTCTACAAGTTAGACTTGGCAGCCAATATCATCATTTCATTTTGCTTTCTTTTATTAAAAATGCATTATCAATATTTACCTCTATTTATTTGCAAATTTACTTTTTTTTACTGTTGCCTAAAAAACTCCCTTAGCTACCCTGTGACCTATTGGTCACACTACTGATCAGCCATGAGCATGCCCTATTGCAATTGCCCACCCCCATTGATGTGGCTCTTGGTGGCCTCAATATGCCCATTATTAAATTCTTGGCTTGTAGAAAAGTTTTGGAGGCAAAAAGACACATGTTAACTCCAAACAAAGCTTCCTGCGGGTATTTGCCATCACAAAGGAACTTTCTTCATGCCTATGTGGCTCCCCAAAAGTTTTTACATTTGAGCATGGTTCACAGATTAAAAAGGTTGGGTACCCCTGCCCTACTGTATCCAGCCATGATCAATGTCTGCCACAGGTGTTTTCCTACCTTCTTTAGTCAGTAAATTAGGCCAATCTGGCAATTTTGACCATTGTTAGACAGAAGAAAAGCAACAAAAAGGAAAAAATCATGTGGCATATGCAATCAAGTAACAGAAGAACCCATAGATACAAAAATCTTCCCCCTGCTGCCTCCATTTATTTTACTTGAGGAAACCAATCCTGTGATGACCCTGAGGTACAGTTACATTTACAGGGGTTAAAATAACTCAACATGCTAAAATGTATGGCTACCACATAAACAGGAACTCATGCTATTAATAGGATTAATATCTGCCCTAGAGCTTCCTCCTCCAATGTATAATAAAATATCATCCATAGGCTCAAATAGGAAGATGCTGCCATTGGCTAAATCGTAATGAAATATGGTATAATATTTGCTTGGCTTTGCCCAGTACAGCATATTTTAGCCCATTATTTCACATTCAGGGTTACTGGAATTGGCAAGTGGTATATTTATACCAATTAAATGGGAGCAGGGAGTTATTTTGAGAAGCTCCTTAGTTACCTTTTAATTGGAAATCCAACACAACAAGCTGTGCCAAGCTGAAACGGCAGCTTACTGGCCCTTGTATGGGGCCCTCATACAGGTCTGCCCAACTGATATCTAGACAATATTAGCCAGATGTAGATTGGGCAGGTTTAAAGCTTAGATTCTAGCTAGAAGCCTTAAGGTGGCCATACACGCACCGATATTATCGTACGAAACCTCGTTTCGTACGATAATCGGTGCGTGTATGGCATGTCGGCGAGTCGACCGATATCGCAGGAAGCTGCCGATATCGGACGACTCGCCGATCGGACAAGTTTGAAAATTTTGATCGGGCGCCATAGAAGGCGCCTGACCAAAATTCTCCCTTCAGAGCTGAATCGGCAGAAGGAGGTAGAAATCCTATTGTTTCTACCTCCTTACCTGCCGATTCAGCCCTGAATGGTGTGTGGCGGATCTTACGATGTTTCGTGCGACCGATGGTCGTACGAAACATCGTCAGATCGCCACGTGTATGGCCACCTTTAGCATAGAGCTTATCTGGCCAACCACTCTTTTAGTATTCAGGCGCTAATGTTTGAAGCATTACAGAACTTCATATACAGGTCCCTAAATATAAGAAGATCACATAACATATGGAAGCAGACAAAGGTTTCCATTAAACATAGCAAACATTCCAGACTATCTAATTCCTCAGCAAATTACATAAAAGGTTACATTAGGAAAATGATTAGAGATAACCATGTCTCAAATAAGGGATTACATGGCTATAGTTAATAATTACAAACATTGGAACTCCCTTAGTAAGAGATCTCTGCCTGCATTTTTGCTGCATTTGGCATGAGCAAAGTGATCCATCCAGGAATAAATATAGCACGTTGGCACACCCCACTGGTACCATGTATCATCACAGAGGCCAAAATATGGGCAATTTCCAATGGTTGTCCTTTTGTGCTTGGCCACAATATTGCCAACATCTGACAATAAACAAAGCATGCAAGATGAATCTGCTTTCCCTTGCCTGATGAGAGAGAGAGTACTCTTTATCAACATGTTTATTTCCTTCCATAAATTTGTTTTTACCTAAGTACAATAAATATAAGGGTATTTTTGCCCCTGTAATGCTTTCCTGCTTCCTAGCATGGAAGATTGTTCCATTTTAATTCCAACCAGGAACTATGGGAAGAGCAGAAGCAGAGCTGTAAGTGCTTATGTGTAAATAATAAGATACTGTAATACAATTAATCATAATACTTTCACCCACCAAAAATCAAGTTATATTTCAGAGTTGTAATTCTCAACGCCAATAGCGTTCCGTGATTTGGAACAATTTTTTTTTTTTAAGAAAGAGTTTAACATTTTAATAAAGAGGCAGCTATATTCTGGCTTAAGGATTTCAACTAAATCAATTTAATTCAGGCAAGCCTACTGCCTAATCAATTGGTCTCAATTCTGGCGTGCAGATCTGTTTGTGAGACAGATAAACATAATCTGACTTTGCCTTTTCTTTCCTTTGCTGGGCTATTATTAAGAGAGTTCAGAATCAGGTTTTGGCCCTGCAGTTATACTAGAATCACAGCTCCCGTCCTTCTCTCTGTCTGGCTGAGGATGAAGGGATTTCTAACCCTTAGGGCTAATGTCCTCCGGTGTGAATTAGTCACCCGCGATAGATCTCTGCTACTACGGACAACTAACCGCTCCAAAATGCCTTTCCACTGGCAACAATAGAAGTCACCGGTGGAAAGGCCTAAGCATCGCTTCAGCTTTCAAAAGTCACCAAAATTTTCCTCCTTTAGGCAACTTTGCTCGACTTTGGAAAGCCGAACAGGCCTTTCTACCGACTCCTATTGTTGCCAGTGGAAAGGCATTTTGGAGCGGTTAGTCGTCTGGTAGCAGCGATCTGTCGCTGGTGACAAACTCGCTCCATGGAATATTAGCCCCAGAGCTGCATGGTGAAAGCTAAACATCTCAGTTCTAACTTCTGAGTGTAGGGTTTATAACCTGTAACAGCGATTAGAGCTTATCATTTATCTTATAGTACAAGGGCAACACTCACACTATATCAGTGTCTCTATATTGATCCGATTTTGATTAATTACTAGAATTGAAGGTCAATAGCACGTGATGATTTTCCACCAGAAAAATAGATACCCTAAAGGGGTGCTGGGTTATTGTATTTAGGTCATTCTGCACTGTTGCCATCATATCCAAGATATTAAAGGGCATGTTTACCTTTTATACAGTATGTTATAGAGGGCCCTATTCCAAGCAACTTTTCATTTGGTCTTTTTATGTTGGGTTGAAAACCCCAACATATTGTTCTTCCACTTTGGCTTATTCTTCCGCTTCTTATTCTTATTCTTAGCGCCCCCATTTTCTAAACGCTACTCCTCCTACAGTTTTAGGGGTACAACACCCAAACTACCCACACTTCTTCACCCTATAGTGGAGCAGGTTGCTTGTGCTTTTCTAAGCTATTCCGCCCCCTGTCTTTTTGTGGCGCCGCTCCAAACCCCCCAATTTTCCCATTGACTTTGACAGGGAAGCTTTTCAAACTGCTGCCAATCTTACAGCTTTGAGACTACACCCCCCAAACTTGAATAACATAATCATGGGGTCACCCTGAATGAAAATAGGATGATTATTGGATGCCCAAAAGTGGGCGGAGCTGTGAACTGCCAATCAGATTTTACCTATTGATTTGGCGGAAATCCAACCTGCTGCCATTCTCACAGTAATAACGTCGGGGTCCCCAAACTTTTTACACTTGGTCACTAGGGGACTGCAGTTTAAGTTTTGAAAAAGTGGGCGGAGCCACCAACAGCCAATCAAATTTCACCTATTGATTTTTATTGGTTTGATGCCAGATTTTCCAAACTTTGCACAGTCAGTCACTGGGTGACTACGCATTCAGGTTTTTTTTTGTGGGAGGGGTGAACAACAGCCAATCATATTGTACCCATTGACTTTTATGGGGAAATTGAAACTGCTGCCACACAGTTTTGAGGCGACACTCCCCAAACTTGAATCGCATAGTCATGGGGTCAGCCTGAATGAAAATATGATGATTGTTGGATGCCCAAAAGTGGGCGGAAATGTGAACAGCCAATCAGATTTTACCTATTGACTTGGCAAAAATCCAACCTGCTGCCAGTCTCACAGTAATAACACCGGGGTCCCCAAACTTTGCAGAGTTAGGCACCAGGTAACTGTGGGTCAAGGTAAGAAAAAGTGGATGATTGTTGGATGCCCAAAAGTGGGCGGAAATGTGAACAGCCAATCAGAGTTTACCTATTGACTTTCAAGGAGGAAATCCAACCTGCTGCCATTCTCACAGTACTAACACCAGGGTCCCCAAACTTTTCACAGTTGGTCACTAGGGGACTGCAATTTTTTGAAAAGTGGGCGGAGCCACCAACAACCAATCAGATTTCACCTATTGATTTTTATTGGTTTGTTGCCAGGGTTCCCAAACTTTGCATAGTCAGACACTGGGTGACTACGCATTTAAGGTTTTTTGTAAGTGGGTGGAGCCACCAACAGCAAATCAGATTTTACCTATTGACTCTAAATGGAGAAATCCAACCTGCTGCCATTCTCACAGTATATCTAGTATAAATAAATTTAAAGCAACTGGACTTGTTAAGTAATCATTGAAGACGTTTCACTACTCATCCGAGCAGCTTCTTCAGTTCAACTGACTGGTATGGGAAGTCCTCAGCATATATACTCTTCCACTAATCCAATCACAATGGCACTTTGTAACTCTTCAGAAAGGTGACATCTGAAACTCACAGAGGTGTGAATGCTGTGGAGTTACTTTGAAAGGATTACCAAAGTATCATGCAACTCTTCAAAACAGGTGTTACTTGTTAGAGTTGCATGAATGGATGTGTGAAGAGTTCTGAAACTGCCGGGGGCAGATGTTAGAACAGCATTGTATGTAGCAGACAGTGGTGTCGAAGACCTCCGCCTCTGTTTAGGGATGGTTTCTCCACTTTGACCTGAATGGCCTCTTTTACACCTCTTTCAAACCAGCGGTCTTCTTTGTCCAAAATTTGGACGTTGCTGTTTTCAAAGGAGTGTCCCTTGTCTTTTAGGTGTAGAAATACAGCAGAGTCCTGTAGTGTTCGCCCTCCTATGCTGAGCCATTCGCTTGGAGAGCAGTTGCTTTGTCTCACCAATGTAAAGGTCTGTGCACTCCTCGCTACACTGGACTGCGTATACAACATTGCTTTGTTTTTCCTTTGGTGTTGGATCCTTTGGGTGTAAAAGTTTTGTCTCAGTGTGTTGCTAGGTTTGAAAAACACAGGGATGTGGTGTTTGTTGAAAATTCTCCTGAGTTTCTCCGACACTCCTGCTACATATGGGATGACTATATTGCGCCTTCTCTCTGCCTCAGGATGGTTACTCCTTTTGGTGTTCCTGTTGGGCTTAGTTGCTCTTGTTTTGACAAAGGCCCAGTCTGGGTAGCCACAAGCTTTCAGTGCTCCTCTGAGATGTTTACATTCCTTGTCCTTGGACTCTGTATCAGTTGTTACACTTTCCGCCCTGTGGTGTAGAGTTCTAATAACACCCAGTTTGCGTTCCAGCGGATGGTGGGAATCGAACAACAGATATTGATCCGTGTGAGTGGGTTTCCTGTATACTTCTGTTTCTCACAGTATTAACACCAGGGTCCCCAAACTTTTCACAGTTGGTCACTAGAGGACTACAGTTTTAGTTTTGAAAAGGTGGGCGGGGCCACCAACAGCCAATCAGATTTCACCTATTGAATTTTATTGGTTTGATGCCAGAGTTTGCAAACTTTGCACAGTCAGTCACTGCGTGACTTTGTACTCAAGGTTAGAAAAAGTGGGCGGGGCCGCCAAAAGCCAATCAAATTTCTTTCATTGTTTTCAGTGGGAAAATTTTTACTGCTGCCGTTCTCACATGTTTAACATCAGGGTCCCCAAACTTTGCACAGTTTGTCACTAGGTGACTATGTTCCAAGTTTATAAAAGTGGGTGGGGCCAACAACAACCAATTAGATTTCACCTATAGACTTCATATGTTTAAATTTAAACTGCGGCCATTCTTTAAATATTGATACTAAGGTCTCCAAACTTTGCAGAGCTAGTCACCTGGTAACTGCAGTTCAGAGTTAGAAAAAGCGGGTGGAGCCACCAACAGCCAATCAGATTTTACCTATTGATTTTCAATGGGAAATTTAACCTGCTACCATTCTCACAGTATTAACACCAGGGTCACTAGGGGACTGCATTTTTAGGTTTTAAAAAGGGGGTGGAGCTACCAACAGACAATCAGACTTCACCTATTGATTTTTTTTTGGTTTATATTTAAAATGTTGCTTTGCTCACACTATTTATGTCAGGGTTCCCAAACAAGTGGGAGGAGCCACCAACAGCCAATCCATTTCCACCCATTAGATTTCATTGGTTTATATTTAAACTGATGCCATTATTTAACTATTAATTCCAGGGTTGTTAAAGTTTCCAGAGTTAGTTACTGGGTATTTGCCATTCAAAGTTAGAAAAAAAGTGGGCGGAGCCACCAACAGCCAATAACATTTCACCTATTTACTTTCAATGGTGAAGTGTAAAATGCTGTCAGCCTTACAATTTTTATGCCTGAGACCCCAAAATTTGCAAAGTTGGACACTGGGGGACTGCAGTTCAAAAATAGGAAAAGTAGGTTGGGCCACTAACAGCCAATCAGATTTCATCCATTGAATTTTATTGGTTTAAATTTAAAATGCTGTCATTCTCAAACTATTTATGCCAGGGTGCCCACTGTTTGTCACTGGGTGACCTCGACTCAAGGTTAGAAAAAGTGGGCGGAGCCACCAACCACCAATCACAATTCACCTATTGACTTTTATTGGTTTAAATTTTAATTGCTGCCATTCTTTAACTATTAATCCTAGGGCCCCTAAACTTCGCAGAGTTAGTCACTGGGTAACTGCAGTTCTAGGTTAGAAAAAGGGGGTGGAGCCACCAACCGCCAATCAGATGTCGTTGACTTTCAGTGGGGAAATTTAAGTTGCTGCCATTCAGACACTATTAAAACCAGAGTAACAGGGGTAACATAAAAGTTCAGACACCATTGGATACCCCTGTTTGAGTCATGGGGATATTAGGCTTACAATAATGAAAAATAAACCCATTTAGAATTATGGTTGTGTTCATGATTTATTTTCCTATTAAACAGACCAACTGCATTAAGCTCACACTGTGCAACACACTCACATCTGACATATTAGTGTAAATTGCCATATTGCTGCCACATCTGAGTGTTCATTCACTGAATCATTCTGGGTGTCTTTATATAAATCGCTCTGCTTTCTTGGTGTCAATAAAAAATGGAAGAGGCAAGTGGTATGGCAGCTCCACCCAGCAAAGGGAGAGGGTAACATGGAGGCAGGTATGAGGCCAATGCAGGATAAAGGTGGTTTTGGCAGAGGTTCAAAAGGGTTTAATTCTAAAAGGTTCATTAAAGACCTTCCCAAATTACAGGGCACTTACATAAACCTTTATATACATGGGTTATATGATGCTATAAGTACACCCACATTACTTCCTCTAGGGGGCAGTAGATAGCAGGCAGGATTGCCATTGCGGTGAGACACTGGGGCAGTTCAATAAGAGGCCCTGAGGCAGGGGGGCAGGATCTCGCAGGCAGAGGGTTAGTGTGTTCTCTAGTTAATACATTATGGGGCACAGTAAGCATGGTATTTGATTAATAAGCCATTTTATTTAATTGGGGTCCCAGGGGACACAGGAAAAAGGCAGAGCAATAGCTGGAGCACCCAGGGTAGGAGGGGCCTGCTAGCTAAATAGTATGGGACCCCATGATTCCTCAAGGCAGGCCTACCAGCTCAGCATTTTATAACTAAAGGGGACATTCTACATTCCCTGCCATAAAGTAATTATATATTGTATTACTGACCATGAGCAGCCAGAGACCGGCAAATGAACAGCCCTCTGCTGCCTAAATCCCTTCATCCCTATCCCCAAGGAACTGAGGGATAAACTATGGTGCTGTTAGGGGCCCTGCGGCATTAACGGGCCAGAATGGACACGGCAGTAGACCCCCCAAAAAGGTTGGGACTTCTAGTAGGAATTGGCAGAATTGGGTATAAAAATTTTCAAACTCTGTGCTGGGAGCCATGATCCTTATCCCTCCACAAAACTCCTGTACATCCCCACCCTGCCCCTTACTCTCACTCTTGCCCCCACACATTATCATCGTCCATGAACCCTTTGATGAATCTAGTGGAAGTTTTGTTGTCCCCCAAAGCTTGAGACGAGGCCCTGAGACTTGAAACCCCAAGTACCTGCTGCACACGGAATCCATACATGTAATGTTATGGCTCATATTACAGAACTGATAGGCAGCCTTAGACCCAAATGCCCTGCTGGGGCCAGTGGTAGTTTCCCAGTAAAGATGGCATTTGCCCATGGCCCCCAGTACCAGAAAAGCCCCACATTGGGGACCCCCCCTACGCTGCTTCAAATGAAAGTTCTGTTCCTCTAATCTAAAGGGGGGGCCTCTGGTGCTCTGATTGTTTTTATGGGAAAAAAGAACATCCCCATTAAATAAACCCAATAGGACTGTTCTGCCCCCAATAAGGGGTAATTATATCTTAGTTGGGATCAAGTACAGGTACTGTTTTATTATTACAGAGAAAAGGGAATCATTTAACCATTAAATAAACCCAATAGGGCTGTTCTGCCCCCAATAAGGGGTAATTATATCTTAGTTGGGATCAAGTACAGGTGCTGTTTTATTATTACAGAGAAAAGGGAATCATTTAACCATTAAATAAACCCAACAGGGCTGTTCTGCCCCCAATAAGGGGTAATTATATCTTAGTTGGGATCAAGTACAGGTACTGTTTTATTATTACAGAGAAAAGGGAATCATTTTTAGAATTATGGCAGATGGCCTTTCCATAATTTGGAACTTTCTGGATAACAGGTTTCTGGACAAGGGATCCCATACCTGTGTCTGTCTGTCCCTTTCCCTTCTCTGCACTGCTGGTTCTGACTCCTGATACAACTCCCCAATATCCATTCATTCCACATTCTCAATGGGTTTATAGTTATGTGTAACTGTCACTGTGTCTGTCTGTCCCTTTCCCTTCTCTGCACCGCTGGGAATTTGATTTGATATTAGATATATATATATATATATACTGATTACCTAACAACATAAATGACATACATGCAAGACTATACACTCACCAAAAGGATTATTAGGAACACCTGTTCAATTTCTCATTAATGCAATTATCTAATCAGCCAATCACATATCAGTTGCTTCAGTGCATTTAGGGGTGTGGTCCTGGTCAAGACAATCTCCTGAACTCCAAACTGAATGTCAGAATGGGAAAGAAAGGTGATTTAAGCAATTTTGAGCGTGGCATGGTTGTTGGTGCCAGACGGGTCGGTCTGAGTATTTCACAATCTGCTCAGTTACTGGGATTTTCACGCACAACCATTTCTAGGGTTTACAAAGAATGGTGCAAAAAGGGAAAAACATCCAGTATGCGGCAGTCCTGTGGGCGAAAATGCCTTGTTGATGCTAGAGGTCAGAGGAGAATGGGCCGACTGATTCAAGCTGATAGAAGAGCAACTTTGACTGAAATAACCACTCGTTACAACCGAGGTATGCAGCAAAGCATTTGTGAAGCCACAACACGCACAACCTGAGGCGGATGGGCTACAACAGCAGAAGACCCCACCGGGTACCACTCATCTCCACTACAAATAGGAAAAAGAGGCTACAATTTGCACGAGCTCACCAAAATTGGACAGTTGAAGACTGGAAAAATGTTGCCTGGTCTGATGAGTCTCGATTTCTGTTGAGACATTCAAATGGTAGAGTCAGAATTTGGCGTAAACAGAATGAGAACATGGATCCATCATGCCTTGTTACCACTGTGCAGGCTGGTGGTGGTGGTGTAATGGTGTGGGGGATGTTTTCTTGGCACACTTTAGGCCCCTTAGTGCCAATTGGGCATCATTTAAATGCCACGGCCTACCTGAGCATTGTTTCTGACCATGTCCATCCCTTTATGACCACCATGTACCCATCCTCTGATGGCTACTTCCAGCAGGATAATGCACCATGTCACAAAGCTCGAATCATTTCAAATTGGTTTCTTGAACATGACAATGAGTTCACTGTACTAAAATGGCCCCCACAGTCACCAGATCTCAACCCAATAGAGCATCTTTGGGATGTGGTGGAACGGGAGCTTCGTGCCCTGGATGTGCATCCCACAAATTTCCATCAACTGCAAGATGCTATCCTATCAATATGGGCCAACATTTCTAAAGAATGCTTTCAGCACCTTGTTGAATCAATGCCACATAGAATTAAGGCAGTTCTGAAGGCGAAAGTGGGTCAAACATTGTATTAGTATGGTGTTCCTAATAATCCTTTTGGTGTGTGTATATCACAACTATACATTACCAGCAATTGCGACTGAAGAAGAACGGATAAACTTGTGATCAGCAAATAGCCCCCAAAATAATATCTAGATATACAGTATGGGCTTACATACTATTATATACTGTTCATAAATAGGGCAATTCTTTTCACTTTGTATAATTGCATTAAACGCAGGCCTCTCTATACACCACTGTAGTAAATGTGCATTTGAAATAAAGGGTAACGCATCCCCTCTGTTCAGTTTTTTTTCTCTAAAAGATCAACTAAGACTCCGCTTATAATGCTAAGTTTGCTGTACTAAACTCTCTAACCCCATCCACCGATTGGGCATGCCCTTGCAGCGCTCAGTTCCCAGTAAATATATGGTTTAAGAAGGGTGTTTATATGACTAACCTAAATGTTTGTAGCCTTAGGTGAAAAAACACATTTTACTGCCCCTTTAGAGTTTTGGAGCTACTGCCTGTAGCTTCCTTGTAGGTATGTGACAGGTCACATTTACTTACCAACATGTGCGAAATAATATGTTATATGTACATGTTTAGTAATTTAGGTGTGGTTGTATGATAAGTAAAATAATATTACCCGAATCCTAAATATCCTAAATATTTTTTTTGCAGAGGACAATGACACCAATAAGAGTATTATTTGAGCGAGTTTTAACATCAGGAAGTTTGCCTCCAGAAAAATCAGGGTCCGAATATAAAGTTGACTTGGTATATGGACGGCCAGACATAGAAACTGCAGTGAGAGATGAGGGTCTCAAGTCAACGACCTTCCCCTGCGCAGCCTTAAGCCTTTTGCTCTACACTGTCAAGTAACACAGACTGCAGGGTTTATTTTATGATCCTTTTCCCAGTGCAACATAAAAGCTTTACACAGTGGAGCCCTAAGCAGGCCTGTACCCTCAACTGTATCATGGGAAACATCATATATTTATATGGTAGAATTCCTATAAAACTCTATTCAGTTCATACACTGCCCCTGTGCAAGTTTTGCTGCTCATGCAACAGTATTGCCATTCCCCTGCTCAGACTAAATCCTGCCTGCTCACTGCTCAGGCTTCATCCCCGTGCAAGTGGTGCAAGTGTACAAGGACAGCACAGGGGAAGGGGAAAGTGAAGAGGGATGGGAAGAACAGCTAAAGCGAAGCTGCATAATGCTGCTGTTATATGCTGAATGTGGACTTTATACAATGTCTGACAAACTGGAAGCCTCACTTTGTCCCTATTTGGGAATACTGAATTTCCTTGTTTTTTCCCCCTTGATTTCTGCAGTGAGATTTGGGCACGTTTCCTGGCCTTGGAAAGTAACATTGGAGATTTAGCTAGTATACTGAAAGTGGGAAAGAGATACACAGCATTCAAGGAGGGGTATGAAGGGAAGGAGACGGCACTTCTTGTGGATAGATACAAATTTATGGACATGTACCCCTGCTCCACAAGTGAACTGAAAGCTTTGGGATACAAGGTATGTATGTACAGTATGTATAACTTTATTTATAAAGCGCCACAAGGGTACGCAGAGCTGTACAGTCTTACAGAATACAAAATTACACACAGGAAGTGATATAATAAATAAATACAATAAATATATATATGTATATAAGTGCCATGTGGTATGAGACACAGTAGGAAGGAGGTCCCTGCCCCGTAGAGCTTACAATCTAAGGTATGTCAGGATCAGGGTTTGTACCTGCATATAGCTATCCCGCCTTTTCTCCATTATGGGAATGATGTTAGATTCATATATTAACGTGGTGCTTAGGCTTATCTTTGGGCTCTAGTATATGTGCCAGCAGCTGCTGTCCCTTACCGCTCCCATGCCTTTATACCTAGCAGAGACACATTTATTTCTTTCACTCCCTTCACGTTTGCTTCTCTTTTTCAAGATTCTCAGGCAACAGCAAACTGCTGCTTGATTAACTAATAAAGGAACAGATATGGCTGGTTGCTATTGGTGGCTTGCAGTATTGTCAATTAGCACAAGAAAATGTGCCTCACTCCTAACTTATTGCCAGTAATGTCTCATTCTTATTTCTAGGATGTACCGAGAGCCAAAGTGGCAGCACTAATCCCAGACCCTGTGGTAGCTCCATCCATAGCCCCTTTGCTGAAGGATGATGTTGACTAGTGATGAGCGAATCTGTTCCGTTTCGCTTTGCCGAAAAATTCGCGAATCTTTAAAAAGATAGCCCGCGGCTATTATATTGTCGCACGGCTATTGTTTCGTCGCCCGCGGCTATTATTTTGTTGCACGGCTATTGTTTCGCCGCCCGCGGCTATTATTTTGCCGCGCGGCTATTGTTTCGTCGCCCGCGGCTATTATTTTGTTGCGCGGCTATTGTTTCGCCGCCCGCGGCTATTATTTTGTCGCACGGCTATTGTTTCGTTGCCCGCAGCTTTTATTTTGTCGCGCGGCTATTGTTTCGTCGCCCGCGGCTATTATTTTGTCGCGCGGCTATTGTTTCGTCGCCCGCGGCTATTATTTTGTCGCGCGGCTATTGTTTCGGCGCCCGCGGCTATTATTTAGTCATGCGGCTATTGTTTCATCGCCCGCGGCTATTATTTTGTCGTGCAGCTATTTTTTCGTCGCCCGCGGCTATTGTTTCGTCGCCCGCGGCTATTATTTCGTCACCCGCGGCTATTATTTCGTCGCGCGGCTATTCTTTTGTCACGCGGCTATTCTTTTGACGCCCGCGACAATTCTTTTTTGACGCCGGCAACAATTTTTGGACGTGCCGCGAATTTTTCCGCCGCGAATCCATGCCTGGCGAAACATTTCGCCCATCACTAATGTTGACCAAAAACCAGAGTATCCCAAACCTGACACGTTCAGATGTTCCCTTTCTAGCCGCGACATTTAGCTCGTAAGCCTTTGTAAAGCAAACTGATTGCTTCAACTAGGAAAATCTTTTGAGCTCTTTTATTTGCTGATTGTAACTAGTTGCTTCTTTATCTACTAATCCATTCCTGGGGGTGCCATGCCTCCATGCGCACCATGTTATCTGCCTGGGAGTGCTGCACATTGGCCCGCTGCCATTGGTCACTTTAGTAATTGCACTCCCTTTCCTTTTTATAGGGCTGCATAGAAATAACCTGCACAAAATGTCCTTTACTGTCAAAAACTGGTTTTGTTAAATGTGCATGAAAACCAAAGGCGACTGCATAATTTCAAGAGCTGATAGTGTTGGCTTGCAGAACAGCCGTATGTAATAACCACCAAAAACAATGTTTTTCTGTTCTGTAGCACCTGGACTCCATCCGGTTCCTGGCGGAGTATTCCCAGTCCCTCCAGCTGCAGTGATCTTAATGAAGCTGCTTCCTCCCCCCATTTACTTCCAGGTTAGTGTGTCATTTTGCTTTTGTTTGACAATGTGGGGTTGTTACCTTTGCTTTGACAGCCAGGAGAGGAGGAGAGGGCCGCAATGAGAGATGGGCCACAGTGGATACGTTCTTCTCTAGCTGTTGGTGGCCCATCATTACTGGGACCATGGCTTCTATCAGCAATCATGTGGCCCTATTCTACTAAGTAAATAGGACCATCCCCACCAAGGGGGCCCAACTATCAACCCACTGGTCACCTGCAGCCCTTGGACCCTGCTAGCAAGAATAATGGGGCCCCAGTAAAACTAAAGTAACCTGCAGAAGGAAGCATGGTCACACCTCCTGATCCACCCCAGTCGCCCATTATACAACAATATGCCCAGTTGATGTCCAGGCAACCAATCAAGCCTCATTTTATAAAAGGGGGTTTTACTGTAATATTTAGCTAAACATTTGCATTTTAAGGCCAATCATTCTGAGCACTGTTGGGTGGGATTATGAATAAAAAGTGCTGAGTTTCTGAGTTTCAGTCTTTCATCTCTTTACCCCCAAATTACACACCTGCCACCTTACCAATGAGATTGTGCTATACCATAGCATCGTACAACTATTTAGCAGCCCATTGTTACAAAGAAGAGACCATATAACGTCCATAGTGATTCTAAAGGGTGCTGAGCTTTGTTTGCCTGCAGACCTGATTGGTTTACCAGCCAACGCTGAAACAGGCCCAATTGCCTTTCCAACCAATGACACTTTTGCATTCAAAAACACAGGAGAACTTTTCAGCAGCACCAAGGAGCACATGCTGGGGCAAACAGTTATAGCCAATGGTGGGTGCCTAACAAATTGCCCCCCCACCCTCTTATCCATTAATGCAATAGAGCTAACAGCCTCCAGACTCTACATTAAAATTTATGGGGTGACTGCTAATGATGGAAAGCGAATGCAGATCAAGGGTATGACCCTTCCCCACATAAATGCTTTATAGCATTTATGTGTATATGTTAATAAAATAATTTTGATTTTACTATACACCTAAGCTTGATATCTACTTTTTCTGGATTTCCGGAGTGCCTGCCTACTTTAACTTGCTTGTTCCTGCCTGTTGGGACCTGCTATTCCTCTGCCCCAATAATAATACTCATGGCAATGGCATGTTTATCAGCTGCTCTCATCCAGGGCAATAGTCTTCTGCTAACAGTGACATGTTTATGGGTCTTTTTCTCCTAGGCCCAAAGGGTTCTATTGGCAGAAACATGTTTATGGGTCTGTTTCTCCTAGGCCCAAAGGGTTCTATTGGCAGAGACATGTTTATGGGTCTGTTTCTCCAAGGCCCAAAGGGTTCTATTGGCAGAGACATATTTATGGGTCTTTTTCTCCTAGGCCCAAAGGGTTCTATTGGCAGAGACATGTTTATGGGTCTGTTTCTCCAAGGACCAAAGATCACTAATGGCATAGACATATTTATGGGATGGTCCTTGAGCCCAAAATGTAACAAGGGTATTAATTTAATAATATGTCTTCTGTTCCTCTTAAACCCAGATATATATATATATATATATATATATATGGCTTTGGCCACTGACCAAAGCTCTGAGCTCAGTGACGGTCACTAGGTCTGGGTTCAAACATGGGTTATTCCCTGTTTACATTTCTTCACCTTAGGATCTCCCCTCACCCATCTCTCCCACCCCTGCCCCCTGATTCCACCTTCTCTTTTTAGTTACCCTTTTCCCTTGCACCACAGGTCTCCACCCTCTGTAAACTTCCCTGGCAATACTATAAAAATGCAAAACACCATTCAAATATGTATTAAAATATTTATTTATAATTTAGATATATTTAAGTTATGCATATTAGTTTAGGTTGGAAAGTTCTCATTTACATTAAGTTTAAGTTTTAGTGTAGATGGAATGTTCCTATTTAATAGTTGATACAGAGGAAGGCAAAAAACCCCCATCTGAAGCCAGAGCCAATTTGCCTCAGAGGGGAAAAAATTCCTTCCTGACTCCCAAAGGGCAATCGGACAAGTCCCTGGATCAACTTCTACTAAGGGTTTATGTCAGTGTCCCTGTATTTTTACCTTGATAAAAGGCATGTAACCCTTTGTTAAAGCTATCTAATGTACGGGCAGTATTTTTTGTGGATTATGAAGGGAGGAGCCTCTGTAGGGTTCTGTAAGGGGGTGTTGGAGCTGTGCTTGTCTGAAATGTAGATGTTGGAGGCTAAGACTGACGGCGGTGGGTGCACTGTTTGTGCTAAGGTTGGTGAAACTGTAAATACTGTATGATGTATTAGTATGGTGGTCTGTTGGTAGAGGAGCAGCAGGAAAAGAAAGAGGGGCTGGTGGTAGAGCCAAAGAAAGAAAAGGAGAATGAGAGCTACAGAGTGTGGTGCCACTGCTGGAATTGTGCTCTCTAAAAGCAGGAATCCAACTGGTGGAGCTGCACATATTAAAATTGGATCCCACTATTGAAATGTAAAGTCTGTGCTGGTGTAGATGTTGGAGAAAAAGGGCCACTGGTGGAACTATGGCTGAAGGGGAGATAGAGATGGTGGGTGGAGGTTGTGTATAGAGTGTTACATACACTGCTGGGGGTGTAGCTGTAATTGGGAGAGGAGACGCCACTGGTGGAGTTATGGGTGTCTGAAAAGCGGATTCTCCTGGAGCTTCAGATGGAGGCGCAGGCTCTGCTGGTGGAGCTGTAAAATAGAATGAAAACCAATAAGTAAGGTGTCATTATGAATATTCATTAAGAACAATGGCATTACAAAGGATTTTATGCTCACACTGAATTCTCCTTTGCATTGGGCAATAGTACAAGGGGTGCAGGCAGGAAAAAAATGATAATACAGATTCAGGTGTATGTCTAAGCCTAAGCATCTTATTTGAAATGTGTATACAATTAGCATTTAAATTAATTATAGGACAGGAAGGCCTAAAATGAACCATTTGAACTATATACTGTAAAAAAGTGTTGGCCTAAGGCTCTGTAGGCCCAATGTATAGGGATATTTAATGGAGACCGTACCTTTCCCTGTGGGTGTTTCTCCTAGGATGTTATTGCAGAGACTCATCCTGGGCTTTAGATGTTATTGGCCACAGGATCAATAACAAGGAAAGCCCTCCAGTGCCATTTTCTGAGCCGCTGTTTCTTCTGCCGAGGTCTTGTGTGCACGGAAGGCACAGGCACAAGCGCGGAAGGCACAGGCACAAGCGCGGAAGGCACGAGCGTGGATGGCACAGGCACAAGCGCAGAAGGCACAGGCACAAGCGCAGAAGGCACAGGCACAAGCGTGGAAGGCACAAGTGCAGAAGGCACAAGCGCGACGCAGCTGTTTCCTGGCCCAGAGAGCTGCTTCCCTCACTCCTGTATAGATAAAAAAAATCAGAGCTGAAATTAAATTCATATTTTTTCCTATTTTAAATTGTCTTAGAATCCCATTGTCACTATTATACTAAAATGTAATATTAAGGTGATGTAGCCCTCAAAATATGTTCATTATCCCTAGCGCCACTATAATAAGCCCAACAGCTTCTCAGTTTAGTGTTCATGATGGCACAGTCGTACTAGATACAATGAATCCCCTCACCTCTCTTGGCCGGCCACCTCTGCTGAGCCTGAAGGTGTTCCCGAATCTCAGCCCTAATGATCTTCTTGGGTGGCAGTCCAGCGATGAAGGGGTGCTGCAGGAGTTCCTCGGCGCTCCATCGCTCCGCAGGATCCTTCTTCAGACACAACTCCAAGAAGGAATGGAATTGTTGTGACCTGGAAAAAAAGGAAAAAGAGTTTTTAGAATTATCTGGTGAAAATAGAGCCCATTTCATTCAGTTCAGCTCTGAGCTGTGGGAGCATTTAGTGACACGAGCTGGGAAGGACTCACCAGGTGTTGGCTTGAAGCTTCGGGGGTTGGCTCTCGATTATGATGTCCTCCACCGGGTATTGGTCGTAGTATGCTGAAAGACAAAAACACATATATCAGATCCATCCATGTCTATATATTGTACTATTTATTTCAACTAAAGAAAAAAGTGGGTATTTTTTTTTGCTGAAAATAGCAAATAAGTCCAAGTTCTTCCCATTCTGCTACAGAATATTTGCTGCTCAAAGTATAGAATAAATATCCACAAATTGTTGAGATTTACTTACGTGGCTCTCCCTCGGCCATTTCTATGGCAGTTATCCCCAGCGACCAGATGTCACACTGGAAAAGAGACACCAAAGAGCATTAGAAGGAGAGAACTGGGTTAGTGGGTGATTCAGTTGTTAATGGGGTGGTTCTTCCATCAGTGCCTGCATACAATGAATGGAAAATATAGAATCTATTAGAACTGGGCCACTTAGCACCAGGCCCAGACCGGCAATCTGTGGGTTCTGGCAAATACCAGAGGGGCTGCTGTAAGATGCCATAGACAGTCACTATTTATTGGGCTGCTGGGGGGCTGTTTGTGCCTCTGGGTACTGGGAATGCCAGAGGGGCTGCTGTAAGATGCCATAGACAGTCACTATTTATTGGGCTGCTGGGGGGCTGTTTATGCCTCTGGGTACTGGGAATGCCAGAGGGGCTGCTCTAAGATGCCATAGACAGTCACTATTTATTGGGCTGCGGGGGGGCTGTTTATGCCTCTGGGTACTGGGAATGCCAGAGGGGCTGCTGTAAGATGCCATAGACAGTCACTATTTATTGGGCTGCTGGGGGGCTGTTTGTGCCTCTGGGTACTGGGAATGCCAGAGGGGCTGCTGTAAGATGCCATAGACAGTCACTATTTATTGGGCTGCTGGGGGGCTGTTTGGGCCCCTGTGCCCTTGGAATACCAGGACCTATTGTGAATCCCTGTCCAGGCCTGCTTCTCACTGATGGAAGAAATGGCCCCGATGGCTTTATGTTTAGTTCCCTTGTAACCTGAACTGCCCCTAACTGAATGCAGCATCCATTTGTGTAGAGAGGATGGGAGAGGCTGAAGAAAAATGCAATCAGCTCCTCCCACTGCTTTTATGTCCCATTAACATTGATAGGTAAATGCACCCTGTTGTGCCAAGTATTATAAGTACAACTCACTTTGGTGTCGTACTCTGGTTCCTCGCCATTCCTTCTAAAGGTTTCGGGTGCCATCCAGTGTGCAGTCCCGTCAGGCTCCTTGCACAGTCCAGTCTGTGGGTCCAGGTCCCAGCAGAGTCCAAAGTCGACTGAAATGCCAGATTATATTTATCAATGAAAAATGACTTTTTAAATGCAATATAATAAAAACCTGAATTATGAAGTTTTACTCACTCAGCTTCACTCTCCCCTCCTTTGTCAGCATGATGTTCGGGCTCTTGATGTCCCTATGTACGGCCCGGTGCTGGTGGATGTGGTGGAGCCCCTGGGGGGATTGAGATGTAGGTTATAAGAATATAACAGACATAATTCTAAATATTCCCAAGAGTGTAAGGCATTTTAGCAGAATGATGATCTATAATAAATAAATATATATATATATATGTAATGCAAAATCATAGATGAGTCCATAAGGGGTTATTCTGGCCTTACCTTTAATACTTCCCTGCAGATGTAGCCAATCCAGGGCTCCTTCAGGGATTGGCCGTTGCTCTTGATGAGGTTGTGGAGGGAGCCGCCCTCACAGAGCTCAAGAACAATCTGCAATAGAAAAAATGGTGTCAGACCAGCGATTATATTTCCTCCAATGGAGATCTCTTTGGCAATACAGATGTAGCGAACTGTTCGCCGGCGTATGTTCGCGAACTTTCAGCGTATGTTCGCAGTTTGGGTTCGCGCCGCGTTTTCCACCGCATTTTTTATTGTCGCAAAATATTGTACAATACGCCGCACAAGTCACACATGGCGTTTTTCCGCAAATCCCGTTTTCATGGAGTTTAGCGCGACATAGCAAAAAAGCCACGTATTTTCGCTAGAATAGCTTGCGTTTTTTGCGCAACTCTGTGCCAACAAAGTATTTTTCAGCGAAATTTTTGCCCTTGATCCCCCCACTGTCCAGGTCGTGGCACCCTTTAAACAACTTTAAAATCAGTTTTCTGGCCAGAAATGGCTTTTCTAATTTTTAATGTTCGCCTTCCCATTGAAGTCTATGGGGTTCGCAAAGTTCGCGAATATTTGTGGGTTTTGGTGTAAGTTCGTGAATATGTTCGCGAACTTTTTTTTTTAGGTTCGCTAAATCCCTATTTGGCAAAAGAGGGAGGAACAAGAAACAGCAAATAATTCCTTACTTCCAGAAGATCCGATTTGTCCTCCTCCAGTGAAGCCCGGTAATAGGCTCCGTGGAAAGCGGCGACGTTCTTGTGGCCGCCGAACTGCCGGAGGAACTTCAGCTCCCTACGCACCGACTCCTCATCCTGGGGTGGAATAATAAAAAACCCCTTTAGCTCCCATAGGCAACCCCACCAATAGGAATGATATGGAGAATGGAACTAGAAAGATACCCTACCCAGCTGATGTTCCCCATCTTCACGGCCACCACTCCTCTGCGATGATGGAGACCCTGTAACACAGACACAAAGCTGTCACTTACATTCAAGTAGGAAAGAAAGGGCCCCATGTGGCCCCAAAACAGCAGTCTGATATGTCTGCCTAAAGCAGCCCAATGTATGATGAGCCGGTGTCAGTGAATGGGATCCTGGGCACAGCAGGGGCAGCACTTTCACCCCTCTAGGAATTTGCTGGGGCCCTTACCTTGTAAACGGCTGCAGCGCCGCCCTCTCCGAGGAGCACACCCTTGGTCAGCCGACCATCAGGAGGCTGGAAAATAGAATAGAAGGGGGGTTTTATTAATAACATAATATTCCCCGGGGTACAAAACCTGCAGCCCCTACAGCAGTAGCAGTGAGTGGGGCACAGTTTTACCCTCTTTTCTACTCACCTTATAAATCTCGGAGAGGGGTCTGGATCCTGCCTCTCGCTGAGGGAAAAGAGAAAGATTCTGTTACATTCTATACTCTGCACATCCAGACCCTTCATTCAAATGTAATCGTAGCGGTTCCCTTACCTTCCTCCAGGGGGTGCAGGATGGCATTGCGCCCCGGTCTTCTTGCTCTTAAAAGAGCAGTTGGGTATAAAAAAAAGAGATATCAGCAGACGTCTATGGAAGATGTTATTTCCTAAGAAACGTCGAAAATGAGTTGGAAACTCGCTGAATATCTCAAAAATCACAAAAAAATCTCTCCAAAAATGCCTCAAAGTCGGTCTGAATCGCTCGGAATCGCTCGGAATCGCTCAAAATTGCTCGGAATCGCTCAAAATCGCTCGGAAATTTCACTTTATGGGGAGAGGGAAAAAAGAGACTGTGAGCTCACATGCGCCGGCCCTCTCTGCTACACACTGCCTTATACAGGTATAGGACCCGTTATCCAGAATGCTTGGGACCAAGGGTATTCCGGAAAGGGGTCTTTCCGTAATTTGAATCTCCATACCTTAAGTCTACTAAAAAATCAACAAAACGTTAATTAAACCCAATAGGATTGTTTTGCATCCAATAAGGATTACAAGGTACTGTTTTATTGCTACAGAGAAAAAGGAAATCAGTTTTAAAATTCTAAATTATTTGAGTAAAATGGAGTCTATGGGTGACAGGCTTTCCGTAATTCAGAGCTTTCTGGATAACGGGTTTCCGGATAAGGGATCCCATACCTGTATAAGTATTCACACCCTCAACCAGTTCTCCCATTTTACAAACAGACCCTAAATGAATATGTTGTTCAGTCAAAATTGTGAAATGAGATTTTTCTCAGGTTAGCATCCTAAATGAAAATCTGTGCAATAACAGCATATAAGGGGAAGTTCCCCTTGAAATGAGAGTGAAACAGGTTGTATTTGGTCCCATCCCTCCTCCCTTCTATTATAACATGAGGGACCAGTCCCTGCTGATGAGGAGCAGCCTCACAGCAGCACGATATCCCCACCAAACTTTATCACAAACAACTTTGTCACAAACAACTGAGCACCATAGGTTGGAGATCTGATGGGGATGCTGGGAACTGTAGTTCAGCAACAGCTAGGGGGCCACAGGTTGGGTAACTGACACTGTTATACTCCAGTGTGCTCCTGTCATGCGTGGCATTATACATGGCACCCCAGGAGCGGCCAATGGGGGCAGATGTGCCATCTTGTACTGACTCCTACCTGTGTTTCCTAATATATATATATATAGGCACAAAATAACTGTGGGCAAATCTCTGGGCAGAGCATTGGTTCTAGTAAACCAATGGCCGGGCCTATAAACTGATGGCGGATAGTGAGGGACCTGCTGATCTGTTTCCATCTAAATCTCACCTGTCTGTAAAATAATATCTGATCATTTGCCCCTTTAAATCCCCCCCAAGGGTTTCCCATGAGAATGGGCACAGATACAGCAGGGCCTTTGGGTAGTGGTATATACCAGTTGTGATTGGTGGGGGCCCTCCTTTTACAGATCATGGCTACATAACATGAAGCGCTCAGCTGTTACTAGAACTCCCACAATCCCTTGCTCCAGTCCATGTGATGCCATCATTATTAGCAAGAGATACTGAGAGCCTGACTGTTAAACAGAATGTACCAATACATGGGCCGGGGGGTACCAATCTGCACATAGGGGGAGTAGCAACAATGGCAGCTCCCAAATAGAGGGGATCCTATAGAAAGCAAGGGGAGGGTTACAGGCACTTATATGGATTTCATGAAATATAAAGGCCAATGGGTTGGGAATGATGGGGCTGCTTTCCTGTATCCCTCTGTATGGTACAGATTAGCTGTATGGGTTACAGCCAATCACAGTAGCCCAACTGTAATTGGCTGCTGGATCACCTCACTAAATGGTACTAAGGTAAATGGAAGACTGACAACCAGATGACAAGGGACACAGACTGCAGATCTGATAGAGGATGCTGGGACATGTAGGCCAGTGACAGTTATAGGACTATGGGCTGCGGCTCTGATAGGGGATGCTGGGACATGTAGGCCAGTGACAGTTATAGGACTACAGGCTGCAGATCTGATAGAGGATGCTGGGACATGTAGGCCAGTGACAGTTATAGGACTACAGGCTGCAGATCTGATAGGGGATGCTGGGACATGTAGGCCAGTGACAGTTATAGGACTACAGGCTGCAGGTCTGATATTGGATGCTGGGACATATAGGCCAGTGACATAGGACTACAGGCTGCAGCTCTGATAGGGGATGCTGGGACATGTAGGCCAATGACAGTTATAGGACTACAGGCTGCAGCTCTGATAGGGGATGCTGGGACATGTAGGCCAGTGACAGTTATAGGACTACAGGCTGCAGCTCTGATAGGGGATGCTGGGACATGTAGGCCAGTGACAGTTATAGGACTACAGGCTGCAGCTCTGATAGGGGATGCTGGGACATGTAGGCCAGTGACAGTTATAGGACTACAGGCTGCAGCTCTGATAGGGGATGCTGGGAAATGTAGGTCAGTGACAGTTATAGGACTACAGGCTGCAGCTCTGATAAGGGATTCTTGGACATGTAGGCCAGTGACAGTTATAGGACTACAGGCTGCAGGTCTGATAGGGGATGCTGGGACATGTAGGCCAGTGACAGTTATAGGACTACAGGCTGCAGTTTTGATAGAGGATGCTGTGACATGTAGGCCAGTGACAGTTATAAGACTACAGGCTGCAGATCTGATAGAGGATGCTGGGACATGTAGTCTAGTGACAGTTATAGGACTATAGGCTGCAGCTCTAATAGGGGATGCTGGGACATGTAGGCCAGTGACAGTTATAGGACTACAGGCTCCAGCTCAGATAGGGGATGCTGGGACACATAGGCCAGTGACAGTTATAGGACTACAGGCTGCAGCTCTGATAGGGGATGCTGGGACACATAGGCCAGTGACATAGGACTACAGACTGCAGCTCTAATAAAGGATGCTGGGACATGTAGGCCAGTGACAGTTATAGGACTACAGGCTGCAGCTCTGATATTGGATGCTGGGACATCTAGGCCAGTGACAGTTATAGGACTACAGGCTGCAGATCTGATAGAGGATGCTGGGACATGTAGGCCAGTGACAGTTATAGGACTACAGGCTGCAGCTCGGATATTGGATGCTGGGACATGTAGGCCAGTGACATAGGACTACAGGCTGCAGCTCTGATAGGGGATGCTGGGACATGTAGGCCAGTGACAGTTATAGGACTACAGGCTGCAGCTCTAATAGGGGATGCTGGGACATGTAGGCCAGTGACAGTTATAGGACTACAGGCTGCAGCTCTGATAGGGGATGCTGGGACACGTAGGCCAGTGACAGTTATAGGACTACAGGCTGCAGATCTGATAGAGGATGCTGGGACATGTAGGCCAGTGACAGTTATAGGACTACAGGCTGCAGATCTGATAGGGGATGCTGGGACATGTAGGCCAGTGACAGTTATAGGACTATAGGCTGCAGCTCTGATATTGGATGCTGGGACATGTAGGCCAGTGACAGTTATAGGACTACAGGCTGCAGCTATGATAGGGGATGCTGGGACATGTAGGCCAGTGACAGTTATAGGACTACAGGCTGCAGCTCTGATAGGGGATGCTGGGACATGTAGGTCAGTGACAGTTATAGGACTACAGGCTGCAGCTCTGATATTGGATGCTGGGACATGTAGGCCAGTGACAGTTATAGGACTACAGGCTGCAGCTCTTATAGGGGATGCTGGGACACGTAGGCCAGTGACATAGGACTACAGGCTGCAGCTCTGATAGGGGATGCTGGGACATGTAGGCCAGTGACAGTTATAGGACTACAGATTGCAGCTCTGAATGGGGATGCTGGGACACGTAGGCCAGTGACAGTTATAGGACTACAGGCTGCAGCTCTACATGTCCCAGCATCCTCTATCAGATCTGCAGCCTGTAGTCCTATAACTGTCACTGGCCTACATGTCCCAGCATCCCCTATCAGATCTGCAACCTGTAGTCCTATAACTGTCACTGGCCTACATGTCCCAGCATCCTCTATCAGATCTGCAGCCTGTAGTCCTATAACTGTCACTGGCCTACATGTCCCAGCATCCAATATCAGAGCTGCAGCCTGTAGTCCTATAACTGTCACTGGCCTACATGTCCCAGCATCCCCTATCAGAGCTGCAGTCTGTAGTCCTATGTCACTGGCCTACATGTCCCAGCATCCCCTATCAGAGCTGCAGCCTGTAGTCCTATAACTGTCACTGGCCTACGTGTCCCAGCATCCCCTATCAGAGCTGCAGCCTGTAGTCCTATAACTGTCACTGGCCTACATGTCCCAGCATCCCCTATCAGAGCTGCAGCCTGTAGTCCTTTAACTGTCACTGGCCTACATGTCCCAGCATCCCCTATCAGAGCTGCAGCCTGTAGTCCTATAACTGTCACTGGCCTACATGTCCCAGCATCCCCTATCAGAGCTGCAGCCTGTAGTCCTATAACTGTCACTGGCCTACGTGTCCCAGCATCCCCATTCAGAGCTGCAATCTGTAGTACTATAACTGTCACTGGCCTACATGTCCCAGCATCCCCTATCAGAGCTGCAGCCTGTAGTCCTATAACTGTCACTGGCCTACATATCCCAGCATCCCCTATCAGAGCTGCAGCCTGTAGTCCTATGTCACTGGCCTACGTGTCCCAGCATCCCCTATCAGAGCTGCAGCCTGTAGTCCTATAACTGTCACTGGCCTACGTGTCCCAGCATCCTCTATCAGAGCTGCAGCCTGTAGTCCTATGTCACTAGCCTACATGTCCCAGCATCCAATATCAGAGCTGCAGTCTGTAGTCCTATAACTGTCACTGGCCTACATGTCCCAGCATCCCCTATCAGAGCTGCAGCCTGTAGTCCTATAACTGTCACTGGCCTACATATCCCAGCATCCCCTATCAGAGCTGCAGCCTGTAGTCCTATAACTGTCACTGGCCTACATGTCCCAGCATCCCCTATCAGAGCTGCAGCCTGTAGTCCTATAACTGTCACTGGCCTACATGTCCCAGCATCCCCTATAAGAGCTGCAGCCTGTAGTCCTATAACTGTCACTGGCCTACATGTCCCAGCATCCCCTATCAGAGCTGCAGCCTGTAGTCCTATGTCACTGGCCTACATGTCCCAGCATCCCCTATCAGATCTGCAGCCTGTAGTCGTATAACTGTCACTGGCCTACATGTCCCAGCATCCTCTATCAGATCTGCAGCCTGTAGTCCTATAACTGTCACTGGCCTACATGTCCCAGCATCCAATATCCGAGCTGCAGCCTGTAGTCCTATAACTGTCACTGGCCTACATGTCCCAGCATCCCCTATCAGATCTGCAGCCTGTAGTCCTATAACTGTCACTGGCCTACATGTCCCAGCATCCTCTATCAGATCTGCAGCCTGTAGTCCTATAACTGTCACTGGCCTACATGTCCCAGCATCCAATATCCGAGCTGCAGCCTGTAGTCCTATAACTGTCACTGGCCTACATATCCCAACATGTAGGCCAGTGACAGTTATAGGACTACAGGCTGCAGATCTGATAGAGGATGCTGGGACATGTAGGCCAGTGACAGTTATAGGACTACAGGCTGCAGATCTGATAGAGGATGCTGGGACATGTAGGCCAGTGACAGTTATAGGACTACAGGCTGCAGGTCTGATAGGGGATTCTGGGACATGTAGGCCAGTGACAGTTATAGGACTACAGGCTGCAGCTCTGATATTGGATGCTGGGACATGTAGGCCAGTGACATAGGACTACAGGCTGCAGCTCTGATAGGGGATGCTGGGACATGTAGGCCAGTGACAGTTATAGGACTACAGGCTGCAGCTCTGATAGGGGATGCTGGGACGTGTAGGCCAGTGACAGTTATAGGACTACAGGCTGCAGCTCTGATATTGGATGCTGGGACATGTAGGCCAGTGACAGTTATAGGACTACAGGCTGCAGATCTGATAGGGGATGCTGGGACATGTAGGCCAGTGACAGTTATAGGACTACAGGCTGCAGCTCTGATATTGGATGCTGGGACATGTAGGCCAGTGACAGTTATAGGACTGCAGGCTGCAGGTTTGATAGGGGATGCTGGGACATGTAGGCCAGTGACAGTTATAGGACTACAGGCTGCAGCTCTGATAGGGGATGCTGGGACATGTAGGCCAGTGACAGTTATAGGACTACGGGTTGCAGATCTGATAGGGGATGCTGGGACATGTAGGCCAGTGACAGTTATAGGACTACAGGCTGCAGATCTGATAGGGGATGCTGGGACATCTAGGCCAGTGACAGTTATAGGACTACAGGCTGCAGCTCTGATATTGAATGCTGGGACACGTAGGCCAGTGACAGTTATAGGACTACAGACTGCAGCTCTGATAGGGGATGCTGGGACATGTAGGCCAGTGACAGTTATAGGACTACAGGCTGCAGATCTGATAGAG
Organism: Xenopus tropicalis; assembly: GCF_000004195.4. Taxonomy (NCBI): domain Eukaryota; kingdom Metazoa; phylum Chordata; class Amphibia; order Anura; family Pipidae; genus Xenopus; species Xenopus tropicalis. Next base: position 123,993,660 of record NC_030681.2, on the reverse strand, counting down.
GATGCTGGGACATGTAGGCCAGTGACAGTTATAGGACTACAGACTGCAACTCTGATAGGGGATGCTGGGACATGTAGGCCAGTGACAGTTATAGGACTACAGGCTGCAGGTTTGATAGGGGATGCTGGGACATGTAGGCCAGTGACAGTTATAGGACTACAGGCTGCAGCTCTGATAGGGGATGCTGGGACATCTAGGCCAGTGACAGTTATAGGACTACAGGCTGCAGCTCTGATAGAGGATGCTGGGACATGTAGGCCAGTGACAGTTATAGGACTACAGACTGCAACTCTGATAGGGGATGCTGGGACATGTAGGCCAGTGACAGTTATAGGACTACAGGCTGCAGGTTTGATAGGGGATGCTGGGACATGTAGGCCAGTGACAGTTATAGGACTACAGGCTGCAGCTCTGATAGGGGATGCTGGGACATCTAGGCCAGTGACAGTTATAGGACTACAGGCTGCAGCTCTGATATTGAATGCTGGGACACGTAGGCCAGTGACAGTTATAGGACTACAGACTGCAGCTCTGATAGGGGATGCTGGGACATGTAGGCCAGTGACAGTTATAGGACTACAGGCTGCAGCTCTGATAGGGGATGCTGGGACATGTAGGCCAGTGACAGTTATAGGACTACAGGCTGCAGCTCTGATATTGGATGCTGGGACATGTAGGCCAGTGACAGTTATAGGACTGCAGGCTGCAGGTTTGATAGGGGATGCTGGGACATGTAGGCCAGTGACAGTTATAGGACTACAGGCTGCAGCTCTGATAGGGGATGCTGGGACATGTAGGCCAGTGACAGTTATAGGACTACAGGTTGCAGATCTGATAGGGGATGCTGGGACATGTAGGCCAGTGACAGTTATAGGACTACAGGCTGCAGATCTGATAGGGGATGCTGGGACATCTAGGCCAGTGACAGTTATAGGACTACAGGCTGCAGCTCTGATATTGAATGCTGGGACACGTAGGCCAGTGACAGTTATAGGACTACAGACTGCAGCTCTGATAGGGGATGCTGGGACATGTAGGCCAGTGACAGTTATAGGACTACAGGCTGCAGATCTGATAGAGGATGCTGGGACATGTAGGCCAGTGACAGTTATAGGACTACAGACTGCAACTCTGATAGGGGATGCTGGGACATGTAGGCCAGTGACAGTTATAGGACTACAGGCTGCAGGTTTGATAGGGGATGCTGGGACATGTAGGCCAGTGACAGTTATAGGACTACAGGCTGCAGCTCTGATAGGGGATGCTGGGACATCTAGGCCAGTGACAGTTATAGGACTACAGGCTGCAGCTCTGATAGAGGATGCTGGGACATGTAGGCCAGTGACAGTTATAGGACTACAGACTGCAACTCTGATAGGGGATGCTGGGACATGTAGGCCAGTGACAGTTATAGGACTACAGGCTGCAGGTTTGATAGGGGATGCTGGGACATGTAGGCCAGTGACAGTTATAGGACTACAGGCTGCAGCTCTGATAGGGGATGCTGGGACATCTAGGCCAGTGACAGTTATAGGACTACAGGCTGCAGCTCTGATATTGAATGCTGGGACACGTAGGCCAGTGACAGTTATAGGACTACAGACTGCAGCTCTGATAGGGGATGCTGGGACATGTAGGCCAGTGACAGTTATAGGACTACAGGCTGCAGATCTGATAGAGGATGCTGGGACATGTAGGCCAGTGACAGTTATAGGACTACAGGCTGCAGGTTTGATAGGGGATGCTGGGACATGTAGGCCAGTGACAGTTATAGGACTACAGACTGCAACTCTGATAGGGGATGCTGGGACATGTAGGCCAGTGACAGTTATAGGACTACAGGCTGCAGCTCTGATAGGGGATGCTGGGACATCTAGGCCAGTGACAGTTATAGGACTACAGGCTGCAGCTCTGATATTGAATGCTGGGACACGTAGGCCAGTGACAGTTATAGGACTACAGACTGCAGCTCTGATAGGGGATGCTGGGACATGTAGGCCAGTGACAGTTATAGGACTACAGGCTGCAGCTCTGATAGGAGATGCTGAGGAAAGCAATGGCTGCCTGTCAGTAACTGTCACCAGCCTCAGGCAGCCCATTAGCAGCTGGGAAGTGGCAATTTTTTCCATAAAAAACTTTTAGATAAGGCAATTTTATAAATAAAGTGAGATACAGAGAGAAATAGGAATATTAATTAGAGCATTAGAAGAGAAACCTAAACACCAACTGCCCAACTGTCACCGAGAGTGACCGTTAGTCGATGGGACAAATGGGACATTTTAGACTTTTCCCCAATAAGTTTTAAACTTACACTTTATAAAATACATATAAAAATACAGGGAAATGTGAATATTAATATTAGAAGATGAATCTGAGCCCCAAATATTATGTGTTACTTGTATTTCCCAGAGACGTTCGTGGTCTCCCTGCTCCCCAACCCCAACTCTCCCATAATCACATTTTATATTTATTAAAATGACAGAATATGTGCAAAACCAACGCCAGTATCCCAGGCGCCGCCTAGTGGCGCGATTACATAGTGATTTTATGCATTTATGCCACTATTTCCCTATAAATGCCCCCCAGTGCCCCCCAGCACTCCACTTACCTCTGATCCCAGAAATGAAGTGAGAAAACCGTTATTATAACTGACAGTTGGCCGCACGGCCAGTCATGTGATTTCTTATTGTGTTGGGCTGAACCCCCACAGACTGTTCTGCCACTTTGGCTTATTCTTCCGCTTCTTCTTATTCTTAGCGCCCCCCATTTTCTAAACGCTACTCCTCCTACAGTTTTAGGGGTACAACACCCAAACTCCCCACACATCTTCGCCCTATAGCGGAGCAGGTTGCTTGTGCTTTTCTAAGCGATCCCGCCCCCCGTCTTTTTGTGGCGCCGCTCTGAACCCCCCAATTTTCCCATTGACTTTGACAGGGAAGATTTTCAAACTGCTGCCATTCTTACAGCTTTGAAGCTACACCCCCCAAACTTGAATAACATAATCATGGGGTGACCCCGAATGAAGCAGCAACATTTGTTGGATGACCCCAAAGTGGGAGGGGCCAACAACAGCCAATCAAATTTTAACCATTGACTTTAATGGGGAAATTGAAACTGCTGCCAAACTTACAGCTTTGAGACTACACTCCCCAAACTTGAATCACACAGTCATGGGGTCAGCCTGAATGAAAATAGGATGATTATTGGATGCCCAAAAGTGGGCGGAGCTGTGAACCGCCAATCAGATTTTACCTATTGATTTGGCGGAAATCCAACCTGCTGCCATTCTCACAGTAATAACCCCAGGGTCCCAAAACTTTTTACACTTGGTCACTAGGGGACTGCAGCTTAAGTTTTGGAAAGTGGGCGGAGCTACCAACAGCCAATCAAATTTCACCTATTGATTATTATTGGTTTGATGCCAGATTTTCCAAACTTTGCACAGTCAGTCACTGCGTGACTACGCATTCAGGTTTGTTTGTTTTTTTAAAAACCCGCAAAGTGGGAGGGGCCAACAGCAGCCAATCATATTGTACCCATTGACTTTTATGGGGAAATTGAAACTGCTGCCAAACTTACAGCTTTGAGACTACACCCCCCAAACTTGAATCACACAGTCATGGGCTCAGCCTGAATGAAAATATGATGATTGTTGGATGCCCAAAAGTGGCCGGAGGTGTGAACAGCCAATCAGATTTTACCTATTGACTTGGCAGAAATCCAACCTGCTGCCAGTCTCACAGTAATAACACCGGGGTCCCCAAACTTTGCAGAGTTAGGCACCAGGTAACTGTGGGTCATGGTAAGAAAAAGTGGGCGGAGCCACCAACAACCAATCAGATTTCACCTATTGATTTTTATTGGTTTATTGCCAGGGTTCCCAAACTTTGCACAGTCAGTCACTGGGTGACTATGTTCCAAGTTTAGAAAAGTGGGTGGGGCCAAAAGCAGCCAATTAGATTTCACCTATAGACTTCATATGTTTAAATTTAAACTGCGGCCATTCTTTAAATATTGATACTAAGGTCTCCAAACTTTGCAGAGCTAGTCACCTGGTAACTGCAGTTCAGAGTTAGAAAAAGTGGGTGGAGCCAACAACAGCCAATCAGATTTTACCTATTGATTTTCAATGGGAAATTCAACCTGCTGCCATTCTCACAGTATTAACACCAGGGTCACTAGGGTACTGCATTTTTAGGTTTTAAAAAGTGGGTGGAGCCACCAACAGCCAATCAGACTTCACCTATTGAATTTTTTTGGTTTATATTTAAAATGTTGCTTTGCTCACACTATTTATGTCAGGGTTCCCAAACAAGTGGGAGGAGCCACCAACAGCCAATCCATTTCCACCCATTAGATTTCATTGGTTTATATTTAAACTGATGCCATTATTTAAATATTAATTTCAGGGTTGTTAAAGTTTCCAGAGTTAGTCACTGGGTATTTGCCATTCAAAGTTAGAAAAAAGTGGGCGGAGCCACCAACAGCCAATAACATTTCACCTATTTACTTTCAATGGTGAAGTGTAAAATGCTGTCTCACAATTTTTATGCCTGAGACCCCAAAATTTGCAAAGTTGGTCACTGGGGGACTGCAGTTCAAAAATAGGAAAAGTAGGTTGGGCCACTAACAGCCAATCAGATTTCATCCATTGAATTGTATTGGTTTAAATTTAAAATGCTGTCATTCTCACACTATTTATGCCAGGGTGCCCACTGTTTGTCACTGGGTGACCTCGACTCAAGGTTAGAAAAAGTGGGCAGAGCCACCAACCACCAATCACAATTCACCTATTGACTTTTATTGGTTTAAATTTTAATTGCTGCCATTCTTTAACTATTAATCCTAGGGCCCCTAAACGTTGCAGAGTTAGTCACTGGGTAACTGCAGTTCCTAGTTAGAAAAAGGGGGTGGAGCCACCAATCGCCAATCAGATGTTGTTGACTTTCAGTGGGGAAATTTAAGTTGCTGCCATTCAGACACCATTAAAACCAGGGTCCCCAAACTTTGCACAGTGGTTTTTACTGTATAACTGTGGTCCACGGTTAGAGAAAGTGGGCAGAGCCCAATCAGTGACTTTATGTTTTTCAACCCAACATGAAGTTTGTTCTCAATCTTCCCTTTCTAGTTTTTGTATGTTTTACTTTGCAGCATACATTTTACAGCATGCAAATGAAAACGCTATCTGGAGTTTGTTTTGTTATTTTTAGAAAATCTCAACTTTTTAGACATGTCACATGATAACTGCAATTTTTTTGTATTATTGCACAAAAGCCAGCATCAAAGAAACCTGAAAACCTCTAAAACCACAAAGCAAAGAAAGATCTTCCAATTGTAAAACAGGCATCTGCCATGGACTTCTACATGATCTCGATGGGTTTTAGCTGGCATATTTTTACATTCAGAATTGTCATGGTTTTGTTGCATAATAAATTAAGGAAAAGTGACACTTTTTCCACAACAAATTCAGGTTTTCGCTGTCAAAAAAAATTGAGTTTTAGTAAATGCCCCCCTTGACTACAGAGCACACATGTCAAACACAAGGCCCGCGGGCCAAATCCGGCCCGCCAGGCCTTGCAATGTGGCCCGCGCTGCGCTGTCATCACTGCACGCCGCTGCGTTCCATCACAATGACGCGTGGTGACATAGGAGGCTTGTGATCTCGCCGACCGTACTTGCTATCTATTACGCATGCGCATAGAATCTATGCGCATGCGTAATAGATAGCAAGTACGGCCGGCTATGCCATAGATAACAAGTCACGCGAGATTCAGGAGGCGTGACCTATAGTCCGGCATCCGATGTGGTTGTACGGGTGGCTCCTTCTCTCTTATGCCGGCGGCAACAGGCCTTTTTATAAGGTTGCGCCCGTGCGTATGACGTCACACGTCAGCGACGAGGCGCTGCCTTATAGTAGTGCCTGTTGCTGCGGCATAAGAGAGAAGGAGGCGCCGACATCTCTGGTCTGTTGGGGGTACTTTCTGTGGGGGCAATTGGGGGCACTGTGCGGGCTGGCTACTGTCTATGGGGGTACTGTGTATGAGGCAATTGGGGGTACTGTTTATGGGGGCAATTGGGGGTACTTCTTATGGGGGCATTGTGTGTGGGGGCTACTGTCTATGGGGGGTACTGTGTATGAGGCAATTGGGGGTACTGTTTATGGGGGCTACTGTCTATGGGGGGTACTGTGTATGAGGCAATTGGGGGTACTGTTTATGGGGGCAATTGGGGGTACTTCGTATGGGGGCACTGTGTGTGGGGGCTACTGTCTATGGGGGGTACTGTATATGAGGCAATTGGGGGAACTGTGTGTGGGGGCTACTGTCTATGGAGGGTACTGTTTATGGGGGCAATTGGGGGTACTTTCTATGGGGGCACTGTGTGTGGGGTCTACTGTCTATGGGGGGGTACTGTGTTCAGTAAACCATTCGGCCCGCGATTTAGGCTGAATTTTAGATTTTGGCCCCTTCTCTGATTGAGTTCGACACCCCTGCTACAGAGTAATAGAGTACATTGCTACAGCATACTAAATAAGAACTTTCTTAAAAAGAAAATAACCACCCCCCCCATCCTTTTTGACATGAGCTTATTCAGTTGGGCTTTTGTAGAATAGGTGCAAAAAACACTATTTGAGGGCTGATTCACTAAGGTGCGTTAAAACGAGCGCTATTTATAACATGCGTTAAACATTTTATCGCGTCTAATTTTTCGCGTTTTAACACGTTAACTTAGTTATTTAAGTGGCGAAGACTATTTTTGTGCCGCATTTGACACAATGCGCTCTAATTAACGCAGCACACACAAACTGTCACCGCGTGCGAAAAAACACACGCCATATAGCCATACACACCATTACTTTCGTAAAACTACTGTTCTGAAAATGCCCATTTCCCTGCAAACTGGAGGCTGCATCACTCTGGGGCCAACACAAACTTGAATAAATCCCACTGCAAAGTCCTTATTGTGTTGCCAAAAGCTCATTAACTGAACTTTTCTATAATTACCGCCTGCCCCAAGGAGGTGTTAATTTTCGCACAGACAAATGTGACATTTAGTGCATCTAAGTGTTTGCGAATCATGCATTTTATTTCTGCGCGCTAATTAATGCAATGCGGTAAAATTAACGCATCATTATCGCATGCGATAATACTTTAGCGAATCACGCATTTTTTGCACGTCAATTTTAACACAAAAAAGCATGCAATAAGCGCACTTTAGTGAATCAACCCTTTGAACTTCCAGATATAAATGTGTTTTCGTTCTACACAAACATACCTGATTCTACAGATTGAAGAAAACCATGAGAACTCCAACAATTTATTTCCCAAGATCCCTTCTGTTCAGAATGTAATGCAACCCTGCAACCGAACTTTGTTCCATTGAACAGTGATGAATTTTGTGATTTAAAGTCTCTCTGCTTTCTGTGGAATCAAGTAAGTCTGTGCAAAAATAAATATATATAAATTATATCTGGAAGCTCAGATAGTTTTTATGCACCTTTTCTACTTAAGCCCATATGAATGAACTCATGTCGAAATGGGGTGGGGCTCTATTTTCCCTTTAAGGCATCCCATTGCCATTGCCTTTATTAGTTTCCTTCAGGAATGGTAACGTCCTCATAACTGCAATAAAGGAAACCATTGCCTAGTTATGTCCCATTCACTAGTATGTGGTTGCAATGAGCGAGGGGTATAACATTTATTAACAATCCAAGGGGCAGTTGTATTTATACCCCCAAGCTGTATTTGACCCCCAAGTGAAAGAACTGCTTGCCGGTGAAGCTCGCCAAACAAGCGGATGGACAGTTTATGGCCAGCAATATTTTGCCATTTGTACTCATCACAAGTTTTTGTTCCATATTAATTTAAATTTCCTGTAATATCAAAGTGGGGAAAAATATAAAGTATAAGATTCAGAATTCAATCTATTTTGCTCAAATGTATCATGTAGTTCAGCACAGCCAGCAATCACTGCTTTATTAGCATAAGCCTTCCTTTACTGTACAGAGAGAAGAAAATCAATGCAGCCCGGGGGACGGTATTGATCCAGCAGCATCCTGATTTGATTCCTCAGTCATTCCTTTAATTGAAATGATCATTTCTGATAACTTCTGAGCTGCCAAGGTCCCTGCTGACATTGATACAATGTTACTCAATCAGATACAGACTCCATTTTCCTCAACAGCAAGATAGTGGGCTAATTAGCAAGCAATTCCTCCATCAGAGATAAAGCATTCCCGTGCTCAGGGCTTCATCTCAACTGATACAAGTTATATGGCCTTTAGGGAGATGGAACACGGGATGATAGCCAGAACATTGGCCCAAAAGCACCCAATATCACCTCCCCATTGACTTTTTTGGGAAGCACATTTTAAGATTTAATCAACCATGTGCCATAACCCCTATGAAGAATAAGCTACTATGCCTACACAATTTTTTTTCCTTATAGTAAAGAACAATAAAGCCTATACAGGTAATTCCTATACAAACAAGTTTATCGTGTATTAGAGTTATATAGTTCATAGGAGAAAAAAAAATACCCATTGACCCCAATGCATTTGGTGCAAAAAATACACAGAGGAAAATTGCCCATTAACTCTAATGCATTTGAAGCGAGAAAAAAGGGGGAAAATGCCTATTGACTCCATTGTATTTGCCACAAGAAAAAGCACTGTGAAAACACAACAGGCACAATTTTTTTTAAGCAAAAATTGGACAGTTGTAGCTTAATGTGCATGGGCTTGTTTCAAAATGTGGTGCAAATACTCTTAATTACCTTTTCCAAACCCCAGTGTGCTTAACACAGAGCAGTGTAATTCTTCCTCCATCTTCACAGGTCTAATTATATGGGGGCTCATTGACGTAGAAGAACCTTGAAGTACTACCACCTAAACATGGAGGTAATTCCGGAGTTCCCACAGCGGGTTGCATCAATGTGTGCAACAGATATGCTTCCAAATGATCACACTTTAATAATGTTATGTTAATGCCATATGACAGCAGTGACACCATCTCCTCTATAAATATGTTAGCTGTAATATGTGCTTGATATGTGCTTGATTAACAAATTAACAGCAAACGCCATGCTGCACTTGACTGCAATGTCGCAGATGCTTTACCTCATATGATCCCGTGTGTTTATTATGTAGGTTATCACTGTAAGGGTGTTTATTTGTAGAAAAGAGATCCAAGTAATTCATATGTAATTGTGGGACATCCATATTTATTGATTGGTATTGCAAGACAGAGGTTTAATCTTATTCACAGATTGTAGACATTAGGATATGGTGGTTGTTTAAATCAAAGCGATTTGGCTATTTGGGTATGTAAGTACAGAAAAAGGGAATTACTGGCTCCATTGATGTCTTTTTTCTTTTTTGCCTCTTTATAGATCTGGTAAGAACTCACCTTGGATATGAAGGGCACAGGAAGGATATTAATGAGCTGGAAAGAGTGCAGAGACAAGCAGCTAAGGTTTTAAAAGGAATGGAACTATTAAACTATAAGAAAAGAATATCAAAGTTCCCTGTATTTTACTGCACAAGAGGCGCTTGCAGAGGACTATACAGACAGGGTTTCTTTTTTCACAAAGAAAAGAACAAAGTACAAAAGTTCCCTCTTTAATATTGCAAGGGGCTGCTGGTATTGTGATGGCAGATGCCTTTATGATTTTCTTAGAGAAGCAAAATATCAAGGGCTACATGTAGTTGCATGTATGTTTGTAAATTTATATACAGGTAAGGGTCCCAAGCATAACAGATCCCATCACATACACCAATTAAAGGCTAAATAGAGTGACTGGGCAATAAATATAGTTTGCACTGTAGGCATGCACACCTTAAACTGTGTTTTGATGGTGAGAGATAATAATAAAGAGAATAATAAACATCCAACATAAACACACACTTCCTAAAATATTAGCAGTGTGGGCTCAATCACAAACCAGTCGCAAAGGCTGTTTCACACACAAGGGCATCTCCTATAGTCAAGTGTGAGTGATTTCAGCCTGGTACACGAGTGATCTGACTTAATCCAGGTATTAGCGACAATTATTAGATTAAGTAACTGGATAAATTAGGCTAATACTGGGATAATCCAGTAATCCAGTATGCACAACTGTTTATCTGTGTTTCAAGTGAATTGTGAGCTGTAGGGAGAAACCGTTATTTCTTGCAAGGTAACAGACACCAACCAATGGTCTTTTTGTTCTGTCATACCTGATTGGTGGGATAAGATCATATTGATTTTTTAGTTCCATTTTTACCCTTTATTGTCACTAATATTTGAGTTTTATGTAAGTGCTTATGTGTAAGTTAAATGAATATACATATCTTAATGCTCCTAAACCATATCACAACCAAAGTCACTAGAAAAGCAGTAGTGTCTTAAAAGATAAGAAACACTATGATCTAAAACAGTGCTGTCCAACTGGCGGCCCGCGACCCCCCTCTGTGTGGCCCCCCACCTGTCTGGCTGCTTTGATGGCTAACCTTTGTGTAAACTTTAAATGGTATCAGTACTGAGATTAACTGCCCCCCCTGCATGGTTCTCACCTCAGATTCAGGCTGTAATCCCCCTGTATTGTTTAAACATGTAATCCCCTGTATTGTTCACACCTTTTAATCTCTGCATTGTTCAACCCCTGCAGTGTTCACACCTCAAGCTGTAATCACCCCCATTGTTCACCTGTGCACACCTCAGACATAGATACTAAAGGTACCTATGTAGGTACTGCCTGGACTATGCTGCCTGTGTGTATGGCACACACAGGGAGCATAGGGTAGGCAGAATATGGCACACACAGGCAGCATAGGGCAGGGAGGGTATGGTACACACAGGCAGCACAGGGCAGGTAGAGTATGGCACACACAGGCAGCATAGGGTAGGCAAAGTATGGCACACACAGGCAGCATAGGGCAGGCAAAGTATGGTACACACAGCCATCACAGGGCAGGCAGAGTATGGCACACACAGCCAGCATAGGGCAGGCAGAGTATTGCACACATAGGCAGCATAGGGCAGGCAGAGTGCTGCCTGTGTGTGCCATACTCTGCTTGCCCTATGCTGCTTGTGGGAGGTGAACCTGGCAGGGGTTTGTTGTGGGAGTTTGTTAGCAGTTGGAAATAGCCATTAAATGGTCCCTAAGGTGTGTAATTATGTTCTGGGGGTTGCTGTGCTATCCACAGGGGAGGAGGAGGCATATGGAATTTAAGGGTATATCTTAATATGACATAATATAATTTTTTCACATATGAATGACGGTTGATATCCCCACAGTAAGGACCAAGCATTTGGGATTTTGCTGTGCTACCACCATTGTGATAAAATAGGTGTGGTTTGAAGTGGGTGTGGTTTCAAAAACTGGAGTGGTCAAAACTGGCTTCCATTAGCGGCCCTCCACCATGTATGCTAGAGAAATTCCGGCCCTCAGCACTGCAGAAGTTGGACAGCACTGATCTAAAATATATTAAGACAGGTATGGGCTCACTATTTTTTTATTTCCTGTTATTTATATAGTACAGACACATTTCTGCAGCACTTTGCAAAATCATAAATTATTCATAATTCACTGCCCCAGAAGACTTACAATCTAATGTCCCTATCACATACACACACTATGGTCAGTTTAGCCAGAAGCCCGTTAACCTGCCACTATTTTTCTGGAGTGTGGGAGGAAACTTGGAGGAAATCCACACATACACGCAAACATGCAAACTCCTTACAGATAGTGCCCAGGCTAAGATTGAACTCGGAACCCTAGCGCTGCAAGTCAGAGGTGCTACTCACTGAGCTACTGTGCTGTAAATTACTTCCTTTGTTCTCTGTAATAATCAGAGCTGGGCCATGCAGGCCAGGCAACCAATGCAACCTGGCCAGCCACATCACCCTCCCCATGCATGTGGCCACACAACACCATGCCCCCCGCCCTCCCCACTCATGTGCCTAAGCACTGACAAGTGCACACATGCGTGGTGATGTATCAAGGGCGAGCATGCAGCGACAAGCGGTGCCAGGGGCACAAGAGCCCAGACAAGGGGGAGGCAGAAGAGGTACCTGCCCAGTGCCACACCAGCATTGTGCCCTACACAGGTGCATCTTCTGCCTTCCGCTAGTTAGGCCCTGGTAATAATAAAACAGTAACATGTACTTGATGGTAACTAAGCTATATATAGCCATACTAGTGGAAAAACTATTCTACTGGGTTTCATGTTTAAATGATTATTAGCAGGGTTAAGGTATGGCGATCCATATTACAGACCCCTTATCCAGAAAACTCCTGGTTCCAAGCATTCTGGATAACAGATCCTATACCTGTACCAAAAACACCTTTATTATGATTAATAACTGCTAATTACTAAATGATTTTTAATCATGTGTATAATGTTTAAAGACTTTTTAGAAAACAACCTAGTGAGCTTTTAACAATGGAACTGGTCTTTGTACTTTATAAATGACAAGGTCTACATATATTTTATTCAATCACTACTTTTTATCAGCTATTTGCTGGAAAATAAATGTAGTCTCATTGAATCAATAGCTATAACTAAGTGAATAGATAGATGATAGATAGATAGATAGATAGATAGATAGTGGAACCTTGAGGTACATTCCAAAATATATATTCTATATACAGGGTCGGACTGGGGGGTGCAGGGCCCACTGGGGCTGCCTCAGGGGCACCGCACCTTCAAAGGTGCTCCCACCGGACGCATTACTTACACCACCGCAGAGGCCCCTGCTGCGCCCCCCTAACCCCCTGCAGGGGCCCCCGCCACCCACCCGAAGTCCTCCCCTGAACGCACGTAAGTGAGGGAGGACATTGTCGGCCAGGGAAAGAGGCAACAGGGATCGGGTCTGGGTCGCCAGGGCCCACCGGGTTTTTTTCAGTACGACCCTGTATATATACTTCAGACAGACAGTATATACAACTTGTATAATCAAACTATGATTACTGAATTTCCTTTCTTTGTTGACATCTGTTGGTCTCCTGAAACCTCTTAGGACCCTCCAAAAACTAAGGAGAAGCTGTATATAGGCTCATCCTTATAACACAGATTTTCTATGTTCTAATGTCTCTAGAAAAAAAGCAGGACTGGTGTCAAACTCATCTGAGGACTCATAAAAAATGTATGGCACAAAGATGCAATGCTCTGACAGAATACCTTTCAAGTGTATAACTACAGTCACCTTGATGGCGCATTTACTCAAACTCCATGTCACCATTCTCCCTGTCTTGAAAACCATGTTTAATGTTTTTTTCCCTTCCTTGTAACTGCTTGATCTGTCAGTGAAAGTTTATAGATATATTTCTGAGGAGGAGGATGAACTGAGCTTCAGTGACTTTCTCATATCATGATTTATAAGTGTCATTCAAGGAGATACATTTCAAGGATTGAGCTTGATAAAGAACCACGCTCAGTCCACAACATTGCCATGCAGGACACTGAAATATACTCTATTTGTAAATATAGATGGTTTTAGTGATGAGCACATTTTTTCAGCAGGCATGGATTCATGGCGAAATTCTGCATTTCATGATTATGAAATTTTTTGTGAAACTACGGCAAAAATTTGTCCCCACAAAAAATTTGCAGAGAAAGAACACCCTTTGGCTTTAATGTATTTGGAGTTGCTCATGTGTAAAATGTAAAAAATTTTAGGGCACGTGTAAAAATTGTCATTCATGTGTAAAAATTGTTGTGCACATAAAATAGTTATGCAGTAGCTGTGACAAATGCATTTTATGAACGTTTTGCCGTTTAGCAAGTTTTTCAGCAGGCGAAATTGAATAGATTCGCTCATCTCTAAATGGTTTTTGAATAAATGCTGTTGGATAACATGTATACTTTGGGTGGGAAGTGCACAGGGTGTAAAACTGGATGATATGTGCTGACTACTACTAGTACAACAAGATGAAATATCCTAATGTCATATTAAAGGAGAAGGAAAGGTAAAAACTAAGTAAGCTTTATCAGAAAGGTAAATACAGCCATAAGCACTCACAGAAATGCTGCACTGAGTCCTCAAAATAAACACAGGATTTCTTGTCTCCTTTTTTGTAAACATGATGTTCCAGTGTCTGACTTCCTCACTCAGAAATAGCCTTAATTCCTGGGGCCAGAGTCTGCTCAGTTCTCTCCTCTCTCCTGCTCCCCCCTCCCACTAGAATGCCAAGAACTCCCTCCCTTAGGAATGTGTGATCTAAGCTATAAAGGCTAGAGACTGCAGGAAGGAAGCAACTTAAAATGGCAGCTGCTATCTTAAGCAAACAGGGAAAGCTTCTAGAGCTGTTTACTCAGGTATGTTAATGGTTTCTGCAGAATAAAATATATTGTTCTAGGTGGCACTAATGTGGCAAATCTATTGACAGTAAAATGCCAAAATGACCTTCTCCTTTAACCATAGATAATCATTCATCTAGCTAGCCATTCCCTTTGTTATAGTTCTTACACTACTAATGTGTTTTTTCCTTCTTTTTACATATGAAATTATTTCCATACATAAAAAAAATCATATGTCAACTACATCAATATCCTAAAGGTGGCCATACATGCTACGATCCGCTCGCTTGTTGAGGTCACCAAGCGAGCAGATCTTCTCCCAATATCCCCATCTACGGGTGGGCAATATTGGACTAATTCGGACGTTTGGGCCTGGGGCCAAACGATCAAATTAGAACGACGGGTATAGGCATCCATCGGTTTGGGGGCCGCATCAACAAGCCGATTCTGTCCCCAATCCGACTAATTTTCAAACCAGGCCTGTCATTAGTGCCCATACACAGGGTGATAAGCTGCCAAATTGGTTTAAGGGACCGATATCGGCAGCTAGAATCAGCCGTGTATGGTTATCTTTACTCCCTAGCTTAAAATATGGGAGCAACCTTATCTTATCTTAATAATCAACTAGATGAAATCCCGCAAAATATTCCCTGCTTTGTGGAACAAAAGTCAACTTAAATTGGCTTAGAATTTCTTACATTAATCAGAAAACTCTCCCTCCATCACCTCTTGACTTAGTGGCTAAAATTGGACTACCTCAAATCTCTAAACTATATAATAATCACGGAATATCCTGTAGCTTCTCTGCCACAACATTCATAAAGGACCAAGTTGGAAGAAATAATAGCTCAAACTCTTTCTAAAACAGACTGGATTTATATATGGAAAAATGATGTTCAAGCATGTCTCACACTGAGAAAACTTCATTTACAAGATTATTATATTCTGGTAAATACCCCTAACAAAACAACATTAACCTTTTCTTGCTGCAGAAACTGTTGGGCTCTGGGAACTCTTGACCATGTATTAGAAGTTCCCACTTATCCAATCTATTTAGGGACTCTGTCACTGACATCTTTTCCTCTTGAGAAAATCAATCCCCAAACTTCCAAAACAATCACAGTTCTTGGTAACTCATGTTCCCAATACTCCAAGGCTTCTCTTGGCCACACCACTTTCAACCAACACATGAACCATCTCCAACCCCAACAACCCTGGCTGAGAAAAGGACTTTATTTAATTTTTGTTTCATTTATTTTTTGACCCATGATGGGACAAGTCAGTAATCATATTAGCAATAAAGCTGTTAATAAAACATGTTATGAAATTACATGTAGTTCCTGCATTAGGCACATCATACACAATACTCTGTTCTGCTATATCTCATATCTTATTTAATACATGCTCTTACTAATGTTCTGTCAATATATCTCTTCCGCTAAACCCATATTTTCATTCAGTGAAAAATAATAGAATTCTTTTGGACTAATGTCTCTTTAAAAGAAAGACTTAAATAATGGTACAGAAAATGTTCTAGACTAAAGAAATGAATAGATTATGCACCCTAAATGCAAGGAAGATGGACATCTTTTTTGTAATATAAAACAGACTTATGCTTTTATACAATGGTGGTTCATATTGCAGTTCCAAATTGAGCTGTCACAATTTCTATTAAGAGTTGTCCAATATAAGCTTTTTTTTATATTAGCCCCTGAGCCTGGGAGAAAGTGAGGTGAAATTAATCATTTTAGAGCTGAACGTCCAGTCTCATTTCAGAATAAAGTGTGCTCTTACATCCCGTCAATAAACCTCCTTACCAATGTAGTTATTGGCTTGGACTGCGTGTAATCATTCTATACCGGACATCACAATCTGTTTCACCTTGTAAAGTATTCTATTTAATTGAAAGGAAGGCACTGCAACTGTATAATACAGCTAAGTGTACAATAAGTAGTCATAAAAATCCTAATAAAAAGTTTTTTTCCCCAGAAGTGAAACACTTAACTTTTTCGCTGCAAGGTATACTGTATTAAGAGTAAGAGAAGATGTTTAACTCTAATGTCTGTACGTATATATATAAATATATATATACATTATTAGCAATGAAATTGTACATTACACAGTTAGGGAAAACTGATATGCAAATCAATAGCTTTTTATTGTGATTTATGAAACATTTTGGCTTGCTAGAAAGCCATTATTGAGCATTACAAAATGTAAAAGTATGTACATATATTTATAGATATTTTCAAGCATCAGTGTATTTAGTTGATGATGTGTGTGGGATTGGGCTGCATCTTTTCTGTATGTGTTCATATTTACTTTAATTTTGCATATAGTAGAATGCTAAGCTATTGAATAAAGTATATTCCGTATTTACTCGAGTATAAGCCGATCCGAATTTACCTAAGAAAACTGGAAAAACTTATTGACTCGAGTATAAGCCTAGGGTGGGAAATGCAGCAGCAACTGCTAAGTTTCAATAATCAAAATAAATACCAATAAAATTACATTAATTGAGGCATCAGTATATATGTTTATAAATATTTATTTCAAAGAAAAACAGTAAACTGGCTCTGTAAGTGGAGAAGAGGATCAACAAAAATAACAAGAACTGAAGGGTCTGGTTGCGGGTGGCCAAATTTGCACACAAAGGACAGAGGGTGCTAGTCTGGAGGGACCTATGGCGACCAACTCGAGTATAAGCCGAGGGTGACATTTTGGTTGCTGAAAAAGGCTTATACTCAAGTATATACAGTATATATACTATATATGAGTGCCCCAAATGTACAAACACAAAGTGTTTCCAGAAACTATTCGACCCAGGAAAATTATCTCTGTTGTTGGGCCCGTACAGCCCCCTTCTCAATAAAGATCATAAAAACATTAGCAAATTAGTTTTACTACTGCCCTCACCCTATTAAGGAAGCTAGAAAGCAGGCGAAGAAAAAAACCTGACAAGATACCCAACTATGCTTTCATATATTTTCATTGGAGAGAAGAAAACATTTTTACTACAGAAATAATGATGACAGATAGTATAATTAATTGAATCCATACATAAAATGTCATGTAAGTGCATTTTCTAGTATTAAAGCTGAGATAACAACTTATTGACCAATGCATAGCCCCAATATGATGGTCTCCTGACAATATCTAATCAGGGCTTGTAGAGTATCAACTTGGAAGGTTTGGAAATTCTATCAGATAAGGACTACATTGGCCCCTGGATGCAGTTCTTCTTTGATAGGTTTGTATGGGGGACAAAGGTGATCTAATTGTGAAAGCCAACCAATTGGATCATGCCAAATTGATCTGCCAGTTAAATGGCTAAATTGAGCAAAGATCCGCCAATGGCTCTTCAAGTGTAGGCCAGCTTTAATGTAAAGGTAGTAGATGTGTTGTGAGAGGGCAACTTATTCTGTTGTCATACGCCAAAAACAAGAAATAAAATATTCAACAGGCTCACAAATAGAACACCGTAAAGAAAATTCTAGCAAAAGCTAGAGCTGAAGTCTTAATTAAAAATGTGTTTTTTTCACAATAGACAGATACAGTAAAAATTTAAATAAATTGAACATAGGGTTAATTTACAATGCTTCTATTTCCGTCTGCCGTCTCTTAAGAATGCTTCATTCAAATCTTATTGCTGATGAAAGGGCTAATTACTGTCTGGTTGTAACCCTGTCCTGTTGGACCCTGGGAAAATGGTCCTTGTGCCCATGTATCAAAGCTCCCAAGGGCTACAGCAGCACAAGTTTCATAAATAAACCAGAATTTCAGGCCAATTATGAAGAAAAACTTGCACATATCCATATGGCACCTCTCAATTATGCAAAAAAGGGGTTAATCTCAGATTCACAAACTTCAGTATACCGGCCCTTCTCCTTCTTCCTCATAAAGAGGAGAGAATGAAATATGAAATATTTAAGCATTGTGCAAGGGCATGGAAAAAGGTGGATAATATAGAACCTAGGGGTCTTGTATAATCAATAGTGACAAGTACAATTTATATGCCTTATTATCAGAAAGTCTGCATTTTAGACCAATTTTAAACGGCTGTTAAAGCTAAATGTTAAATTCATATTTTCAGGATGACATTGGGTGCTTCTGCGGCTGCTGATACTCGTTTGTCATATGATTGTAATCAAGAAATGGACAAGGGCAGAACAGGAGTGATAAAAAATCTATGGAAGGAAATAATTCCACGGAAGCTCTTTCAGTCTCCTGAATCGATTCTGCTGGACAAAGAATTGTCCTATAAATTATACTTTCTGTAGTATTCTACTGCGGGACACCCAAAATGATCTAGGGATTATTTACTTTCCTAAAGTCCAGCCGGGATTCTCTGCTAGAAGCCATAGCAATAAGTAAAACTTAATATAACCATTTTTTAAGGGTTTCATATTAAAATATTCTCAAATACACATTTTAATACTTTCCAATTACCCCTTGCATTGTTCCATGTGTTATATATTCAAAGACTGTACCTTATTCTTGTTAGTCACAGTCTTTCTGCACTCCCCGTCTGTGCGCTTAACATTCAAAAAACAAGTAGTGAAAAACTGCTGACAATATTGTCAGCAGTTTTTCACTACTAATTATTTTTGAATGATGTCACATGGGCCGGAGTAACACATGGAGTAACAGTGCTCATGTCACACAAATACAGTATGATGCACGTCTAACTAGAGGCCCATAGGGCCTGTTGCATAACCCGGTCACGGCCCACCTCTTGCATCCAAAACATTGTTAAATGTTTTTTCAACTCTGCTTATTAGATTGTGCTTTGTCTCATTTATACTGAATAATAATTTATTTTTTTGCTTTTATACATTATAGCATTAAAAGACCAAATTCAACTAACCTTAGTCATCACCACCAAGGGCCACCTATTCTTCTGGGCCCCCCTGGCTGTGGGGTCTGCCACTTCTATAGCTGCACCACTGAATGTAAATTATTCATAAATCTCACTGATACAAATAGAAGCAACAGTTATGACTTTTTTATTTTAAAGGTTTCATCTACGAACACAAAAGCAATGTACAAAGTGCAAAAATAGCCTTGTTTTAGCCACACTGCAAGCTGATTTCTTCAAATTCCATGGCAAAAGTGTAATTGCAAATTAGTGTCTGCTTTGGTGAATCAGGCAGGTTGTGGTTCAAGTTTTTCTTAGTGTGAATAGAGTCACTCCGGGCACGCTGCATCAATAATGGCATCAGCATGTAGCTCACTACACACAAGTAAGAGAAGTGTGACACCTCAATGCACATATATGAACACAAGTGTAAGCACAAGGGGCTAAAGATGAGCTAAGTTTTGTGTGACCATTGCAGAAGGGGATTGTGTCCATACACATGCCTTACACCTTGCACTGAAGCCAATGCACTAGATCAAACTGCTCTAATAAAAGAATGTAATGCCACATTGTGAGAACAAGTTAGGTTTACATGGGTTTAACTCATTAGTTTTGTCACTGGAGGTGCCAACAAGCAGAGGCCGCAGTTCAGGGCAGGTGGCTAAAAATGCAGAAGTCTGATGGAAGCCAAAAGTTAGAGAAGGTAGTAGACAAAGGTCCAGGTAGGTTATAGTAAAATAAAAAAGGGCTTTTTGGGGCTGCCTTCATAGTTTATATAGTACTTTACCACCATCAAGGCAGGGCTAAGGAATTTTGTCACCAGGACAAGACAATTGTTAAAGACAATTGTCCCCCCCCCCCAAGGATTCACTGTACCAGTCATAGCACAGCAGCCCACATCCCCCTACAACTAGCTACAGCATGGCAGTCCAGCGCAACCCGAGCCCCCCAACTAATCACAGCACACAGCAGCCCCACTCAACCTCTTAGGTAGACCATACCTATTCCTCGGGCATAGCACACCCAATCATCCCCATAAAGTCACAGCACCACCTTCCCAAACAGGTACAGCAGAAATCCCCACCCCCCGGTGGTCCAAAAAGATCCAGAAAAATTGACAGAAGATAAATAAAGATAGGCTGCCATCCATTCCCCATTGTACCTGTCAATGATCTGCAGTGTGTAGTACCTGATTCCTGTGCAAGCAGCCAGCTGGATATAAAAACAGCACCACAACCTAGGCCACAAGAACAAGTCTGTGCGAGGAGGCAAAACCTAGACATAGAATAGTGAATGTATGGCCATAGATTAGAGCAGATATTCATTTTGGTGATTTGTTTCATTGAAAAAAACAGCTTACTGTATGTCTCTCATAAATGACATAAATGTCTCTCAACCAACAGCAGTCCGGCACTGTGCATTACAATGTTAGAGTGTGTGAGCAATCTCGTAAACATTCTAATTGCTTAAAAATAGACTGGATATTTATTAGATGGAAGTTGTTAATTTTATTGTTTGCTTTATAACTCATTACCTAAGAAATAAAAACTCTCTTTCACCAAGCGGCACAGATTGCCCAGTCTGCATTCCAGATGCACAGATTGCAAGGTGGAAATTGTGCCAGGGAAACTTGTGTGATTGGACAGACTGACAAATGATTTTCCTTTTAATATTCCAAGGAAATGATTTACATGTACTCCCTTCATAGTAACACAGAATGAAAGATTCTTCACAGATGTTAGGCTTCAGATGCTTTATGTCTTGTTTAGTTGTCCTTATTCTGTCTTTTCATTGAAATAAATCTCTAGAGGTTTTAATGGAAATCCTATTTATAAGTTGTGGTCCATTTTATGACCATTTGGGCTGCCGTTGTATTATATGTTTCTGCATATCATTGCAGACAATATTATATATCTATTGCTAAATGCAAATATTTAGGAGATAATTGTATAAGGAAATCCTTGTTAGATGGTTGTCCTAGTCTCCCAGTCTCAATAAAGTTGTTGACTTCTCTCCTAGATCTTTCCAAATCCAGTATTGCTGTTCAGGGCTTTGCTGCAATTAGTGCTTATTAGTGTGTTCCACTACATGTTTCGGGCAAAGCCCTTTTTCAACTGAACAACATAACATCTGAACAAAAAACATTTAAGTGGTTACAAGACCCAAGTCCAACCTCCCCCATCACAGCATTGGTTTCAAGCAGTCCAAGGGAGGGGTTACTGCTCCAGGGCACTCAGTTAGGAGCCTGACCCCAACTTTTTAAAGTCCAAAGTTATTTTTTATACATGGCCCAGGAACTACCAAGCAAATTGGTCTTCCACCATAGCTGTAAAAGAAAACAAATTCCGGTACAAGCACAATACACATACTGCCCATCTAGGAGACTTCTCTCCCAGTATTGCATCTATAATCATCCTTATCTTTTGTCCAAGTTAATGTCTCCTGTAATGACTTGGGGAGCTATATGCAGATGAACATGACAAGACAGGAGTGAGAGCTTGAGCCTAAGATTGTGCCTGCCCTGCATAGAACCATTAAACCATGGGGGTCAATTACAACATACAGGGCAGGGTGCCAAGTGTCATGTTTTGCACTGAATGTGCACAGAGCACAGAGACCTGCGTTCCCCCTATAAGTTCAGTAGTGCTGTATCCTTGTATTTATGAAAGGTGGGACAGGGGGGCAGGGGGAGATAAGTAGATCAGAATGACATGTAAGTTAGGGGACTGGTTGGGAGTGGGACATCTACATGCTGACCACAGGAAGCACTACATGGTGACAATTCAGGTTTCTGTGGTCTGTTTTTCGACAGGACAGACTTGCGACAAATCGTTTACATACAGGGCACGTGCAAAAAACATGGACCCATTTTTTGCCTTTTTCTTGCTGCCCTGATGGTAGTAAATGACCCCTACCTCCTGCCCTATGGCAGGGAACAAGGACAGGGCTGTCATGCACTCGCCATTGCTACACCTTGTACTAGATTTATTATGCTGCATGAAGTGCTTTTTTAAATGAGCACCCCTTAGTGTTCTTGCACTTGAATCTGGGGTCTTAGTTAATGAACCCCTATATCTACTATATCAATCTGTCCATACTATGGACCAAGAAGCACTTTGAATGTTCAGTCCCTTTATAGTATGCCATCATTCTTTTCTGCCTCAAAAGAATCCCATTTAGCAGGTGAGTCAGGTAGTTTGTATTCACACCCAGTTGCTTTATTTATTGCCCACCATACTAAAAAGTGCCTTGCTAAAGGATTCTAGGTTAGTCCCGGGGCTCTCTCAGTGGCAATGTTATAGCAAGCACACACAGAAAAGCAGGCATTTGCACGGCACATTACAACTCCCCTGAAAGCTTTCGCTCCATTGTATCGAATAACAGTAATTGCCTATTTTATTAAAACCGTGAAGGATTAAAAAGATAAAGATGCTTCTTCTTTAATCATCCCAACAAGTCAATTTCATTAACTTATTTGTTCCATTATTGATTTGATGTAAATTGTTAGAAGCCCATGAACGCAGGGAACAAAAGTAATCCTAAAAATTGAACTGGAAGTCATCCAAGAACGCCTAACCATCCCATGCTGGTACTGCAACTGAGGCTGTCCAATTAACATTCATCATAACCTCCCAAATCCCTTTCCATGGATAGTGCTTGCGCTGTCCTTAATTAGAAATGTAATATTTGTGCCGTTAGGCCAGGGGTATTGATTGTGTACTCTGACTATTTCAATTGTAGAGCTTTAAGCAGTTTCTAAATCCATTTGCACAGGCTTTATTGTGTGGGATTATGAAATAATAGGCAAAGTGCTTTCTGATGATTAGGCTGGGGTATGTTTAATGCCTGTGGGGAATTAAGTATTTAACACTGAAAGAACTTAAATACAGTGATAGTTAAGGTTAAAAAGGTACAAAGATTGGTGTTTTTTTAGTTTAAGAATGTAAATAGTGATAATATGTAAATAGTGATAGTATGGGTCTTAAATGTCCTGGAAAACATCAAATGCAAGTATATTTATTTAGTTATTTATTTTTATATTCCAATCTTCTAAACTTGGGGTATCTATTATTTTGCCCTGGAACAGGAGGTGTGCGCTTTGCGCAGAACCTTCCTTTTTTCAGCATATATTTTATTGGGTGATTTTTGGGGCCAATAAGCCACACTAGAATTCTCCTGCCTTGGGATGCAGTAGAACTTGAACGTGGTTTTACGCACAACAATATATATATATTTTATATATTTAATGTTCTCAGTTAGTAGTGGTTACATTTCTATACATAGTAACATACAGATTGCATTATGGTTATTGATGACACACACTGATTGGGTAATTTGGATATTTATTGATGTACCTCACTTCCTGTCACTATCCTGGCGACGATCCTTTGGGGATTGAAACACGTAGATGGGCACTAAATAAAGGACTATTTTTTGCATACTGGTTGCCGTGAGTGCTTTCTATGGACTTGTTACATTTTGATGGTCAGCACCCGGCTGTGTCTATAAGTGGTGAATGCTGATAACTGGACATTGTATATATATATATTAGAATTAGAGAACACACAATACTAATATGAAGGGATGAAACATTCTGAATTCCACATTCCTTTATGAGCATTAATACTAAAGCACAAACAATAAACCTTTCTTTTTCACCACATGCTATAAATTCTGGCTGCTATGCTGTGTATATATAATTTTGTACACCCAGGCATGGATTTTTATATCTGAGGTACTTTGTTTGGGTGCAAATACAATCTCAGAATTCCAGTATAGTCGGTGGCCTGTGTACCAACACTCTACTTTCCTTGTCCTGCATGGCTTGCCTGAAGTTCACAGATACAAGGGTCCCTATTAGACCACGAATCTCATGGACCTAAATGGCACCTCTTGCAAGACTTTCTGGCATTATATTTTGACCAGCTGGACAAGTATATACATAATTACTGTTTTATCATAATCCTGCAGTACTTCCCATTCCTAAAGAATACACATCACAAAACAATAACTGTATGTACAGGCTTGCACTAATAGACCATTCTATGCCATTCTCTGTTTCTTTCCCACAGCAGACTGGCTGCAGGGAATCCCGTGCCTCTGAGTTGGTTCATGGAAATCAATGGATTTTGCAAGCATGAAGGTGGCAAATGAAACGCAGTAAACCGTATCTGCATTGGATATTTAAAGGTATATGCACTATTTGCTAAGCTAGTTTTTTAGCTTATTTCTGCAAAATGCAAATTGTTGGATATGAGCAATTAGTCCTGCTTTTTTGAAGCATTATCACTGAATACAGAGAGTAGATTAGATTTAGAACTAAAATTAATTTAATATCAAACAATTCAGATGTCATTATAATACTTGATTTCTAGTATGTGATTATTTTCCGCACAAGAACTATACATGATTATTTTGTTTTCCTTTCAAGGTGCCCTAATGACCAGTCAAGTAAAATATTACAGTTTACAAAAGGAACTTCCTTCCAAATCAAAATGGGAAAACATAGAACATAAAGAATTCAAGTTAAAATGATTTTATCACCTTTAATTGAATCAAGACCATGGTATGAAGTTTCTTTCTGAGAAATGTTTAGGTGGTGTAGGTAGGTCATACCATCATCCGATAGCATCACTTCCTTTGACATTGTGACCTATTGTTTTCTAAACACATATTTCAAGTGGATATATAAGTATTAATATTCTGATATTGTGTCTATCAGACATGTTATATTTGTGTTACAAAACCCAGTACTCAGCAATTCAAATATACAATTCCTACCTAATATGTATGGCTTTAACCCGTATCTAAATGATGATTGCATTGCTTGTACTGGAGCAAGGTTACTGTGCCCCTCAGTGCCCCCTCTAAGCTGCCTGTAGCTGTCAGCAGTATGTATGACATTGCCTGGAGCTGCACCAACTGTCAGCTGTCACCAGCCAACACTTTGATGAGTTTATATTCCAGTGTAAACCCAACTTATGTCACTCTAGCCATCTGATAGTCAGCAGGCAGCAAGGAGGACAAAATGATAAAGTGTGTGAAGGCAGAGCTTTCCCAATGATATAAAGCATAATCCTTTGGATTTAAAATTGGATAAACCTGCAGTCCTATGGTTGTTCACTGAGGTGGAATAGAAGTGCACCACATGGCACCCTGAACGCTATCAAGGTTACATAGGCTTAAGTCATCTTGCTATGTATCAAAATGCAAAGTAGCATATGGTCGCAAACACAACAAGAGTTGCCAGTGGCTTGACATTGAATTTTACATCCTAGACTTTCATCTGCTGGACCCATACTACCCCTGCTTATCTTTCAAAGCTTACACAAGCTTTGAAATAAAGGTACATTTCTGACAGTCAGCACAGTAAGAGGCTACCAAGTGTATTTGCAGCCAAATATGCAGATGGAGCACAGGCTATCCCAAATGATTTCTTGAGATAACCCAGAGATCTCATTTTAAAAGCTAGATTTTTAAAGGTCAGTATGATTAAATGGATCAAAATAAGAACCCCAAAAGATATTATCATCATCGGTAATTTCAGTCAAATTGGAATCCAGCTTAGGAAACAGATCTAGGGTAGCTTAAGAAATCATTTGTGGTAACCACTGTTCCACTTGTCAGTTCTTTTTTTATAGCTTAATGTACAGATTATTAAAGTACAATGTGTTAAATTATTACGGCAGTTTAACAAACATATTATTAATATTTAATATTCATTGCATTATTGAGGGCATTACTGGAGCAGGCTCTATCTACAGGCTGGGAATGGCTACCTTAGGGTTAGGCAGAGGGAAAAGTCAGGTACGAGATTATTCTCTTTCATTTTTCTATTACCCATGTCTCATTAGCAATATGAAATACCCAATTGTTTTGTTTTTTAAATTAAATTTAAAGAATTTGTAGAAATGTATATTGTTTCAATGTGTCAGATACACATCTCTGCTGCACTAACATGAGAAAGCTCCAGTATCTGCTGGTATGTGCACAAGTGCGTGTACCTTGGAACTTATGCACACAGCACAGACTCAATAATGTTGTCAAATCATTAAGTTGGCTTTTTACTTTGTCTGCTGTCTATGTTGCGGCAACACCTGCTGAAGGACTTTTTGCCACTGTCATTGGCTGTTTTCATGACAGTTGCTTGTCCCAACCTTTGGCCAGATAGGGACTATGACTTTTGCTGAGCTTTCCCTGGTTATGTCTCTGGTTCACAGACCATTCTCTGTCTCCATAGGATCTCCATAAGCATCACTGAAGACTCTATGATTCCAAAAGGAAGCCAATAAACACTGTTAAGGGCGGTGTACCCTGTTTTCCTATGCAATTCATGGTCACATAAAAGAAGCCTTAGGCATCTGCTTATCGGCTTTTAATTTTCAGCCCAATACATGGAGCTCCACAAGTCATGGTTGTCAATAGAAAAGGCTGCGCTAATATTAAAGCCTTAGACAGACAATGAATCTTTCTGCTTTTTGAAACAAATCACTTTCTCTATGTCTTTGTGGTTATTTATCATTTACTGACTGGTCGTCCTCAGCTACTGCGTTTCCCTTAGTCATCACTAAACCATTTTACCCATATGCAGTACAGTGAAAACCATTTGGCATTGTTTAAGTTCAATTACTTTTATCATAATAAAGAGACGTAGCCGAGTATAAACGGACTAAGAGAATAATAATATATGACTGAGGAATCAAAACATCCAATTAGAGGGGATGCAACCAGAATCCATAATGCAGCATTCCTCATGAATAGGAAATAGAATTCAGTTGTGATTTATATCAGTTTACTTTAAAATGGCGCAACCCGTTTCAAATTGAATTTAGATGCTAAAGTTAAAGCATACAGAAAAGCCCAAGTAGCATGAAAGACCCGTTTGGTTGTTAGTGGTTTCTGGCCCACAGACAGCAAACTGAACAAAATACACCTATAATATTAGAACCACGTGTGGCTTGATAGATACAATAAAAGACAATGTATAATACCGGTTACAAAGTCTGGCCAAGCAATGTAAACAATCCTTCTTGTAAAATGTATATAACAGTTTTCAAACCATTTGAAATTGTGTTTACATTCCTTAAAATTACTTCCTAACCAGATCAAGCTTTGCATAAAATACCATGGGAGCTTCAGAACATTCCCATTAGGGTACAGATGAATTGTCAGACAGACAGCAGAAGGTCCCATGCAAGTCCCTTGCTCATTTCATATATACTATCCTGTAGTGCGCTGCTGCCCTGGGCATTTCATGCAGTGGGATAGTGATATGGTGTTACCAGCATGTGTGGGGCACTGCTGTAATATGCTTTGAGTCTATTAATATTGCACATTAATATAAGTTTATATTATATAGCACTTTGATCAATCAAATCAGTCATAGATTTAAATAGAGACATTCTTCATGTATAAGCCTGGGGATTCTATATTCATCATAATTTATTAAACAAAGTATATACCCTGATTTTACTAGCTATTTAGGGAAAACAAGTAATGTTTATATATGGGGGGATAATAATTAGAAGATAACATTGCTGGGTGAGAAATATTTCTACATTAGAACTTTTCTTCATATGATAGGGATAATATGGCACTAGGCTATAGGGTATTTATAATATGGCACTATTATAAAATGCAAGTAAATAAGTCCATGGCCATAAAAAGGCACAAACCATAATGCCAAGGGCTTTTATACAGGACATGGACCACTCAGGAAACTTACTGATTTTTTTTAATTCTGGTTTTAAATTAAGCAGCACATTATAATAAGAGCACTAAGCACAATTAATAAGAATATATTCACAGACAATACTTGGCTTCCGTGTACTAAGCATCTTTTTACTCTTGTTCACAGGTGGAGGGTGACTTTTTTGTTTGGGGAGGCTAAAGATGGGTCATACACAGACTGACCTACAGCTAATGTGAGACTAGTGGATTCGCTGCTGGTGTAAAATATAAACCTCCTACTGTAACTACCTCTTGTGGTTCCCACTGACACCCAGGGATACTGTGGGTGGGAGAGCTTTTTTTTACCCTACAATGCTTAGGATGTAAAAGTATTCATACAGGCACTTCTGTGAGGGGTTCTCCATCCATTTGTGTTTGGGATCAGTTAGCTTAAAGGGGTATTTCACCTTTGAATTAACTTTTAATATAATGTAGACATTGATATTCTGAGACAATTTGCAATTGGTCATCTTTTATTTTTAATGGTTTTTCAGTTATTTAGCTTTATGTTTAGTAGCTCTCCATTTGTTATTTCAGCAACTGGTTGCTAGAGTCTTATTTACCATAGCAACCAGGTAGTGGTTTAAACAAGAGTTGGGAATATGAATAGTTAAGGGGCCTGCATGGAAAACAAGTAATATAAAATTACAATAAGTAAGTACCCTTGATTAGTACCCTTGATTAGGAATCTCCCTAGTGGTGACTTGTTCCACCTAACTAGACACTACATGCCCTGAACTCCAGATATGGATTGCTGGGGGGTCTTAACCCCTCTTACTCCTGGTGGGGCGATCTCTGCCAGTCTAAATATCCTGCCTGTCACTGCTAGAGTGACCTAACTACTGACTAAGACACCATCCTGTTGTACACCTCTTCACAGAGGGAGGTCCCATGACTAAAACCTGCTGAATATGGGAGTCATCCCATGTTTCTCCAGCTTCTGCAGTTGCTTGAATATGCTCTATATACAGTAACTTCTGCCAATCAAAAAAATATGTTCAAGAAACACTGTTAAGTTTTTTTAAACGTGTCAGTTAATAGAGCTTCTCCAGCAGAATCCTGCATTGAAATCTGTTTTCCAAAAGCGCAAACAATTTTTTTTATATTTAATATTAATATTTAATGCACCCCTTAGTTCGACCCTGCAGGGTGCTACAGCCATGTCACCTGCACTCTGATAAACTTCAGTCACGCTTTACTGCTGAGCTGCAAGTTGGAGTGATATCCCCACTCCCTTTCCCCCCAGCAGACAATCAGCTCCCAGTAGGTATCAGAATAGCACTCAATAGTAAGAAATCCAAGTCCGGCTTGGGACTCCTCCAGTTACATGGGAGTAGGAGAAACAATAGGTTACCTGAAAGCAGTTCCAATGTGTAGCGCTGGCTCCTTCTGAAAGCTCAGACTCAGGCACAATGCACTGAGATGGCACCTACACACCAACATTACAGCTAAAAAATACATTTGTTGGTTCAAGAATAAAATTTTAAATGGTAGAGTGAATTATTTGCTATCCCATACCTTTATTGTATATATCTCTACTTTTGTATGAATTGAGTCCCAGTTGGTACATTTATTGTTGGTTTTATATGTTTTAAGTATTTATTTATTTGATTTATGCTTTTTATGTATGCAATTAATTGGTACTGTCAGTTTGTATCTTGTATGTCTTGTATGATTTGGATTTTGCTGCAAATGTAATATGAAACCAAACAGAATACAAGTTCTGAGTCTTGTAGATCTGGAAACAAGCTCATTAAATCTTATTTTTAGATTTGCTAAGTAAATTATTACAAATGTGTGCACTGTTAAATAAATATACTATATATTTTGCTCTGTTAGAGAATACAGGTCTTAAATTTAGAGATTAACAATCAGGAAAAGAAATCTTGTGGTTAATTAGAGTGTTCCTCAAATGCTAAACTATGTTGCCTGTAATTCCCTGCTGTCATAGAGTGAATAATATGTTGGAAATCCTTTTAACTGCGTTAGGGGAATTGACTTTTCCCTAGGAAAATAGATGGTATAACCTTACGTGAAGCAGTTTGTATAGACAAAACTGTGAATTTTCCCTCTTAACCTGTTTCTGATTACCAACAACTTCCTCACTTGGCCGTAAGCAGAGAATTTGATTCCGTTCTTGTCTCTGAGGAACAGCTGTTTGTTAGGTTTAGAAGTAAACATTCATTGTTTTTAACATTTAACTAGAAATCGCAGCAATCTGGCATGGCCGCAACTGAGATTAAGGAATTCTCTGTCGGTATAATGGCAATAAGGAGGCATCTCACCAGGCTAGAGAGTTCCTTGTATTCTGACTAATGCCCAACAAATATCCAAATGAGGCTACAATAAGGTAAACCTTATAGAGAGATACCTGTATATGAATCTTCTACATCAATTCAAATTCAATCTGCTGGGAATCCTTTAGGCTGAGAATGTCCACTTGGCATTTTAATAGTTCTGCCAGCTTGATTTAAATTATATGTAAACACTGTTAGAAACTTTGGTACAATAATGTAAAACCACTGGTATGGGAAGCTGGAGATGTCAACCCAGCATACACTGGTATGGGAAGCTGGAGATGCCAACCCAGCATACACTGGCATGGGAAGCTGGAGATGACAACCCACCATACACTGGTATGGGAAGCTGGAGATGCCAACCCACCATACACTGGTATGGGAAGCTGGAGATGACAACCCACCATACACTGGTATGGGAAGCTGGAGATGCCAACCCAGCATACAATGGTATGGGAAGCTGGAGATGACAACCCACCATACACTGGTATGGGAAGCTGGAGATGCCAACCCACCATACACTGGTATGGGAAGCTGGAGATCCAACCCACCATACACTTGTATGGGAAGCTGGAGATGCCAACCCACCATACACTGGTATGGGAAGCTGGAGATGCCAACCCACCATACACTGGTATGGGAAGCTGGAGATGCCAACCCACCATACACTGGTATGGGAAGCTGGAGATGACAACCCACCATACACTTGTATGGGAAGCTGGAGATGCCAACCCACCATACACTGGTATGGGAAGCTGGAGATGACAACCCACCATACACTGGTATGGGAAGCTGGAGATGACAACCCACCATACACTGGTATGGGAAGCTGGAGATGCCAACCCAGCATATACTGGTATGGGAAGCTGGAGATGACAACCCACCATACACTGGTATGGGAAGCTGGAGATCCAACCCACCATACACTGGTATGGGAAGCTGGAGATGACAACCCACCATACACTGGTATGGGAAGCTGGAGATGCCAACCCACCATACACTGGTATGGGAAGCTGGAGATGACAACCCACCATACACTGGTATGGGAAGCTGGAGATGACAACCCACCATACACTGGTATGGGAAGCTGGAGATCCAACCCACCATACACTGGTATGGGAAGCTGGAGATGACAACCCACCATACACTGGTATGGGAAGCTGGAGATGCCAACCCACCATACACTGGTATGGGAAGCTGAAGATGACAACCCACCATACACTGGTATAGGAAGCTGGAGATGACAACCCACCATACACTGGTATGGGAAGCTGGAGATGCCAACCCAGCATATACTGGTATGGGAAGCTGGAGATGACAACCCACCATACACTGGTATGGGAAGCTGGAGATGACAACCCACCATACACTGGTATGGGAAGCTGAAGATGACAACCCACCATACACTGGTATAGGAAGCTGGAGATGACAACCCACCATACACTGATATGGGAAGCTGGAGATGCCAACCCACTATACACTGGTATGGGAAGCTGGAGATGCCAACCCAGCATACAATGGTATGGGAAGCTGGAGATGACAACCCACCATACACTGGTATGGGAAGCTGGAGATGACAACCCACCATACACTGGTATGGGAAGCTGGAGATGACAACCCACCATACACTGGTATGGGAAGCTGGAGATGCCAACCCACCATACACTGGTATGGGAAGCTGGAGATGACAACCCACCATACACTGGTATGGGAAGCTGGAGATGCCAACCCACCATACACTGGTATGGGAAGCTGGAGATGACAACCCACCATACACTGGTATGGGAAGCTGGAGATGCCAACCCAGCATACAATGGTATGGGAAGCTGGAGATGACAACCCACCATACACTGGTATGGGAAGCTGGAGATGACAACCCACTATACACTGGTATGGGAAGCTGGAGATGCCAACCCAGCATACAATGGTATGGGAAGCTGGAGATGACAACCCACCATACACTGGTATGGGAAGCTGGAGATGACAACCCACCATACACTGGTATGGGAAGCTGGAGATGCCAACCCAGCATACAATGGTATGGGAAGCTGACATACCACATTGTAGCATGAAAAACCATACATAGTCATGTAGCAATGTACAGGGGCATTTTTTTGTAAATTTTAAATGGATCATTTTGCAACCCTGACAGGGACAGGGACCTGTACACTGGTACAATATAAGGGAAAGTGAGTTAGACACAGGGTCGGACTGGGGTGTGAAGGGGCCCACCGGGGCCCACTCCCATAGCCTCCCCCCCGGAGGGCCCCCCCCTAACCCCCCTTGCAGGGACCTCCACCCAACGTCCTTCGCCGAGCGTGTAAATTTAATGTGTCGGGGCAGGAGCGGTTGGGCAGGGGGAGCGCCGCAAGGTTCGGGTGACCCTGGTTAGACATAAGGTTGGGTGACCTGTACATTGGTGGAGGTTTTGTCTAGCTAGATATTGGCAGCAAGTGTATCATGTGAACCAGTATTTTAGTAACTAGTGTGTTTAATAGTGTTACGGAATAGGAAGTTAAGAACGATGGTTCAGTTTTTGAGGGGCTAGGTTAAAAAATTGAATGAAGAGGTCATCTTTAAGTGTGTGCGTACACATTTTGGGATTAAGCTGCTTTTATCATATACCAGTCTTATTTTACCAAAGAAATGTTTCACTTTCTAATGTCCTAGTTCTATGAGTCACTGTTTGAAAATGTCCACTTATAAGTTCATTGAATATAAGATGCTGATGAAGACTGGAGGGAAGGGACACAGTAACATGGTATCCTTTTTACTGACTGTTAGGTGTGTACCAATGCCTTTTGTTCTTGACATACTGAATAACAAAGATATACTTATGTACAAAGTGAAGACCTCAGGTAGTCTCTGATTTGCAGCATTTGAACAAACTAGTGGACTTAATTTGGTGCAATGCTATAAAAGATAGAATAGAACATTGCTCCTACTCTAGTTCAAGCAATAATTTGACTTCTGTATTTTACATAATGTCAGTCATCTGCCTATATCATAATATATTTCATTGAGAAACCAGAATAGAATAGTCAACAGCAATGGCCAATTAAGCAATGCAGTATAACCTCTCCAATGTTCTTATTATATACCTCTGTAGTCTGTGCTCCACTGCGGCAAGGACTGATGTGTATGATGAACAATTGCTGTGCTGTGTAAATGCTTTGGTGCTATACAGGTCCTTTTCAAAAAATTAGCATATTGTGATAAAGTTCATTATTTTCTGTAATGTACTGATAAACATTAGACTTTCATATATTTTAGATTCATTACACACAACTGAAGTAGTTCAAGCCTTTTCTTGTTTTAATATTGATGATTGTGGCATACAGCTCATGAAAACCCAAAATTCCTATCTCAAAAAATTAGCATATTTCATCCGCCCAATAAAAGAAAAGTGTTTTTAATACAAAAAAAGTCAACCTTCAAATAATTATGTTCAGTTATGCACTCAATACTTGGTCGGGAATCCTTTTGCAGAAATGACTGCTTCAATGTGGCGTGGCATGGAGGCAATCAGCCTGTGGCACTGCTCAGGTGTTATGGAGGCCCAGGATGCTTCAATAGCGGCCTTAAGCTCATCCAGAGTGTTGGGTCTTGTGTCTCTCAACTTTCTCTTCACAATATCCCACAGATTCTCTATGGGGTTCAGGTCAGGAGAGTTGGCAGGCCAATTGAGCACAGTAATACCATGGTCAGTAAACCATTTACCAGTGGTTTTGGCACTGTGAGCAGGTGCCAGGTCATGCTGAAAAATGAAATCTTCATCTCCATAAAGCTTTTCAGCAGATGGAAGCATGAAGTGCTCCAAAATCTCCTGATAGCTAGCTGCATTGACCCTGCCCTTGATAAAACACAGTGGACCAACACCAGCAGCTGACATGGCACCCCAGACCATCACTGACTGTGGGTACTTGACACTGGACTTCAGGCATTTTGGCATTTCCCTCTCCCCAGTCTTCCTCCAGACTCTGGCACCTTGATTTCCGAATGACATACTTTGGACCACTGAGCAACAGTCCAGTGCTGCTTCTCTGTAGCCCAGGTCAGGCGCTTCTGCCGCTGTTTCTGGTTCAAAAGTGGCTTAACCTGGGGAATGCGGCACCTGTAGCCCATTTCCTGCACACGCCTGTACACGGTGGCTCTGGATGTTTCTACTCCAGACTCAGTCCACTGCTTCCGCAGGTCCCCCAAGGTCAGGAATCGGTCCTTCTCCACAATCTTCCTCAGGGCCCAGTCACCTCTTCTCGTTGTGCAGCGTTTTCTGCCACACTTTTTCCTTCCCACAGACTTCCCACTGAGGTGCCTTGATACAGCACTCTGGGAACAGCCTATTCGTTCAGAAATTTCTTTCTGTGTCTTACCCTCTTGCTTGAGGGTGTCAATGATGGCCTTCTGGGCAGCAGTCAGGTCGGCAGTCTTACCCATGATTGCGGTTTTGAGTAATGAACCAGGCTGGGAGTTTTTAAAAGCCTCAGGAATCTTTTGCAGGTTTTTAGAGTTAATTAGTTGATTCAGATGATTAGGTTAATAGCTCGTTTAGAGAACCTTTTCATGATATGCTAATTTTTTGAGATAGGAATTTTGGGTTTTCATGAGCTGTATGCCACAATCATCAATATTAAAACAAGAAAAGGCTTGAACTACTTCAGTTGTGTGTAATGAATCTAAAATATATGAAAGTCTAATGTTTATCAGTACATTACAGAAAATAATGAACTTTATCACAATATGCTAATTTTTTGAAAAGGACCTGTATAAGTAACAGATAATAATGGTGTTATATGATATACAGGTATGGGATCCGTTATTCAGAAACCCATTACCCAGAATATTCTGAATGACGGAAAGGCTGTCTCCCATAGACTCCATTATAAGCAAATAATTTTGATTTTTGAAAATGATTTCCTTTTTCTCTGTAATAATAAAACAGAACCTTGAACTTTATCCCAACTAAAATATAATTAATCCATATTGGAGGCAAAACAATCCTATTGGGTTTATTCAATATTTAAATGATTTTTAGCAGAGTTAAGGTATGGAGATCCAAATTACGGAAAGATCCCTTATCCAGAAAACCCCAGGTCCCAAGCATTCTGGATAACAGGTCCCATACCTGTACAATGTTGCTGGGTTTTTGGGTAGGGCCCTGTTTTTGCCCTGGGAAAAATCAGGTGGACAATTAATTAAAACAAAACACAATGCAAATCTAATTAGAGAAACATCATTACTTGTGTATCAAGGAATATTATTCCATTGAAAGTTAAAAGAAGAGCTTGTGAAAAAAATCTTTCACTTACAAGAACAAGAAACCTTGGCAAGCCAGTGCTGCAGTTTATATAAAAATAGTTTTAAAATTCAACTGAAATAAAGTCAAATGAAAGTAATCAAATTGTATATTCCAAGAAGAAAAACAGGTAATTTTCCTAAAACAATAAACTGAAGAAGGAAATTCAGACAGTAATCTTTGGTTATTAAGATGCCATAATCAATGATTTTGTTGATTTTGAAACCAGGAAAGGATGGAGAGCTGTGCTGCTCAAATTATAGACCAATTAGTTTAATGAACTGTGATGTTTAAAATGTTTGCTAAAATCTAAGGCGATTAGGCAAATTATTACCAGGTTTGATAAAAGTGAGACCAAGTAAGAGCAATCATTGGCTTTGCATAAGGCTCCTATGTGAGTTTGGATACTGTATACAATACAATGTAGATGAGTAATGGGACAAACTAGAAAGCTTAACCTGTGGATGTTGGTTGGAAAATACACAGGAAGTAGCCATAGATTCCACTGCAGTTGCTATGTGCCAGGTTCCTAGCAACAAAAAAGCAGATGGCACTCAGGACTACAAACAAGGGTAAAACCCTTTTTAAAGTTTATTGCGGAGGTGCAACGTTTCGGGGCAATGTGACCCCTTTATCAAGCATAAACGAAACGTTGCACCTCCGCAATAAACTTTAAAAAGGGTTTTACCCTTGTTTGTAGTCTCTGTGGTCCAGTACCAGGTTCCTAGCAAGCCACACAAATCCACGCATTTACTTATCAAGCTAAACGCCCTGAAATGTAACCACCATGACAGTAGTGGGACATAGTTACATACTAACACAGGCTATACATCAGTAATCACTGTTAGCCAGGGTCTGCAGGGCTTGGAGAGCAGAAACAAAAAATTGCCAAAAGATTCAATGAATTTGTGAATATTTGTTTTCTTCATAACATATGAACGGTTGAACCCACAAGCACCCCCATACTATTGTTATAAGTAAGATTGAGGTGGTTTGGAAACTCATCAAAAGACGGGTTTCTTTGCTATAATGACAGTTAGGTTATGGTTTTCTTTCCAAAACATATGAAAATGAGTGGGTTAGATGCATTTCTATGGATTATGAGTTGCCAAACAATCAGAAGTAATTTATACTGGGAAAAATCCAGTCGCCATTTTGTGGTTAGGAATATTCTGGCGAGGGGACCCTGTGGGGGCAGCCCTGGTGGCCCTTGGACACCCCAATCCGACACTGGTTTTACTCTAGCAATGTAGCAAATTTCCACCAGTTTGCACAAGATGAGTCTGTAACAGTGACAAAACTATTTTTATGAGATACCTGTGTGTTTGTGCACTTTTCTGTCTGCTTGGTAGCCAACATTTAGGGGCACATTTACTAATCCACGAATCCGAATCACGAATGGGAAAAAATCATATTGGAAACGAAAATTTTGGAAGATCGCAAATATCCCGAAAATGCTTACGAAAAAATCGTATTAGTCACGATAATATCGTATTGGCGATCCGAAAGTCACAAAATTTTCGTACCGAACAATTGTAAACAGCGGTAAAACCTTTCCGATTTTTTCGTGCAAACGTCCGAAAAAATCGTGCGCCGTACGAAAAAGTCGTGCGCCGTACGAAAAAGTTGTGCGCCGTACGAAAAAGTCGTGCGGACGCCCGAAAAAATCGGCAAAAATACGCTCGGAGCGTTCGCATGAACGCTCGAGCGTTCGTGCCTTTGTAAATGTGCCCCTTAGTGTGCCAGTTACTCAGTTGTCCTTATACAGGAAGGTGACTTTAATAACTCAATAAAACATGATATTTTAAGTGAACTTACAGGCTGAACTTATAAATCTGAACACAACGAACTGTCAGTAATATTAAGAGACTGGGGACATTTAAGGTGGCATCTAAAGCCAAGAAACACTATGATCTCCATAACTTGGCATGGATGCAAAACGCGTGTCCAAAGCTGAGTTGACAGAGAAGCCTTAATGTATCTCTTTCCCATCAGAAAGCACCTAATCATGTATAAGTTTTGTATAATGAAAATTAAAAAGGCATCTTGTGATGGACTAAAAATGGTGCACGGGCATATTTACTGCTCTGGATTTAATTGGTGCTGTCACTGTCATTTAGTTGAATTATGGTAATTAAAAGCTTGGCTTAAGCCATGATTTTATTATAACTTGTTGTGATGTGTTATGGAGACAGTCGTTTAACATTATTCTTGTTCTTGAGTCCTTGTCATGATCGTGTTGGTTCTCTGGCCGAGGAGAAATGATCTGCTTGTCACAATGCAAAGGCTGCAACCAGCTGTACCTGTACTTCCATTGCACCTATTACAAAAAAAGTGTATTGTTAGCACTATAGGGTGCAAGGAGACCCCAAACTTTTTATTATTTTTTATGTTTTTAATTCCAAATGCAATTGCTTGAAATTGGAGAATATGTTGCACTGAAACAAATATTATAGCATTATTTGTGCCTAGTGATGGGTGTGAAAAAAGAAGTGGCCAATCCTGAGAAAAAACATTGTTTCATTGTAATTACACTAATTTTGTACAAAATATTAAAGGAGTCGTAGAAATGAATGCTGCTGAAGTTATTGTAGTGTTATACAACATGTCACAATCATATCTCTGCTTTTGCTGCGCATTATGGTTGTATATTGTAAGAGAATACGGTAAAGAGTCTTTGTTGTGGAATAAAAGTATTGGTTACAGTGTGTAGGTTGGAAAATATTAACACCTGTAGATTTTGTGGAAATTTAAAGAATTAATACATAATTTAATATTCAGCTAGGATCTTGCATATTGAGAATCTTATATACTTCCTATGGCCTTAATGATTATTTTCAGATTGCAGCTCTTTGCAGTCCACTCTTTAACAATCAAAATTAAGTTACATAGTTACATGATCGTTTTTATGAGAAAAAAAATCCCCTATCTGCCTATAATCCCCTCTAATGTACTTGTACAGAGTAATCATGTCCCCTCGCAAGCGCCTCTTTTCCAGAGAAAACAACCCCAACCTCGACAGTCTCACCTCATAGTTTAAATCTTCCATCCCCTTTACCAGTTTAGTTGCAGTCTCTGCACTCTCTCCAGCTCATTAATATCCTTCTTAAGGACTGGAGCCCAAAACTGCCCCCCATACTCAAGGTGAGACCTTACCAGGGGCCTATAAAGGGGCAAAATTATGTTCTCATCCCTTGAGTCAATGCCCTTTTTTATACAAGACAGCACTTTATTTGCTTTAGTAGCCACAGAATGACACTGCCTGGAATTAGACAACTTGTTATCTACAAAAAACCCCAGTTCCAAAATTTGTCTCACAACCTGAGAAGATTTCTACCGATACAAATGCATAACTGAACAAAGAATGGTTACGAACGTTACCGAAAGCAATATTTGTTACATTATATACCAAAGAGTAACAAGCAACAGGATAGGTCTGGAACCCAAAAAGGAAAGAATCCAGCCTACCCATAAATACCTCATCGATAAAAAGACGCAAGACATAAAAAATGGATAACAAATACCAGTTTATTGATGAAACCATATTGTAACATAATCCTCTTAATATACTGTATCTTTGTATAACTGTGAAATCTTCAATAAAAGTTTCAAAAAAAAAAAAAAAAACCCCAGACCCTTCTCCATTAAGGATCCCCCCAACACACTACCATTTTGTAGATAGCTCATGTTTATATTATTTTTACCAAAGTGCATAACTGAACCTCATTTTCCAGTTTGCTGCCCAGTTTTCCAGTTTTGTCAGCAAAAATAGAAACAGTACTTTCTATTACGTTTAACTAATACTTGAATGCAGAGTATGGATCTATCTCATAATAAATATATATGGACACATAAATAAGCTTCTCTCTGTAAAATAAACTATGACCATATATATTACTGAAAATTGCTTCAAGCTTCTTCTTAATTAGGTATGTTGTACTGACTTTAGTTGAACTACCTAGTTGATATGCCCATATGATAAGCCACAAGGAAACCTTGCTCCCTGGATGCTAACTTATATACTGTAGTGCTATAATATACACCAACTCTTACATAATCACCCTTTTAACACCTTCTGGGCTTTCTGCCTACACATAAAGTTATATCCTTTACTCATAGGGGCTAAAATAACAATATACTATTCTTATTTTTGCAGTGGAAGTTGGTCTCTAGGAAGGCCCAACCCCTTTTCATTCTCTTCCCAAATAAGGTGATTTCTATTTAATAACATGTTTTGTAAGTGATGTATTGCATTTCAATATAACCATTGCCAGGTTCTTAGTAATCTGAAAGCTAAGGTACTTCTCTATTTAGTAAATTTTAAAAGAAATAATTACTGTGTTCCTGCTGGAAAAGATTAGATCTTTGTTTCTCAAATATCATTTTTTAATTTTTTTTTTCATTACTCTTGTGGCAAAGCACATGACCTTGTGCAGACCTTGCAAACTCACACTTCCCAGGTAAACTAAGGCATTTGGCATCCTGCACCCAAGCAGTTAAGCAACACTGAGCAAACTAAGGAGCTCATTAAAAAGTGTTTGAGGACATGGAAACTGTGCCTATTATTAATGTGGTAATATGTCATATTAACAAGAGCCTGCTTGTTATGCAGGAAACATTAGCTTGAAAAACTGAAACCTTCGAGGGAACAAACAGTTAGCTGATCTTTCAAGTGGAACAGCCTTGCCATGCAAAAATTATGTTTGACATATTATATTATATATTTAACTGATCAAGTGTCAAGTACCCATACATCTTGCCAGATATCTGCACTGACGACTGTATTTAGACTAAAACACTAATTAGAAAACAGGCAGGGAAAGGACTGAAACATAGATGCCCATAGAAGTTTGTCCTTTCCTGGTGTCAGCTTTGTACTAAGCTACATGAACGCTAAAACGTTTGAATCCCGAGATACAGGTATAGGATCTATTATCCAGAATACTCGGGACCTGGGGTTTTTTCATTTTTTGGATAAGGGATCTTTCTGTATGTTGGATCTTTTTAAGTCTGTTAAAAAAAATCATTACTTGAAGACCTAGCAAATAATTCATCTAGGAGGGGGAATTCTGTCTTTCCAGCAACAACTACAATGAAAGCAGTTATAAGTATTTGAAATCTACCTTAAATGGTTTTACCCCTAAACAGATACCTGGTCTCTACCTTTGTGGGGGAACCCTTAACTCCTCCACCTGCAACATCTGCCCAGAGCTGCACTCTCGGCCTTCTAAGTACTAAATACCCCTAAATACTTAGGGCAATTAGAAGAAGGGAGGCAACTCAAAATATTTTAGGCAATGAAATCGGCTAAACAATTTGCTTTTCTCCCTGTTATTTAGATACCTCCAATTACCACACACCTTCCAAACACAGTTTACTAAATAATATTACCCAGAGCAAGTTAGACCTGTACCATAGATGGTTTGGTTTGGTTAAGGTAATACAATGCAGATATTATTTCCATAATTTTTTTTTTTGGCGTTTAAAAATGCAAAATAAAAACTTTGTAATATGTAATTTAAATAAACCTAATGGGATTGTCTTGCCACCAATATGGATTCATGCAGCTTAGTTACTACAAGTACAAGATACTGTTTTATTATTACAGAGAAAAAGAAAATAATTTTAAAAATTTGAATTCTAAAATTGAGTCTGTGGGAGATGGACATCCTGTTTCAGATCTTTCTGGATAACGGGTTTCCAGATAACATATGCCATACCTGTATGGCTAAAGGAAACTTGTTCTATGAAGCATGTTTAATGAATGTGGATATAAAATGCTTTCCCTGGGGGAAGATATTGTTCTGCAGTATGAAATCATTGGCAATGGGTTTTGTTTACCAAAGTTCAACAACTCCAACAGTAGTTGCTGCCGAAATTGTTATCAAGGCAACTCTTGCCAGTCTCTTGCTTAAGCATGATAGAAAAGAAGACATGGTGATAGGTGCTGGGAATTATTTTTTTACAGACGGAGACCTTTAAAATATTTTATTTTGAAGGGCAGATTTCTTTGTGGTGACACCATGAATAATTGCCTTGCAAATCCATGGCGACTAGTGGTTACAAAGTTCTGCTGTGGTTTAACGTTTTGTGGTTTCAACATCTCACTTAAGCAAAAAAATATCAGGAATTGTCTCCAAAGAGGGTTTGTGCCAAATGTACTTGCAGACAATTCTCAGGCATGTCTTCATCAAAACCTTTTAATGAGAAACAATTGTCAGACTTTTCACAAGTGGAATCAGTCTTAACTGAGAATCAGACTTTACTGAGAGAATATTCCAAATCTGATCAGCTACAAAATATCACATTGTTATATATGAGTACAACGTTGTTTTTACCCAATTTTGGTACATTTTCTGTTTCCACAGCCTTACAGGTGCCTAGCTCCCCTGTCGACTTTGGCACATTTTAGTGCAACAGGCGTTTTCACACTTGAGCAAATATGAAAACACATAGGTGTTAAAGTGTGATGTAGGAAATGTTTCTGACTATTGCCATG
Organism: Xenopus tropicalis; assembly: GCF_000004195.4. Lineage (NCBI taxonomy): Eukaryota > Metazoa > Chordata > Amphibia > Anura > Pipidae > Xenopus > Xenopus tropicalis. The sequence continues at coordinate 123,951,699 of NC_030681.2, read as the reverse complement.
TGGTTCGGATTTTGAAAACTAGCCAGAAATTATGCTGCAAAAAGAATGTTTGCGTTTGAACAGGAAATTTGTGTCCTGGGAATTTCGGGTTACTTTTCTGGTGAATTGTCCCATGAAGCTTCAGTGTATACAGTAAGGGGGCAGGGACATTCTGATCATATTAATGTATCTGTGTAATGCAATGTTCAAACACAGTCTGTTGGGGTTTTCAGTCTTGTGCATGGGCACAGGGTGAGAGGGTGGGATAGAAGGGGATTTCATGGGAACAACCCAATCCCCACTTATAAGTGCTGATAATATCACAGTCCAATCCCTTGCCCTTACCTATTTGGCAGATATTAGTGCATCTCAGTTTTAAAATGATGAAACAATATTTGCCTCCATGCTTTTTTATTCTTCTCCAGATGTGCAACATCCCCTCTTTACCATGTCCCCATCTTCATGCATTACAATAACATAAATACAATAGCAGCAAGAGCAATAGTTTACTAAGTCATATAATACTTGATGAATGCTATCCCCACTATTCTATTTGAATACATCATTATGGCTATAAGGTATATTTACATTTATACCAATATGTGGTTCTGCCTGTTGTAACTTTATGTGTTGAAAAAAAAGATCCAAGTATCTATATCTTTTTTTTATTTGTGTATTTTGGCATTTTTAGCCCATCCACTAATAAGAAAGAGAAAGTCATGCAGTAACTACTGACTGATTGCTTGAAGTTTTGATTGGTTGTTTTACCGTTAAATAATGTGTGTTGTGTTGTACCAGTTTAGCCTGTGACTCAGTGCCCACTAAAGCAAGAAACACAGAAAGGCACATGTCTCGCAATATTTTATTTCTAAATAAATAAAAAAAAACTATTAATTGCATCAACCTACACTGCGGTAGTCCACTTTGTTCCAGGCTGCTGTATTCTGAGAAGCCACAATTTATATGACCCACAGTTGGGATTTATAACCAAAGAGAGCAGTATTCACAAACCAAAGTGCAGTGAAGGTTGTTCAGCCCTTAATCTCCTATTACTAAGGGTTCCGTTAGGACATCATGACAGAGAAGTCCCACTGAGACGCCCAATAAGCAGACATGTTTTCAAACTGCAATGCTTTCTTCCTTAGTATAATCTAGGACCAGGAGTCTCCTGCCTCTCTCATTAGCAAAGCTGACTGTTACCAATTATGTTCTTAAACTCTCCTGGAACATCAACGTACTTACTTGCCTAGATTTCAAACTGTACAAATGCAATGGGTTGAGACCCAAATTAGTCGAGACAAGCTTCCATAATGAGCCCAAACTGTGTTTGTTGGTAAAAAGCAGTGATGGATAGATGTCATTTCTTTATAACAAGCCTGCCTGTGGTTACAATAACACATAACATTATATTAATGTGTTCATAATTTAAGAGTCAACTTAGCCATGCACTGTTACTCTGTGTAATTGGAGGGAAATTAAAATGTCACTGAGTATTCTCTATGTTCAGTCTTTGAAAATTTTGAATGTGTCTTAATTTTCCATCATGTTGCCAAAGCAACATTACAGAAACCCCATCAATCACTGCCTCTTTTATTTCCCCTAGTATAGATACACAACTTTCTTTCAAATTAAAGGTCAACTCACAATATGCATGAAAGACCTTAAGAGGTAATAAGGGTTGATTTGTGAAGTTCTGGCAGTACATGGATGCAGCATGTTTAACTGCGATATCCTGGAGATTAAGAGAAGGGGGGTATCTCATTCCATCTCCTGGACACCCACAGAGTGGAGCATGTGTTACTGGCATATGTATATATTCTTTGTAGCTAGGAGAATGTCTATCCAGTTCCACCCTAATTTGCTTAATTAAGTATGTGTATAAAAGGGAACAGTTGGCAAACCCTAGAATTGTATTTGAAAATAGTTACACAATGGGCAATGTAACAATGTAAGTCTCATGCCTTGTATATTATATAAGGAATAAAATACACCCAACTAAGAAATACCCCACATCAGTGCTGCCCAACTTACCATGTAGTGGGCCAATTATATCTCATACAGCATGTCGATGTCATATAGTGAAGGCTACGGGACCTCTGAGCCTCTAAGGGCCATAAAAATCCTTTGGAGGGCCACATCTGGCCTACAACCTCCTGTCCAACAGCCTGGCCCTAAATGAAGGTGAATTGACAGTTCACTATGACATGAATATGACATACATGGGCCAATTTAAGTTTATGACATAGTACAGTTTGATTTACCATGTCACTGCGTTTGTGAGTAGCTGAATCCAGTACTGGGGGAGGGCCTTTAAACCTTGCCATTGCCAAAAGCCATTGTCTCCATCTTGGGGCACATATACGCTACATATACCGATCATAACAACTAAGCTATAAACCCTCTCTCAGAGCTGATAGTGCAGAGATCTGTAAACAGTTTATAGTATAAAAAGCATAAAGTTTTTAAGTATCAGAATAGATGAAGTTCCCTTACCAATTACCTACTTTATCCTCTAATAGCAAAACATATTTCAGCATTAGTTAAATTGTAAAGCCCTACTTGAAAGCACAAATGGTTGTTAATGTAATGTTTCAAAAAAGCAATTAAAATGTTTCTTAAACATTCATTTTGCAACATTTACATTGGCTTCAGGCTTATCCTTTTGCATATTTTACACTGTTGCACACATGATTTATTGGAGTTTCCTTTTACTTACTTATTTTGCTTTGATAAAACGGACCCCGCAGAACATTAGAGTGTTGTTATAAGCGATATGTTCCCACGTTAGATTTTATTGAGGTCAGTTACAAATTTGATCTGCACTATGCCTGCAATAAAGCACAATTGCCTTGGCTGTGAAATGAAAACAATATAGCTAGAGGTTATGATGGGTTCTTTGTCTGATGAGTTTTCTCCTCCTATCTGAATGCCATGTGTTCATGAGGACTACAGCAGTGCATGTTTCTTTGCAACCTAACGGCTTTCCCAATAACGGAAATGGACCAGAGTATGTTAAATTAACTAGATTGTTCTGTGGGTGAACTCTACTTAGGATTGCCACCTCTCAAGAAAAAATACCATACTACTAGAATTTTCTATAGCTTTATCTTCTATTCCTATTAGTAACATTGGCATAAAGCATTATTGTTACCAGCCAGATGGGTAAAATACCAGCCAGATGGGAGCCCTACTTGTGCTTCACACATCACTTGTACACTAATCACGCAGTACACAACAGAGTAGTATCAGAAATATATATACGTTTTGCCTACGTCTCTGGCTTGTGAGCAGGTTTTGTGCCTCACGTACCATAGCACATAGTGGTTGGTTCACAGGGCACTTTAATGCCATCAGTGCATTCAGATACATTGATGGCACTTCGCGGTTGTGAAAACAACCAAACATAAAACACATTTTTGTGCAATTAAGCAAGTTAATCATTTTACCTGCAGTGATTCTCACTACAATGGGAAGGAATTTTTGGACAGGACTAAATGCCCCATCTGTCATTGCCCTTAGGGTTCTGTTCATTAAACTAGCTATCATTATTTCTCAGCATGCTTTGTGGTTTGTTTGGCATGCATAGATGCTGTGCCCAGGGAGATACTTGCCTCAGGCGGAAGCACCACACAAGTAACCAGGGGCTCGCAAAAAGCTGCTCCTGGTAACTTTAAGAGCAGAATTTATGGTTTTTAAACAGGGAATTTGGTTCTCTGTACTAGCAACGTGGCTCCTCCAGCACTGTAAAGGTAATGGAGGGGGGCCAAGAGGTGACGGCATCACAAAAGCCGCCTCAGGCAACGTTTATACTACAATGTGCAGGAGAGAGTACAAGTTTGGCATTCAGCATTCATTTGTGTGTCACTATTCATTATGCACCAAGTTAGACAATAGTAGTATCTATTGGGTGCCTTTCATCACTTTCCCATGCCTTGGTCTTTGGACCTTGGAATTACTGCCTGCATAAGGTTGATGTTAGTTACCCAGCTCTGGGCTGGTACTGGTTTTGTACATGTTTTACAGTTTTTAGATACAGTTCCTTCCTTCATATTATTACCATATAATGTTTGGTTTTTTTTTGGTTCATGAAAAATGCACAAATTACATATTTAGCGGGTTTTTTAAGTTCTACACATGTGTAAATGCTAAAGTATAAATTCTACCAATACTGTATAAGCATAGCAGCCACTTTATTTCAGTATTATGTTTCAGCTGTACAGATGTTACCTTGAATTACATTTCTCCAGTCTGGTAAATGCCAAACATTCCCACTCTCTATTAGTTTCCCTTCATTTAGGTCACATGGCCTTGCCCTGCTGTCACCATAATGACATTAGCTTGTACTTATTACCTGTCATCAGCTGCTTTATTTATATTCAGTCCTTCATCTAATTCTCAGCAGTTTGCGCTCTATGTTGGGACGGACCATTTCCAGGTTAGAGGGAGGGAATGGAAGCAATGTTCAATGCTACAAAGCACCCTTAGCAGCTAATTACTGGTGTCACCTCTCCCTACAGTCCCTCACAGCCCCACACACTCACAGTTACATACCAGAAGGGGGATCTTTGTGGAAAGACTGGACAGGAATCAATAGTTATACACACATTCATATCAGATAGACAACATCTTGTATTTTTACTAGGAGATAAGTTAACATTAAAGTACAAGCTGGGCTTGCTTATATTAGCAACTACTAATGATTGTTTATGAAATAATGACCATGTATAAACATATTCATAGCCATTCAAATCTCTCAAAAATAAAATTCTTCTAAAGTCAGTAAAACAACATCTGCATCAACATCTGCATTTGTGATACCACTGACCAAGCCCTTTTAATGCAATTCTTGATTCCCTTGGTAGCCATAATCAGACTATATTCTGGTTCTCTTATTACCTCTCCAACTAATCTTTCTCTGTCTCCTGTGCTAACAAAACCTTGTCACCAGTTAATGTGGTGGTGCCCCAAGGTTCTGTGGATGGTTCTCTGTCAGTCCCCCTATACACTATATCCATTCATTTGACTTTAAATATCATATGTATGTTGATGATATCCAAATATATTTATCAAACCCCTCACTAACCTCTGAAACTGAGACTTTGATCTTAAAATGTCTCCTACCTATCGCTTCCTGGATGAATCAGAAAAACTGATCATCTTGCCACCTGAACCTTCTCTCCCCTTTACTATTAGTACTGATGGCATGCTCATTAACCCTGTCACCTCGGCACATTGCCTGGAGGTAATATTCCCTCTACTTCTCTGATGTTAACACCACAGACATAACATGTCACTATTTCCTATGCAGTATCAAAATCTGTACATTACTCTTGCAGGCAACAGCTAAGTCACTCATCCATGCTCTCACCCTGTCCCACTTAGGCTACTGCAAGATGTTACTAACTGGCCTCCTTAATTCACACTTCAGTCTTACACTCTGCTGCTAGAGTCCTCCACCTTCCAGAGAGAACAGGCCCCTTTGCTGCTAAAATGTATATTATGGCTTTCCATTAAGAAAATAATAACTTCCTTATATTTGCAAAAGACTTTAAAACCCCTTTTATTGCTCTGCACCTCACTATATCCTTCTCTTTTGTCTCCATTCCTGCCACCACTTGGTCACACTACCTACTTACATTGTTTTCAACCCTAAACTTCCTTTATCATGTAAGGCAGTGATCCCCAACCAGTGGCTCAGGGGCAACATGTTGCTCCCCAACCCCTTGGATGTTGCTCCCAGTGCCCCCAAACCAGGGAGTTATTTTTGAATTCCTGACTTGGTAGCAAGTTTTGGTTGAATAAAAACAAGATTTACTACTAAATAAAGCCCCTGTAAGCTGATAGTGTGCATAGAGTCTCCCTAATAACCAATCACAGTCCTTATTTGGCACCTCCATGAACTTTTATGGTGCTTGTGTTGCTCTCCAAGTCTTTTTACATTTGACTGTGGCTCACAAGTAAGAAAGGTTGGGGATCCTTGATGTAAGTTATAATATTGACATATTGGGTGGATATAGGGGAAGGTATATAGAGATATTGGGGAAGGTATATGAAGATATTGCAAGTTCATCCTATTTTGTGATTTTCAGATCTTTTGGAAAGTGTTTAATGATCTGACTGACATTTATCAAAACTGATATATATTTGAATATATTTGACTTGCTTTGACCAAACAAACACCATTCTGCTCTATGGGGTAGTAGAGATCAGCACTGCTTAGCAACAGCCCAAAGCACTATCACTTATCCAAGACTTTATTCCCCAAGGCAAATCACATGCAGTGAAAAAGGATTTATCCTAGCACTGAAAATACATTGTTAAACCCAAAGTCTTTTTATTGTTACCAACAAATGATAAATGGGCCCCATTGTGGGATAGCAGAAACAGGCTGAATAATGAGATTTCAGTAACTTGTTAGATTTTGATCATTTAAACAACACCATGGGGGTGATTTATTAACATTCGAATTGAAAAAAAAATTGACTTTTCAAATTTTTTGTGTTAAAACTTTGAATATTTGAATTATGGTTAAAAACCATGAATGTTCAATATTTATGAAATGCAGAAAATCCAACAACTTGAATGTAAAGCTTTGGCATCTAAAAGCTTGCAAGTTTATAAATGAAAGGGAGTTGTCCAAGGCGAACTTGAAGCCATTTGTTTAATTGAAGATTTTCGAGTCTTCAACTTACAAATTTGAGGTATTCAAGTTTTTTATTTGGTTAAGTTTTTTATATTTGGATTTTGTATAATTTTTTTTTTTTATAAATGTTATTATTTAAAGCAGAAAAAAAACTCTAAAATTCACAAACTAGCAAATTGCTAAATAAGCCCATTTGTTCTGTTATACCTGAGCAGTAGTACTGAGAGCAATGAATAGTAAGAATGTTATGAATCTTGGAAACAGTTTCTTCTATCCAGATTTTAGCCATTACATGGTTAGATCTCCTATGAGCTCCAATTGTTCTGCCTGGGGCATAACATTAGTTTACCACTTGCTTTGACCAGGTGAAATGTAAAGGGCATTGAATCACCAGATGAAGGAGCAAATAAATGTATGTCCATGTCCCAACCACAGGGTCGGACTGGGCCGCCGGGACACGAACTCTTGCAAGCGCTCCCTCTGCACGACTGTTCCTCCCCTGACGCTTTAAATTTATGCATGCTCATGGTGGGTGTCGGACCCTGCGGTGGGTTAGGGGGACCCCTGCTGGGGGGGGTTAGGGGACGCGGCCAGGGGGGCACCTGTAGGGACCCTGGGGTGGGAGCCCCGGTAGGCCTTGCAACCCCCAGTCCGACCCTGCCCAACCGCAGCCCATCCCTTCCCTCTGACACATAATGTTGCACCACATTGAACAGGGGGCAGTTATTCTGCACTTCTCAAATGAGCCCATTTCTATGGAAAAGGCTTTAAGATACATCTCTAACTCTGTAAACTAAATTATATCCCTTAATTTAATATTAATTGCATTTATATAATGTAATTGTGATAAATTTCATCCTTAAATATTTAATTCAAACTCCAAGGACTTTGGGGATTTTGTGAGATGATGAAGGTGAGTTCAGCTTTGTAGAAAGGCTACTATGAAAAGTAATATCTAATCAAATATCACTTTTATAAAGAAATAGAAGCAAAAGAAGTCCATGCATTGTATACAAAGGAAATGATTGGTTCCTTAACCATGTTAACTAGTCTGCAAATAAATGAATAAACTATATGAATTGCAATTATTTCCGTTAGCAGAAACCTGAGCTTGAGAATGTGATTATCAACACACACATGGGCAATATATATTGTACAGAAATTGAGAATTTATTAGCCACATTTCCATATATATAAAGCAGACTCACAACTAAAAGCAAGATTGAAATAAGATTCAAAATAGTAACAAAAAGTGCCTTTTTTAACATGGGTAATCAGTCAGCAGATATCTTTTCCTCCCGAGAGGTAATCAGATGGGGGTTTGTGTGTTTTTAGTCAAAGAAATGACTGCATATTCTGTGTGAGAATACAACATGAAATGTGATATGGAACTTTAGCAAAGATGCTTATTTAGTATATGTTAAAGTTCTTTTTGAATAAATCCATTTTTTCAGAGTCTAGACAAGGATAAGCATTCCAGTGCTCTCATTTCTATGTCCCGGCCAAATAATAGCTCAAGTTTTGTGGTAAGGTATAGAATCTGGCACGGCATCTACCACTACAGGCTGTTTGTACTCTTTGGCTTTGGTATTTGTAGGTGAAATACTAAGCTAAATATTCCTGCATGGCACAGGCATAAAGGGGGGCAGTAGAAGAAAGAATTTAGAAAGATTTGATCTTGAATCAACCAGACTGAGTACAGCAGGTTGGCTAGGAAAGAATTCTGAAACATTTCACCATACGATGTTGTAGGGATATCATGGTGAGTGCAACTGATACTTTGTCTGCTTAACATTTTCAGTCTAGTATCCAAACATTTAGAACTGACTGCACAAATATACAGATTTTCTTCCTTTCTTCTAACTAAAGGTAAGAGATCCGTTATCGGAAAACCCATTACCCAGAAAGTGCTGAATTACGGGAAGACCATCATTCACAGATTCCATTATAAGCAAATAATTGTAATTTTTAAAAATGATTTCCTTTTTCTCTGTAATAATACCTTGTACTTGATCACAATATAATGAATCCTTATTGGAGGCAAAACAATCATATGGGGTTTATTAATGTTTAAATAATTTTTCAAAAGATTTAAGGTATGGAGATCCAAATTACAGAGAGAGAGAGAAAACCCCAGGTTCTGAGCATTCTGGAAAAAACTCCTATTCCTGTACAATATTTAGTTCCTCTGTTTGTGCAGAGTAATTACTGTAAGACTAAGTCCAGATGTGAAACTTTCTAGCAAAAGCTTCTCATTATTGCTAATACTAGAAGAACAGAAATACATATTGATGAATACTACAAGGACTATTCCCAAGCGGCACTCTCTAGCCATGGAGGTGGCCATTGCTTGACATTAACAGGCTGTAGGCTGTGATACTTGGTGAGGAAGAAGCTGGATCGTGTAACACAACCCAGTCTCTCCATAACATCAAGCAGTGAAGTCCAAACACCCTCTGGTAACTAATACCTGTAGTGTACCTGAAAGTATAGCAGACCAATCTGTTACCACATAAATGTTTTTTTTGGTATCCTACATTTACTATTTTTCCAAAAACTAATGCTGAACTTGGCCCATTATTAGTAACATTCTGGTCAGGGAACAGAAATAGTTCGGTATAACTGTGATGACAGATCAAGAAGGTGAGAAGCATTTGGAAAGGGACTCTCAGGCTTTCAGCACCAAGGACTCGCAGTCATAGTTATCTCCTAGTTTAAGCAGTAATATAAAAATTATAATGACAGTTTTGAGAGTCATTAAAAATCATTCTATGGGATCTATTAGATTAAAGTCAAGGGGAAAGAGGTCCACCTGTTCCTCACCAGGATTACAATTGAGACTTACATCGTGCCCAAAAGTATAACTCCTTGGAGCATAATCATGATTTATTAATAAGATTATATTTTCCTGGTCATTTTGCTTTGCAGTGTTTTGACATAGAATATAGGAAATGTATTAAACTCTGGAAACCAAAGACCCAAGACATAGGCTTTTTTCCCACATTTCCCTATGCAAAGGAATGGGATTAATTCTTGCAATACATATATTTTACTTAGTGCCACCCTAACGCAGCCTAGGGGATGCCACCCCACCTTGTCCCTAAACTCTTAATTTTTTTTGCATTAAAAGGGGTCAGGGGGCAGCCACAACACTAGCACAGAGAATGCAGTGGCACTCTCTCCAGTAGAAGAGCTGAAATTCTGATTTAAAAATGGAAATTTGGCTCTTGAAGTTACCAGGAGTGGCTTTTTGATGCCCCTGGCAGGTTTCTCAACTTGCCTCGTGGCTGCAGCACCTCTGGTTGAGGCCTAAAATAAAAAACGTGCACTGTTCCTATTAGGGCTACAAGCTGCAGTAGAAGTTTAGGGTGCCACTGCCATTAGCTCAACTTTTTTTGGACATCTATTTTATAAGACTGTGCAAATTTAGCCAGTTGTGGTAACACTAACACAAATCATTACAGTTTGTTAGATACTGTATGTCCTTATATGTAGAATTCAGGCAGAAAATGCATGTAAATCTCAACTGCATGCTGCAGTTTAATTTCTATACCATTATGCAGACTCACATAAGCAAACTTACAGGCACCTGTATCCCCTGCAATCCAAGGCCCTGACAGTATTAAATGAGTTAATTAAGTGGTCTCTTTTTTTGTTTTTTTTCATTTTGGAGCTATAATAGGGGGGTTTAGTTGCATTTATTCATCCCTGGCAGAGTGCAGCAGTCAGATAAGAAGGATTTAAATTGTATTTGTGCTTCCAAACTGCATTACAGGATCCATAGCTGAAAGTAGCAGTTGAAGTTTGTGCCAGACAAAACAGGAAAGCCTGGATCTTCTCATTGCACTTCTGAGAACTTAACCCCTTTATCTTGCTTAGGGTGCATTTGATTCCCAACATCTTCAGAGACTTTCGTATGCAAAGTCTCAAGTAAATGACATAACAGTCTTTTTATCATCTTTGCAACATCACCTACAACTGGAACCCACCCATGCACAGGATATACTGTAAAGACATTCTACTAGGAAAACTGTAGTTCCTATCCTACTCAGTAGACCAATATGATGGGCAGTTCAGATTACTTTTATCTTGTCCATGATCATCCTGTATGATTGTGTTCAATGGGCAACTTTACTGAAGTAAATGCTATGTCACTGAAAGATCTTACAAAAAGTAACAGAAAGGCACAAAATCTAGGGTAGGATAAAACAACCACTTGTTAACATATAAAAACTGGGAAATAGGTCCAAAAGTAAGTCATAAGCGTAGTCTGGAGGAAGCCCAAGTGCACCACCTTCAGCTAAGGGAAGCAGGTCCAACCATATAACTAAAAAGCAAGCTCTAATGAGCAGTCTTCCAAACAGGTATGTAAAAACCAAGAATATTTTTATTTTTGTACAAGCAGTGCTATACACACTTGTAACTTACAGTAGTTCCTAGTAGCTTCCACAATTCACTTGCAGAAAGGACACCTAGACCATATTACAAAAGCATTATTATTAATATTTTTAATTCTGAACTCCAGCTTTGTACATATCCACATTTGTTAAAGCCCAAATATTTAATTCCCTTTCACATGAAATTAATGCCCCAGCAGCCCAGACCTAATCCTTGTCACTGCTTCTCCGACCGCCGGTGTCCCCTCTAATGCGTTGCACTTACACACACTCAGGGGAGGATGTTTTGTGAATGTCGGGGTGTGGGGGACACTGGGGGGGCACCTGGGGGTCTGACCCTGTACATGTACATTAGAGTAATGGAACATTTGAAGCAGCGTAGGTGGTTTTTCACAGTGAGGGTAGTGAGGTTGGGGAATGCCCTTCCTAGTGATGTAGTAATGGTAAATATAGTTTATGTATGTGAGTGTATAGATAGGTCAGTATGGGTCTGTATGTGAGTGTATAGATAGGTCAGTATGGGTCTGTATGTGAGTATATAGATAGGTCAGTATGGGTATGTATGTGAGTGTATAGATAGGTCAGTATGGGTCTGTATGTGAGTGTATAGATAGGTCAGTATGGGTCTGTATGTGAGTGTATAGATAGGTCAGTATGGGTCTGTATGTGAGTGTATAGATAGGTCAGTATGGGTCTGTATGTGAGTGTATAGATAGGTCAGTATGGGTCTGTATGTGAGTGTATAGATAGGTCAGTATGGGTCTGTATGTGAGTGTATAGATAGGTCAGTATGGGTCTGTATGTGAGTGTATAGATAGGTCAGTATGGGTCTGTATGTGAGTGTATAGATAGGTCAGTATGGGTCTGTATGTGAGTGGATAGATAGGTCAGTATGGGTCTGTATGTGAGTGGATAGATAGGTCAGTATGGGTCTGTATGTGAGTGGATAGATAGGTCAGTGTGGGTCTGTATGTGAGTGTATAGATAGGTCAGTATGGGTCTGTATGTGAGTGGATAGATAGGTCAGTGTGGGTCTGTATGTGAGTGTATAGATAGGTCAGTGTGGGTCTGTATGTGAGTGGATAGATAGGTCAGTGTGGGTCTGTATGTGAGTGGATAGATAGGTCAGTGTGGGTCTGTATGTGAGTGGATAGATAGGTCAGTATGGGTCTGTATGTGAGTGGATAGATAGGTCAGTGTGGGTCTGTATGTGAGTGTATAGATAGGTCAGTATGGGTCTGTATGTGAGTGGATAGATAGGTCAGTATGTGTCTGTATGTGAGTGTATAGATAGGTCAGTATGGGTCTGTATGTGAGTGGATAGATAGGTCAGTATGGGTCTGTATGTGAGTGGATAGATAGGTCAGTATGGGTCTGTATGTGAGTGTATAGATAGGTCTGTATGGGTCTGTATGTGAGTGTATAGATAGGTCAGTGTGGGTCTGTATGTGAGTGTATAGATAGGTCAGTATGGGTCTGTATGTGAGTGTATAGATAGGTCAGTATGGGTCTGTATGTGAGTGTATAGATAGGTCAGTGTGGGTCTGTATGTGAGTGTATAGATAGGTCAGTATGGGTCTGTATGTGAGTGTATAGATAGGTCAGTATGGGTCTGTATGTGAGTGTATAGATAGGTCAGTATGGGTCTGTATGTGAGTGTATAGATAGGTCAGTATGGGTCTGTATGTGAGTGGATAGATAGGTCAGTATGGGTCTGTATGTGAGTGTATAGATAGGTCAGTGTGGGTCTGTATGTGAGTGTATAGATAGGTCAGTATGGGTCTGTATGTGAGTGTATAGATAGGTCAGTATGGGTCTGTATGTGAGTGTATAGATAGGTCAGTGTGGGTCTGTATGTGAGTGTATAGATAGGTCAGTATGGGTCTGTATGTGAGTGTATAGATAGGTCAGTATGGGTCTGTATGTGAGTGTATAGATAGGTCAGTATGGGTCTGTATGTGAGTGTATAGATAGGTCAGTATGGGTCTGTATGTGAGTGGATAGATAGGTCAGTATGGGTCTGTATGTGAGTGTATAGATAGGTCAGTATGGGTCTGTATGTGAGTGGATAGATAGGTCAGTATGGGTCTGTATGTGAGTGTATAGATAGGTCAGTATGGGTCTGTATGTGAGTGGATAGATAGGTCAGTATGGGTCTGTATGTGAGTGGATAGGTCAGTATGGGTCTGTATGTGAGTGGATAGATAGGTCAGTATGGGTCTGTATGTGAGTGTATAGATAGGTCAGTGTGGGTCTGTATGTGAGTGGATAGATAGGTCAGTATGGGTCTGTATGTGAGTGGATAGATAGGTCAGTATGGGTCTGTATGTGAGTGGATAGGTCAGTATGGGTCTGTATGTGAGTGGATAGATAGGTCAGTATGGGTCTGTATGTGAGTGTATAGATAGGTCAGTGTGGGTCTGTATGTGAGTGTATAGATAGGTCAGTATGGGTTTATGTATGTGAGTGGATAGATAGGTCTGTATGGGTCTGTATGTGAGTGTATAGATAGGTCAGTGTGGGTCTGTATGTGAGTGGATAGATAGGTCAGTATGGGTCTGTATGTGAGTGGATAGGTCAGTATGGGTCTGTATGTGAGTGGATAGATAGGTCAGTATGGGTCTGTATGTGAGTATATAGATGGGTCAGTATGGGTCTGTATGTGAGTGGATAGATAGGTCAGTATGGGTCTGTATGTGAGTGGATAGGTCAGTATGGGTCTGTATGTGAGTGGATAGATAGGTCAGTATGGGTCTGTATGTGAGTGTATAGATAGGTCAGTGTGGGTCTGTATGTGAGTGGATAGATAGGTCAGTATGGGTCTGTATGTGAGTGGATAGATAGGTCAGTATGGGTCTGTATGTGAGTATATAGATAGGTCAGTATGTGTCTGTATGTGAGTGGATAGATAGGTCAGTGTGGGTCTGTATGTGAGTGGATAGGTCAGTATGGGTCTGTTTGTGAGTGGATAGATAGGTCAGTATGGGTCTGTATGTGAGTATATAGATAGGTCAGTATGTGTCTGTATGTGAGTGGATAGATAGGTCAGTGTGGGTCTGTATGTGAGTGGATAGGTCAGTATGGGTCTGTTTGTGAGTGGATAGATAGGTCAGTATGGGTCTGTATGTGAGTATATAGATGGGTCAGTATGGGTCTGTATGTGAGTGGATAGATAGGTCAGTGTGGGTCTGTATGTGAGTGGATAGGTCAGTATGGGTCTGTATGTGAGTATATAGATGGGTCAGTATGGGTCTGTATGTGAGTGTATAGATAGGTCAGTATGGGTCTGTATGTGAGTGTATAGATAGGTCAGTATGGGTCTGTATGTGAGTGGATAGATAGGTCAGTATGGGTCTGTATGTGAGTGTATAGATAGGTCAGTATGGGTCTGTATGTGAGTGGATAGATAGGTCAGTATGGGTCTGTATGTGAGTGGATAGATAGGTCAGTGTGGGTCTGTATGTGAGTGGATAGATAGGTCAGTGTAGGTACAGTATGTGTGTGCTGGGTTTACTTGGAAGAGATTAACTTGAGGGACTCAAGTGTTTATATTGAGTCCTCCGCCATCACAGATATGCTGTGGCCCACAAATAGGTGGTGCACTTTAGTTATGAACCTATGGGGACGTATTATTCTAATATCAGCCAACAGTCTGCTTTGCTGGCATTTTGAAGAACATATGGCTAAAGCTGTGAAGGGTTTTGTTTGTTTCATTGTTGGAGATAACATAGATATATGAGCTGAGCTGTAACCATCACACTAAGAGTTTTGTTCCCCTTATTCTTCTCATTGTTGGAAAATACATCAAGTACAAGTTTAGATGTCCCATTGGCCTCCGCACTAAAGCAGTTTGTGGCCGCCCCGGCTTTCTTATTACCGCTTGAATAAATCAAAGACAGAAAGACCTGCTGTTGCAAAATCAGACTTGCTCTACCCCAACTTGCCTCCTGACAGTTGAAAAGCATGTAGTGAAAAAATTATTCTCTCTTAACATCTCCTCTCTGACAGCCACAAAGGCAGCCTGACAGGCCTGATGTCTTTGTTTTACACTGGTGCATTTATCATGGAAGAGAGAGAAATGCTTCTTCAGCTTTTGGGCCCTCCTCAGACACCTATTTAAAAGCTGCATTAATTGGAGATGCAGAGGATACAGTGTTCTCATTAGGTAAAGTCTGCAGTGAAAGCTGAATACACTTTGTTGTACCCAGCATTGTTTTCCGACATGCTGAGCTGACAGAGCTTGGTATTTAACAAGATGCCCACATATATTAACCATTCCGTGGTATTGTTTGTACTCCACGGACTTCTTTTTAACTGAAAAATGAGCCAAAAATGTTAATATTGGGGATCTTTCTCAGGAAAATAATGTGAATATACATATACTATATGAAAAATACCCACCTTGGTAAAAAAAAAATCCTACAAATTGCTATAATCTCTAACATCTCTGTAGCTACAAGGGGTACTGCTCTCCAGCTGTTCCCTAAGGTAGAGCATATCTACATGCAAACATTCTCTTCAGCTGGACAACCGAAGATAAATGGAGGAAGGGATTCCTGTGTTGAACTATAACTCTCACTCACACAGTTTCACAAAGAATCTTGGGTGTCAGCTGTTCTTAAATAGGAACTGTAGATTTATGGAAGAATAACATGAAAAGGGTACTTCCTTTATACACAGAGAATTCACAGTGGGGGTTATTACCAACACACCAGGATCTCACAGTGTGCCTCAAAGGATTTTACCCACTATTCCTGGGTCCTACCCACTTAAAGCTCTACAGTGTTGCCTGGGGAACTCCCCACACTACAGACTCCTTATTGGAGCATGGAACTGCTCTTACTAATTCTTACTGTCTAGCCCATGCCCAAAATGTTATCACTATCACTACCTAAAAACCTCATTCACAGGGTGCCACATCCATCCACAGTACCAAGTAAAGACCAAAGAAACGTGTGCTCCTTAACCTTTTATAGACCCAGGAACAAAAACTTTCCATACTACCGCTGGGCCAATTGGGAACACCTCCTTTCCACAGGTCTCATGTTAAGGCCCCCATACACGGGCCGATAGAAGCTGCCGATATCGGTCCCTTGGACTGATTCGGCAGCTTATCGGCCCGTGTATGGGCAGAAACGAGCGGCCTGGCCGACCGATATCTGGCCTGAAATTGGCCAGATATCGATCGGCCAGGTTAGAAAATCCGGTCGGATCGGGGACCGCATCGGCTCGTTGATGCGGTCCCCGAACCGACTGCCCATGGCCGCAAATGTAATCCGATCGTTTGGCCTCAGGGCCAAACGATCGGATTATTTTTTTTTAAAGCAACTTCCTACCCGATATCGCCCACCCGTAGGTGGGGATATCGGGTAAAGATCCGCTCGCTTGGCGACATCGCCAAGCGAGCAGATCTTATAGTGTATGGGGACCTTTACACTTACTTGGGAAAATCCATCCCCTAAAATCACAATAGTCCTAAGTACTCTAAGGTTGTAAAGGCATAATCTAATTGTATGTCTAGGTAGATATATGGGACAGGGTAGTTAACATTTTGCCAAAGAAGAACTCCACAACTCTGTTCACTTGTATAGGATTTTTAGAGTTCTCCGCTTCAGAACTGCTCTTTTATACATTGGGAACTTGAAGAAAACAAAACAAAAGTCTAACCTGTAACAAGCAATCAGATGCTGACTTTTTGGGACTATTGGGTAGAAATGTTGGCACCTGTTATTGCATTATTTCCATAGATATTCCTGTTGTTTCCATTTAGTTTCTATAATAGACATTTAACCAATATTTTGCTTTCATGAGCTCTGATTAAAATGTTGCACAAGTAAATTAATGCAATAGACATTTTTGCTTTTCATTTAATTATGAATACATGAAAAGCAGCGTTTGGCAGATTATTTAAGAGAGGTTGATGGCAAGTACCTGGAGATCACATGTCAGTAAGATCAAGGCAGGATATCTATCAGAGAAGACAATTGTTATGGAAGGAAAGGGACTTGGAGTCTCCATAGACAGGCTTTACTCGCGGAACACAGAATTGTATTTGAATAAATAGTTCCTACAAAAGATTTCAGCAGGTTTTTTTAAATTGGTTTTCCATATTATATCATGTTCTTTTATTTTTTGTTTGAAGCATAGTGCTGATAAATTAATTTATAACAATAGGGTCAATTAAAATTGCTTTTAAACTAATCCATAATACAGAGCAGCCCCGACAAGCTATCTATCTCTGTCTCATTGAGCAGTTTGTAAAATTAAGCGGGGGCTCTAACTTCCCCACTTGGTGTGTGTGCGCTAAGATGTGCTTCAGTGGAATTACATACAGACTGAACAGTAGGGTTTATTATGCCAGCACCATGGTATATAAACAACAGTTTAGTAATAATGGTCCAGGTTCCATATGACCCAAGCTACACGATCATGACTAATTAGCCCCCCACCATGGAAAAACTGAATCATCTGAACATTCCAGGATCATAATTATGGCTCTTATGAATGAATTCAGAAAAACAAACGTTAACTTATCACGTCTTAAACATCCAGTGAAGCTCTTCATAACAAACACCGCCCATAAGAGATATAAACAGAGAATCCCCCAAGTACACTTATGGATGTCATTGGCACAATGCTGTTCATATGGTTTATTAGGGTAAGAAGGATGCTTTACAGAGGCTTAACCAGCTGTCTAGACTCATAGCATCATTATATTGTATTAGAGGATCGTATTCACAAGGGCCACCAACATATGAAAGCCATAACCTATTTAGATGATCAAATATATGAATTCCAAGAAATTTGCTTGCAAGTTAGAGCAGCCTGGGGATGGTCCAGGGGAACATTCTATCCCCTTAGAAAATAAAGGCACCAGGCTAGAATATGTCACAATATTTTCTGAGATTTTTACAATAATAAATCTTGTACATTTAAGTTCAGAAAACTAATATGTGTGAATTTTCTTGTTAATATACAATTATCTTGGTAATGAGCAGTGATATTTGTGCAACATGGTGGCTTGGTGGGGGTAGCACAGCTCTGGGGTTCTGAGTTTGATTCCATCCTGGTGAGTATCTGCACCGAGATTGTATGTTATTCCTGTGTGTGGGTTTCCTCTGGGTACTCTAGTTTCCTCCCACACTGCAATTACATGGAGGCAGGTTAATTGGCTCCTCATAAAATTGACCCTACCCTATGTAAATGTGATAGGGACATTAGACTGTAAGCTGCAGTGCCATGACTTTTACTGGTCCCCCCACTCCCCAGGTTGTAATATGCCATAGACAGTCACTATTTATTGGGCAGGAGGGGGGATATTTGGGCCTCTGTGTACTTGCAATGACAGTGATATTTTTTAAATCCCCATCTAAACCGGCTTCTGTCCACTGGGGCAGACTGATTTGTATATTCTGTAAAGCACTGCAGAAATGCGTTGGCTTTATACAAACACCAGGAGATAAATACAACTCAACACTCCATGCAGAGTGCAAGACAATGTAGTCGAATTGGGGTGTCCGGGGCCCACCGGGGCTGCCCCCCAGGGGGCCCCCAATGCCAGTTGCGATGTCAACCTCCCCCCACCGCAAACTGCACTTCCTCCTTGATGCCATTGGCAGAGAGAGTGCACTGGGTTCACAGGGGCCTACTGGGTTTTTACCCGGTGCCCTGCCAGCCTAGACCCTGCAAGTGGGTATGTAACATGTATCTGTCATATTTTATATTCATTGTTATTGTGTAAAGAGTTTTGTACGCATTCACATGTTGAAAAAAGTTTTGTTTTCTAAACAAAAATAATAGCTCTATGTTTTGTGGGTTTTATTTTGGGGAGTTTGAACTTAGAGAAGAGTTCTGCAGGCAGCAGCTGCTACATACATGAGCAGGGATTTATTACATTTTTATTGTTTCTGTCTGTCAGGGTTGAAGTTCACCCATTCAGCTGTTTATCTTGAGGTGTAAACTATAAAAACAGAAGTTCTTTAATTTCCTAAGCTTCACTATTTCCTTAATTGTCATATGTTGCCAAAAGCAATGGAAAATATCTGCTGCGGTTTTGCACATTTGAGGCCTGTAACCCGGAGCATAAGAGCTGCAGTAGTCGCGAGTTATTATTTGATGTGGCTCACAGCTACTGCACCTTATAGTTCCAAGAAAGTCTTCAAGTTCAGCCTAAGAAACCAAAGAAATGCATTAATGGCTCTACAAGATTTACAGTGGCTGCTTCCCATACTTTATTTGGCCCAATATGAGGATCTAGCTACTGAAACCAGATTAAATTATGGCTTCATGCATGTTTGTGTCAAACCTCAACTTGATATTTATTCAGTAGGCCGGACATACACTTCCTCACCATCAGTAATGAGTAGGGGTCAGGCTTTCTATGGGCTTTTACAGCTGGTCCTTAGCTGGCATATACTAGACATTCACAGCCACTGGCATATCTTCTATCTTCTGATATAGAATTCCACCAAAGTCAGTCAACATCATCCACGGTACAAATATCTGTGTGCAAAGCTGCATTGCATTTTGAAAAAGGGTGTCATGGGAACAGCTGCCCAGTATTTTGGCATCTCTGTGTCGGTTCCAGATCTGTCATTCCATCTGATTGTGCACGTTGCTGGTTGCCAAAATAGAATAACTGTAAATTTTGTAAATGAAGCAAGTACTGCTTTATAGTCATTTTATCAATGTACTATCCAGGGTTTGATTGGGTTGTGTTGGACTCACCAGGGCTGTTGCCCATGGGCCCCCACACCCCCCCCAGGGGCCCCTGCTGCCCACCAAACCCCCTACCACCCCAGCACATGTACATTATACTTATCTGTGGTGCAATCGGGAGGGGAGATCAGCAGGGAAATGCCGACAGGGATCAGGTCTGGGTCAGTGGGGCCAATGAGGGACAGGGGCCAGCGGGTTTTTCCCAGTACAAACCTGGTACTGGTTATCAAATTAGCTATGGCCATTTAATTAATATCAGTTATTTCATTGTATATGATTATTATCAGTTAAATTACTAAGATTCCATTTATCAGTATCATTCTTCCACAATTAGACTGGCAGGCCATGCTGAAAGTTAACATCACATAAAACTCTTTGAGCGGCAATAGAAACTGGAGTAAGTTTCTAGACAACTATAAAATAATTTTGGTTTAGACAGGCACTAATGGGGTTATGTAATAAAACTCACAAAGTTTGCCCAGGAGAAGTAACCCATAGCAACCAACAGGCAGGTAGTATGTACAGGTTAAGGTGGCCCTGCACTATAAGAACCAAGGTCACCAAGCGAGCGGATCTTCTCCCCACGGGTGGGCGATATTGGGCTAATTTAAAATAGTGGGCATAAGCTAATAAGCGGGCATAGGCACCGTCAGTTTGGGGATCGAAGTAACGAGCTGATGCCGATGTGGTCCCCCATCCGACAGAAAAATAAAACCTGACCAATCGAGATCTGACCAATTGCAGGCCAGATGTCGGTCCGAGAGATGAGTTGCCCAGTGTATGGCCACCTTTACCTGTTTAAAAGCAAACATATTATTGGTTGCTATGGGTTACTACTGTTTTGAGGCTTTATGTTTCCTTTAAAAATTATATTGTTAATGACGATACACATTCAACAACTGGGACAGAAGTTTATTAAAGGGGATGTTCACCTTTAAATGAAAAACATTTATATATTAGATACTCTGATACCATGATTTTTTTCTTTCAACATAGTTATCATCAAGTACAGATCATTTCTTATTGTTACAGAAAGAAAAAGAAAATCAATTAAATCAAATTAAAACATGGAATTGCTTTTCTTAATTAAATGCTCTATTTCAGAGCTTTTTGGTTAACGTTTTTTTGTATAAAAAGATCCCATACTTTTAGTTAAAGTACTGAAGTTACTTATTAAAAACAAACTATAGATATACTGTGGCTAGGGTTGTCACCCGTCCAGTTTTGGGACATACAGTTCAAAACTTTCTGTTTAGTTTAAAACATTGAGAAAACTGAACAGAAATCCAGGCAATTGCAGTTATGTAAGTGATGCATTAACCCCACCCTGGCGTTATAACCCCGCCCAACATTGCGCCAACTTCTTACATCATCATCACTGCCCCACCCCAGATGTCATTAGCCCCGCCCCCTTTGTTCAGGTTTAGCCACCTGCAAAGGTGACAAGTCTCACAGGCCTGTTTGCTAAACACAGAGAGAACTGTCCTACGGCCCCAATTGTAAGCGAGTCCATTTGTTTGGTACTTGAGTTCTAGAATCCCAAGCATCAGAAAAGAACATTATTTCTGCCCTTAGAATTTATATTTCTGCCGTTCCCACAAACACCTGCAAAGCGTTACTTTATATTCTAGCCTGTTTGATTCAAAACATAAATACCTGTTTTTAATTACAAAAGAAATATGGAAAAGCCTAATGCACATAAAGTACATCATAAGGAGGTTGGTAAGTATTCATTTCGTCTCATCAGTTTTCTTTACATTTCATTTCTGGAATGTGTAGCGGGGCCTTTATAGGTGAATTACAATTCTTTAATCCAGTCCACATGGAATGTGGGTATATTTGTTGGCCGTCACTGTATCATATGGGGTGTGGTTTGCCTAAGTGTTAGCATGATAATGTTGTATATTTCACTCTGGTACCAGGAGGCAAATTCCCACAGATCCCACAGATTTCCTTCAGGGTTTGTGATCCTATTCTGACACCTAGTGGAACATTTGTGGGACCACAGCCTAGGATATTATTCTGGAATAAGCTACTATGTTTAGTCAAATATGCCCTCAGATCCCTTTTCATTGGATAGCACTAGTTATCTTTTATCATTGCAATCAAATTCAGCTTATTCACTGCTTTTTGTATAAAATATCAGAACACTTCATATGTGAGTCCAAGCCCCTTTTGCCATTTATTAAAGAAGGTCTGGCAACACACACTGTGCAGTGCTCATAAGCATAAGGGCCCCCTGTACTTTCTACTTGGCCTGAGCCACTTTATCCCCTAAAATTAATAAAGTTGTTTCTCTCTTAATTGTAGGCAGGTAACTATATCTGCATTGTGTATTGGAAGCTGTTTGGGATGTTAGGGGTGAGGGTTGGGTGCGGACAATTGAGCAGGGAACATGGGGTTGCCAGACTAGATAGTTACATCAGCAGTACTGTATGGCTGACTATTGTTTTAAAAAAAACAGTGGAGGGTTAAATTGTGAGACAAAAATGATGGCTCAGCAGAGAAGCAAAGCAACATAAAAATGTTAATTAACTCAATTATCGCTTACGGGGAATAGTCAGACAGAAACAGTTTACATACTGTACGTAAAATAACAGCGGGTAATAAGCAGCACACAGATACAGTCCATTCTAGCTAAGTGGTATAACAATACAGAACAAGACTTTAAAACCAATAAAATATATGTACATTGAATGACAAAACCATTTAAAGGTAATGTCACATTCCATAATTTAACCAAGTTTCACTTCTTGAATATATGGAATATACTGGTCACACCACAATATCAAAATAAGACAACACTGCCATAATGAGCTATAACTGTACTCAGGAGACTCTGTAACATAAAGTTAATTGTAATGAAAATAAAAGGAAAGAAAGCTGCAATAAAATCTTTTGTTATGTTATAGTGCTATTCTGAGACAATTTCAATTGGTCTTCGTTGTTTTTTATTATTTGTGGTTTTGAATGATTTTACTTTTTGTTCAGCAACTCTCCAGTTTGGAATGTCAGCAGTTATCTGGTTGCCAGGGTTCAAATTACCTTAGAAACCAGAGAGTGGTTTGAATGAGACACAGTAATATAAATAGAAGAGGGGATGAACAGGAAGACAAGCAATAAAAAGTAACAATAACAATACAATTGTAGCCTCACAGAGTAGTAGTTTTTTTGTCTGCTGGGGCAGTAACTTACCCACGGGGAAGTACTATCAGACCGGACCCCTCAGATGATGTTCGAGGAAGCCACTTCTGTCTCATTGCATGTGTAGCATCTCTGAAATTGTATTAAATTAAATATATTCTGCTCTGTTCTGGACTAAAAATAACTCCAATTTTAAGAGAGCAGAATGTATGGTCAGTAATTTAGAAAGGCACATTATATGCATTTCTTTATTAAGCCTTTCTTTTATAGGTTTGTGACGGAAATACATGAAATGGAAAATCCCACTGAGTTATTTTGCAGGAAGTGCTGTGCGTTAAAGAAAAATGAAAAGCTATGCATTATTGTTGGGAAAATGGTAAGAACAGCGAGAGAAAAATGAAATATTTTAGATCAAAGCAAATGGAATTGGGTATTATTCAGCATCAAAGCTCACACTACCTAATGGCACAGGAGGCATTGCTATAGTGTGTGCTCCAGGTAACACTATAAGGACACGATGGAACAGAATAATCTGCAAACACATCAGAAATCCAGCGTGGGAATAATAACTTGTATGGGGCGCCAAGCGACTTCTAACACTCACGCGTCCACCTAGCACTGCAAGAATGGCATGAACCTACCAAAGGAATAATTCTATGAAAAATGGTATTTAGAAGCTGAAATAGTGAGGGAAAACACAGTCTGGAACTGATCATAATGGATTGTTTGTTAAACTTGTGTCTATGGGGGAACAGGGTGTTATGGTTGCACTGCCACTGAGAGCAACTGCCACAAAGGTGATCAATGGGTTCCATTAGGATTATTAAAAATGCTGCCCATTTATCCAATGTTACAGTTTAGTTGTGAAGCCAGGGGGCAAATGACCTACATCTTACTAATATGAAATGATTTCATTTTGTTAGGAACTCATAAGTGCTCAGTTTAGCCCACATCCCCAGACACAGCTAGCCTTATGTAAATCCAGTAGGTTTGGTGCCACATGTATTTGGTATTAATTGTAACCCTTACTGTTCCATATTGCTTGGATATAGATCTGACCTACACCATGGCAATTGCTGCACGCATCATAGATACGGCTCTGTAAGGGTCTTTAAAATCTTTCCAACAAATAAAAAGATAAAGAGGCTACACTGTGGAATTAGGGAGTTAGCCACTTGGGGGCACATTTACTAACCCACGAACGGGCCGAATGCGTCCGATTGCGTTTTTTTCGTAATGATCGGTATTTTGCGATTTTTTCGGAAATTATCACGACTTTTTCGTTACCAATACGATTTGCGCGAAAAGTCGCGTTTTTTCCGTAGAGTTAAAACTTGCGCAAAACGTCGCGCCTTTTAAGTTTTAACGCTACGAAAAAGGCGCGACTTTTCGCGCAAGTTTTAACGCTACGAAAAAATCGCCAGATTTTGCGCAACTTTCGGAATGGCTACGAAAAACTTGCGTTTTTTCGCGCAAGTCGTAATGGCTACGAAAAAGTCGCGTTTTTTCGCGCAAAACGTATTGGTAACGAAAAAGTCGCGATAATTTCCGAAAAGTTGTAAAGGCGCCGAAAAAATCGCACAAAATAGGAAAAAGTCGCAAAATGTTTGTTTTCCAATCGGAATTTTTCCAATTCGGATTCGAATTCATGTCTTAGTAAATCAGCCCCTTAGAGACTAAAGCATTGCTAAAGGTAAGCCTCTCAGCCATCCTGTTTCAGCTCTACCAGCCAACCTCCTTCCATCAGGACCCTGATCCCTAGATACAAACAGAAGTTCAGGTTTGCAAAAGCTTAGTAAAGAAGCCTAACCAATCCGACATTTATATCCATTTTATATAAAAGAAATTGCTGTCTGGTTACTGCTTTATTTCAAATTGACCCTTTAGTAAAATAAGGTCTCTTGCTTACACCTACTGTAGGATTCCTACAAAAATATTTTATGGGGCTCTCTGTTCCCATCAGGAAAGGACGGTTAGGATTCTAAGGCCTCTGCCTATCTGCATATTTAGAAACATTTCTAATGGATCGAGCAAGACATTCCGATTGCCAACCATAACAGAAGCCTCTGCATTAGGCCTTGATTTTCATTCCATTTAGCCCAGGAGCGATGCACAGGGTGCCTCCCAAATCCAGTTACTATCAGGAATCAGGAAACTAACTTACATCATTGATTTCTAAGTCTTACAATGCACATTGCTTTGGGATGTAGGAAAATTGAATATGTGCATAAATGGAATCAATGCTTTCCTCTACATTGATTTGTTTCTTTCTTTCCGTTTCCTTTAAATTTGTTTCGGATGAAGTTTCTTAGGAGGTGAAATCTATACTTACAATCCTACAGACTGCAAATCTTTAGTAGGATGGGTGTCGAATCAGCATTGTGCTTGCTGATACTTCCACCACAAAGATTTATATCCATGTCTTTTTAAATATACAGTAGTTATTTCACCTTGGTTTCATAGCTGTGAGACAGGCCAAATATTGTTTAGATATTGGTTATACATTTGCTTTTGCTTAGATTTGCAAGGTTCTATTAAACTTAGTACTGCTCCCTGCTTGCATTTACAGCTTCAGACTTGTATCAGATGCTCCCCGGCTCCCCGGCCAGAACCCACAGCCCACCTGTAGTGCCCTAACCATAAACGTTAAGCCAGAAGTGGCATGACATAGCAGGTCTTTATTGTAGGCATGACAAGACAAAGGAGCCACCAATGAGATTAGAGAGTCAAAGCTCTTGCAGGAACAAAACCCCTTGTTTGCGCTTAGTCCTTACAGGGAGTTACCATAAATCTATGTTAGCACTGATATACAGTATCATGTCCATGAAGCAAAATTCACAAGGCAGATTTTAGTCTTTAATATTAAAAAATATTGGATGGCAATCAAACTCTTCAGAGGTCATTTTAACATTGAACATGGCAGGTTCGAGTGGGATGTGTGAGGCCCACCAGAGCTGCTACCCCAGGGGCCCCCACACCCCCTCAGGGATGCCTGCCTGCTGCTCACCACCACCAGCGCTGTACCTTATACTTTGTTTGGCGCTATTGGGGGAGGGAGAGCCGCAGGGGGAGCGACGGCACAGGAGAAGGAACAGCAGAGCAGCTGGGGATTGGGTATGGGTTGGTGGTGCCCACTGGGTTTTTTTCTGGTGAAACAAAGGGGGCCCATTTATCAACATTCTGATTTTAGGGTTTCTTGAAACCACAAAAAAAACTTGTTTTCACTAAAACCAAGAATGTCTAGTCATTTATTAATAGAAACAAATATAAAAATATAAAAAGCAAGAACAAATTACCTATTCTAAGCACATTTTCAATTGGTCTTCATTATTGAACATACCTGTTATAGTTTTTTAACTATTTGCCTTCTACTTTTTAACTGTTTGCAGCTTTCAAATGGGAGTCACTGACCCCAGCAGGCAAAACTATTGCTCTGTGAGGCTACAATTGTAAGGTTATGGTTACATTTTGTAACTTTCTTTTGAACAAACCCCTTTAAAATGCAGAACAAAATCAAAAAGAACACTAAAACATCAAAAGTTTAGTTCTCTTAAGAATTTGTGTGCGTTACAAATTTAAAAAACCTCTAAGGGCTGTGACACTTGTTGCGGGCGACTAATCACCCCGAAATGCCATCCCACCGGCTAGAATGTAAATTGCCAGCGGGATGGCATACGCGGCACCACGATTTGCCGAAGTTGCGTTAGTCCCCGTGTGTCACAGCCCTAAAACTACAAATAAAATAAAGATTGTTACAATTTGTCTAAGTCAGGTCCCATTAACTTCTAAATGGGCCCCTAAGGGTTGAGTTTCCTTTTTGCCTTGGAAACTGCTGGGCAAATCCAAGTGTTTGTGGCATTTACTGTATATTTAGCTCTGCTCTTTGTAGATAACTCAGCAGGGAAGGAATCAATATGGCTGCATCTCCTGGTGTGCCAACGTCTCCCTTAGTGGCTGCCAAGGGAATTAGGATAATTTGAGTCAGATTAGTTTAGCAGGTTCCCCACCTTTCCTTGATCTGATAACCACCCACTACCACATTTTATAAATAATTTTATATATAATTATAATCATTATCAAAGTCCAAAAAGTGAACCCCAGAGTAATTAATAGGCCCTCTCTTTCATGTGTTTGAGAACAACTATAACATACCCCTCAAGCATTGGTTCCAACTAAAATTACAATTGCCTATCTTGCATCTTGGTACAGATATACCACCCAATAATAATTGTGGCTTGTGAAAAAATATAGACACCTGTCCACTTGTCCAGTGATAAACACTTTTTTTTAACCCAAATTACTTCATTCATCCTTAAAGGGGTTGTTTACCTTTAAATTAACTTTTAATATTTTGTAGACATTGATATTCTGAGACAATTAGCAATTGGTCTTTTATTTTTAGGGTTTTTTGGTTATTTAGCTTTTTGTTCAGCAGCTCTCCATTTGATATTTTAGCAGCTATCTGGTTGCTAGGGTCTTTTTTACCCAAGTAACCAGGCAGTGGTTTCAATGAGAGATGGGAATATGAACAGTAGAGGGCCTGCACAGAAAGATAAAAAAGTAATAAAAGTTAGCAATAATAATAAAAATGTAGCTTTCGGAGCAATCGTTTTCGGCAGCCGGGGGTCAGTGACCCGTATTTGAAAGCTGGAAAGAGGCAGAAGAGAAAGGCAAATGATTCAAAAACTGTAAAAAAATAAATAATGACAACCAATTGCAAAGTTGCTAGGAATAGGGCATTCTATGAACCACCCTTGCAATAGCCATTAGGATATGTCACCTGTTGACAATTCCAGACAAAAAATAAATCTCGACACCCCAAATTTGGGCTGTCACTCAACAACCATGGGTTCCCCTAAATTATAAAAAGATTGACAATGCCACAGTTGAAAGTTCATAGTTCCTATTGTCTATAATGTCATCAATATATGGCAGTTATAAAGAACTGTGGAAAACAAGGCAAGATCTGGAAGAGCAGATATTCTGGCCAAAATGGCTCCCATATGACTATAAAGGAGCTGCAGGAAGGTTTGGCTGATGTTACCTGCCCTATGATGAAGCACTGCTTGCACAAACATCATCTGCGTGGAAGAGGCATCAGGAATAAGCCTTACCTACAACCCCATCTCTAATGCCAATGGCTGAGCTATGTAAAACAGCCTGTAAACAAGCCAGGGGCCCTTTTAAAAACAATTCTTAGGGAGTGATGAAGTAAAATTGTTAACTCTGGCCACAATCTGCCTTTTTTCCAGCAGACTGGATCATGGCTGAAAAAACTAACCAGCAGATGGGGCTATTGCTACACAATTCATTCTCAGTATAGTTGCTTAAATGGGTGGGTCACCTTTATTACAGTTTTGCAAAATAAAGAGGTATGGTCATTTAAATAATATTTGGAAGGAAAACATAATACTAAGCAACTTTCCAACATTAATTTATTTTTAAAAATTAGTGCTTAAAAAGTTATGTGTAAATGTAATTGCTATTGACGAGGAATTTGCTGAACTCCTGGTTGTTACTTTTTAAACAATGTTGCAAAAGCCAGTCTCCTACAGCGAGTCAGGTCTGTCAGTCTGCTGCCTTGTGTTACATTGTTTCAGTCAGAGGCACCAGGGCAGAGAACAGAAAAGGACAAACACTGCTTCTAATAGCAGTTATTTATACAAATAACACAAAAACCATTGCAAATTTTTAATAAATGTATATTTAAGTTGCTCAAAAATTTGTTTTTTTCATTAGGCAAAACCTCAAA
Source organism: Xenopus tropicalis (assembly GCF_000004195.4). Taxonomy (NCBI): domain Eukaryota; kingdom Metazoa; phylum Chordata; class Amphibia; order Anura; family Pipidae; genus Xenopus; species Xenopus tropicalis. The sequence goes on along the minus strand of NC_030681.2, from coordinate 123,923,066 downwards.
TCAGGTGTAAGAACAGCACCGGCATGCACTCAACCGACTCCAGGACAGCGGTTGTATAACTTCAAAAGGCTTTATTCACGAATCATAGGTACCTAAACGCTTCAGGTGATCTTTGATCTTTGAATAAAGCCTTTTTTTACAACCGCTGTCCTGGAGTCCGTTGAGTGCATGCCGGTGCTGTTCTGTAGTCTAATCGGATGAGCATTTAGCTTGTTATAAAAAAAAGTTTAAGTTTATAGTTCACCACTGCATAAGTGTACAAGTGAATAGGAACGACTGGGAGCCTCCTGATAAATAAAGTGAAGTGTATTTTATTAGGCAAAAAACTTTAATTAAAAAGAAATGGATAGTTTTCAAAATATCTACCTGTAGTAGTAGTGCTGCATAGATCCTTTGGTCTCTGCTCTCTGCCATAGCCGGGGGGATCGCCAAGACGCTGGCTTACTAAGGGCCTGCCTACATCATTCTGTAACTACCAGGACGGTGGAGGAAGCCATTGACCACTACTGCGCATGCGCCATTCATTGGAATTTCCATTATCTGATTGGCTTACAAGATTCAGCCAATTGGATCAATGAATCACAGAAATGGCACAAGAAGGGGTATGCACAGTGCAGTAGTGAGCGTTGCCTGCAGCTCCCTGAGCTTTGAGTCCTTGGCTGACTGAACGAATATACAGTATGCAGCACTACCTTTGCAGGTAGAAATTTGGAATACAATCCTTTTTTATATGTAATAAAATTACATATGGTGCAATGAGGGTGTGAGCACAAATCTCATCTTGCTATAGTTTATACAGGAGCAGTGGCCGGCTCCATGTTATAGCTCCTGCCCCTCCCAGCTACAGTCAGGTGATCTCAGTGGAGCCAATAGGACTCACCAGACGGGGGATGAACTGACATAGCTGGCCAGCTTGAAGTATATTGCAATATATAAACAAACAACCCCTGTTTCGTTTAGCAAATATTTTTGCCGCCAAGTTGTGGGGTAACTCGGACGCAAAGTGTGCATACATATTTGCAATTTGCATATTTAAAAAGAATTAAGGACATTCACACTGCAAATAAAAATTTCACAATTAGGTCTTGTCCAGCTCTATAAATATAAACACGGGCAGGGCAAATATGTTCACTGTGCAAATAATTCTGCGCTGCACAAAATTTATAAATGATCACCACTGAGTGAGAGTGAGGCTGAGTGACTTTAAGAGACTGACTGAGTGTGTGTGTGGGTTAGAGGCTGAGTGAGTATCACTGAGTGTGAGAGAGAGGCTGAGTGTATATGGGATAGAGGCTGTGTAAGTGTAAAAGGCTGAGTGAGTATCACTGAGTGTGGGATAGAGGCTGAGTGAGTGTAAAAGGCTGAGTGAGTATCACTGAGTGTGGGATAGAGGCTGAGTGAGTGTAAAAGGCTGAGTGAGTATCACTGAGTGTGGGATAGAGGCTGAGTGAGTGTAAAAGGCTGAGTGAGTATCACTGAGTGTGAGAGAGAGGCTGAGTGTATATGGGATAGAGGCTGTGTAAGTGTAAAAGGCTGAGTGAGTATCACTGAGTGTGGGATAGAGGCTGAGTGAGTGTAAAAGGCGGAGTGAGTATCACTGAGTGTGGGATAGAGGCTGAGTGAGTGTAAAAGGCTGAGTGAGTATCACTGAGTGTGAGATAGAGGCTGAGTGAGTGTAAAAGGCTGAATGAGTATCACTCAGTGTGGGATAGAGGCTGAGTGAGCGTAAGAGGCTGAGTGAATGAAACACACACACACACACGCACACAAACTAAAAGCAATCCAATCCAATAGTTTTATTTGAATCGCACCCCAGAGTGGGCGCTGCAGTCTTTAATGCCATACAAATGTTAATTTAGTTTATTTCAATGAACACATGCATGGTGTTACACACAATATAAAAACTGGACACTTTCATCTTAATCAATGTTAAACAAGGCCAGCAACTCCAAAGGGAATTAAAATGGCTTTGGGTGTAACCTTTACTGCAGACTGGAAAATACTCGATACACAGAGGAAATCAATATTTTAGCCAATCAGTGGCGGGGATGGGGTGCATTATAGCAGACATAGCCCTCCTGTAGCTGTTCTGGCTGTCAGCTGAACACCCCTGCTGTAAAGGAACAGTATTGCTCCTAGTGGATTTGATGTGGAAGAACATCCTTTGTATCTGAAATAAATAGGCCAAATATTCTACTCTACTCTGGGGCATGGTTAGCAGGAAATAAAATCTTATAGAATTCTCATTGATTTATGTCAACGGACAATGGTTCTGCAAGAATTTGTCATTTTTATAAGAAAACCCTAAACGAAGGATCGGGTGACATCGCTGCAAGTTTGCCCTACAGCAACCAGACAGCAAACTGAATGGAGTTTGCTGTAAGTCAGACAATAAAACAGTGTCTGATTGGCTGATATTGATAAATGCACTGGGGCACAAATTTCTCTTTGCTGAAAATGCGTCCCAGCACCTGCAAGATTTCTACGTTCAGTGAAAGTATGGAGACTAAAGCAGTAATACTCTCCACTCAGCCAAAACATCCCCTACCACAGAAGCAGCTGGCCTACGGGTTACACCACTTTAATATACAACTGGCTTTCAAAATAACGAGAAATTCTGGGAATAATTACATATATTAAAATGTGGAAACAAAAAAAAATTGGATAAAAAAACCTAACAAAGCCACAAACACTCAGTAGTTAAAAATAACCCCCTTAGCAAGTGTGCCGTCAATCTGCGTTATCAAAACAAAGTTAACGAAAACCATTACAAATACAGTGAAACGTTCTGTTTAAAAAATGATAAGAGTTCACAAAAAAACAGGGCAATGTACAAATATCTAGCACTGGAATCAGGATGCAGGAACGCCTTCCCCTCAAGGCTTGTTAATCTGCCCTGTGAAGAGCACAGCACCTGGGGAGAGAAAGAGGAGAGGGCGAGGTTACAGCCAGATACTTATCGTGACACCATCATCGTATATTACCCTACCTTTAACCCTATCACATATTTACTCATGCAATAAAAAGTCTGCGGCAGCACCACTGATCACCCCAATAGGGAACTGCTCTCCATAGCTCATAATAGGCAGAATAGAGCAGAAGGGCTGGTGGTCGTCATTTTTGGTTACATAACTTCCTTTCCTAAGGCATGTGCATATGAAATCAAGGCTTATACTATCAATTGAGCCTTGAGCTAAAATCTGGAAAAAATAGGGAACTTACGCAGACCATTAGCCAGCAATACATCAAATGTTCAGATATAGTCATCAGATGATGATCTGCCCAGCCCCTCTGACATCCTACAACCCACTGACACCCATTCACAGTCCATTGGCTGCACTCTGTCATACAGTGGTCAAGCCAATGACCAATACCTACCAGCATCCTCTACCCATGAGGTAATGTAATGAACATGTTACGTTTTTTTACTGTTTTAGTCACTCACAACAATCAGAAAGAAGCAATTTCTAGTGAAATGCAAAAAATGGATATTTTGTTCTTGTACATAAGGGCTTTCCACAGCCCACTTCCCTCTGCTCTAGAGCAGCTCTTAGTTTACACAGTACATATGTAAAAGGTAAGTAGCCAAGTTCCATAACTAGTTCTAGCTATAGGCTCTTTCTCACCTGTAGGATTATGTCGGATAAAAAACAAAAATGGCCTGTCCACTGTAAACCAACGGGGCGATGATCTTGCTATCAAAACTGCAGCTGGAGGGAGAGAAAAAATATAAATACTTAGAAATCTGCCTAAATAATTCTCTAAGCAGCCATGTCACCAACACAATGAGTGTTATGCTTACTTGTGGCTCCAGATGCCTTTGTACCATCCTCATTTACTTCTATCTTAGCTTTCTGGAGCAGGTGCGAGACGTGGAGACTCTCTGATCCTGATATTAAAAAGAAGAATGCATGTTATCAACACAAGAGGCGCGCCAGTAAATATCAGCATTACCTCTGTGCATCCTGCCAACCAACCCAGGCAATCCTTTCCCAAACAACTTTTAGCTATTCATGTCCCACTCATCATTTCACAGCCAAACAGAAAGAAACCTGGATTAGTGGAATGTTAAGTAAAGGTCAGTTTGAAAAATGTAAAATCTGGCATTTGTGCAGCAGGAGGGAAGATTAACAGAACAGCGCTGTGTCCTTTCCCTCAAGTAATATCTGGCTGTTAATAGACACAAGGGGGCAGCAGTGTTCATATAATTCAAAAAATGTCTTGGACATGATCATAATAATCAGATAGAAATATGCAGATTAATCACTTTTCAGTGTCAAATGTGGACTTTCTGTGTGTAATGGTGATCCATGGTTGCCAAATCGGCTGTGGAAAATGAACTTTGAGAAATTTAGTTTTTCTACATAATAAATCATTAACAACTACATATGCCAAAAAGTTCAGTGTGCCCCCATCAATGCTGCCAGCTGTGAAAGGAGAGCCAGCGCACAAGTGCTGTCACAGCAGCTTCAATAGGAGCAAGCAAAGGGGCTAGAGAGTTGCTAAGAGCAGAGCACATCCAAAAGCTCCCATATAGTGCAGTAAATAAAGAGAGTTGCTTTCATGTATGGAGCACTGGCACCCTTGCACCCAGCAGTGCTGCACTCTGCACCCGCACAGGGTTATTAAACAAAAACAAAGTGGACTTAGCCCCAAATGTAGATATTCTGTTAACGGGCACTCAAAATGTAGTGAATAGGCCACAGAGACCCTAAAGCTCAGTTTACATATAATGGAATTGTTGCAGTTTTCTTTGTCAAGTATTCAGCTGAATCCAAATATGATAAATGCAGGGATCCCTAAAATCTAACAGATGTGGTTTGCTTTGGAGACCTACTTGTGATCTTTGCAAAGTTGGCTTTTGATACATCAAACATCTCTGTGATACCCAAGTTCCTTAGAGGCTCTTTTAGATCAGCTTCGGCTTCCACACTGAACCTGTGGAGAAGATGCAGAATTATTTTCCATAGCACATTCATAAAAAAAACAGGCTAAAAAAATTGCCAGAATATTTTGGAAACATTTGTGAAAAAGTTATGATCACTTTTTATTGCCTGCAAAAGGGAAATTTCCTGGTACTCATGAGATGGTCCAATAACGTAACACCAGGGGCCCAGGTCACAGGACGCATATGATTTTGCATCCTTCATGGGCTCCCTGTGCCCCAGCTCCCTCCAAGGACCCCCTTAGCATCATACACATATTGAGCAGTATGGCCCATCTACTACCCTGGACAGTGCTGGTTATTACACAGTCACTTACTTTGGTAAGATGAGCTGAACTCTCTTTGGAGTCATAGTCATCCAGCTCTGCAGGGTTTTGGTACTAATGTGGGGGATGATGGCAGACAAAGGCGTGCTCTCTTCTGTGGGCAATGCCACTAGCATGCTAAGGCTTCCTCCATGGTAAGGAAGTTCGATGACATTGTACCAAAGACCATTGGGTGTACTTGCAGAGCCTAAAAAGAGAAAACAAGAGTGGCTTTAATTACAGATCCTTCATGTGATCTTTATAAAAATAACTTCTCCAAATAAACCATAAACCTGATCTTCCTCTGTGTTCCCCAAAACCTGCTTTCAGTGCACTCAGGCTTTGTCTCAGCTGCACCAAACTGCAGGAACTCTTCTGTTTTTGAATTTTTGAGTCATATGTATTCACAAATTCATCAACACATAAAAGCCACAATGGAAAGTAATGCTGAGTTGGAAACATAGAAAAACTAAGAGAAGATCTATTGCTACCTAGTCATTTTGGGAGCAATGCAGATAAGTTTTATGGTTTCAACTAACTGCTAACTATATCAGTTTTCAGACTTATCATCAAAAATGCTTGCAATCTTGGGTTTGCTTGCAATCAGTGTTATTAAGTCATGAACATGGACTGAGGCTGGTTTAGTCAATATCAATAAGAAGACATTATGCCTCATTTATGTAGGGTAGGCACAAGCCCCACAAGTCCCATTAATTTGGCATTCACTTAGTTCTTGCACCTGCAGTGTAGGTGCACTCAGCTCCCTAGTGCTAGTGGCTCCTTTGTAAGTGCGCCTGTAACATTTTTATCCCCTTTGTTTGTGCCTTCTACAAGTATTAGGTTTGGCACCGGGGCTTGTACATATATTCACACTGTGCAAAGAAGAAGTGGCTTCCAAGATGAACCACAAGAGGGGGTAACTAGGGGCTTTGAGCCTTAGTACAAACATTAACTCATTTTTTGGTTAAACATTTAGTTGCACTTTAGATGTAAATTTGATGCAGCCATGAGGGAAACAAGTCATTGAATTAAGAATAATGTACTGAGCAGAACTGGACCAAAATGCTCAAGGGGGTTATTTAAGTTTTTCATGTTTATACCCACACTGGCTGAACCAAGTTAAATTATTCATCTTTCTATGAAGTATTAACTCCATATTTGCCTGCCGCTCATCATGTGCTCATGAACATCAGAAATGATTTGGCAGGATCTGTACAAATTCTAAACTGATTACTAGCCAAACCATGATAATCAGTAGTGCATCGCTGCTCTTACCACTTCTGAACAGCGACAGCTGGGCTAACATAGGCACTTGATAGTCTTTTCCGTCTGGTCCATGAAAGGTGCGTTTCTTTGTGTTTTCTGGCTGGAAGCGAGATTTCCAGAGTCCCTTGAAATACAGAGCATTAACCAGTACCAGCCGTGTAACAGAACTGTCCAATAGTTCTGGTGAGATCAGTCCTTCTATCATCCCTAAAACATAATTGTAAATAATGTCACTCAGCTTGTAAATCTCATTATATATCCGTAACTGCTGGAGAGGTGCAAAGGTCTGGGACTACATGATAGGATTATATACACATACATACAGACACAGAAACTTATTGTGGCAAAAGGCAGCTCTAAATACCTAGGGACTGACTACATATATTCCTTTGCTACTAGTGAAGTTCATAATCTTTTATATGGAAAAGAGAAAAGAGTCTTAACAGCACAGGGGTGGGTGTCTATTTGTTGAGAGCATGTACAATTTAACAGAGTTTCCGGCAGACTGAAAGGGAGAGAGATGGCAGTCTGGGTGGCTATTTACTAGTAGGTCCCAGTGGTCAAGGTGGGATAGAATAAAGGCATAAATTAGTTTATTTTAGTAATTTTTTGAAAGAATGGGGCAGACCTTGGCTATACTACAAAGGAAAAATCCCCACTGTTGCCAGTGGTATTAATAAGAATAGATAAGCAAAGGGAAGGGGCAAACACTACTTAAATGCAGTTTCAAGTCAACAAGGTTAAAAAAGCAGGATATCAAAAATGTGTAGCACAGCCAATCAGTTCAGTTACTGATTTATCCAGCTAGGAGACAGTTAAAATGTGTGTTTGAATTCGAGGAACAGTGAGGGTTGTCTAAACATATCTGGATATAATCCGCACACAATGAATATTTAAAGCCAAATGAATGGATTGCACTTTCTAAAAAGAAAAACAGCAGAGGCCCGAATATAGAATGCACCCCCGCACCCCCACCCACTGAGAAACTGAAGAAGGAGAATGGTTAGTGGGAGAAAGAAGTATCCGTTATAAAGTTTAGAGTACTAGGATGCACCTTGTTTGCTCATAACTACTAAATGGAGAACGTGCATTAGAAGGGAATGATTAACAGTACAACATGCAGTGGATAATAATAAATCCTGAAGTAGCTAGGGAAGAACTGAATATACAACCACCACAAATGGTGGGCCAACACCTTGATGAAGTACTCTCTAAAATCATAACCCTTTCTGCATTTGGCAGGGATCCATTCCGTATCCGACATGCTCTCCTTGTCACCTTTTCTGTCCCACGTCCACCCGTCATGCCCAGAATACTAGCACCACTTACCTCTCTTAATTCCATTCTTTCCTCCCTTAATCCTGCCTCTGATTATGATTTGCTTATCATTACCTATAACTTCACTCTACCAAGCTGCTATTGACTCCCATGTCCTCTCATACCCCCAGACCAGCCATGGTTAAATAACTCATCAATATCAATAATCAATATTTAGACACAATTCTTGCAATATTGTACTTGATCTGCAGAGAGTAGTGAAAGTCCTACAGAAAAGCTGTCTTACCTCACTATAAATTTCTCCTGAACACCTGATTATTATTGTATAATATAGTATACATATAGAATTTCAATGCTTGGTTTCCAATATTGTTATTACAGCTATCATCAATAGCATCAGCTATCTCCCCCTTTCTTAGGCCTTTCCCAGACATTAACTATCTCAATCAAACATCTGAAGTCTCTTGGTTTTTCTTGCCCTCTCCACTCATAACCTTATCATAACCACTGTGTGTCTTTACAATAGCTAATGCAGTTCAGTATAGAGAAGGGCAATCATAATAGCAGTGTGGTCAATTTAGATAATTTTTTTTCTGTGCCCTTTGCTTTGATTTACCTATTAATAATATTGGCATTGATTCAATATGGCAACTTGCATCTAACAAATGAAAAGCGGTTTCCTTATACTAGTTACTTAAGGCAAAACTGTTTCTCTGAATATAATATACATAGTAGCCCATTCCGGTATTTATGCAGGGCTTATAAATACTCACCATTAGTCTGATTTTTCACCCACTGGTTAATAATGGAAGCAGCTGTGTTCTTCTCCTGAAAGTCAACACTTCTGACATCACTGTGAAAGACATCTTTATTCTTGTAGACAAAGGAGCTCTCCATTTTGAACACACTGCTGGCAAACACTCCATTTGCACTCGTCACAATATCTTTATTCTTCTTTGCAACGATGGCCCGGTTAATTTTCTTTAGGCTTTTGGCAACCTCTTAAAAAAAACACAGAGAACCAATTATACATTTACGTAACGTTTAGCCATAAATAATAAATGATACAGGTGCACCAAGCAAGATCTGTTGTTTACTAGTCATGCCACTGCCATCAACACCAGTAGTACTATGAGCTCTCTCCTTTCTGCCAACTTACTCCAAAGCAGAGACTGTATTTTGGTATTGTGAGACTGTGTAACAGAACTATATGTTAAAGCACAGGAAACAACTGTAGCTATCTATAAAGGCTCTTGTTTTTAGCTTTCCTGTTGTGTTGACTTAGGGTCTCTGCAAGGTGTTAGGCTGCTGATGGTGGGACAGCCCCCATCTAGGCCCGAGAGGGTGCATCACTTCCTATGCCTCCTGCCAACCCCATGTACAGCCCACAAATATCCCACAGAGGACTACCACCCACCACACAAAAGAAGAAGACACACAATAGATGAACCAAATGTAACAGTCCTGGACTTGTCCACTTCATCTGCCAAAGCGCCTTGCACTGACAACATGGCGCACCAAACTTGCTAAATCCCTAAACTGACAAATATCAATAATACTTTGTATATTGATATGGACTAGCAGGCCACCATACACATACCAATAATCATACGCCCACATGTAACATAATGAAGCACTGTATTTGGGAAGAAAAAAATCTACCCTGGCAAAGTAGTGTGCATTGCTGGTTTCATTTTTCTGTATTCAGCATGCACACAAAAAGCCTGTGTAAACACACACACCTGGATATACAGAAACAGTTGTAAGTGGAAGGTACAAGTAGTGGGAGTCGTTACTGACCATTGATTTTATACCGCATGACAGTCATCAATTGCTTCTTAGTCTTCCCATCTGCCCCAAGCTGCAGCATGCCCAGCACAGATGAGATTCCATGTGGTGACATTACAAAATTTTCATGCGGCCTGCTCTTAACCACTTGGTTAAAGACTTGAATTCCAATGTCTGAGCCCAGTTCCTCCAGGGATAGTAGATCGAGCTCTGGTTGTGCAGATGCCAGAAAAGCACCAAGAAATAGGAGGGTGAATAAACTCCTCATGATGATTCTACAGCTCGGCAGAAGCGGAGAAAGAATACTGGAAAGAGAGAGAAAACACTGCTTTAGTTTATATTAATAAGCTGCTGTGTAGCCATGGGTGCAGCCATTCAGGCTAAATAGGGCAAATTGGCCCATGTCTACACAGCAGATAAAGATAAGTTCTGTAGAATATAATGGGTTTAGTTCTTACACAGGAATACAAGCAGGTCCAATGCTATTTTATGGCTCTCCACAGAACCACAGGATGGAAATCGGTCTCACATAAGATAAGACATTTCTTGCTAAGTTTATTTCTAGGTGCTCTATCAACACAAAGAAACATTACATTTAACAAAACATATTTTTACATTTTGACATAACAATTTTATGAACAGGGCTGTTTTGTGAAGTTATGCCATGTTTTCCTAGCGCCTTTAAAAGAGGTTGTTCACCTTTGAGTTAACTTTTGGTATGATGTAGAGCAGTTATCCCCAACCAGTGGCTCGTGACATCGCAACATGTTGTACTGCAAAAAAAGAGCCTCCTGTAGGCTGCCAGTTAACCAAATAGCCAATCACTGCCATTATTTGACACCAACTGAACATTAGAGAGTAATATTCTGAGACAGTTTGCAATTGATCTTCATTTTATATTATTTGTAGTTTTTTAATTATTTCAATAATTGTTATAACAGTTATCTGGTTGTTCATTTCCAAATTACCCTAACAATCAGGGAGTGGTTTTAATAAGAGACTGATATAAGAAAATTATGAACAATAACAATAAAACTGTAGCCTCACAGAGCAATAGTTTTTTGGCTGTCAGGGTCAGTGACTGCTGAGAGAGTTTTAAAAAGAAGAGTTTTAAGAAAGCAGCAAATAAATAAAAAAAAACTAAGAAATAAATAATGAAGACAAAGTGAAAAGTTGCTTAGAATTGGTCATTCTATAACATAATAAAAGTCAAATTAAAGGGGAACCACCCCTTTGAGGATATAGGTCACGACACTGGCACACACACACATATATTATATATGCTACTTTGAATATATGTTTTGATTTTTCACAAGAAATCCCGGAGTTGCTGGTCTTTTTTATAATATATATATATATATATATATATATATATATATAGTTATCCCTAAGTAGGCTGAAAGAGTCAGCCCGCTACCCCTCTTAAGATCCAGTACCCTAGCAATGGCGCTACATGGTCTTTCCACAAACCTGCTATATTGCTCCTAAACTTTCTATGGACCAATGTTCTGCTACAGACCCTGGGACACAGAAATTCAAGGCAAAAGAAATCTCAGACTTGGCCAAATGTGTCCCCAAATGTGAATCAAATGTAGGGACCCTAAAATCCCAACACTTGGCTTTACTTTTGTTGTGCCGTCTCCCTAAATACAAAATAAAAGGTTGAGATACCAAAGAGAATTCAGCAGAATATCTGACTGATACAAATGGAAAGTAACACAAAATAATAAAAAAAGAGCTGTGTCCCTTTAAGTGATAATTAATGAGCAATAAAGCATCAGCATTCCCCAGTGCAGGGACACGGGCGAGCGGTTGCTCTGTGGCAGCCTAGATTGCTCATGCCACACACAATAAGCTCTGGGTGAAAACGGACAATTTCCTTTTAAATGGCACAGAGACTGTTACATGTAGCACCTCAAGCTGCAAAACAGGGCTATTTGTCTCTCTACTGGAAAAGGCATTAGCTCATTATTTATGGCATAAGTGAATTAACAAGTCAAATTAATTGGTAACTTAAAAGGTCACCCAGGCACCAATTTAAGCTGCTCTGAAAATGTCTCATAAACTGAAGATATATAGCTCCTAGATTGATATTTAGCGAAAAATGTGTATATAGCCACACAGCCCAGGAGGAAAGGGTAAAGTACTCAGTGCATTGATCACTGGGGAGGAATCTCTTACAGGATCCAATTAACTATTCGCTTGGTTGAGCAAGGAACAAAGTCACCTTTTAATGAGAGATACAGGGGAAACAAGAGGAAGGCACCAGATTATATCTTTTCTGGGGAGCAATAAGATAATATTTCAGTAAGGCCCAGTGAGTAGTGGAACTCTCCAGCAGTACCGAGTCTCATGTGGGTATTCCAGTGAGGGCAGGGACATTGCCAGCTGCTAGCACTTTGCACACAACGCCTTTACTAGGCCTTTTGTGGTAGGTAACTAAAGTATCTTTCTTCAGTTCTGCCTGTTTATTGGGCAGACTACTGCAGCCGGCCTTTACCCATCTAAATGCACAGGCTTCAAGCAAAGATGAAATCTGCATTACTTCAGTCCAAAGGGTCGGGCTTGACATTTCTTGAGAACCCCATGGCACCTTTCTTCTGAGCCTCAGAAAGGTGTAAAAGTAAAGTCAGTGTCTAACTTCTCTTCTCGATCAGACTATCTCCACTGGCCTAGCTTCAAGTTGGCACCAGAGATATGGCACTTTGGCCTGCAAAGAAAGTCCTGAAAGTAGATCCATAAAAGAGTTCTTCACCCAACACAACTTAACCTTTAAGCAAACATAAATTCAAGCAACTCTGGAATAAACATCAGTTTAAAAATCATGCATATTTTTATGTAATATTATTGGAATAGTTACTTATGCCTGGCCCCCTGTTCTTCTACTGATCTGGCTGATTACTTTGAGATTTTAAAAAAATGTAACAGTTGTAACAGTCCTCAGCCTTCATCCTCCCAATCCCACAATTCCCTGTGCACGTAATGTCAATAAGGAAAGGAACATCACGGCTTAATGCATTGTGGGTTATGTAGTTTTTGCATGCTATCTGTAGACTGCAGAGAAGCTGTTACAATTTGTAAAATCAATGTTTCAGTCCCTCCTCCCCTGGCACGATTTCAAATGATGCAATAATACTGTTTTGCTGCTGGATTTCAGCATATAAAAATGCTACTTATTGAAACTTTTGGAAGTAACAGTTAACATTGATAGGTAGCTTTTTGGGCTTGCATTTTTAAAAGTGTTAAAAAGGCTGAGAAACCAAACATGAGACCTCAGGAAGCTTTGGAACACACAGTTATGTTCCTAAAGAAGAATGTTATGTTCTCTAACAGACCCAGCAGGCAATTAAAGTCACAAAATGATATCCTATAAGCAACTGCAATATATGTTAAATTATATTTTGTAGCAATCCTATAATACAAGATATAATAAAAGATATTCCAATCCTCTTGCTAGAGGGCCAGCAGCAGCACTCCTGAATAATGATCAATAAGAGCCATATTTTCTATGTAGGCACTTTGGCTGGGCAGCCCACGGGAGACTATTAAAAAAATCCTGCTATGCTGTACTGTGTATGCTCTAGTTTTCTTTCATTGCACAAAAAAATGGGTAATGTTCCCCTTTAAGTTTGATTTTAATAAGCAAAATGTTATATTTGGTTTTACAACTCCCTTAAGGTAAAACAGATGCACGTTTCTGCAGATGTATGGAATGTGCTGAACAGACACAGCATAATACAGTGTGCCAAGTGCAGCTATAGAACTTAGCATTTAGCAGAATAAAAATGCGTTTGTTGGTTCCCTCTTTTCCAGTACAGCCTGATGCATTTTAATAAAGGCAGAAGCCACAGTAGTAGAGTGTGCCACAGGGTACCGCAGTGTGTGCTATTTGATATAATTACTCCCTTTACGTTTATCAGAACCCCAGGCCACAAGTGAATGTTGACAGGAATGTGTTCTATTCTGCAGCTTCCATATTCTATTTTGCATCCTTTCTAGAACACGGTGGATGCAGACACTGATGTAAAGGGCCTTTGTAGAGCAGAGAGTTGAGTTCTTTATAAGACTGAAGCCCAATAAATAATCTTTATTGCTGCCAGCAGCACAGAATGTTTATAGACCCAGGGAATAAAGGAGCTTTCTGACTACAAAAAATCTCCCCTATGACTACTCCCAGCCTGAAAAGTGCTGGACTGGATTCATTTAGCTTTAGAAACCTAACCGCTAGCTTTCTTGCCAAGATAAAATACCCTAATATTATTTCAGGGGGGGGGGGCAAATGTAAAAATATAATAAAATTAAAAGATTTCAAAGATACAAAGGGTATTAGTATATTGGAGCACTGACAGCACATTCTGCTGTAAAATCTACCAAGCAAGTTTTAAAAATGAGCCAGTAGTATACAACTAGTAACATATCTCTCTCCACTTAAAATTCAGGTATGGAATCCATTACCGAGAAACCCATTATCCAGAAAGCTCCGAATTACGGAAAGCCTGTCCCCCATTGACTCCATTTTAATCAAGTAATTTAGATTTTTAAAAATGATTTCCTTTTTCTCTATAATAATAAAACAGCACATTGTACTTGATCCCAACTAAGGTATAATTAATCCTTATTGGATGCAAAACAATCCTATTGGTTTTAGCTAATGTTTTATTGATTTTTTAGTAGACTTAAAGTATGAAGATCCAAATAACGGAAAGACCCCTCATCCGGAAAACCCTTGGTCCGGAGCATTCTGGATAATGGGTCCTATACCTGTAATATAAGTTTCAGAAAGAACTCATTTATGTTCTGTGCTTTTGAACCCCTATGTTCAAACTAGAATCTAGCCTTTGAAAATTACAGCCGGCAAATTACAATTCTCCATAAATCAACAAATCACATTATGGTGCCAAGTAATGCAGGCCAACATTTTGCATTTAGTGGGCCACACATGAAATGTTTATTGGCCAACTTGTATTCTCATTTTGATGGCACGCAAATAAGTCTTTGGAGGTCATGTTTAGTTGTCGAGGGTTATAAATCTATTAAAAGGCCACATCTGGCTCCTGGGTCTCCGGCTGGCCAGCTCTGGTTCTGAACAAGGGCTTTGCATGTCTGGGCAGATGTTATTCAACTACAATTAAAACAGCATCAGTAGGGCAAAAGGTTACCCATTTGGACTTTCTATGGGGCACAACAGTGTAGTACAGGATCTATGAACCTTAATAAAGAAACAATGTTATAAATATAACAGGGGACAGGAGTTATTTTGAAACACCCCCAAAGTATATTTTAGTAATAAGGGAACCCATAGGCAACAGAATGCAAAATGCAGCATCAACAGATATAACAGATATAGGTATAGGATCAGTTATCTGGAACCCATTATTCATTGGTAACTGGAACCCTGTTATCCAAAAAACTCAAAATAAAGGGAAGGCCATCTAACATAGACTATTTTAATCAAATAATAAAAAAATGTTTAAAACTAATTTCCCCCTTTTTCTCTGCAATAATACAACAGTACAGGTATGGGATCCCTTATCCGGAAACCCGTTATCTAGAAAGCTCCAAATTACGGAAAGCCCGTCTCCCATAGACTTCATTTTAATCAAATGGTTCAGAATTTTAAAACCGATTTCCTTTTTCTCTGTAATAATAAAACAGTACCTTGTCTTGATCCCAACTACGATATAATTAATCCTTTTGGATGCAAAACCATCCTATTAAGTGTAATTAATGTTTTATTGATTTTTTAGTCGACTTATGATATGGAGATCCAAATTACAGAAAGACCCCTTATCCGGAATAGCCTTGGTCCCGAGCATTCTGGATAATGGGTCATATACCTTTACCTTGTACTTGATCCCAACTAAAATATAATCAATCCTTATTGAAAGCAAAAAAACCCAATTTGGTTTATTTAAATTTTAAATGATTTGTAATGATTTTTCTACTACAATTTAAATATGCTGATCCAAATTACAGAAAAACCCGAGGTCCCAAGCATACTTGATAGCAGGTCCCATACCTGTATACGGGCTTGATGACTACAAATAAAAAGAGTGGTAATACACAAATGCATACGATAACAGCATTATAGGTCTTCTCCCAATTCCTAATGATTATATCACTGCCATCAGGCTAGACTAGACTTTAAAAATGCAAAATGTACAAACAATAAGAATTCCACAAAGCTCAAACCACAATTATGATAGTGCCAACATTTATTTAATCTAAGAACTTCAGCTCTGTCATTTTGGGAATTATACTAAGCTTGACAACTACCTCCTAAAAGGACTTTCTTTTGAAGGGCACTGCCAGTTTTTTTGCCACACTGGTAATGCCATGGCAATCAGACACCGACACTGAGGTGCACCCGGAATCACCGAGCAGTTGTAACTGGCTCGAGGGCTTGAAGAGACAAAGAACAGCTGGGCTACCTAGAAGATACACGGCATGTCTGGTTTAGGAACGCAGAGTAAAAGAGCACTCACCATGCAAAGTGTTCTTGCTAGAGAAGCTGCTTGCATTCTAAATGAAACCCCCGGCTGCCAGCAAAGGGGCACTCTCTTTATAAATGCAGCTTTATCAGGAGGCAGCAACCTAGCAACACTGGGGGGAAAAGCAAAAGGAGCATTCCAAAACATGTAGGTTATGTTCCCTATAAATACCATACCCATCAATTGTCCCTTTTTAGCAGAACAGTTTCCATTTCTGCACCCAAAAGATGTAAGGTCTACCCTAGGGGTGGTAAGGCAGTGTCTTAGGTAACTTAGGGTCATGGCCAAAAAGTTATTTTGATTAAATCAGTAATACCAATAGCTATGGTATCCCTGAAAAACTCCCATTCTAGTACACAGTTGCACACGATCTGGCAGATGGACACCACACACATCACATTAATAGGGAAATTTTGTTTCCGTTAGCAAAGGCTTCTCAGTCTCCAGCCTGGAAAGCACCAAACTGAAATTACAGCCTCACTTCCTTTTTCACAGTGTTACAGAGACGTGCTTGAAATTTGAATTTTAAATTAGCATTTGAAGTATCCATTTGTGGCTGTAGAAGTGAATTAGTATGAGCAAAACCTACATACGGTTCTCTGTGGTGCATGAGAGGAGAATAAAATGCTGGCTCAGACTCTAAGTGCAAGGGAGTCTTAAAAGAGGAGACCTCCGGGCTGTGCAAAATAAATAGCCATCACTATATGAAACAGGTTTGCTCACACTCATGTTTATAAATGTGTTCTACTGTTATTTTACTTAAGTTTGCTCTCTGGCCAATATTCCCCATCAGCTGACCTTACCGAGAGCTCTCAAGGCAGGGATCCCCAACCTTTTTTACCCATGAGCCATATTTAAATGTAAAATAAAAAAAAGAGTTGGGGATCAAGGCAAGCATAAAAAAAGTTCCTGGAGGTGTCCAATATGCGCTGTCATTTGGTTACTGGTAGTTCCTATGTGGGCTGGCAGCCAACAGGTTCTGTTGGCAGTACACCTGGTTTTTATGCAACCAAACTTGCCCCCAAGCCACACATTTGAAAACAAGCACCTGCTTTAATGCCACTGGGAGCAACAAGGGGTTGGTGAGCAACATGTTGCCCCCGAGTCACTGGTTGGGAATCACAGTCCCAGGGCATATAGCAATGGCGGTGACTCTCATGGACTGCTACCCCTTTGCAGCAAGGGAAAAGGTATCTTGAGAAAAGTAGCACAGAGCCTGCTTTTGACAGGCATTAAAGCACATGGGTGTGTGGTTCTTAACCACTTAGTGGAACAATTCACATTCAGTAACAGGACTAAACACTGGGTATTAACCTAAGTGACAGCTAGTTCCTCATAAGTAAGTCACATGACCCCAACTAAGCTCTTCCTGAGGCCTCCTGCATCTGCATCCCAGGTACACTACAGTCGTGGGCAAAGGTTTTGAGAATGACACAAGTATTAGCTTTCACAAAGTTTGCTGCTAAACTGCTTTTAGATCTTTGTTTCAGTTGTTTCTGTGATGTACCGAAATATAATTACAAGATATAATTACAAGCACTTCATACGTTTCAAAGGCTTTTATCAACAATTACATGACATTTATGCAAAGAGTCAGTATTTGCAGTGTTGGCCCTTCTTTTTCAGGACCTCTGCAATTCGACTGGGCATGCTCTCAATCAACTTCTGGGCCAAATCCTGACTGATAGCAACCCATTCTTTCATAATCACTTCTTAGAGTTTGTCAGAATTAGTGGGTTTTTGTTTGTCCACCCGCCTCTTTAGGATTGACCACAAGTTCTCAATGGGATTAAGATCTGGGGAGTTTCCAGGCCATGGACCGAAAATTTCAACGTTTTGGTCACCGAGCCACTTAGTTATCACTTTTGCCTTATGGCACAGTGCTCCATCATGCTGGAAAATGCATTGTTCTTCACCAAACTGTTGGATTGTTGGAAGAAGTTGCTGTTGGAGGGTGTTTTGGTACCATTCTTTATTCATGGCTGTGTTTTTGGGCAAAATTGTGAGTGAGCCCACTCCCTTGGATGAGAAGCAACCCCACACATGAATGGTCTCACCATGGTCTTGATAAAGGTCTTAGATACAGACCGAAACATTGGCCTGTCGTGTAATGTATTTACTATAATAAAAGTTATGTTTTAAATGA
Source organism: Xenopus tropicalis (assembly GCF_000004195.4). Lineage (NCBI taxonomy): Eukaryota > Metazoa > Chordata > Amphibia > Anura > Pipidae > Xenopus > Xenopus tropicalis. Next base: position 123,904,847 of record NC_030681.2, on the reverse strand, counting down.
TTCCCGGTGTGCACCAATATTCACTAGATTTTTATTTTTAATGCTTAATTGGTAGCACCCGGGTCTGTGGACTACGCTTAGGAGTGCTGAATCTACGTATCGTATTTATAATATATATATATATATATTCTTCAACCGAGTCGCACTCCGTACTTGTAAAAAAGATTTTTATTGGCAATCATTTAAAAGGTTAGTGCGTGCTGAGGTTCCTCCTACACCAAAAAAATTTACTTTCCTTGGACCACCAAAAGAGGGCATGTATAAATGTAAGGGTTGTGCCCAATGTCGATTTGTACTGGTAGGTGCAGACTTTATGAACCCTGTCACAGGAAGACTTTATAAAATTCGTGGCCATAATACCTGTGATACCAGTTTTGTGGTATATATGCTAACGTGTCTGTAAGGAAAACTAACTTACCAGCGCGGCGGGGACGCCCGCCGCGCCATTATATCTCCTTGCCGGCTACTTCCTAGTGCGCGCATCTCTTCAATTTATAGGCACAGTCGCGCTTACGTATGACGTCAGCGAGCAATGGCGCAAAATGTAAAATAGTTAAAGGGACCTGCCTGACTACGAACTTGCCTAATCTTATTTGTACCGTGATCTTCGGCCTAACTGACTTTAACTACTGCCGTGCCCCTTTGCCTGCCAGAACTCCTCGCCTTGTTCCCCTCGTTAAGTCCAGGTGGCATCTGAGTAGCTGAGGGCCCCTTCCGAAGCCAAAGGCGGTCACAATACTGGTGAAGCCGAGCCGAGACCAGGGAACTTGGCATCAGTTCTGGCTTAGGGTGCCGACCGTGACAGTGTCCATGCAATTTGGTCTATGTTGGTGAAACCACCCAAAAAGTTCGGGATAGGTTTTCCCAACATAGATCAACCGTAAATACTGGTAATACTACTCTTCCTGTTTCCAGACATTGTCTGGAGATGGGACATACATCAGAGGATTTGAGGTTTCGAGTTATACAATATATTCCACCTCCCAAACGTGGGGGTGACCGGATTTCTATTTTCAAAAAAACTGAGGTTGAATGGATACATCGTTTGGACACACTTGCCCCTAAGGGGTTAAATAGGGACTTTGATTTGCACTTATTTTTGTAACCTATGTGTGACTTTTATCATTATGTACAATATTTTGCCTGCTAATAATTTCAAGTCCTATGATATATGGAGACATCGATATACATATTGCCAAATCTGTTACACTTGTGACTTATGTCTTGAAAAATCTTTTGCACTAATATAAGTTTGCTAATATAGAGAGAATTTTGACGGTGTCGGTGTATCGGCTTCTATGTAGATTGAACACTTTATTGTGTTCGGTCTCCATGGTGACCTGCTACGTCACTTCCACCTTCTTCTTATACATGGAGTGACTAGCAGATGTGCTTTGAAACATGTAAGATGGCCACGCTGCTGCGCTTGAGAAAGGGGGTACAAAGTTTCCCGAAACGTTGCGCTTGAGCGGTATGCCTGATCAACATTCATGTTTTTTCTACTGGATTGTTCTTATATGGAACTTCTTTTAAATGATTGCCAATAAAAATCTTTTTTACAAGTACGGAGTGCAACTCGGTTGGAGAATATATGAATACACGGAAGGACTCGCTGTGATTTGAGTTTACTACACACCCACGTCCCCTTGTTTGGCTTTCAAACTGTGTGCATCGCAAGTTGGAACATATATATATATGCACCACCTTTTGCACAATTAGGCAACTGATTTAGTGGGCGACAATCAGAAGGGGGTAGGGTTAACAAATTACACATTTCATAAATGTATGTTGAAGTGTTGTACTGATTGCATTTACAGTACATTGAAATATGTGGAGCCCTTCTAGCTGGATTTATACATTTCCCTAGATTTTCAAGAGATCTGGTAACCCATGAAAGGTGGTGCCTGTTCAGACTACCTATTGTGCATCATGATCTCACTTGTTTTCCTGTACAGTTTCTACTCCTCTTCTCTATATTCCCATTTTTAGTTAGTACCAAGTGCAAATCATGGGGCAGAGGCTCTGTCAACACTGTGACAAAATGATGGGGCTGAGCTGGGAAAGCAAACAGAAGTCTCTCAGGGCTGAACATCATTCACTGGTAATTTCTGTCTTTCCTTAGAGCGCTTGTTGGAGATGCAGTACAATGCACAATAATGAGACAGCAACATTCATATTAAACATTGACAGAAGCTGGAAACATGTTATACTTTGGGGACCCAGAGAGCTGGCATTCCAAGACGCTCACAATAAAATCTGTGGGTTTTCTGGCAAAAGTAGAGATTAAATGGGAACTCTGGCTTCTGATCCAAAATTTGTTAAAGAGCCCCGCAAAACTCAGAAACCCCTAATATGCCTGTCACTGTAAATTGTTCCTTCAAAAAGTATAAATAAAAGGGGATTTATTACTTACCGTTACATCCTTTTCTCTTTAGTCCTATGGGGGACACAGGCACCATGGGGTTAATCTCCTCCCACCAGGAGGCAGGACACTTTTAACTTAAACTTTCTCCACCCTCTATAACCCTCTGCCCACTCCCAGGCAACTCAGTTATTGTAACAAGAAACCAAGCAAACTTAGTTCTGAACAACGATAACTATAACACGGCTGAGTGAGAAGGGATGACTGATCTCCCCAGTTTCCAGGGAGGGTTGGCCTGTGTCCCCCATAGGACTAAAGAGAAAAGGATGTAACGGTAAGTAATAAATCCCCTTTTCTCTTACGTCCTGGGGGACACAGGCACCATGGGGACATACCAAAGCCGCCCCCCAACTGGGAGGGAGGAAACATAACTAATAACTTGTATGAATGTGTGTGCAGTCTAAATTTTAACTACTGACTGCAGAACTTTTCGCCCGAATGCTGCCTCGGCTGAGGCAAAGGTATCAAAGCGATAAAATTTTGCGAATATATGAGCAGAAGACCATGTTGCTGCTTTGCACAGCTGCTCCGCTGAGGCTAAGTTCCTACACGCCCATGAAGCACCCAGTGCTCTGGTAGAGTGTGCTTTTATCACAAATGGTGGCGTTTTTCCGAGGGAAATGTATGTCTGGCGAACAGTTTCCCTGATCCAGCGAGCAATTGTGGCTTTAGAAGCTGCATTACCCTTTCTGCTGCCTGATGGAATCACAAATAGTGTTCTAGTTTTCCTAAAATGAGCTGTTCTTTCCACGTAGACCCTCAGGGATCTAACTACGTCTAGCTTGTGTAGTTTGGTCTCTTTGGGATTTTTGGGGGTGCTACAAAATGATGGAAGTACTCTCTCTTCATTTAAGTGAAAGGACGATACTACCTTTGGGAGGAAGGCCGGTACTGTACGTAGTACCGCCTTTTCCTCGTGGAAAATCAGGTAAGGAGGGTCACAGGACAGTGCGCTTAGTTCTGATACTCGCCGTATCGAAGAAATGGCCGTAAGGAATACTACCTTCCAGGTCAGCCAGGGAAGTTCAATGGTTTGGATAGGCTCAGAGGGAGCTTCCAAAAGTGCTGACAAGACAAGATTAAGGTCCCACGGTGGGACTGAAGGCCGCCAGGGTGGGGAGACGTGAGCCACTCCCCGTAGGAATACCTTTACATCGTCCTGCAGAGCTAATTTTTGCTGTAGAAGAATGGATAGGGCGGATATCTGGACCTTGAGGGATCCTAGACTCAAGCCCTTGTCCAGACCGTCTTGAAGGAATTGGAGGATAAGAGGCACCCCTGCACCCTCGTAGGGAGTGTTCCTTTCGGAACACCATAGCATGAAGATCTTCCATATTCTGTGATAAGCCTTGAAGGATATTTCCTTCCTAGCCTTGATCATGGTCTGGGCCACCACTGCCGAGAACCCTTTGCTGGTTAAAAGGTTGGTTTCAAGTGCCACGCCATCAAATTGAACATGTCTGGATTGTGGTGAAGTATTGGTCCTTGGCGGAGTAAGTCTGGTCGGCTGGGAAGTGGTATTGGAGGATCGATTGAGAGGTTCACCAGGTCTGTGAACCAGGACCTCCGAGGCCAGTTTGGGGCGATTACAATGAAGGTGCCCTGTTCTTTTTGCATCCTCTTGATAAGACGTGGAAGCATAGCTATGGGAGGGAAGGCGTAGGCTAATGCAACTCCCCAGGGAGCGGTCATGGCATCTACTCCTCAAGCAAGATGGTCTCTTACCTTGGAGATGAACCGTAGTGTTTTCCGATTGTGGCGAGACGCCATGAGGTCGAGGTCTGGATTGCCCCATTGGGACACTATGAGATTGAAGACTTCGGTATTCAGTTCCCACTCCGTGGGGTCTATTTGGTGCCGGCTGAGATAATCCGCTTCCCAGTTTAGGAGTCCCTGGATGTGGATTGCAGAAATCTGCGGAACCCTGTTCTCCGCCCTGCGCAAGATCTTGCTGATCTCGCTCGCCGCGGCCACGCTTTTGGTTCCCCCCTGGTGGTTGAGGTACGCGTTGTCGGACTGAATCCTGATGAGTAGACCTGTCAGTTGTGGTTCCCAGTGGGTCAGTGCTTTGTAAATGGCCCTGATCTCCAATATATTTATTGGGAGTCTCTGTCGCTGTCCATAGGCCTTGAGCCGAAAGATTTTGAAATGTGGCCCCCCATCCTGACAGACTGGCATCCATTGTGAGGATCTGCCAGTCTGGGTCCACAAAGGATTTCCCCCGTGTTAGGTGAGCTGGTATTAGCCACCAGTCCAGAGAGTCGATTGTCTGTGCCGAGAGAGATATCCTCTGGTTGAGGGACTGATGTCGTCCCCAGGCTGAAAGAATGATTCGTTGAAGAGGCCGGAGGTGGAATTGTGCGAAGGGTACTGCCTCAGTGGAGGCAACCATGACCCCCAGAACCTTCATGCAGAATCTAATGGATGGTCTTGGGATAGATTTGAGCTGGCGGACCAGCAAGCGAATTTTGTGGATCTTTTCCTCCGGAAGGAGAATCTTTCCTTGGTGAGTGTCGAGAAGTAGACCAAGGAATTGTAGTTTCTGCGATGGGTAGAGGCATGATTTGTTCATGTTGATTGTCCAGCCGAAGCTCTGTAGAGTTCAAATGGTCAGATCCAGGTTCTCCCTTGCCTGATGTAATGAGTGCGCCTTGATCAGAAGGTCGTCTAAATATGGAGTGATATACACCCCATGGGCTCGGAGAAGGGCAGCCATGATCTTCGTAAAGATACGCGGGGCCGAGGATAGGCCGAAGGGGAGAGCCACAAGTTGGTAGTGGTGGTTGTGGTAAGCAAAACGCAGAAATTTTTGGTGAGGGGGTAGATTGGGACATGAAGGTAGGCGTCCTTGATGTCAGGAATTCCTGGGGTTCCAATGCTCTTATGACTGATCTTAAAGATTCCATCTTGAAGCGTCGGTAGTGTACCCATTTGTTGAGAAGTTTTAGGCCCAATATTGGGCAGAAGGAGCCGTCTTTCTTGGGGACCACAAAGAGGTTTGAGTAGAACCCCTGGAATTTTTTGCGATGGAGGGACTGGAGTAATAACCCCGGCCCGAATAAGGTTGTCTATGATGGACAAGAAGGCTACGTGTTTTTGAGGTTCCATTGGGACTCTGGATAGAAAGAATCTCTGTGAAGGTGTTTCGGTGGAATTCTATCTTGTAGCCGAAGGTGACTGTGTCTATGATCCAGGAGTCTTCTATGTGGTTTGCCCAGGTAGTGGCAAAGTGTCTTAACCTTCCCCCGACCTGCACGTTCATCGTTGTGGTGGTCGGCCAGTCATGTGGAAGAATTTTTCTCGTTTGGGTTCTTGGGAAAGGTTTTGCGGGGCTGCCATGAGGCTCTTCCTCTGGAAGTGGAACCTCCTCTGGAGGGGAAGGAGGATCTGGGTGGGGACGATCCCTTCGAGAAGCGGGACCCTTGCCCGCGAAAAAACCGCTGTCTCTTGAATGAGGAAGAAGAAGACAACGGTGGTCTGCCCTTGGGTTTGTTCAGTGGTAAAAGCGTGCTTTTACCTCCCGTGGCTTGTGAAATTATCTTTTCCAGCTTTTCCCCAAAAAGGCAGGAGCCCATGAAGGCGAGGGAAGTGAGGGACTTTTTTGAGCTGAGGTCCGCGGACCACAGGCGAGCCGCTACCGAGAGAGCAGATGTGCGAGCTAGGACCTTAAGGGCGTCCAGTGAGGCTTCACTTAGAAATGCACTGGCCTCTTGGATGTGCATGGCAACTGATTCAATGTCTTCCACTGAGTCCTCTCTCTGGATGCCTGTGATGATAGTGTCCGACCAGGTTTCCAAGGCTCGGCTTACCCACGCCATCGCAAGGATAGGTCTGAAGGCTGTGCCTGAGGAAGTAAAGATAGCTTTGAGAAAGCCCTTGAGCTTTTTGTCAGTAGAGTCCTTAAAGGCAGATGCGTCTGGGAAGGGAAGGGCAGTGGCCTTAGAGAGGCGTGATACCGGGGCATCCACCAGAGGCGGGTTGCTCCATTTCCCTAGTGCGTCTTTAGGAAAGGGATAAAGTTTGGAGAATTTTCTAGTGACCTGAAACTTGTGTTCCGGGAGATTCCATTCCTCCTGGATAATGGCCTGTAGTTGGTCATGAGCTGGGAAATTAACCTTGTGTGAGGTAGTTCTGCCAAATAATCCTTTAGAGGATTTGGCTCCCATTCCGGGGTCCTCAATCTTGAGGGCCTGGAGTACTGCTATGATGAGGTCGTTAGGTGATCTAATAGAATCTGGGGCAGTTGATGATGACTCCTCGTCTGATACTGATGGTGATAGTTCCCCCTCGCTGAGCCCTTTCTGGGCGGAGTGGGACTCAGGTGAGGAAGGAGCAGTTGTGCCCTTGGGTATGGGGGACTTACGTTTGGTTGTGACCTTAGGTGTAGTGGGTGCTGTTAGCTTCTCTAATATTTTGTCCAGAGAGGAGGCTAACATGGGGATTCCCTGCAGGCTGGTTAGGGAGTTAGATAGTGATATCGCCCAAGCTGGGGCCTCTGGTGCTCCTGCAGCCACATTTCCCGAGAGTGAGGGTAGTGTTGCCTGTACATTCTCCCCCAACCCTGATCCCAATGTTCCCGGAGGGGCCTGGGGTGTAGTGAGCTCAGGCTCTGTGGTAGTGGTTGCGCAGGCTTTGCAAACTGGGTCTTTCTGCGCTGTCTTAAATTTGGTTTTGCACTGAGCACAGGCAAAAAAGGATACCCTGGGCGCTTGTTTCCCCCCCCCTGAGGAAGAGAGTATCGCCTGATCCCTCCTAGATCCTACCGTAACAGTGATGCTGTCTGGCGGTGGGCAGAGGGTGTCAGGGAGGCGAGAGAGAGTAGCGGAGCGTTAGGTTGGTGTCCTGCCTGACGCTGGTATCAGCTTGCAGCTAGCGTGGTGTAGTGCTGTACTCGCTCTGTCTGCGCACTTGTGGCCTGCCGGAAGGGGAGTGCCGAATGAGAGCGCGAAGGAGAGGTCAGTGACCTATAGCGGAAGTTCTCCGCTCTCGCCGGAAGTGTGCGCTGTGTAGCCGCTGACCGCGCGGTTAGCTCTCCAGCCAAACTCTTTCTCCCAACTTGCGCCGAGTGCTGTGCGCTGACTGGGGGAAATAGGTGTGGGTCCACGGTGGGTCCTTCCCTCCCCTCTTGTGCCTGAGGGGAGCGGATTGCGACCCTTATACCCGGCGCAGCGGGTGTGCTGTTCGTGGTTGGAGGCTAGGGGGGAAAGGGACCCCGTGCTCCTGGGTGTGCGCCGTGGCATCACCTATGGCCCGCCCGGAGGTATCTACCTCTTGGTAAGGGCGCCTCGTCTTGGCTATCCAGCGTTGGGGGCTGACTCAACGAGTACAGACTAGCTGTCTCAGGTAGCACCCCTGGTGTTAGGGCTAGGCCCCAACCGAAGAATCCTTGAAATTGTCTCCTAGAGACCCTTTGTCCAACCTCCTGTTTGCGAGGACACTTAAAAAACTGAGTTGCCTGGGAGTGGGCAGAGGGTTATAGAGGGTGGAGAAAGTTTAAGTTAAAAGTGTCCTGCCTCCTGGTGGGAGGAGATTAACCCCATGGTGCCTGTGTCCCCCAGGACGTAAGAGAAATACCAATTTATATATGCTAAACTACAGCTACAGTTCTTCCATTCTGCATCATTTGAAATCCTGGCAGGAGAGGAGGGACTAAAGGATGCAGGATGCAGGCTGAAGGCAGGCTGAGGACAGTCAACTACAGTTACATTTTTTTGTCAGCCAGATCAGCGGGAGAACAGGGGGCTAGGCTTAGGTAACAGTTATATGTTCCAGATCATATTATTACATTAAAAATCATGAAAAGGAGTGGCCTATTTTAAACCTGACACACTGATAACTTCCTATATGTTTAAATCATCATGGCCATGCTTTGCCCTTACTTTTTTCCCTATTGGACCAATTCATTGGTTGCTTGTGCACTCTAACCAGTTAGTAACCAGCATAAATTGTAAGGTCATTGGTTAATTTCTCTCTTGCAATGGCACAGGCAAACAGACTCAGCATATCATGAATCTAACATACTGATATGTTAGATTGGCAGCACTCTGACAGGCACAGGAAGCTGCCAGTACTATGTGTGACATATAAGAAAGTAAAAAAGCACCTGTAGTGTTTATAGGGGTCACTGACCCCCTCAGTACAGGGTCTGTGCAGAAGTGAAGAATCAGCAGAGGGATAATTCTGAGGTGAATATCTCTTCAGCTGCACATTTTTTGTAAACTATGTACGGACCCCTTATCCGGAAACCCATTATCCAGAAAGTTCCAAATTACGGAAAGACCTTCTCCCATAGACCCCATGTTAATCAAAGAATTCACGTTTTTGAAAATAATTTCCCCTTTTCTCTGTAATAATATAACAGTACCTTGTACTTGATCCCAACTAAGATATAATGTATCCTTATTGGAGCCAAAACAATCCTATTGGGTTGTGAATTCCATAGGTGAAGCCAGTCCTCCATTGTCGAGATGATACCTACAATGCCATCACCTGCACCAACAGTCAGACAACTGGATTGTACACAGTCACCCCATGTAAATATGGCATTCAACTCTAGGGCCAACTGATCAGACTGCATAGAAAACAACCACATCTCCCACACACAGATGGAGATCAGCAGTTGAGTGATTTCACACACACAGTGATGCTTGGCCAATTTCATTACTACTAGAGACAGCTGGCAGGCCATATTGCTCTGTATGTGTGGTCAGCTTTACTCAGCATGACAGTTCCAACATCCTGATAGATATGAGTTCTGATGGCACTGAATCACACAGAGTATATATAGCCCCATGAATCTCACAGCTCAAAGCTTAATGTGCCATAATTCTGCCCCACATATCGTCTACAGGCACATACAAACACAGACAAGGTGCAAGTACATGGCTTGAATTAACCATACCCACCCCAGGAGGGACCCCTAGTCGACGAAGTCCAATACTTAAGCATTTAGGGGTGCAAGGCTGACAATACAAACAATTCGGGGCACACATGAACATGAATTCATTCAAACTGAGGGGCTGGCATATTTTTGGCAGAGGCACAGTTTATTTTTAGTCCACTGCAAAAACGGCTTCATCAGCACTCGGAACAGCCATGGCATTTAAAAGAAACCTTTATTCATTCCATTAAAATCACATAGAGGCCCAGTTTATTTTTAAACCAACTGGGCATTGGGCAATATTTAATATCCCTGTCAATAAATATTAGCTCATATTAGTTAATGAAACACTCCATAGGAATGTATAAGGTCCAACATGGTATAAGAGTGAAGTGAGGCTGATATCTCATAGGCAAGAATATTGTGAAAAGCCATGTTCCAGGGAGGGTTTATTCCAACATCAGGTACTTGGATGAGCCTCACAAGTGATGTGAGAAGAATACAGATGAGAGGAAGAGGCAGGTCTGGGTCTGAGTCCATTGCAAGTTGATACTATCACACAGGAACCAGAGAGGTTAGGGGTGGGGTGATAACCAAAGGGCCTTCCACTGTACAATAAATGCCACAAAAGCCTTCTTATAACAGAAAATATAGCATTCCTTTAAAATCAAAAATTAGATGTTTTAACTCTCACTCAAGGAATCATAGGGGGGGAGGGACATTCAAATGGCTCCTTAATGTTCCTATGGCTGACTGTGCATTCAGGAGCACAGCTGGCCTTTAGTCAACATCAGGCACTGTAAAGCTTTCCTAGATTCCCAGAAAAAGGTGTTACTGTTTGAAGACTCTGCCCTGTTTACTTTTAGCAATTGCCCTAATTCTCTTTCCCGTAACTCTCCTGTCTTCTGTCCCATCTCTCAGTCTGTATGCCTGCGGGCAAAGGGCATGCCCTGATCATCTGAAAGAGCCAAGTAAATAGAGTGTCGGGAAAACCCCACATTGAAAGCAGCATTTGTTTATCCTTTTCTATCCTGCTTGTTCTGACTATTGAAACTTTGAATAGTGCCCTGTTTATTGCACCCAGAGGCCCAGGTCTTTGCAGTACTTAAATTGAGTGCCTTGATCTGACTGCAGCACTGTTTATGTTTGGTGGAACTGCAGTGAGAGGGGGGCCCTGCAACCCCCCAGCTTGCACATCATTTAAGCTAAGGAGCACTGGTGGCCACAGGACACTAGGGAGCCCTGTACTTACAGCCTGCTGGCTACCATGAGCCAAAAAGCAACTTGCTCTGCACCTGGCTGAGGATTTTTATTTGGTGCAAAGTGCACCTTGCCCTACCAATCCCACGGCTTCATGGTTGAGCACGAATGTGCATTAGAGTACTGATCTTTAGCCTATATTGAATTTCATGAAAAGGTGCCTGTGGCAATGAGGATAATAGGTTCTTGGAAAGGAGTGTGGGATAGCAGGTGGTGCCTACTATAGCAGTTGGGATCATAGCCTTTGGGATACTGTGCCAACATTGTTTTATGTGCAATGGATGCAGCCAGACAAACCTCATTGGCTTCCACAAGCAGCAAGAACCTCGCTCTTGGGACTTAGATTTTGTTAAAGCATCAGATACAGTAAACTACAAAGGTTACAAAGGTTACTGAGGAAATAGAGGAATATTGGCCCGGAACATGCTATGTTTGCTTGGATACAGAACTGGCTGGAAGAATGGAATTGGGCCCTTTTTCATTAGGAAGGCTTTGGGGGTTATGGTAGATAAACTGTGCCTCCCCAGGCAGTATCCGTATCAGTATCAATTAAACTGGTTAAAGGAATGGAACAATTTTGTTATCAAATGAAAATCAGATTTCAGCTGTTATATTGTTGCTAGGGTAAATAAGCTCTAGCAACTAGAGAGCAGTTTGGAAGTCAGAGCGGAATTTGAAAAGAAGAGAGCCTGGAAAGAAAGATAAGCAATACAATATAACAATTACAGTGAAACTAAACTCAAACTTTTGGTTGCTGGGGGTCAATGACCCTGATTAACAGATAGCTATTTCAGTGGCAGGCTAGATATAGGCAGAAGTTTCCTGGGGACAGAAGCATCCCAGTTTCCTGGGGACAGACCCCATTTCAGAACCTTGGTGCCTGGGGAAAACTATCCCAGGGAAAACTTCCTGCCCACTAGCCCTTTAGGTCCCTGCCAATCTGATCCGCCATCCAATCTGCCCCAAACCAATAAGGATATGAAAGCTTTTCTGTGCAGCTATTTTGGTTCACATAGAGCACTGTGCGAGGGAAGAAACGGAGTTTCTTTAAAGGAACAGTAACACTAAAAAATAAAAATGTTTTCAAATAATTAAAATATAATGTACTGTTGCCCTGCACTGGTAAAAGTTGTGTGTTTTCTTCAGAAAGACTACTGTAGTTAATAGAAATAGCTGTTGTGTAGCCATGGGGGCAGCCATTTAAATTGAAAAAAGGAGAAAAGGCACAGGTTACATAAGAAGATAACAGATAACTGTGTAGAATACAATGGGAATCTGCTACTTATCTGTTATCTGCTTAGTAACCTGTGCCTTTTCTCCTTTTTTCAATTTAAATGGCTGCCCCCATGGCTACACAACAGGGTATTTATATAAACTGTAGTAGTGTTTATGAAGCAAACACACAACTTTTACCAGTGCAGGGCAATAGTACATAGTATATTATTTTTATACACTTTAATTTTTTGGTGTTACTGTTCCTTTAAAAATTAGACTTATTTCTAAGTCCAATTAAAGCCTCTGCCCCCTGTGTTACCCTGTGCACTCTATTCTCCTTCGTGATTTAAAGTCCATTCTCACTTCTTCAGTCCTTAATAAGCCTGAGTCAAACTGGACAGTATAAACAATGAAGACAGATATGCTAAGAAAAACTCTTAAGATGGCTTAAAATTTCCTGATACTCCTGTTCATCAGCTTGATCAGATCAATAGCGCAGATTCAGATGTTGAGCCTGTGTCATACTGGAGAGAGTATTACACACACACACACATATATATATTTTAATAAGTGCTGGAGAGGAGGTACCAGTTTTAAAATCATGCATGTTCCACAAAGCATAAGAAGAAGAAGGGGTGCAAGACTGAAAGTGGTGTTTCATCTTTTTAAAGGAGACCTATTGGATAAATGGAAAAAAGGGTAATTTTGTAGGCAATTATGAATAATATACGGTGCTGGTTTCACTTTGTGCTGAAAATTAATCCTCTCTGTAACAATGGCCCCTTTATTGGAGCTCCCTATACTGTAGATCCTATCACTTCTCTGTCTGAGTTTGAAATGAAGAGTGGGCATGTCCTAACGGCCCCTGCCAGAAGCACAGTAGAAGGGGGAGAGCCAATCACAGCCCTGCACTCACACAAGCAAAGACAGGCTTCAGTTCCCTATCAGGTCAGCCTAGCTGCTGATTGGTTCCTATCCTACAGTGCAGTGTATGGAGGGCCACCGGCTCCCCAGCTCATCCAGAGAATTCAGCCAGCAGGAAGTGGAACAGATGGGCGGGGCTAGTGGGGTTTTGGTTACATTTCTCAATAAATCAGTCTGAAGCACAACTTTTTTAAGCACAATCCTTCTATATCTAGAGGAGTATAATTCACTGGTACATTCATAATTTTCATAGGATATGTCTCTTTTAAAGCAAGTACCTCCGAGGAGTGAGAAGGAAAAGGGAGAGCATAAAATAGAGAGAAATAGGAGAAGGAAAAGTCGCATCACTGGTTGGTGCCAAAATGTTAGGCACCTCCAAGTTATTGTATTCACTTACCCGATACCTGCACAAGCGCAAGCAGCACGAAGAAGGAAGAGTGAAGAGGATCGCTTGTTTGCAGGTACCCCGGGCCGGTGCAGTTTTCTGTTAATAGGAGCACCAGCCCAGGGTATCAGATAAGTGATTGTAATCACTGGGAGGTGCCTAACATTTTGGCACCCCCCTGTAATTGTACCTTTCCTTCTCCTCCTTTAACTCACAAAATAAAAAAGCATAAAAAGGTCTACTCATTTATTCAGCATGCCCATACATTTTATTACTTTTGGCTTCTGCCCTCACTAATCAGCATGCATGTACACTTTATCCCCCTGGGCTTCTGCCCTCACCAATCAGCATGCATGTTCACTTTATCCCCCTGGGCTTCTGCCCTCACCAATCAGCATGCATGTTCACTTTATCCCCCTGGGCTTCTGCCCTCACCAATCAGCATGCATGTACACTTTATCCCTCTGGGCATCTGCATGCTGATTGGTGAGGGCAGAAGCCCAGGGGGATAAAGTGAACATGCATGCTGATTGGTGAGGGCAGAAGCCCAGGGGGATAAAGTGTACATGCATGCTGATTGGTGAGGGCAGAAGCTCAGGGGGATAAACTGTACATGCATGCTGATTGGTGAGGGCAGAAGCTAAGGGAAATATGAACATGCATTCTGATTGGTCGGGGCAGAAGTCCAGGAAAATTTCCATTTGCCCCCAGCAGATGAAGCAGTAGAGAAGCATCCACATATAAAGTATACAAAACCATAAACTATGTTAACATAGCCAGTATTTTCAGACAACAAACCAACTGCTAGGGAATATTTGTGCTGTAGGCAAAAGACAAAGGGCCATCTCCCATGTGCATACACTGGTCAGTGCGCTGTAACAGCCCAGCAGAGAATGGGTTAATGGAGGGCTGTGTTGTGGCTGCTAATGCTCATAACCCCGAGACAAACAAGCAGCCTTTGTTGGGATCCCAGTGATATTCACGGCTCCCACCGGGTGCAACCAACTTGTTCCATCACAGCCTGCTCCAACTTTCCCAATGAGCAGACAATGTGCAGCGCTAGAGCCAATCAGCGCATCCCTGCTGGGAATCAGTCTCTCAGCGCCAGCGCAGCCCAGTTACAGAGGGGACTCACCTCACAGGAGCAGCACAGATCCTTTCTCTCCCTGCTCCGCCTTTAGCTCTATAGCAAAACTGATGGGTCTCGGCTCATTACTCAGTCTCACAAGGAAGACAGCCCCTTTCCCTCCTCCCACACTGTTTATTCACAGATGCTGTCTCTATTTGCCCGCCCCCATCCCCAGTCCCCACCTTCCCTCAGTGACAGCTGCCTGTAGCACAGAGACATTGGCTGAGGTAACAGGCTCTTGCCTTCTGGGAAGTGAGGTAATTACAGGTGAAAAGTTTGCTGTTCTGGTGTAGTAACCAATAGCAACCAATCAGACTCTTGCTTTCAAACAGAAGTATATATTCCTTACTGACTGGTTGCTATGGGTTACTAGGTCTGGTCAAACTTTGAACTTTTTACTACATTATTCTTTTAAGACAGTATGTGGCAGTGTTCCCCCAGTAGCTATAAGGAGGGGGCAAATATATGCATTCCAGTCGAATGGTGCCATTTTAGTCAACTGTAATCTGATTAGCAGCACACATGCCCATTTGCAGAGCTGTCAAGTCTCCTGGAATAACCAGGAGTCTCACAACCCCCCCCCCATAGCTATAAAAATCACCCAAACACTCACTGCACACATGCAATCTGCATTCCGTGACGTCACACGCATTGTGTACCTGCACAATGACGTCACATGTTCCAAGCCCATGGGAAATCAGTGGCCCCCTGCATGTACCACAATTATCCCCTGGGAGACAAACTCCGGAGATTGACATCTCTGCATTTGTCCCATTGAAAAACAGTAGCTTCCCAAAGGGACACTTCTTTAGCTAATAGTTATTATAATTCATCCATTGTATTCCAAAAAATGTAAAGTTATTTTTACATGTAGTTGCTATTGAAAGCATTATTTGTCCCTTCCTTATTTCAGCATTATAGGTAGGGAAGGGAACTGGAGCCTTTGCTGCTACTTTCACTGCACGGATGGAGCTGCAGCAGAAGAACCTGCCTAGGGCACAACTACTGGGAAAAGGGAAAACAGAAGAGAACATGGAAGAACAGAGGGCACACAAATCAAGAGAAAAAAAAAAAAAAAAGAAGAGAGCACAAGGGAAGGGAAAGAAGAAATTAAAACCAAAGAGGGAAGGAAATTAAAAACAGGAGAGGAAAGTGGCATAGAGAGAGAATCACGAGAGTTGTGGAGAAAAGGAAAAGAAAATGAGTAGAAAACACAACAAAAGGGTGGAGACAATGCTCCCTCTAAGGCAGGGATCCCCAACCTTTTATACACGTGAGCCACATTCAAATGAAAAATGTTTTGGGGAGCAACACAAGCATGAAAAAGTTTCCTGGGGTGCCAATAAGAGCTATAATTGGCTACATAATAGCCCCTATGTGGACTGGCAGCCTACAGAAGGCTCTGTTTGGCATTATACTTGGTTTTATGCAACCAAAACTTGCCTCCTTACCAGAAATTCAAAAATAAGCATCTGCTTTGAGGCCACTGGGAGCAACATGCAAAGGGTTGGGGAGCAACATGTTGCTCACAAGCCACTGGTTGAGGAACACTGCTCAAATTTTGAGGCCACACACACACAACAAATTGTGGTGCACACATAGAATTTTGTGTGAAAACACATTTTTTTTTTTTATCTATTCTGAGCTGAGCACACCTTTTTTTAAAAACATGCACACAACTTTAAAATGTGGGCAGAAAAGAATATTTTTGTGCACAAAAACAGAGAAGGAATTAGAGAGAACATTGGAGGGAGAGGGGAACAGAGGCAGAGAGAAGTGATCAGATGTGAGAGGGGGTGAATATAGAAGTGAAAGCATTTAGGAATGGGAAAGAGTAGGTAAGAGAAGCAATGTTGGAAGAAGGAGGAAAAAATCTGGTAACTCTTCCCTAAATGCAGAGGCTGGACCCTGGGGAATAAAGATTACTGCAGGGGCATTTCGGCCCCTAGTGCCACCCCCCGCTTTGGTTTTATTCGAGGGGGCGGACACATTGCTAGTGCAGAGAGCAAAATAGCCAGTGTCAGACTGGGGTGTATGGGGCCCCTGGGGGCCCCCACCCAGCCACAAGCTCCTATTAAAATTCCAATTAAGGGCCGTTACACACTAATCTCCCCATGTACCCCTGCCCTTAGGCTGAAGACACACGGAGCTACTAGTAGCAGCTACTTGTTGTGGCTACTAAAATAGACAATGCTGATCATTTACTGATAATTGTCTCAATGCGTTTTCGCAGAGGCAATTCTCAGGCAATTCTCGCATTTTAGGTGAAGACACTCTGGGCTACTAGTAGCAGCTACTTTTTCATGGCTACTAAACCCCAAAAAATACTCTGCCATAGACAATACTGAGAATTGCATCTGCTAAAACACACGTAGAGACAATTAGCAGTAAATGATCAGCATTGTCTGTTTTAGTAGCCGCTACTTGTGGCTCCATGTGTCTTCACCCTTTCTGGTGTTTAGTAGCTGTGAAAAAGTAGCTACTACTAGTAGCTTCGTGTGTCTTCACCCTTAAATTTCAGGATTTTGATTCCCAGGAGCAGCTTTGCTTTTCGTCATCCCTGGTAACTTCAGGGGGGCTGCAACTCACCCCATGGCCCCTATGTATGTGCATGCTGACTGGGGAGGGCAGAAGCCCAGGGCAATTTACCCCAGCAGATGAAGTAGTAGTTGTGCTGTAGGCAAAAGACAAAGGGCCATCTCCCATGTGCATACACTGGTCAGTGCGCTGTAACAGCCCAGCAGAGAATGGGTTAATGGAGGGCTGTGTTGTGGCTGCTAATGTTCATAACCCCGAGACAAACAAGCAGCCTTTGTTGGGATCCCAGTGATATTCACGGCTCCCACCGGGTGCAACCAACTTGTTCCATCACAGCCTGCTCCAACTTTCCCAATGAGCAGACAATGTGCAGCGCTAGAGCCAATCAGCGCATCCCTGCTGGGAATCAGTCTCTCAGCGCCAGCGCAGCCCAGTTACAGAGGGGACTCACCTCACAGGAGCAGCACAGATCCTTTCTCTCCCTGCTCCGCCTTTAGCTCTATAGCAAAACTGATGGGTCTCGGCTCATTACTCAGTCTCACAAGGAAGACAGCCCCTTTCCCTCCTCCCACACTGTTTATTCACAGATGCTGTCTCTGTTTGCCCGCCCCCATCCCCAGTCCCCACCTTCCCTCAGTGACAGCTGCCTGCTAACTTAGACATTGGCTGAGGTAACAGGCTCTTGCCTTCTGGGAAGTGAGGTAATTACAGGTGAATAGTTTGCTGCCCTGATGTAGTAACCAATAGCAACCAATCAGACTTGTGCTTCCAAACAGATGCCAAGTATATAGTTACATAGGGTTGAAAAAAGACCAGTGTCCATCAAGTTCAACCCATCCAAGTAAACCCAGCACACAACCCACACCTACCAATCTATACACTCACATACATGAACTATATATACAACCAGTAATACTAACTGTAGATATTAGTATCACAATAGCCTTGGATATTCTGATTGTTCAAGAACTCATCCAGGCCCCTCTTAAAGGCATTAACAGAATCTGCCATTACCACATCTCTAGGAAGGGCATTCCCCAACCTCACTGCCCTCACCGTGAAAAACCCCCTACTCTGCTTCAAATGGAAGCTCCATTCCTCTAATCTAAAGGGGTGACCTCTGGTGCGTTGATTGTTTTTATGGGAAAAAAGAACACCCCCCCCCCCCATCTGCCTATAATCCCCTCTAATGTACTTGTACAGAGTAATCATGTCCCCTCGCAAGCGCCTCTTTTCCAGAGAAAACAACCCCAACCTCGACAGTCTCACCTCATAGTTTAAATCTTCCATCCCCTTTACCAGTTTAGTTGCAGTCTCTGCACTCTCTCCAGCTCATTAATATCCTTCTTAAGGACTGGAGCCCAAAACTGCCCCCATACTCAAGGTGAGGCCTTACCAGGGACCTATAAATGTTCCTTACTGATTGGTTGCTATGAGTTACTAGGTCTTGCCAAACTTTTTACTAGTTTACCTCAGCTTTTTTTAAAACAGTGTGTGGCAGTCATTAGTCATTTCAGACTCACTAGCAGCACCCATTCATTTGCCCCATAGAAAAACAGTTGCTTCTTTAGATAATACTCTTTTAATGTGAGTGCAAATGTGAGTGAGTGACAAAAGAAGTGAGTGAGTGTGTCAGTGATGGGGGAACTTCATGGCGATGGCGGGGGGGGTGGACAATTGTGCATGTTAGTGGGCAGCAGTAGTGATGCCTTGGATAGCAATACCACCTGGCTAAGTTCTGCTTGCAGGATAAATGTAACGTTAGTTTCATATTTATAATACCCCAGAACTCATGAAAAGATAAATACTATGCCATTGTGCCAGTTTCATGCATCCCTAAAATATATATTTATATATATATATAGCATTAACATTAGGGTTTCCCTGTTTGGTGTCAGGTCAAAACTGCATGCACGGCTTTCCAAATTAGGAAAGGACAAGCTGTGATTTACAAGGTGATGGGCCAGTTGCTAAACCGCAATGTCAAAGCACCGTCCCATGATGTCACCAACCCGCCCCTACCCCATGATATCACTGGTCACCACCCACCCTTTGCCCAGAGATAGAAGCCGGCAGAGGTGGCAACCCTAATCAACATACAACACTGTGCTGCACAATAAATACTTGCATATACTAAATATAGAGATAACATATGAAAATACAGCCAATGACTCTAATGTGATCAAATTTGGGGGAATGATAATAAAATGGGGGAATAATATTTCATTTGATACACCATTTCCAGCGAGTTATGACATTTTGGGCCTTATTCACTAATATAGGCGGAAAAGGAACTTGCGCTTATTGCTAATATGCTCATTGCACCTGCTAATCTAAATGAGGCACAAGGTGGCCCTGTACTTTACACCAGCTATTGGTCACTACAGACTTCCCTAATATAGTTATAGATATAACTCTCCAATTCACTCTAAAATTGTATGATTAGATTGGAAGCTCTGCAGGAAAGGGACTTCTATGGTCTTGTCTATGGAACTGGATTGGATTGGAATTTTTTTTTCCAGATTTGGATTTTTTTTGACAATTATGACTTTTTTCCTGCACATACTTTTTCAGTTAAAACATTTTAGTAATTGTCAGACATTCGTGGACATTAGTTTATTCAAATTTGTAAAATAAAAAAATGAGTGTTTACAGTAAATAAGGCATAAAGATTACAGCTATAATCAGTTCAGGCCAATGTCACATGGGGCATTTTGATCTAAACTACTTGCAATTGCATCTAAATGCCTGCTACAATCATTAAATTGCTTCACATTGATATCAATGGGTCATTAAGGGCCATGCTGGGCTGCATTTATACCAGTGGAAATCAAGCTGGAGTAACAGTAATATGACTGTCCCTACCAGCAATCACAACACACTTTGTGACATCGCCATATAAAATGAAAAATAACTTATGATAGCAGAAATTATTATGCAACACAAGTAGGTTACTGGCAATTCTGATTAGTACTTCTTTTATTGGGCAACATCTGGCAGAAAATCATATACACAAAGGGCATTCTTATAACAGGTGCTTAGTGGTGTCACATAACTCACTGAACCGTAACCATTAAAAGAAATAATGTATCCGCTACTTTACAATGTGAGGATATTAAAAGTAACCCGTAAGTTCTATGCAACCATACATGGTTAACCTGTGCCAAATAAAAAAAGTAACATTGATGTAACGGAAACAGAGAGCAGAACAGCTGTTCCCTGAAACCACAGAAAAAGACGAAATGTAAAAGTAAATAGCCATGAGAAAATGGCAAAATAATCCCATTCTGTGGAAAAACTCCCTCTCTTACTATCTTCTACTTACGACAGGCAACCCTAATGCAGCATCAGATTAATACCCTGCCCTATGTATGCCCCCCCAGCCACCCCCTCTCCTACCCAATTGGCATGTGTGCAATACAGTCTGTGTGCAGTAGGTCAGATGGGAAAGGGGTGCCCCGCTCCTGGATTAGGGGCTGGTGTCGGGCTGGGATATTGAAAAAACATAAAGGGAAAAAAAATTTCTGTATAGGCCCTCTGAAGCTGCGATAGTGTTCCCTTGGGTACCTATGCAGAGAGTATGGCCCTGCACCAATAAAGGTGTTGAAGCCAGAGCAGGCACCAGGCTGCTACATAAAGTAATCAATTTTGTTAGTTCAGTGAGCATTTTGTTACTACAGGACTCTGCAATGCACAATGTAGCTGCTACATCATCATTTTGAAACTTTTTTGGGACCCAGGATTTTGATCCAACCAATGAAAAATCGATTGGTGTCCAATAATGAAGCTTCTTTTCACTACTATGTGTTACATATTAAATAGATTGCATTGTTGTAATTAGAAATGTCACTGCTGTACTTGCCTGCTTTGGATCATATATTTCCTGGTTCATATATAGTCATATAGTTCATGGAGTTTGCACTGGGGCAGTAACACATAGCAACCAATCAATGATTAACTATGCTCCACAGGTTGCAGAAAGAATAATTGATTGGTTGCCATGAGTTAAGGCTAATGTCAGACGAGGCGTCTGGCATATATTTTCGGCAAGCTGAAAATCGCTTGCCGAAAACAGCGCCATCTGCCTGCATCTGAATGAATGGAATACGCTCAGGTGCAGGCACATGTAGCCGATATCCGGAGATATGAAGTCTTGCGTTTTTTGGCGGATATCGGCTACATGTGCCTGCACCTGAGCGTGATTCTCAGCTTGCCGAAAATATACACCAGACACCTCGTCTGACATTAGCCTTATGTGTGAGTGCAAATGTTGGTAAGTGAGCCTCCAGATGGTTAATCAAGACCGAAGAGCCTTGTCAGGCCATGGTAATTCATGCAGAATAGCATGGCAACCCATTTTTTGATCACATTTTCAATTCAAATTCAATGTCTAAATGATAACATTTCAATTTAAGGCAAACAATTTCTTTTATTTGAGGCAGTCTATAAATGTACAAAGTATAACCCATTCTACTGACCCTTTGAAAGGGTTTTCTAATAACTTTTGTACCACATGGGTCTTTTTGTTTTTGTTACTTGGCCCTAAGGTAGTGTAAGAGGCCTTCCCTATATTCCTGCAGCACAATGAAATTGCATTTTTATTATTTATTTATGTAAAATGTAAATATTGCTATGCAGCCTTTATGTAGCCAAAGGTAATCCTGTTCATCTTTTGGAAGGCAACAAGAATCAATCTTCTGAATATGGAACATATGTAACAACATCAATACTGTACATCCTTACAGTTCAGACTGGATGCATGGTTAGAGATACAGAACATGGGCTGAATGACATGACAGACATATAGACAGCCACGGCATTGACACAATCTCCTGGTTAACATTTCCAGCCTTCCTGACCTTTACTAAGGGGATACACAAATAAGCACTGTGGGGTGAACTTTCCAACTATTGAAGGGAAATGAGTCATAGAAACAAGGGAGCTAAACTGGTCTACACATGGCTGCATCTGATAACATGAATACCAGTAGCCATTCTCACTGGACAGCTCTTAACCCTTTAACCATATTTCTGGAGAGCCTTGTGCACTACTACCATGCTGGAGCTTAGGCATATAGTCCCCCTCTGCCTGTAATGGATCAGTGCCCTCTGCTGGGAATATGTTCTTAAAAATAGCTAAAAAGCTTCTTGTTTTATCAGAAGAAATAACACTGGAACAAACCATCTCTCAAGCACAGGAGATTCACTGTTCCACTCAACAGGAAACACCCTGCAAAATGGAGTGTTCCCGAAATCTATATCTGCTCAGTACAGAGCCCCCTTAAACCATATTATTGGTAACTTTGTTCTTTCATATCTTTCACATGCGGTTCCCTAAAGAAAGAACAAACCGTAGAATGAAAGAAGAACTGCAGCAACCTGATGTTTGCAAAGACTGACAATTGTGTGCATTATTTATATTTTTAGAAGTCAAGTTGATTCAATGTACACTTGAAGTTTGTATGTATAAGGGTTAATTATATACACTGTGAAAAGCCTTCTCCAGACATTCAGAGATGTGTGGCTACTCCTGAAGTTCATGGATGAACAGTATCCAATTTGCTATATATTTTTAGAAAAGAGGACATGAAACAAGATTGTGCCAGTGCACTATACTCCTCTAAATACAGAAGGAATATGCTGTGAAAAGTTGTTTTTCAGGCTAATTATTGAATATTTCTCCAAAAACCCTACTTGTACCACCCATCTGTTTCACTTCCCACTGCCTCCTTTCCCAGGCTGTGCGGGGGAGCCATCAGCACACAGCACTTTATGTTAGGAACCAATAAGCAACTAGCCTGACCTGAAAGGGAACTGAAGCCTGTTTTTGCTTGCGTGCATGTAGTGCTGTGATTGGCTATCCCCTCCTACTGTGCCTCTGGCAGGGACACACCCACCACTTATTTGAAACAAGGACAGGGAAAGCATGAGTTATATAAAGAGCTCCAATTAAGGGGCCATTTTTAAAGATAATGATAATTTTTAGCCCAGAGTGACACATATTATTCATTATGGTCTAAAAGACTTGGGGAGGGGGGGTGGCTATACGTTTCCTTTAACCCCCCCCCCCCCCCCCCAAAGCATATTGTGTTTAATTTAAATTAAAGCAGCCTAGAATACATTATTATACTAAAAAAGGACATCCTGAAAGGGAAGAAGTATATGAACATTCAACAATGAATAATACACACACTAGTAAAGTGCATACATGACACAGAAAACTATAGTCAACCATTTACCACTTATTTATATAATAATTACAGAAATATATGAGCAAAGCTAAATGATTTCCTTTCGAACTGAGCCTTGTTATTCAGCCATTGCAAAGAGTGAGAATGCGGCATTTGTTTATTATTCCCCCCCCCCCCCACGCAACTAAGTCCACAATTCTTTTTTTTTTTCTTTTTCTCTGTAATTAAAAAAAACATCATTATTATTGCACCATTGCTATAATGAATCTAAAACAGCCCCACCTGCAATTTGGTTCTGCCAACCAGCTGCAATTGGAAGTTACATTGAACAGCAGGTGGCACTGTTGCTTCACATTCCTTATAGTAGCAGTGTATAAACTTCCAACATCTTGAAAACTAGAGAAAAAAACATGTAAGTTGCTAATAAGGGGCTCAGTAAGCAAGTCTACATTAATTTGTTTATGTTTCTTTTAATATTATTTCCCCATCTGCTGTATAAGATTATTATTCTTTATGTATATAGCGTCAACATATTCTGTTGCATTTTACAAAAATAAAACATTTCAAAAGAAGAATTTCTCATTAAAGTTCTAAGCTACCAAAGTGTGACCTAGCTTTCCTCTAGTCTGAAAATAAATCCCTTGCATAGAGAAAAAAATCAGCATATTTCAAGAGTCAGAAATGAAAGCAGCACAAGAAAGTGAGCAGATGGTGTTTCTTAGTCAAAGTGTGAAATAAGTACATATTTTGCCCTTCTGCTCCTAAAGGGAAAATAAGGTGATGCTGTGCATATTCCCATGGAAAGAATGAGTGCATCTGCATAGTGGCATAGCATTTAGATGTTTCATAGCCAATCTTATATAAATAAAAAAGTAATCAAAGTATTTCACATTCAGTTGTTCTGTCTTTATGTTTGTACTGAACCAAAACCATGTCTAGCTTTCTGTTAACTAGGTTGCTTCCTATTGAAGGTTGTTATCCCTGTGCCAAAGTAATGTTTATTGAAATAAGGTTGTTATTGTATGTTATTGAATTGATGGTCTTATGTGCCGAGTGTACTGTATATTAGTAGCCAGTAGAAGTATATCTCTAAAGACATGCTTCAGTATTCTGTGTATATGTAGTTATTATAGCAATGCTGATGGCTTGTGTAGTGATTTTGATCCAAATTAAATAAACTAACATCAAAAAATAAAAATGTTTTAAAGTAATTAAAATATAATGTACTACTGCCCTGCACTGGCAAAGGTTGTGTGTTTGCTTCAGGAGGACTACTATAGTTTATATAAATAACTTGCTGTGTAGCCACAGGGGCAGCCATTGAAGCTGAACAAAAAGAAGAAAAGGCACAGGTTACATAAGCCAATAACAGATAAGCTCTGTAGAATACAATGGGAATCTATGCCATTTTTCTGTCATCTGCTGTGTAAAGGTGGCCACACACGTGGTGATCTGGCGATGTTTCGTGCGACCATCGGTCGCACGAAACATCGTCAGATCCGCCACACACCGTCAGGGCTGAAACAGCAGAAAAGGAGGTAGAAACAATAGGATTTCTACCTCCTTCTGCCGATTCAGCCCTGACGGCAGATTTTGCTCAGGCGCCTTCTATGGCGCCCGATCAAAATTTTCTGACCTGGCCGATTGGCGAGTCGTCCGATATCAGCAGCTTCCTGCGATACCGGTCGACTCACCGACTTGCCATACACGCACCGAATATTGTACGAAACGAGGTTTTGTACGATATTATCGGTGCGTGTATGGCCAGCTTAAGGGCCGTGCAACAAATCTCCCGTCGCGGGTGACTAATCTCCCCGATATGCCATGCCACTGGCTAGAATGTAAATTTTCCAAAATTGCCAAAGTTGCCTTGAGAGGAAACTTCGGCGATTTCGGTGCCGCGTTTGCCATCCCACCGGTCATTTACATTCTAGCCGGTGGGATGGCATATCGGGGAGATTATTTGCCCGCGACAAGGGAGATTTTACGCGCGGCGACTAATCTCCTTGTCTGTCACAGCCATAAGGGTGGCCATACACTGGAAGATTCTCTCATTTGGCAAGGTCACCAAGTGAGCTTATCTTCTCCCAATACTAATTTGATTGTTTGGCCCTTTTTGGGTGGAGGAACCTGGTAATAGTGTGTGGGCTTTCTCTCCCTAGTTATTGTGTATAATTACATATGGGTGCACCAGTTCATTGTGTATCTGATGCATTCAAACTACAAGCATCCATCCCATACTGGCAGTTTGGCTTTATATATGGCTAAATAACTTAACTACTTGTATTAATAACAAAGGAATAAAAACATATCAAATAAATATACTGTAAGGTATTTAATAACACCAGACCCATATTATATATAACAGAATACATAGCTTTAATGTTAATATTACAGAATCCAATACAGACATGTGTGGTGAGTTTCTTTCTCCTACTTATATATATATTTTCATTCACCGATTCTTTTCACTGTAACTGTAAGTCAAAGAACCATTGTTCACCCACATCTCAGTACAGATTGATATATGCTGCTCTAATATATAGTATAGTATGTACAGGTATGGGATCTGTTATCGGGAAACCAATTTTCCAGAAAGTTCTGAGTTACAGGAAGGGCATATCCCATAGATTCTATTTTAATCAAATAATAAAGTATTTTAAAACAGATTTCCTTTTTCTCTGTAATAATAAAACAGTACCTTGTATTTGATCCCAACTAAGATATAATTAATCCTTATAGAAGGCAAAAAATCCCATTGGGTTTATTAATTTTTAAATGATTTTTTTAGCAGGCTTCAGGGATGGAGAAATTACAGAAAGGTCGTGAGCATTCTGAATAAAAGGTGCCATACCTGTACAATTACAGTAAAAGTTATTGCTAATATTTGTGGTGAAAGATCTTTAGCTAATCCATCTCGTTGCAAGATGCAGGTTGAATGGGATATACTGTTGGATTTGGGCACTGGAGGTTGTCTACTTCCACTGAAGGACTCATTTTACACAACTGGCTTTTTGTGTAGTCTCACAGATTATTTTTCTTACAATAGAACTGGTTGGGCTTTATCCATAAGATGAAATTCACACTCTTTACCCAACTAACCTGCAAAGGAATCCAGTTTGTAACTGACACCCGCCCATCGGAACTTCCCATTCTTAACTCCTTGCTTTGCACTGTGTGTCAGGATTATTTCTCTAATAGATATCTGCAAAGAAGACATCTCTATCTTTTTGTTCAGCTTCTTTCCACCCCGTAGTTACCACCCAATAAATGCCAAAAGTCTGCCATTGGACATTATAAAGAAATAATAATCCAGAATGTGATGCTAAGTTTGTATATATCAGCTAATGATCCATTAGACATAATAGAACAGCAGGCTTTTGCTCTGTTCTGTTACAGTCATAAAAGTGAATTCAGGTCCCATTTCCACAGTGCTAATTGTGTCGAGAAGACCTGTAATTAAGCGTGACAGCCCAATTCATTTGCACGGCAAGGCTGAAGCTGTTCACAGTTGGCTCATCAACATTAGTCATTTTTCTGCCTTTTGGATGAAGCTAATTAGGTAAATGAACTGTCAACCTTTCCAGTAGCATAACAGCCGCCATTCACTCATAGCGGAAGGCTAAAGGGAAAGTGCTAATGTGAGA
This sequence comes from Xenopus tropicalis, assembly GCF_000004195.4. Taxonomy (NCBI): domain Eukaryota; kingdom Metazoa; phylum Chordata; class Amphibia; order Anura; family Pipidae; genus Xenopus; species Xenopus tropicalis. The sequence goes on along the minus strand of NC_030681.2, from coordinate 123,878,257 downwards.
AATTCATCTACATAGAAATCATTCTTGGTTTAAACCTTTGTTTGCCAGAAGAACACTGGGATTTAGGGATATAATTGAGTTCCAGCACGACATGAAGCTAACATACAGTCCTGTGTTGTGCATTTTTTAACTAGAAATCAGTATTGCTAAGCACAGTCTGAGAATGAGAGTTGCAAGAGAAAACTCTACCAAGCAGGTTATGTATAACACAGCGGTTATTGGTGTTACCTTGTAGTTGTTGGGGTCCAGGTCTGGTTCCCCACCAGGGCACTATTTACATGAAGTTTGGCTATTATCAAGTGTGTTTTGTTCAAAAATGTATTTGCAGGTTAATTGGTTCATGAACTACAAAGTGACAAATTAATGTGCCTGAACAGGAAAGTATTAATAGAAAATAAAGAAGCATATGGACTGTTAAAAATAGAAGAAAGAAGGGTTTTATTACAAAATATGTAAAATGCATAACTTATATATAATGTACAGGGCACCAATGACTTCATCAACAAAAGTTATATTAAAGAAACCATGAATATCACAAGTTATAATTCAGTTATCAGAAGGAAGGCTCAGTGTCAAGGCCTATTGGCCCATACTAGTTTAGAAGTCTGGAACAATGGAGAAGCTGAGTTCAAACAGACAGAGGTATCCAAATGAGCTAAAAGCTCTGAGCTAAAAGCTCAAGTCTGTATTCAGGCAAAAGTCAGGGCAGGCAGCAATCAATCGTAGTCAGAATCAGAGCAGGTCAGGCAAGGGGAAGAGCAAGTCACAACAGCACTTCAGGGGCACCCAGGAACTTTACAAAGAAAGATCTATATTTGGGCACTGAACCTGGGTCTTTAGCATCTATTTATTTGGATCTCAGTGGCAGGCACAACATGACAACATCACGCATCTGCTTGACACTGTGTCCCAAGTGGCGCCCAAGGGTGCTGCCATATTGGACGCAACAACAGAGGAGAGAGGAGCTAATATCAGTGGTTAGCACTACTGCCTAGTGAGAGATGGTACAGAGTTCTGTTCTAACCAGGGCACTACCTGCAAGGGGTTTGTGTGTCTGCATGTGTTTCCTCCTGGTATTCCATTTTTAACAAGAGCCAGTGAACCAACTTGTATGTTTTTGCCAAAGATGGAATACTTATTAATAAAGTAGAGAGAAAGAAAACCCTTTTCTTAGTTACTTATCTGATATATGCTTGATCAAATCATTCACCAAATAATTATTAAGATCAATTCACTAAGTGTGTTTTATATCAAGGCAGGATTTGTAGGGTGTGGTTATAAAGCAGAGATAATTTTATCTTTCTGATTATTTATGTAGTGATCAAATCTTAATAAGCACTAGTCACTTTACATTTATTGCAGTCATGTGTTTGATGAATGGAATCATGTGGTGAATGAGTGATTTGATCAAGCATATATAAGATAAGTAACCAAGAAAAGGGTTGTCTTTCTCTCTTCTTTCTTAATATTTTAAATATGTACCCTTTTTAGTTATAGGGTTGTGGGGAGCTTTTTTTGTGAGAAGTGGAGAGTTATAGTTCCACTTTCCATGTCCCCTTTGTTAAAGATGGAATACTTGGCAGTGCAGTGTGCTGTGCCTGAGAGCTAGAACCTTGAGATGGCTTGCTAGGCCTCAGGGTAATAAATATGTTTTCTTTGTATGCAATGTATTCACCCAACAGTTTGTTGTTTGTTTTTGAATAACAACCTTGTCCATGGCAGTAAGTATCCTTGCTTATATGAGAGCACCTGTCTTGAAGGCATGTTTTATGTATATAAACAATAATATATAGAGAGAGAGCAAGACATACAGTACAGCTATAAAGTTAACAACCCTCATAAATATGTCTAATTAACCCAGCCTAACACTTTCAGCCATAGCCGTACATCAGCAGCTCATAAATCCATTCTACATAACACTGCTGACAGCCCTCAGGTCTCAGACATGTCTGTTAGTGTTCTGGGAGTTAGATGGATTTGTCAACAAGGACTTATTTTTTCTAACAGAAAATGTGTTTCTGTATTTTGCTCTTGTGCAGATTTCCATTCAGGATGTTCAGTAAAACAGTTCCTGCCCCAGTGGAGCTTACAGTTCAGTCTCTCTATCACAAGCACCCACTTTGGCTAGTTTCATCCAAAGCCAATTACTGCCCTTAGTTTTTGAACTACTGGCACATCCAGGCTGGCAATCTGTGGATTCTGTCAATTTCCAGAGGGGCTGGTGTAAGCTGCCATAGACAGTCACTAGTTAGTGGGCCTGCACGGGGCTATTTGGAATGTGTATTTTAAATGCTGGGGGCCTACTTCAATTGTTAAAACTTCAAGGAACCGCACTAAAACTTTTATGCTTACCCCACTTATTGCGGCAACCTGTCCATCAAGGTTTGGGGGGGCGCAACTATCCCTTCATCAGGATATACACAATATTGCATATATACCTGGAAAGACAAACTCAATCCACCTCCCCTCCCCAGAGTCCCCCAGTGTCCAATCCACCACAAGGCTTAGTGTGCCAGTTGTGAGAAAGCCTGCATCACCAGTATGGTAAGTGAAGTAAGTGGGTGTGCGTTTTTTGGCCTATTTTGAATACCAGTCTGTGTCTGACTATGGTCATACTCAATAACAAGCCATACACACACAGGGAGGTCATTCATGCTCTGATCACAAAAATACACAATCTCCAGCAACGTACTATAAGTTTATCTGAAAATACATTATAAGTGGAACAAAGCTGACAATGCAAAGCCAATCAAATTATTTCAAATACCTTCTTTTCTTTTAAAAATATGGTTTGTTAAAGGGGAAATATCAGGAAAATTTAAATATAATATAATCTTTATCTCATGGAAATATGAAACTTTCTAAATATAATCAATTAAAAATTCTGTACCATTTCTGAAATAAACAAGCAACTCTTCACTACTTCACTCTCTCAGCACTTTTCTTCAGTCTCTCTACATGAAGAAGTTGGGGTCAGATTTTGATTAACAAGTAGGTCTAATACATCTTTTTTTTGGGGGGGGGGCTTCCTAGCAGATGTGTTAGAGCTAACTCAAATAACTGACTCCAGTACATACAAAATAGCTGACTTGGGCACAAACCCTGCATGTAGAGAAACAGGATTACTTCTAAAGCTGCTTATTTTGCAAGAGTTGCTTTTATACTTCTTTTAGGCAAAGGGTGCAACCCCCCAAAGGATGTATTAGGCCTAACTGTCAATCAAAACCTAACCCCACCTACTGCATGAAGAAAGAATGAAGAGAGACAGATGATGAGAGGGAGAGAGTGAAGAGTAACTTGGTTATCTCAGAATATAATCCTAATATAATCAGTCATTTTTAGCTGATTATGTTAGGACATTTCTTATTTCAGTCAGATAAAGCATTTTAAGTTTTATTTTTTGCAATAGATCCCCCTTTAAAGACAAATAGTTACCCCCCAGTAAGCCCAAAATAGGAACATGTGGAAGTTACTTGATGCTATGTGTTTAACCATTTGGTTAGTAACTGAAAGATGTATTGCCTTGCACTAGGAACACTGGGAGGATCTTCCAATCGCGCAGGATACATGTTCGCACAATGAGCAGCGCCTGTAACATAAGAAGGCTGCAATTAGCATGAGATTTGATCTGAAATAAGAGCCTATACAATTCAGAACTTATACCCAATCTAGGAGCAGTGCAAAGCTGGTAAATTTATTTTTTTACTTCCCAAGTGATGCAGCAGCTGGTAATGTTCCTCCTGATCTCCGCCTTGCCATTCTGCTGCAGGTCTGTAGGGTTACCTTTTATTCTAACACTTGTGCTTAGTCTCACTATCTCTGTCATGTGGTCACTTGCCCCAAGTGTCCCATCCTTGGACTCATTTGGTCAATTGACTTTATCATTGAACTGGCAACCTCTGAAAGTAACAGTCTATTGGGTGGCCTTTGACCGTTTTAGCAAGATGGCTTATTTCTCTCCTTTTGGAAAAGTCTCTTCTGTTGTTGATCTGCCTCTGATGATCGTCTCATATAGAGATTTTCTTTATTCTGGAGATGCCTCAGCAAGTCCTTTTGGGTTAAATTTCAGCTGTCTTCTGCATATCATTCTTATTCCATTAAAGCTTCATCATTAAATCTTAGTCAGTCCCTTTAAAAAGTTCCTCTGGTGTGACAGTTCTCTAAAGGCTTACCCACCTGACTTTGGGATCACATAAATATTGATATTAAAGGTAAGGGCAGAAATGTCAGGATCTGCCAGAATCTGAATTATGTATTTGGATTTGTAAATAGATTTCATTAGTTACCACTTCAGCCTCTATCTCCACTGTTTCCATCTTCAATCACATTAATGTAAGTTGCAAGTAATCCAGCAGTCAGGCAGCTTTATACAGCAAGTCTGTCTCCGGAGCTTGGTAATGTAGGTGCAATGTAGTCTGCTACTTTCCCTGAGTGCCTGACCCCCAGATTGCATTCTGGACTTGTTACTGATGTTAGGCATGTACAACGAATTTGCCTTTAGCTTGCCACCTGCTCTAGACAAGGACACTATCTCCTATCCTGCCATCTGTCTAGACATTTGGCCTTCCACATTGGCCTAAGTATTTTTTTTTTTTAAATGGTCCTGGCCGTGGACTTACATCAAACCCTTCTATTAAGGGGTCCTTATGCCACAATTCCACCAACCCCCTTGTTACCCAGCATAAGGGCCTCATCCTGCTTCAGTATCTCACCCACTACTAGGGTTTTGGCAAAAAAAAAAAAAAAAAGACATTCTTGGGCTAAACACTCTTACATCCAGCCTTTCAGCTCATTCAGGCTTTTTAATGAAGATTTCCTTCTAAAAATGACAGAATGACAGTATGACTACATACCTCCTATCATTTGAAAAATGTAAAGAGGGACAAAAATAAATGCAGCGCATAGAGCAACTAAAATTTTTGACTGCACCCCCTAAATACCACTCTCATTTTACAAAATTTGTCAGGTTATGTAAAGTTTAAACTTGAGTATTTTGGGCTCTCTGCCATCTTTTTTGGCGTTCAGTGCAGGAGATCAAAGGGAAATGAGGGACTTTTCAATAAGAATCTGGGACTGCAGGCTGAGCCATTAAAATCAGGACTGTCCCACAAAAATCGGGTTGAGAGGTATGTGAGTACTGAGGCCTCCCTTAAAAATGGGGGTACTATGACTATATGCAATGATGGAACTGCCCGGTCCTCTCCTCTTTGGCATATGCACATACCAGTGTATCACAGTGTTCATAAAATGCATTGCAGCAACTAAGTTATGGTTTTGTAGTGTTGATTCATTATGTTGTCACATCATCCCACGTGTCCTGACATTGTTGTGATATAATCGTATAAACAGTTTTGGCACCAAAACACATTTAAAATGTATTTCTCTGAATACCTGTTTTTTAGTTTCGGACAGTACCAAATCACTTATTTCCCCTTATCTATGCTTGTTATACCGATATCTCTGTCTGCAGGCAAATAGACAGTTGACACTTTGCATTCCAAGGCATATAAAATATTGCTACATGGAAAGACAAAGTAAGGAGGCATTTCCAAGTCCTGCAGCAGTAACACAGTTTGGTGAGGCATAGGTTTAATTATGCGCAACAAAGCTGTACACAATTTGTTAATCATGTTAGGTAGCTCATTTTAATTATCAATGTACCAACCTTGGAATCCTGGCATTTATTTTGTATAGAAAACAAATTCCTCGCTAATTTTAGCTTGATTTAAAACAAAAATGTTCCTTTTGTAATCAGCTTTTATACCATTGTACTGAGATATAATTACACATGTATGCTCATTTATTTTTTTTCTAAACTTTGTGAGCTGTGTCTATTGCCTATTCTTCCCTTCTAGGAAATAATTAACTCTGCATATATAACGCTTTTGCTTTGTTTGGATGTTCGTACGATTCCGCAATGATTTGTTCGGGAAAGCTTATTTCTCAACAACCCACAACGGGGAAGTGTGTTTACAAGCAAGTCGTTATTATAGTTTGAAATAGGAATCCAGGAACACATGGCAGTAATAACTCTGACGTGCTGATGTGCTTTGTAGGTTTACAAAATATGTATAGTGCAGGACATGAGTAAAATATCTACTTATCTAATTTCTACCCTATCTAATGCAGGCATTTATCTTACAATGAATATGTCTGCTAATATTCTATACTTTTACACTACAGCTCTTGACTTATAGGCTACAGCCACAATAAAATCTCTTTGTGCCACTTCCTTTCAATTGTGACCGACGGTCACTTTTAGGATGGGGTAGTTATTACTAGTTTTACAGGTACGGGACCTGTTATCCAGAATGCTCAGGACCTGGGGTATTCTGGATTCCTTAAATTGGGTCTCCATACCTTCAGCCTACTAAAAAAATCATTGAAACTTTAAGTAAATCCGATAGGATTGTGTTGCATCCAATAAGGATTAATTATATCTTATTTATATCAAGTACAAGGTTTACTGTACTGTTTTATTATTACGGAGAAAAAGGAAATCAGTCCTCTACATTGCAGAAACAGTCCTCTACATTGCAAACTGGCAGGAATCATACATCCCAGCACCAATATTTAGCAGTGACATGACCTTTACATATTGGAAGTTTAACCTGGTTTATAAGGATAAAAGAAGTTACCTTCCATCTGAATGGCTATTAGGTCACCACTGAGATCTGCATTAATTCCCAAGCGATGCCATGGGTCAATTAAGCCATTTGGGAAAATGATACGGCTGCCCTTTATATCAAGTCCGCCATAATATTCATTTGTTTGCTGGACAGAATCTGTGACCATGGATAAATTGTATTCTGGACCAAAAATATCAGAGCATTGCTGGACATGGTAGCTGCAAAGAAAATAAGAAAAAATATTTCTGATAAATTCAGCAACTTTTATTGTATATATACACCAAAATAATCCAAAAGCAGTACAGATGAAACACAGATTTAAAGGGGTTCAATGCCTTATCTTCAGCATTAGTTTAATAGATAGGCTTGAGCCAAACAATTTTTGTCTATCTTTTAATTAAGAAATTTGTGTTTTTTTGTTATTGCACAGGGTGAATTCTGAAAGTGGTCACATTCTACTTCAGGTTCATACAAGCACAAGGAAACAAAATCACTTAGTCCACTAATGTACAGCTATTACCTGAAATCCTAACAAGCTGCAGCTGGATAAGGGAGAGGTTTGTTTATACAGAGGGTCTCTCAGTTGACTGCTAATTTGTTTTCATTGCACTTGGATGAACTTGAAGTAGAATGTGACTTTACTTTCAATTTTGGATATTATTCTGTATTGCCAAGAAAGGTATACTGAGAATTGTTAACAATTACAAGGATGTGTTAATGGGCAAGTGATTAATCCTTTAGAGTGGCACAGGGTTTTTGGGGCTATCGCTGGCCCCATGTAAAGTCCAGATTGCCTAATAAGGTTTTCTGGATGAAGAGTGGCTTTTAGACAGGCTGGCTGCTACATACCAATGCATGGACACAATGGGAATGTTATTCACTATCCACCATTGCCAGCAACACAAGTGAGATTTAATTTCTCTAACCAAGATATCTGATTCCAGATTGCGTTGGAATGTTATTCCTTATATATTTGTTGTTCTCTGAACCATAGCAGTCTGAAAATCAGATATCAGTCCAGGTTCCTTCCAGCTCTGCTTAACTGGTTGCACATAAAAGTTGTGGGACTTTTTAAAAGGTAACACAAAACTCCCTTACAGAGGCTCAGACTTCAGGCTTTCTGAAAAGAAAATATACAACTATAAATGTACATTAAATTCTAACACAATGGCTATAGATTATAGCAGTAATCCTGTCCACTGACTATAAAGAGCAGGCTTGTAAACGCATGTGCCAAAACATAGATAGTGTCAATAAGGAGAGTTGTCGTACCAAAAGGAGGGGGGAAAAATACACCAAAATAGGCAGGGGGAGAAGCACAGTACCATGGCACCATTTGTTGCTCTTATTGACCCTTTACATTCAAGAACATTGATTCAAACTTGAAAAAGTATAAATGAAACTACCTGAGAGGGATGCCAGAGAAAGGTTGAGCAGCAGAATCTGTAGACTGGAAAAATCCAAATTCAGTACATGTCTGGTACATCCACTGCCTACCTGATAGATAATAAACAAGTTGCACCAAAATAGAAAGTTAATTAATGCCAACATCATTTTCATTAAAGAGGATGCTCTCCTTTTGCAAAGTGCTGCCAAAGTGGGAGAGTTTGCAAAAGAAGCACTTTCCCAAATTATTTCCCAAGTCATTTTGGTGTTACTAATAATCAGGCAGCAGTTCCTTTACTCCTCCCTCTGGGAAAGGGGGCATATTTACACTGTTCGAGTACATAAATGTGGTCCAGCCAATCATGTCCTCAATCATGTGGATTTTAGGAATAACAACCAAAATGTTAGGTATCCCTTTGGGTATCCAGTTTTATTCCCCCCATATCAGCACTCCTTTGCTGGATAAAAATGCATTGGCCCAGGGAAAACATACAGAGCTGCACTGCTGCTTTACTTGTGCTGCTTACTGTGATATCCCAACCCTAAGCACAAGCAAGGGATGCCCGTAAGGTTCAAGTAAGACGGAAGCGGTCATAGAATGTTCGAATGCCTAATTTTGTCACCTCCTGGTAAATTAGTCTTTCTTTGGTCTTTAAGATAAAAATAATACATTAATATGTAAGTTCAATATAAGCTTTAATTTATGATAATATATATATGCCCATTAATTAAATTTTTTATTGGGTACTGTTAATAGATATGCAGGTTAAGCACTGTATATGGTGGAAAATGGCAAAACACTAATCTTATTTGAATAATTTCCCTTAAAATGATGTATAGCACCCAGATACAGAGCTAGGTACCCTTCAAGTGGATGTGACTGAGTTTCCACAAAGCAGTGTTGTGCAAGTAGGCACATGTGCAATGCCATTACATTCGAATAGGTGCAATTCTGTATCCAGTTTTGTGCAGTGCCTAGCAATGTAAATGAGCCCTGTAACCCACTGATTCAGTAATCTCCTTCCATTTCAGTTTATGATGAACCACAAAAACATAACCTTTTGGTTTAAAAAAAAAAAAAAAAAGTTTCCATGACTATGCAATGCAGAGACAAGGGAATTTGTGTCTGTTACGGTTAAATACATTTGGAAATAACCAGAAGACACGCAGGAAGTTTGCTCTATGCTAAGCAATGTAACTGGCCTCTTCTGTTAGAGAATCTTATTTTTAGCCCTTTCAATTAATTCCCTCTCAGTCTTCCTTAATGCCAAGAGTTGGAGATCAAATTTTCTGCAGTGTTGAGTCAATGTCTAAAATGTTAAGATTTATATTTTTGGCACTTCCTCAATCTCTTGGAAAAAAGGGAATAAAAAAGTGGTTAAGTGCAAGCAGATATTTATAGATATTTATAGCCGCTTTTTCCTAGGTTTGTTAAGCGACAGAATGAAGATATCCAGTAACACAGGAAGGGAAACGAGATAGCTAGATTGCCATGATCTCTATGCTCGTCTCACAAATCTTGTCTTGTTGATGAAAAACCACTGAAATTCATAGGATACTCAAAATTGTCAGTGTGGTGTTTATAGAGAATTCAAATGGTCAACTCTTAACAGAATGAAGACTTTTATATATAGACCCCTAACAACCATATATAAGTAAAGAAAGAGCTAGGGAGCTCCCTCTGGTGCAATGTGGTAAACCTTGTTTTCACCAAATCCTTTACAAAATATTTATCTGAATACAGAATATAATTTGTATATTTAAACTGGAAAAAAATGTAAAACATTTTATCATCTGGATGCAGTGCATCCATCATAAATATGCCCCAAGGCCTACTTATCAGCTGGCAAGATACTGAATTACTGCAGCACTGTACAGGAATGCTGTGCTTGTGTCTAGTTCAATACCTACACTTCTTACCTCCGAGTGAAACTGATGCCCAAGTGATGTTCCTCATATCTTGGATAAATTTCTTATAACTTGCATCCATGCACTTTTCTCCATTAACTTCCAAGATTGTGCGGATAACATTGGCGTATCGGTAATATGGAGTGCCAAGTGACTTATTAGCCATAATATCGCACACAACCTGGATGGTAATGCTGGTGTCCTTTACACCCTGAGAGAAAGAGGAAGGAAATGCTTAATTTATGGGTTGAACCACAAAAGCACATACATTCAGGTCATGATGTCCAATCTGTATAAATATGTCAGTGTTGTAAGGGGAATATATAACAGTAGGTTGGAAAAAATGGAAATTTACGACCCCTCCAAATTAGCATGCAGTTTAGATGTTTTCCATGAAAATCATCAAATCATTCAGTGACGGTATATGTTTTTGCTTTTTCATTTAAACAGCTTCTTAATATCTGTACACACCAATCAAATAAGCTAAATTATGCTAAAGGTTACTGTGTGAATAAACCCGAGATATTGATACAATAATCATCTGAGTGACACATGTTAAGCACTGCTTCAGATGGTCCATATGTTGCTTGTCTGTTATGTCTTGGAAATTGGAAGTCTATGAATACTCTAAAGCAGTGCTGTCCAACTTCTACGGTGCCGAGGGCCGAAATTTCTCTAGCATACATGGTGGAGGGCCGCTAATGGAAGCCAGTTTTGACCACTCCCCTTTTTGAAACCACACCCACTTCAAACCACACCCATTTTATCACAATGGTGGTAGCACAGCAAAATCCCAAATGCTTGGTCCTTACTGTGGGGATATCAACCAGCATTCATATGTGAAAGAATTATGTCATATTAAGATATACCCTTAAATTCCATATGCCTCCTCCTCCCCTGTGGATAGCAGAGCAACCCCCAGTACATAATTACACACCTTTGGGACCATTTAATGGCTATTTCCAACTGCTAACAAACTCCCACAACAAACCCCTGCCAGGTTCACCTCCCACAAGCAGCATGGGGCAAGCAGAGTATGGCACACACAGGCAGCACTCTGCCTGTCCTATGCTGTCTGTGTGTGCCATACTCTGCCTGTCCTAACCTGCCTGTGTGTGCCATACTCTGCCTGCCCTACTCTTCCTGTGTGTGCCATACTCTGCTTGCCCTACCCTTACTGTGTGTGCCATACTCTGCCTGCCCTACCCTTACTGTGTGTGCCATACTCTGCCTGCCCTACCCTTACTGTGTGTGCCATACTCTGCCTGCCCTACCCTTCCTGTGTGTGCCATACTCTGCCTGCCCTATGCTGCCTGTGTGTGCCATACTCTGCCTGCCCTACCCTGACTGTGTGTGCCATACTCTGCCTGCCCTACCCTTCCTGTGTGCCATACCCACCCTGACCTATGCTGCCTGTATGTGCCATACTCTACCTGCCCTATGCTGGCTGTATGTGCCATACTCTGCCTACAGTACCTATGTCTGAGGTGTGAAGAAGTGAACAATGGGAGTGACTACAGTCTGAGCCTGAGGTGTGAACACTGCAGGGGTTGAACAATGCAGAAACTAAAAGGTGTGAAAAACACAGGGGATTACATTTTTAAACAATACAGGGGGATTACAGCCTGAATCTGAGGTGGGAACCATGCAGGGGGCCAGTTAATCTCAGTACTGATACCATTTAATGCTTACTCAAAGGTAAGCCATCAAAGCAGCCAGACAGGTGGGGGGCCACACAGAGGGGGGTCGCGGGCCGCATGCGGCCCGCGGGCCGCCAGTTGGACAGCACTGCTCTAAAGCCAAGAACCTAATCCACCTCCCCAGAGGTATCCATTGTTTCTGTTCCTGGCCAGTTATAGTTCTGCTTGGCTGGAAAACTCATAGTTCGAGCTGTCCAAAAGGTTTTATCTATTAAGGAAACGTGGGAAACTGAGAAGCTGAAAATCAAATAATACTCAAAGCAGATGAGAGGACTGAGAAGGACTTCACCAATGTTGCCTAAAGCACAGTCAATAACATCAGGAGAGGCACATTGTTTACTCAGGAACAGACATGAACAGAGCAAATGACAGTCATTCTGAATACATAACACATCATTTACAAAGAATGGTGCAGTGCTAGGCACAAAAAGGAGCACATCTGTGTCTGGTCTGTGTCCAACACTTACTCTTCCAGACCAGGGTAATAGGCTGTTTGGATCATGGGCAGCAAACAGAACCCCTTGCCTTTGGTTCCAATGTGGGGCAAGTGTTGAGTTTGTCAGTATGATCACAGGCAGGGAATTAAGAAAATGCTCTTCGGCTGAAGGCTTAAGGGAAATTTCTCCAACAGTGAAGAAACACCTAAAACTGCCCATGACACCTGCCATTGATTTTAAGAGCAAAAGCCTTTCACTGTGAATATCCACATCCCACAAATGCACTTTTTGTGTCTAATCTACCAGTTACAGCAGTGACAAGCAATTGCCATTAAATAGTCAATAGCTGACAACATAAAAAGTTTTAGATGTTTCTGAAATACACAGTGAACAGTGGAGAAAACGTACCTTCTGTGCCATTAGCTACACTTAATTGAAGTCTTTGAAAATTTGTAGGAGCCAGTGCCTGACCATTACTTGCATTCAAAGCAAGTACTTCTTGTCTCACTTAGCACCCACTCGTGGCCCACACAGGGACCCTCCGACTGCCTGTCCACCACAGCGGCAATGCCAACCCCCTTGCAAGCAGCTGCAACCCAATACCATCACCTCTGGACCCCTGGACTGCCCCTGTTCCCCCTTCTTGGAGCTCTGAGCAAGATAGGTTGGGCGGGAGTGTAGTGACAATACAGTTAAGTTTGTTTAATTGTGCCCCAGAACCTGCCTACCCTTAGTCCCCTAGTTCCAGCCCTGATAGGTGCAGATTTATAAAAGACTTAATAGAAAATCCTGCAGAAAATTCAACATTGAAGAAAGACTGATCAAACAGAATTGATCTATTTGATAGACCAGTTTGAGTGATTCAGTCAAATTAAGTATTTATCAATGGCTGTAGCCTTCAGGGATTCAATATTTCAGAACAACTGAAGAGAAAAATGTATTTTTTATGGCTAAATATCAAATGCTCTTTCCTTGATGATCAGTTAGAATGAGATGGATTCATTGTGACTTGAACCCAGTTTCATTATATTCAACCCATATTAAATCGCAGAATTGACCAACCCATAATAATGATTTGTTAATCTGCATTGCAGTCTCAGCTACAAGTTTTATTCAAGTTGACATACACCGACGTCAAGCCTTCTTAAATGCTTCTGAGCTGTTTGTTCCAGTACAAACAAAGCAGTACAAATCTGGCACAAGAGCCCTTCCTTCATGGGAAGAATACAATTCATTTTATTCTGGGATAGACAGTTGGAAGGGGAAGCAAACCACAAGGGCTCAGTCTGGAAAGGCACTTTAAAAACTAACATCACCCATCTGATGCAATGTTGACAGGATGATTCAGAATGATCTGTGTTCATGACATTTCACTCTTGTGTATAGCGCAGCTCAATGAGTGGCAGCATGCGTGATACCATTTCTTCTTTCCTCTGTATTTATCCAGTGGCTACATCAGAAGAAAAGAGTTCATTTATATGCATAGCCCTTCTTTTCTTCCTCCCACTATGCCATGACTATATCCACTAGGATTAGAATTAGGGATATAGCCCAACGGCCTAAGGATACAACTACTTTTGATTTGTCGTTTGAAAAAGAACAACCAAGAAGGCCTATTGGGTCCTTACTTATTATACACTACATGCTTCATGCGGTACAACAAAGCTAAGGTACAAACTGGGGCCCCTAACTTCGCCTATAGTCTGTACCTTTTTAACAATTTAAAGGAGTACAAAAGACAAAGTTTATCTAGGGTGCCTGCCCTGGGCCCCCCTCACCTATTCCCAATGCAGCAAAGACACCATCCAGGATAAAAAAAATGCAGAATTGAGCAGCAGGATTGCAGCCACATGACTTTCCCTGCTCTCGGGCAGTGATCAAGCACATGTACTTACAGCAAATATGCTTCTTGCTTAAACATGTGTGTGCCCCTGGCCGGTGATTGTGCCCAAGAACAGTCAGTCATGGCAGCCGCTAACCCTGTTACCCAACTTTGCATTTTCACTATCATTACTGGGGAGCAGAGCCATCCTGGGGGGGTTGCATTTTTCCTGATTAAACTTTGCTTTTTCTTTTATTGAATTATGAATGGCTTTTGGCCCAATGTTATTAAAAAAAAACCTATTATCTAAAGTTCCACTGAACGGATTTGTTTAGACATCAGATAAACTATATCTGCAGACACCAAAGCTAATAGCAAGAACACTGCAATAAAAACGGGGCTTTCTGTGCCAAACAAACATTTTAAATAGTCTAAGAACAAATTATTTTAATGTTTTTGACCTTTTAACACAGACTGGGAATGCTATATTGGGGTGTTTCTTTATTTTGGTAGCTACATGCAATTTGTGCAAGAGTTTTAGAAATATAAAACAGAGACATAGTGTACGGTACATCCTTTACGTGGTACAATAAACCTAGGGCACAGACTAGCACAGACTTTGTGGAGAATTCTACTAACAGCAGCAGAAAGAGACACTGCACAAATGAGTACAAACTGGATATGCTTTTGCATTAAATTCACCTTTTCAGGCCTCTAGTATTTACCATGGAATAGGGGAAAATTAGAGAAGGATTCGGTTAGGCTACAAATTGAGGGATGTATTTATTAACATTGGAGACAAACATCACCGGTGATGCTGCCCATAGCAACCAACCAGCAATTAGATTTGAACGGTCACCTACAAGTTAGAAAACAAAAGCAAAGATCTGACTGGCTGCTATGGGCAACATCACCTCCAATGTTAATAAATGTGTTTTGTGCGCTACAGTTGCTTGGCATGCATCAGCAAATTCTACTAGTCCAGTGGGAACCATTACAAAATCTAGTCTAATGCAGTTAGAATTTTAAAAAATCAACCATAGTTGACATGCATTACTAGACTAGGGAGGCAACTAAACCATAGACTGTAGAACAAATGTAAACCATAATGTGCATATTGATATTCTAAGAAATTTTGTAAACAAAACAATTGTCATAATTAGTTGTCCATCCTTTAATCATGTCATTTTACAGCCCTAAACAATTAGGATTTCCTCAAACCTGAATTCCTGCAAAAAAACTGGGATATGGCTGGATGCTGAACCAAATTCTGGACCCTATCTCTCTAAACTGAATTTAGATCTGGCAGAATAATAATGTTTTGATCACTAGTTAGGGGTACAATGGCAAAGATCACAAAGGGCTTTCAATTTGACAGCAATAGGAAGTCTCACAAATACAAAGTGAGCCAAGCTACACATGGAAAAAAAATCTTACATTACTGCTGGAAACATTTTTTCCTGTACAAAGAGATCCATGATCTTATAGTCCTGCCTGGCTAACCTCACGTGTCCTGCCTTGCTTTATGGCAAAGATCCTTAGTATATATAAGAGCCACTTCTCTATAAGACAAATGAATACCATTTACTATTTATATGAATGGCTTATTAACTTTTACTACAATACTGCTTGGAAAGCTTAAGACTGATTAAACTGAAAGGGTAAAATAAATAAGGAGGCTTAGGAGTATGAATTGAACTTTAAAACTATATAAATATATGAAATTGGATCCTCTAATGTGATGGAAAATATAAATTAAATGTTATAATAAGAGGTGATAACTATGTGATGACAGTGTTTCTTTAATATTCTAAAGCTATTTGGCCACTATGTTACTTTAAAGTCTATAGGGTTAATTTACTAATACCAGGCAAACTTTCTCAGTGCAGTAACCCATATCAACCAATGACAGATTTGCTTTCATTATTGTCTTGTGGTTGGCCGATTAAAGCTACGGTATGTGCTAATTGGTTGCTATGGGTTATTGCACAGGGCAAGTGTTGATAAATAAGATGATTAAGCCCTTGTGGACACTAGAATCAAAGTAACAAGTATGTTTGCTCCCATTAACAGGAATAAACACAATATGGAGGTAAGCTGCAAGTAGCAGACTGACTTGTTTTACTAGGCATTATAAAAAGGTATAGGGAATATAAAGCACTTGTATAATTTCAAGGGAGGGACATTATACTTTGGTATCATTGGACTTTAAAATCTTACTGACAATTTGGCAACTGGGGAGCATTTCACTAGAGTAACTAGTTTGGAACCTCCTTTTTAATGATAAAGAACACAAATATGCAGATACATAAAATATATTATATTTTGCTCACATTGATATAAATTTAAATGATATAAAGTGAATGCAGATATCTACTCTCCAGATTTACCCTTTAATTTGAATTTTCAATGTCATTCATAGGGTCACAGTACAAACACACAATAAAATGTGTTTCATATCACAAGACGTGAGTATAAACATCTGTGTATTTATACTGCCCTCAGATACGGATCTTTCCATGTCCACACAATAATGACTCTGCAGGAGAAATGTTCATAGGCAGGATTAGAAATTTCAACCACCATACTAGTCAATGACCAGTAAAAAAATCCAGATGATGACTAAAAAAGTTTACTATTTGCTATACTATACTTGAGATAACAAATAACTATCTTCACCCCAGATAGAAATTTCTAAAAGAACATTTTTTTTTCTTTTATCTGCCTAAAGAAGAATACAGCTACATTTTAGTGCTTTTACTGACCTCAAATTCTCGGTTGTCCTTGTTATATTGAACGACATTCATGATATTTTCAGCAAGGGTATCCAGCAAGTAGGCAGTGTCCATCCAAGAATTTATTTGTAGCAGCTCACACAATCTAAAAAAATAATAAAGTGCACTGAAAGGCTTAATCCAATACACGTGCATATATAGCATATTGCATTGCTGTCAAATTTTACAATACCTGTACTATGGTATCGTACAAGTTCTAATGGAATAGCATCCTACAAGATAGTTTTGTTGTGTCGACATGTCTTGTTATTAACTATAGGTTTAAACAGGCTTCGCTTTATCTCCAATTTCAAGTTTAGGGTCCTAGCTTTATCCCTATAACTCGGGGACTCTAGCCATCAATCTAAAGGATCTACCCTAAGCACCACTTTAGGAGTTTAAGTTCCTACACTGCCGGAGGCAGCTTCATGGCAGATTACGCTGGTGGTAAGGGACATCTGTCTCACTCCTGCTTTAGGGCAATTTAGTCAGATTTACAGAATTCTCTGCGGCAGATTTATCAAAATGTGATTTTAGAGCTTAATACATAAAAACTACACATTTTATTCATTCCTATGGGATTTTTAAAAGTATATTTATCAATGGGTGAAAGTTAGAACTCGCCAGTTGATAAGTACATTTCTAAAAATCCCATATAAATGAATAGAAGGTGAGTGAGTTTTTATGTATTATGTTCGAACATTTTGATTAATCTGTCCCTTAGTCTCTTCCCTCTTAAAAAAAAAACAACAGGTCTCCTCAGCCTTAACATTTTCATCATTGTGTCCCTCAAGATTCCCCATTCCCACTAGACTGGCAATCTGTTTATTCTGGCAAATGCCAGAGGGGCTGCTGTAAGATGCCATAGACAATCACTATTCAGAGGGCTGGTGGGGGGCAGTTTGGCCCTCTGTGTACTGGAAATGCCAGGGCCTATTGGGAATCCCAGTCCGGCCTGTTTCCAATTGAGAAGCAGTTTAAGATAAAGATAGAAGTTGTGGCTAGTCATGTCACTCACATGAAATAATACAATTAAGAGAAGTCGGGTGCCAGTGGCAGGTAGCCAGCACCAAATAGCAATTGGCGTCCTGCTGATGCTATTTGCCATTCAAGGTTCAGTTATACAGTGTTCCAGACTGACCATTTCTAGATTTCTGAAAACACTTAAATGCACTGTGGAATCCATTCAAGTTTAAATGTCTGTATTCACTGGAGAGTCAGATAAATTCTTAGACTATGAGAAATGGCATTAATTTCAGATTTTCCCCAGGATGCCATCCTTAAATTAACCTTGCTGACAGTTCCACTATTTTGGTATGTACTGTACATCCTTGAACTGCCACTTTATCTTACAGCCAGTTATTACACAGTAAGAAGAAAATCATTTGTTGCTGCAGGCATTTCTGCATGTCTGAAAAGAAAGAGAATTTCAGAGTGTAAATATTCTTTGATGGTAAAGTCCAAGAGCTGCTCTGAATGATCCTAGGATGAGAGTAAGGATTATTAGCACCCCAGAGAACAACATGGTGAGAGCAGGTGTTAAGAGACGTTACCCTCCTCTTAGGGTACTCACTGTCAGTGCTATGAATGAAAGTCCTTGTCAGCTGTAAATTAGAACCCAGTCCTGCTTCTTGGAGAAAAGAAGAATAATTATCAATTTCTGCTGAGGAGATAAATAGGATTGTTTTCTCGGATTTTAAGAATAAGTATGGGAAATGCTTCCCCTGGCTTTCCCTACAAATCTTAATGTATTAGTTCCTGTAGATGACCAGCGTGTGCAAGGAAACTTTTGTTGCAACCATTAGAATGCAAACATACATAGAATATGTTTCCCAAACCAAGAGATGACATTTATTGGGTGAAGAGTCAAGTCCAGGGATCTTAAATCTGGTATTCCCTCTCTTTTCTATGTTAAGCAATACATGACACCCCTGAGCCAATAGGAGGTTTCCTCACAGTAGGGTGGATTAACCCCTAACACAGTGATCCCCAACCAGTGGCCTATGAGCAACATGGTGCTCACCAACCCTGTGAATGTTACTCCCATTGGCTTGCTATATAAAAACCAGAGTACTGCCAAACAGCCTCCTGTAGGCTGCCAGTCCACATAGGGGCTACCAAACAGCCTACTACAGTCATTTTTTGGCACCACCTAGGAACATTTTTCATACTTGTATTGCTCTCCAACTCTTTTGACATTTGATTTTGGCTCACAGGTAAAAAAAAGCTTGGGGACCCCTGCCCTCTAAATGCAAACTATTACAATATATAGAATGCTAAAACTGATTTAAGAAATACAGATATTAAATGGATATTTCTGAGTCTGGATATGTAGGTTAAAATCCTTTAAAGCACAACTCTGCAATGTAAGACAATGTAATTAACTGAAATAAGTGTTGTAGCAAAATGCCAGTTGTTGTGCTTCCTGACCCCATGTCCAGGAATGATTTGAGGCTGGAACATTCAGGTTTCTTACATAATTCCTTTTATGACTCAGTACCTTTTATAGTAATGGCACATAGGGTCTTTTGTACTCCCTACTTTATTCACTTGAGAATAGAAACTAGACAGCATAGATGGTTATCCTTCCTTTCACCATGAAAGAGACTGATACTAAATAATAACCCTCTCACACCGTCAGCTTTGTACATCTACCAAAATAATGTGTGAAAACAAAAATCATAAAACTATAGATTTTTTAAAAGTGAACAGGTAACTCACAATTTTTTCATTTGAGCCCTCTCTATTACATAGGTTGATAAAGTATCTTAAAAAAAAGGAAAATATATTTGTAAGCTCAAATATGTATCTAAATGTGGAAGTTCCTGTGTAATGTTGCCTCTTCCTTTCCCGGAATGCTCCGTATTCAGGGCTGGAACTAGGGGTAGGCAGAAGAGGCAGCTGCCTAGGGCGCAACGATTGGGGGGCGCCAGGCAGCAGCCTCTCCTGCCTACCCCTAGTACAGTTTGCGTCGCACACCGTGCCGCGCCCCCCCGCAATCGAACTGCGCATGCGTGTAAAAACACACGGGGGGAGGGTGCGATGTAGCGGTGCAGGGGCGAGGTAGCCGACTGAGTTGCCTAGGGCGCCCGGGCGCCTCGGCCCGCCCCTGTCCCTATTACACAGGGCATGTGACGCTCTTTAGTTGGTCTGTGTAGCCTTAGCAGAGCCAGACAATTCTGAGCTGAACTGGTTCATAAGAACAGTAGGTAGTTATATATAGTTCAGCTGAATTGAAATGTTCTACATTTTTTAAATTGTTCATATTCATTGAGTAACATATATTTCAACCAAATACCAGCAGTAGACTAAGCAATAGATTAGGAGTTGGAAAAAAAAGTTTCAGTTTGATGTCTCAATCATTCATTTGAGGTTACTTCCCTAAGTAGGACTATGAAATCAACAAAATGAACATAAGTTCTTAAACTACACAATATACACTGGCCTGTGTTGGCACTAGAATGTAAACAGAATCATGGAGAAAGGAAACACAGTTTCTGGAAAAAGTGTAGAAATTTGCCATATATACAGGTGTGGCCCATTCCACAGAATTTTATAATCCCATTGCCTAACATTACAGTATATATTGTTGTATACAGGTAAAGAACTTTTGCAGAACCGCCATAAATGTACAGACAGTTAAACATGAATCATTATATGAGAAAAGCCCCCAGAATAAAATGTTTAGTCTCTAATATTGGGATCCGTAAGCCTCTGTTCTCCAGTAAGAACTAAGAGGGGGACTGATGATAAATCAGTGGGTTCAACTCATTGAAACTGTCTCCGTTTCCTGGTTTTTTTTTTTGTTTTTTTTAATACAACTGAAACCCATGGGACTTGTTTAACATAGCTCCTATAAGACCCACACAGCAATCCAGTTGCCTTATGACATGTGTAATCATATTGATAAAGGGTCATGCAAAGTTTAAAGGAGAAGGAAAGGCTAATAAAGAGTTAATCTCAAGCTGCAGGCATACCTTCAGTTCTCTCAATAGTGCCCTTAAGTCTCCCCATATTTCTCCCGTTCAGATAATCAGAAGCTTCATAGGAGAAAAAAAACTCTGAGCTCTGTAAAGAAAGCTCCCATAATGCCACGCTCCTGCACCAAGACCAAGACTGGTGTACATGCTCAGTGTGTAAGACTATGGGGCTGATTTACTAAGACACGAATTCGAATTGGAAAAATTCCGATTGGAAAAACGAACATTTTGCGACTTTTTTGTCGTCGTTATGACTTTTTGTAAATTGACGCGACTTTTCGTAACCATTACAATTTGCGCGAAAAGTCGTGACTTTTTCGTAACCGTTACGATTTGCTCGTATCTTGTTGCGACTTTTTCGTATTGAGAGCTCGTAAGCGGCGGGCGAAACTTTCAGACTTAGCATGATTTTGGAAGCCTCCCATAGGACTCAATGGCACTCTGCAGCTCCAACCTGGCCCAAGAAAAGTCTCCCATAGGGCTCAATGGCACTCTGCAGCTCCAACCCGGCCCAAGGAAAGTCTCCCATAGGGCTCAATGGCACCCTGCAGCTCCAACCCGGCCCAAGGAAAGTCTCCCATAGGGCTCAATGGCACTCTGCAGCTCCAACCTGGCCCAAGAAAAGTCTCCCATAGGGCTCAATGGCACTCTGCAGCTCCAAACTGGCCCAAGGAAAGTCTCCCATAGGGCTCAATGGCACTCTGCAGCTCCAACCTGGCCCAAGGAAAGTCTCCCATAGGGCTCAATGGCACTCTGCAGCTCCAACCTGGCCCAAGGAAAGTCTCCCATAGGGCTCAATGGCACTCTGCAGCTCCAACCTGGCCCAAGGAAAGTCTCCCATAGGGCTCAATGGCACTCTGCAGATCCAACCCGGCCCAAGGAAAGTCTCCCATAGGGCTCAATGGCACTCTGCAGCTCCAACCTGGCCCAAGGAAAGTCTCCCATAGGGCTCAATGGCACTCTGCAGCTCCAACCCGGCCCAAGGAAAGTCTCCCATAGGGCTCAATGGCACCCTGCAGCTCCAACCTGGCCCAAGGAAAGTCTCCCATAGGGCTCAATGGCACTCTGCAGCTCCAACCCGGCCCAAGGAAAGTCTCCCATAGGGCTCAATGGCACTCTGCAGCTCTAACCTGGCCCAAGGAAAGTCTCCCATAGGGCTCAATGGCACTCTGCAGCTCCAACCCGGCCCAAGGAAAGCCTCCCATAGGGCTCAATGGCACTCTGCAGCTCCAACCTGGCCCAAGGAAAGTCTCCCATAGGGCTCAATGGCACTCTGCAGCTCCAACCTGGCCCAAGGAAAGTCTCCCATAGGGCTCAATGGCACTCTGCAGCTCCAACCTGGCCCAAGGAAAGTCTCCCATAGGGCTCAATGGCACTCTGCAGCTCCAACCTGGCAAAGGAAAGTCTCCCATAGGGCTCAATGGCACTCTGCAGCTCCTACCCGGCCCAAGGAAAGTCTCCCATAGGGCTCAATGGCACTCTGCAGCTCCAACCCGGCCCAAGGAAAGTCTCCCATAGGGCTCAATGGCACCCTGCAGCTCCAACCTGGCCCAAGGAAAGTCTCCCATAGGGCTCAATGGCACTCTGCAGCTCCAACCCGGCCCAAGGAAAGTCTCCCATAGGGCTCAATGGCACTCTGCAGCTCCAACCTGGCCCAAGGAAAGTCTCCCATAGGGCTCAATGGCACTCTGCAGCTCCAACCCGGCCCAAGGAAAGTCTCCCATAGGGCTCAATGGCACTCTGCAGCTCCAACCTGGCCCAAGGAAAGTCTCCCATAGGGCTCAATGGCACTCTGCAGCTCCAACCCGGCCCAAGGAAAGTCTCCCATAGGGCTCAATGGCACTCTGCAGCTCTAACCTGGCCCAAGGAAAGTCTCCCATAGGGCTCAATGGCACTCTGCAGCTCCAACCCGGCCCAAGGAAAGCCTCCCATAGGGCTCAATGGCACTCTGCAGCTCCAACCTGGCCCAAGAAAAGTCACCATACTGAAGCTTGAATGAATCCGAAACTTTCGTACTCGGCGCGAAAGCTGCGAAAATTCGCGACAATTCACGCAAGTCGTAACGCTATGAAAAAGTCGCGACATTTTGCGAAACATTCGGAATGGCTACGAAAAAGTCGCGAAAATTTTGCGAAAAATCGCAAAATACCGATCATTACGAAAAAAACGCATTCGGACGCATTCAGCCCGTTCGTGGGTTAGTAAATGTGCCCCTATGAGTAAGCTTCCTGCTGATTGGCTCAGATCCACATTCCTAAGGGGGGGAGGGAGTTCTTAGCATTCTTGAGGGAGGGGGGAGCAGAAGAGGGGAGAGAAGAGAGAGCTGCCTGCCTCTGGCACAGCAAAACAGAGAGACAACAAATCCTGTTTCTTTTGACAGAGGACTCAGCGCAGTGTTTCTGTAAGTGCTTATGGCTGTATTTACATAGACCTTTCTGATAAAGCTTATTTAGTTTTTACCTTTCCTTCTCCTTTAAAGCAAGCTGACAGCCATTGTGGATTGGTAATAAGAAGCCTGTGAAGTTTTTGTATTTAAAGTATCTACATATATGTATTTTTAATTAACATGAAACCTGAAATTAGCATTAGTGGAATTATTTTATGCCTGCTTATAAAATATGGGTGCCTCCATGTCATCAGGGGGTATGTAAGAGACAGGCTGTATAATTAGGCTCTTCCCGATAGCTTTATGGCCTCAAAAGAACAGCTGATATAACCAGGTAAGTGTTGAGGGTCAGTATTAATCCTGTCCCCTATCACCCCTGCAGGCTTACAGGTACTTACAGTCAACTGTTACAGGCAAAGACCACAGGCGGAGGGTGACTTTTTTGTTTGGGGAGGCTAAAGATACTCCCAGGGATACTGCGGGTGGGAGGGTTTTTTTTACCCTACAATGCTTAGGATATAAAAGTATTCATACAGGCACTTCTGTGAGGGGTTCTCCATCCATTTGTGTTTCTGATCAGTTAGCTTAAAGGAACAGTAACACCAAAAAATAAAAGTACTTTAAAGTAATAAACATATAATGCACTGTTGCCCTGCACTGGTAAAACTGGTGTGTTTGCTACAAAAACACTACTATAATTTATATAATAAGCTGCTGTGTAGCCACGGGGGCAGCCATTCAAGCTGAAAAAAAGGAGAAAAGGCACAGGTTACATAGCAGATAACAGACAAGTTCTGTAGAATACAATAGTGTTTTATCTGTTATCTGCTATGTGCCTGTGCCTTTTCTCCTTTGAATGGCTGCCCCCATGGCTACATAGCAGCTTATTTATATAAATTATAGTAGACTTTCTGAAGTAAACACACAACTTTTACCAGTGCAGGGCAGCAGCACATTATATTTTAGTTACTTTTATACACTTTCATTTTTTGGTGTTACTGTTCCTTTAAAGGGGTAGGTCACCTTTAAATTAACTTTTAATATAATGTAGACATTGATATTCTGAGACAATTTGCAATTGGTCCTCTTATTTTTAATGTTTTTTAGTTATTAAACTTTTTGTTCAGCAGCTCTCCATTTGGTATTTCGGCAACTGGTTGCTAGGGTCTTATTTACCCTAGCAACCAGGTAGTGGTTTAAACAAAAGTTGGGAATATTATTAGTTAAGGGCCTGCATGGATAAATAAGTAATAAAAAATTACAATAATAAAATTGTAGCCTCGCAGTGACCCCCATTTGAAAGCTGGAAAGAGGCAGAAGAGAAAGGCAAATTATTCAAGAACTATAAAAAAATGTGTGACAGAGTGCAAAGTTGGCACTTTCTATGGGGGCACTGTGTATGGGGGCTACTGTGTATGGGGCAAATGGGGGCACTGTCTATGGGGGCAATTGGGGGCACTTTCTGTGGGGGCACTGTGTATGAGGGGTACTGTCTATGGGGGTACTGTCTATTGGGGCACTGTGTATGGGGGGTACTGTCTATTGGGGCACTGTGTATGGGGGGTACTGTCTATTGGGCATTGTGGGCACTGTGTATGGGGGGAAAAACTGGTACATAGTTATAACTCACTTCCTTCTCTCTATATTTGTATTTTATATGTAGGAGTTGCTATATTGTTTTCCTTAAGTAGTACAGTATGAGGGTATAGCACATTTTGCGTCTGATCCCACCATTTCAACTATATAAAAGGAGTATTTTTTGAAAAAAAAATGGGATGTGGTAATTGGGGCTTGGCCACAAAAGTGGGTGTGGTCAAAAAAATTGCCACGCTGAGCGCGCCAACTCTTTTTGTCCCTCTTTTCATTTTTCAAATGTTAGGAGGTATGCAAAACAAAAACTGTAGTGCCGTGTTAGCCAAATACAAGAGTATTGTATAAATGATACCTATATTGGCTAACAATAAAAGTACATTGCAAGCTTTCAGAGCTCTAAGGCCCCTTCATCAGGCAAAATATTTTAGTATTTTGCCTTACGAAGGGGCTTTAGAGCTCCAAAGGCCTGCAATATATTTTAATTGTTAGCCAATATAGGTATCATTTATACAATACTCTTGTATTTGTGCTTTTTTTATTATTCCGGACAGTGCAGTAAGGGAGTGAGGTTTTTTTTGGTTTGTTTTTTTAAGGTGCCAAGCAGGTTTGGGGAGGCTTAGCCTGCCGAAGCCTTATTGAAAATCCGCCTATGGCAAAGACTGATAAAGGCATACAGCAACAACCGAGAGCCAATTCATCCAGTCTGCCCGGGGATGGTACTGTTCATGTTTCTCAAGCATACATAATGCTATACATCCCATTGCAGAAGCCCATGCTTATTGTAAATACCTTTTCACAGAGGCACCCATGTAAAAACATTCATGAAGTAATCACACTTAAAATGTATTAAATTAAATATTAACAGCCCTCTAATATGCCCAATCCTTAAATCTGACATATAACACACAAGCTATCCCCAAGGTTGGAAATGTGGTTTGATCACTTAGGGCCGCAACAAATCTCCCCGCAATGCCATCCCACCGCCTAGAATGTAAAATCACCAGGGGGATGACATATGCTGAAGGCAACTTCGCCAACTGCGGCAAATTGCGGCGCCATGTGTGCCATCCCACTGGCGAATTACATTCTAGCCGGTGGGAGGGCATTGCGGGGAGATTAGTTGCCTGCGACAACGGAGATTTGTCACGACACGACTAATCTCTCTGTGTGTCACGGCCCTTATTTCACTTGTCACTTATTTTCTTTTGCTATGCCCTTTTGGAAAATAAATGTTTTACTGCAGTCAGGGTACTGTCTGACAATTGAGCTAAGATCTGTCTTTTGTCTAAAGTACCTTATGCCTATTTCACCTTCATATTTCTTCTGTCTAGTTTCCTTGTGTAAAGGGCTTCAACATGCTTTTGTTCTCTAGTTTTTCATGTTGTGATACATGAACTTGATTCTGCATCTCTTCCCAGCCCTCAGCCGTTCCCTCTTCTTTTAGTTTATCACTACCATAAATTCTTTTGAAATGATGCCCTCCCTGTTGTCATGATATCACTAGAGCAATATGTGTGGCTGCGTCTAGACCAGAAGCACTATAAAAAAGGGCATAAAAAACATTAGTTGGAAAGTAAACAACCAAATGGTTTTCTTATTTCTCAAATAATATAAAGTCAAATGGACTTAACCAGTTACAAAATGTAATATTATCCTTAAAGGGTGTTGAAATAATGCTACCTCGTATGTAATGATTTATTACATGATAAACTTGGCTACCCAATGACATCACTTTTCATTTCCTGCCATATTGAAAAGCTTGTGATTGCTCATTTCCAGACGGCAGATTCAATGGAGACATTACCAGTGTGTATTTCTGCCACTCCCTTGCCAAAATACAGGATTTCAGCACAGCTGTATTCAAGGGTAACTGAGACATTTGACAGTATTCCCTACATTCTACCTAAAATATATAGTGGATAAGACATGGATTTTACGCTTGTAAACGCAATATTAGAAACAGCAGGCCAACATGCTTAGTCCGTGATGCAACAATGCTGTGGTTTTGTTGAGCAGGGGTAGTAAAATAAATGCTTTGACTCACAGTCTTTATGATCTAATTTCTATTTAGTTGGGAAATATCCCAGCCGTGGTAAACAGCCACAAAGACTAACTTCATGAGATCGAAGCAATTTGTCCAAATAGGAAATTTCAGAAGCCCCAGTGGATATTAAATATAACTTGGAAAGTGATATTTTCAACCATTTATTATAATGTGATTATTTATGCTGGAGCCTAAATGTAAGCTAGCTTTAAAGAAGAAAGAAACCATTGCCAATGGGTTTTTTTTCCCTACAAATTGGCTGCTCCTTTTTTGCCGTGATGCTTTCTATTTCCAATTTCTTGGGGGCCATGACTAGCTCCAGTAACTTTATTATAGGGACTAGCAAAGGTTAAGTTTCCATCCTTTTATCGGGTGCACCAATGCTGGTAGAACCTTCTTATATTTGTTGGTAAAAGCAATGTCCCTAATATTAAAGGCAGGAGTTTTCTTAGAGTATTTATAATATGTCAATAACTTAAAATAAGCAACTCCAGTTCAACCATTAACAGTTCTTTACATATCCCATAATAGCTTAATGCAGTGCACAATTCCTTCTATGGATATCTTTAAAAATCTTCATACACTTGATAAAAAGAATTCTAAATAACTACCGTATATACTCGAGTATAAGCCGAGTTTTTCAGCCCCCAAAATGTGCTGAAAAAGACAGCCTCGGCTTATACTCGAGTATATACGGTAGCACCATCCCCCCCTTCCCCCGTGGACGGACTTACCCGGCCGGCGGGTGCATGGCTTCGCTCAATAGAATATGAGGAGCACGGGGAACTGGGCACCTATAGGTGAGTCAATACGGCAGCATGCTCTGTGGACGGCCGACGCACGCAGGCGCGCTACTGAGTATACACTGTTCGCGTGTGTATACGGCAGCACCGCAGCCGTCCCAGGGCCGGAATGGGACTGTCATTCCGGCGCTCTCAAACTGCAGCACGGGCGCGCTTATGAGTATACACTGTTTGTATGTATATACGGCAGCACCGCAGCCGTCCCGGGGCCGGAAGCAGCCTGTCATTCGGGCGCGCTCATAAACTGCAGCATCCCAGAACACCCCCGCCCTGGGTCCTTACTTTCCTCCCTCTGTCTGAGGGACCATCCTTAGTTGAGAGGTATGCTCCTTGCTAATTACTCACACCGATGTCGGTCTAAATACCAGTATGTGTGCCCTTTTGAATGCTTCCCTATTTTTACTTTTACCAAATAAAATGCACACAAACACCATTAATAGAGGGCAGAGTCATACATGACTTTGGAGCTCACTGGAGGAAAGTGGGTGTTGCTGGGGGGAAGTCTGCTTGCAAAGTTCTACATCAATTTACTCTGAGGTACCTTTCTATAAAAAAAGTTATTGTACTTTAGTAACAATGGTCCAGGCATATACTTATATATAGTTCTTATATGTTAAAACATCATAAGAAAACACTGACACGTGTAATTTGCTCAACAGATTATACAATTTGGGGAAAAATAAAAGTGCACTGCACTGGTAAAAGTTTTGTGTTTGCTTCAGAAACATTACTAGAGTTTATATAAACCCTGGTGTGTAGCCATGGGGGTAGCCACGGCTACACCCCAGTTTTACCAGTGCAGGGCCACAGTACATTATATTTCAATTACTTTAAAAAACTTTCATATTTTGGTGTTACTGTTCTTTTAAGGAAGCTCATATGTGAAGAGCTCCTATGGACTTTACAGCAGGCTGAAGTACAAGGTATAAGTTAACTGTTATAGCCAGGTTATATAGGTATAAGCAAAGTGCACACAGCAGGATGGCAAGTACTTGATACTTAGTAAGGCAGCTTCCTTAGCCTTCCCAAACTTGCCTGACAGTTAAAAAAAACAAACACCCTAGGCTTATACTTGAGTCAATAAGTTTTACCAGTTTTCTTAGGTAAAATTAGGTACCTCGGCTTATATTCGGATCGGCTTATACTCGAGTATATACGGTAGTCTGACATGGCAAAGGCCAATTAAGTGGAAGAGTAGGAGGTATAAGACGGGTTCATTAAGAGTGCTGTCAGAAAATGACTGTATATAGCCGTCTCTGGACAATGTTTGGTGAGCAATGTTCTTTTTAGAGCACTTTGCAATGATTCATCATATTGAGTGTATTCAAAAATTTGGCCAGAATAAGAAAAGATCTCAAATGTTAACACTGAAACAGCTCTATTAGGCATATCACTTAGATTGTAAGCTCTATGGGGCAGGGACCTCCTTCCTACTGTGTCTCATACCACATGGCACTTATATATATATATATATATATTTATTGAATTTATTGCATACCCTTGTGGCGCTTTATAAATAAAGTTATACATACAAATAAAAGTTATACATACATATCTGTTCATTGGTAGCATATCTTACTTGCATGAATTAAGGCAAGATATCAAAAGGTGTATACTATTCCGATACAATATGCACACACTAGGACCCTATTTAAAGTGAAAATATGAGATTTAGGGTAGCAAGGACAGTGGGAACTAATACTATGAGGCCCACCAAGCTTTTTGCCTGCACAGCCACAACTTAAAGGCTTGCATTGCCATCCAAGCTGTCAACAATGTAAACTTTGTCAATAACAATGAGTTTTACTCCTAATAATTGTTTCCTTGATGTCACTGAAAATGTATAAAATATTAAGCTCTGAGGCATAATTTGAGACCCATGGAATAACAAGTGGTTAGTAGGATTAATATAAACCTTCCACTTTTATTTAGATACCTTTATTTACATAGAAGATATGAGACCATCTTGGAAGCCCGGTATAGCGAGATTTGGGAATAAGGGAAATGACCCTAGGATTATATGGTTTGGACCACTGTAGTTGTGCTTTATTTTGTTGACTCTACAAACACTTGCCTAAAATTCAGAGTTTTATACACGGCTTTCTTTTAATAGCAGTTAGTGTAGAACACGCCGGACTCAGCAGTGCCAGTGTCGCTTCCATAAATTTAGTCTCTCCAGTCAGAAGCCTCTAGACCAGTGATCCCCAACCAGTGGCTCGTAAGTAACATGTTGCTCACCAACCCCTTGGATGTTGCTCCCAGTGGCCTCAAAGCTTATTTTTGAATTCCTGGCTTCTGGTTGCATAAAAACCAGGTGTACTGCCAAACTGTCTCTTGTAGGCTGCCAGTCCACATAGGGGCTACCAAATAGCCAATCACAGCCCTTATCTGGCACTCCCAGGAAATTTTTGAATGCTAGTGTTGCTCTCCAGCTCTTTTTACATTTAAATGTGGCTCACGGGTCCAAAAGGTTGGGGATCCCTGCTTTAGACTCTTTGTGTGTATCATTGTATTTTTGTTCATCTGACTTTGTGTGTGTAGAAGTTTCTAGTTGCACCAGCAAGGATGCGCACCTGCATATATTTACATTTTGTGGTCATGACAGATACCCAAAGCTATCCAGAATCAGATGCTATCCCAATTACACCACAGTTCTAGTTGGCAATACATACAATTACAAATACCACATACACTGCACATGCTGACAAGTGACTTACATGAACACTACATACAGCAATGGTGCTTACCTGAAATCATCTGTAAGCTTCTGGAAGCTGGAGAGCACTAGCAGTTTAGACACCTCTTCAGAAGCCATTTTGATTGCTTCAGGACAGTCAGAGTGATTTAGGGACAAAGCCAACTGCACTACTTCCAGGTATTCTACAATGAAGAGATAGATTCTAAGATAAATCATCATAATTTTTATTGTTATTAGTGAGAAATATTACAGCTTGTACACATCAAAATACAGATTACATAAAACTACTAACCAAAAAAGTTTTACGAAATCTTTTTTTGCCAAAAAAACTCCCATAATGTAGTGAACATGCATAAAGGCAAGGACACTTTCAGGGCAGGAGAGGGGAGGCATTTACCCTGGGCCTTCAATCTCTGCTAGAAAATGTACCAATGAAGTGTTACTATAACCATAAATTATTAAGAATTTTAGCTTCTTAAAGGCAGACAACAGTTGCCAATGTATTCTGTGAAGTATCATTCAGTAAATGGTTTAACATGCGTCAAGTTTGGGCACCATGTTCTCTGCTTCACCCCCTTCCCTCTAATAAAGAAAATAAGAATCCATTCTTGTGAAACAAGGAGCAAAGAAAGGGAAAAGAAAAAAAAATCCAATTAATCAAAACAAATAGGAGGTTACAGCTTTCACAGAGTTTAAAAACAATGCACAAAACATGTCAAATATGATGGTTACATAGTGCAACTGGCAGTCCTGTGCTGTACATTGCTACTATAATATTAATTAACTGAAGTATTTCTAATATTTGTTCTGTCAACCAGCTAGAAAGAGATTGTGTATACTGTACAAGAGATGAGATCTCGTATGGGGGGACTAATCTGGGGTGATGTCAGGTACACATCAGATGCATTTCCCTGCAAGGGAGCCCACCATGCAGCATGTATCAGTTTAGCTGCTAAATATGAAAAAGTTACATTTGGGGAGGGTGAGGGGACTAGACCCACTACATCAGAAAGGAGCTGCCAAGTGGACATGGAGACTCTGGGTACTCCAGATGCCCAGTATAAAGAAGATTGTATGGAGTTCATTTTCCTGAAAAAGGAAAAAAAAGAGGGTAGTATAAGAGGTATTTGTCGAAAGAAATATTAAAATTTTGGTAATATAAGCATTTTACACAAATTTATATGGCCTAGAACTAGTCATTGGTAGCGAGGACCAGACTGAAATTTTTGACTCTAGTGTGTGCATCAGGGGAGTCAAATTATGTTCAGAGAACTTAGATAGGTCTTTATGAATAACCATTGCCAAATATACCGTATATAAGGTGTGTACCTGCTGTAGTGAGACTGGGAGTCTATAAAGGTCCATTTTAAAGTCATCAATTGGAAATATGGCTGACTTGCTCCAATTCATTTTTTTAGACTTGAGTACAGTGTGTGGCAGTTTATTAAGTCTTAGAATTAAGTTTTCTTTTAGTAGGCAAAAAATTATTTTTGGGGTTGGCATGTCCTTTAAAATCGGGACAGTTGTAATATCAGCAGAGTGACCTGGTATAAAACCCTTTGATCGGGAGATATAAGTGCATGTGAATTCAGGCGTTGAACAATCAAGGATATCCTTTCCTGGTTAAAAATCAAGGATATTAGAGTCTCTCTCATGGATTCCGACAGGCTATCCCCCTCTGGCATCCATTATAGAGTTTGGTTAACAAAGGTGGAACATGCTTGATATGTCGGACATGTGCATGAACTAAGACTCCCTCAGTGCCTGTTATCTTTGGACCTTAGAATACAGATCCTTTTATATAACAAAGCCAATTTTATGAAACTGGTATCTGTACTAGTAATGTGCAGGCTGACTCAATACCCGCTGTGTGGGTTTACCTGGGGGTTAGTCGGGTAAGGGACAAAATTTGGGTGACCATGGTTAGTTAGTTGGGTTGGGGTTAGTTTCAGACTGGGAAAGAGCTGGGAGCTAATACAACACTTTGCACTGGCTTCACAGCATCAGTAGTGTCATTGGTGTTCTGCTTTTACAGTGGTTTTGGACCTTGGCAGTTTGGGGCATTAAACCTAGAGGCACCAGATACCAATGGGTGTTTTACACTGGTAGAAACACTCCATTTACTAAGATCTAGTAACCCATAGCATCTACTGCGTAGATAGCATTTACTAGTCATCTGTCTGCAAGCAAATATCTGATTGGCAGTTAGAACTAGAGCAAACTTTCCTCCTGTTATTACACTTCCCCCTAAAATTTCAGGGGTTTTCCTCCTCTTCTATTCCAAATTTGGCTGTGCAGCTTTGTTGATTACAGCTTTATAGACACAATACTCTGCAATATGGACAGTGTATTATTTACACCTGGACGGAACAATGATCTCCTTGGGAATAGCTACTGTTTGTACTGCTCCCTATAGGAACAAGCTGCCCCCTCTTGCCTAGTTGTACATCCCACTGATTCTATCCTATTGTCTGTGCACCTGAGCTGTCCTAATGTCTAATTACTAATTAAAAATAAATGGAAAGACACATTATGAAAACATGTCGTAACAGTGAATGACAAGCAGTGCTGTTAAAATGCAATTAATTTGCAATCAGTGCTGCTCTGATAATTGCAGTTTTTTTCAGCATGTCCTACAAATAGTTGATATGATTACCCTCTATACTGACATTAGAATATATTATGTTTTCTCAGTGTCCTCTGAGAGAAAGCCTTCACTGGGCACTATACACATGGGGTTTAGCATATGGAAAGGCTGGTTGCACAAAAAGTGAAACACAGGCATGTACAGAAGAATATATAGGTCCTGTTTTCTACATAAGGGCATATACCTACAGCCATACAGTAGGGAGTTCTTTGTGTTATCGTATAGCTTCTTCTAAGCTAGTGTGTGTAATGCAATAAAACTGAAATGGAAGCCATGTCCCTTTCCCTGACTGTGTGCATAGTTATTTTGTTTGTTACATAGTTCATTTGGGTTAAAACGAAATACATGTAATACAAATTCACTGGACTTGATGGACTATTATCACACACAAACACGCATATGTTTATACCAATGCATCATAAAATCAGCGGGCAGAGCATTCCATAATTTAAGTGCCCTCGCCATGAAGAACCCCCTACACTGCTCCAAGTTAAAATTAATTTCCTCAAATCTGAGGGCCTTTGGTGCACTGATTTTTATAAGGTAGATAAGACCCCCTGCTATCTGTCTATAATCCCCTCTAACCTACTTGTACAAAGCAATCATGCCCTCTCAAGCGCCTTTTGTCCAGAGAAAACAACCCCAACCATGGCAGTCTAACCTCATAGTTTAAGTCTTCCATCCCTTTTACCAGTTTAGTTGTATATCAGTGCACTTTTCCAGATTATTAATATCCTTCTCAGGAACTGGAGCCCAAAACAATACTGCATGAGGCCTTACCAGGGACCTATAAAGAAGCAAATTTTACCCCTTGAGTTAATGCTAGACAGTACTTTGTTAGTAGCCACCCAGTGACATTGCCTAGAGTTCCACAGCTTGTTATCCAGAAAAATCCCTCTCGGTTAAGGATGTTCCCAACACATTAGTATACTGTATATAACTTGCATTTATGTTATTTTGACCAAAGTTCATAACCTTGCAACATTGATCAAAATTTGCCTGTTTGCAGCCCAGTTTTCCAGTTTTGTCAGGTCTGTCTGCAAAGTGGTAGCATTCTTAATGGAACTTACAGTTTTGTGGAATTAAATATTATCAACAAATATATAGATAGTACTTTTGATGCCCACCTTCAGATCATTAATAAACAAGTTTAAAAAGCAAAGGCCCAATGACAGACCCCCTTTGTACACTAACAACTCTGTTCCAATTAGAATATGTTCCATGTATCAACACTCTGTAATCTATGCTTCAGCCAGTTCTCTATCCAAGTATATATATCAAGTTTCAGGCCAATATTCCATAGATCATATCCACTGCCACCGCAGAGTCAAGGTTTCTGTGCACCTCCTCATAGATGGCAATTAGATTAGTCAGGCAAGATCTATAAAGCATAAAACTGTGCTGTCACAAACTCATAATATTGTGAATTGAATGTATTCAAATATCTTATCCCTTATTAACCCTTATAAAAGCTTTCCTGCCACTGATGTCAGTGTAGTAGGCCTACAGTTTTCAGGCTGAGAACAGGATCCTCTTTTGTGATGATTCACCAATCTCTTAGCACTATGCCAAACCTCAAAGAATCCTAAAAGATTAAGTAAAGTGGTTTGACAGAGCTAAGCTCTTTTAGAACCCTGGGATAAATACCATCCGGTCCTTGGCCTTTGTTTGCCTTCACATGTTCTAGTCTCTTTTGAATTTCTTCCTGAGTCACTCATGCATCACTAGATATATTAACAGAATTGGTTAAATTAAAAACAAAGCCTTTGTTAGCTGGTT